>NC_091994.1:25692153-26292153 GCF_044704955.1 Pristiophorus japonicus | reverse complement strand
CACTCCAAGGCTGAGTCTCAGTGGAAGTAATGTAGCTGCATATAAGACAGATTTGGCAGCTTCTTAATACAATTTCCACATAGGATTCGTAGCTTTTGAGCCAAATAATTCATAGCTTTTGAGCCAAATTCACAACGGCACAGACATAAATTTGGCACCAAAATTATAGCATAACAAAAGGTATTAATTACTAATCAACGTACTCATAGCAGAAAGAGCAAACACACAGGCAGAATTATGAAGTATTTACTGGTGCTGTGGTGCCTTTAGTATTGTAATAACCATTGTTTTCCAGATCAAAATGTTCTTTTAGCTGGCTGCGAAAAAGGTCATTACATATTTGGCTCTGTGAAAGTGACAGCCATTTGTTACAGTGAGTAACATTTCTTGAGGTTTTGGTTTGGAGTGTAACAATACGATAATTAAAGTTATGATTAGTAGGGAAATTAAATATCAAATTTTGACGTTGTTGTTGAATATAGGATAAGCATATAAACTGTCATGTATGTAACCTTCATGTAACTGTAACCTTTATGTAACAACACTGTACACTGTATACCCCTAAGAAATGCACACCTTGTGCATAGGTGGTGAACTTGTGGGGGTCACTCCTCACCTGGTCATCCAGGTATATAAAGGGAGGTCCCACGCAAGGTCATCACTTCTTGGTCCTGTGAATAAAGGTACAGGTCACAGAGTGACCTTGTCTCCAGTATGTGCCTCGTGTTGATTTGCTGTAGTGTGTAAGGGCACAACATTTGGCGACGAGAAACGGGAATCAACGACTCATGAGAATGGCCACCAGTAGCACAGAGGAATGGTACTGTGTTGGTGAGGACTGGGACGATTTCGTTGAGAGGCTCCAGCAGAGTTTTGTCACGAAGGACTGGCTGGGAGCGGCAGCGGCCGACAAGCGAAGGGCGCATCTACTGAACAGCTGTGGACCTAAGACATACGCGCTGATGAAAGACCTGCTCGCACCCGAGAAGCCGGCGGACAAGACTTTCGAGGAGCTCAGCAAACTGATTGGTGAGCACCTCAAACTGGCGAGCAGTATACACATGGCCCAACACCGATTCTATATGCACCAACGTCGGGAAGGGCAGAGCATACCGGTCTTTGTTGCGGACCTTCGGCGCCTGGCCAGCCTCTGTAAGTTCACAGACACCTGCAGGTGGGAGATGCTATGGGATTTCTTCATTGAGGGCATTGGTCATGCCGGGATTTTTAGGAAGCTAATTGAGACCAAGGACTTGACCTTGGAAGCAGCGGCGTTGATGGCTCAAACCTTCATGGCGGGGCAGGAGGAAACCAAGATCATATACACGCGCAACCCTGCTCCCAACGTGGCGATGGAGCAGGGAGTTAACATGGTAAACACGATTCAGAACCCTGCAGGCAGGCAAGGGCAATTCGACACCAACCAGGCAGTAACAGACTCTAGGGTGGGTCCTCAACACAGACAATGGCAGGTTGAATGGACATTTACACCATCACAAGGGACAATATGTCCCGGGATGGAGCCATTGACACCCACTAACAGAGTGTTCAAGAGTAATCAAAGAGACAATCAGAAAGGAATGCCTGGTAACAGCTCTTTTGTTCACAACAATCTCAGCTCCTGCTGGAGGTGTGGGGGCAAACATGCTGCAAAAACCTGCAGGTTTCAACAATTTATCTGCAGAAATTGTAACTTCAGTGGACATTTAGCCAGGATGTGCAGGAAGCCCGCAGCGAGGCT
Organism: Pristiophorus japonicus; assembly: GCF_044704955.1. Classification (NCBI taxonomy): domain Eukaryota; kingdom Metazoa; phylum Chordata; class Chondrichthyes; family Pristiophoridae; genus Pristiophorus; species Pristiophorus japonicus. Next base: position 26,290,412 of record NC_091994.1, on the reverse strand, counting down.
GGTTTACGAAGCGGATGAACCACAAGAGGGGTCTTCAAGGCAGGGGTATGCTTGGGACACAGCAATGGACGCTGAAGTTCAGCGGGTTCAGGTGGCAAACATCCACAGCTCATACACAAAGACGCTACCTATGATGATGAAAGTACTGTTAAACGATATCCCGGTACGCATGGAGCTGGACACAGGAGCCAGCCAGTCACTTATGAGTGTCCAACAATTCAAGAAACTATGGCCACTCAGAGCTAGCAGACCCAAACTAGAACGCATTGACACGTAATTACGGACGTACACCAAAGAGATCATCCCAGTGCTAGGCAGTGCAATGTTGATGGTCACACATAATGGATCAGAGAACCAGCTGCCACTCTGGATTGTCCCGGGAAATGGTCCCGTGCTTTTGGGGAGGAGCTGGCTAGCCGAGATGAACTGGAAATGGGGGGATGTGCACGCCATTTCATCTGTGGAGCGAAGTTCATGCTCACAGGTCCTACAGAAATTTGAGTCACTATTTCAACCTGGTGTCGGGACTTTCAAAGGTACCAAAGTAGTGATACGCATCACCCCGGATGCCAGACCAGTGCACCATAAAGCCAGAGCTGTGCCGTATGTGATGCGGGAGAAAATTGAGAGTGAGTTGGACAGGTTGCTAAGAAAGGGCATAATTTTGCCCGTTGAATTCAGCGACTGGGCAAGCCCCGTCGTCTCTGTACTAAAAACGCATGGCTCGGTCAGGATCTGTGGCGACTACAAGGCCACCATCAACCGAGTGTCACTACAAGACCAATACCCGCTCCTGAGAGTGGAGGATCTTTTTGCCACGCTGGCAGGCGGCAAGCTGTTCACCAAGTTGGACCTCACTTCAGCCTATATGACCCAGGAACTGGCCGAAGAATCCAAGCTACTGACCACCATCACCACGCACAAGGGGCTGTTTGTCTACAACAGGTGTCCGTTTGGCATTCGTTCAGCAGCCGCTATCTTTCAAAGGAACATGAAAAGCCTGCTCAAATCCATCCCTGGAACAATCGTATTTCAGGACGACATCCTTATCACGGGTCGAGACACCGAGGAACAGCTCCACAATCTGGAGGAGGTGCTACGCCGACTGGACCGGGTAGGCCTGCGACTAAAGTGTGTGTTTTTGGCCCCAGAGGTCGAGTTTTTGGGCAGGAGGATTGCCGCAGACGGGATCCGGCCTACTAAATCCAAAACGGAGGCGATCCGTCGCACACCCAGGCCCGGCAACACATCGGAGTTGCGTTCATTTCTGGGACTATTGAACTATTTCGGGAACTTTCTGCTGAACTTAAGCACATTGTTGGAACCGCTACACATGCTCCTGCATAAGGGTTGCGATTGGTTTTGGGGGGACTGTCAGGAACGGGCTTTCAATCGGGCGCGGACCCTGCTTTGTTCTAATAAGCTATTGACCCTATACAACCCCTATAAGAAATTGTTTTTGACATGTGATGCATCATCCTATGGGGTTGGGTGGGTGTTGCAGCAGAGTAATGATGAGGGCCAGCTCCAACCTGTGGCTTATGCTTCCAGGTCGTTCTCCCAAGCAGAAAGGGGGTATGGGATGGTTGAAAAGGAAGCACTCGCATGTGTCTACGGGGTGAAAAAGATGCACCAGTACCTTTTTGGCAGAAGATTCGAGTTAGAAACGGACCACAAGCTGTTAACATCCCTGCTGTCCGACAGCAAAGCTGCCAATGCCAATGCGTCAGCTCGCATAGAGCGATGGGCTCTCATGCTGGCTGCATATGACTCCACCATACGGCACCGGCCAGGCACTGAAAATTGCGCTGATGCGCTCAGCAGGCTTCCACTGGCCACCACTGAGGGGGCAGTGGAGCAAAGCGCTGAGATGGTCATGGCTGTCAATGCTTTCAACAGCGCAGGGTCCCCCATCACAGCCCACCAGATCAAAACATGGACAAACAGAGATCCCTTCCTATCCTTGATTAAGAAATGTGTCCTGACTGGGGACTGGGCGCCCGCACACGGAGCATGCTATGAAGAGGTCAGACCGTTTCACAGACAGATGGATGAACTCTCCATCCAAGCCGACTGCCTACCATGGGGCAGCCGGGTAGTCATGCCCCAGAAGGGAAGGGAAGCATTCATCAGGGAACTCCACAGTGAGCACCCAGGCATTGTGCTAATGAAGGCCATTGCCCAGTCACATGTATGGGTCACTATGTTCGCAGGTGCACGAATTGTGCCCAGCTGGGCAATGCTCCCAGGGAGGCCCCCCTCAGCCCGTGGCCCTGGCCCACCAAGTCATGGTCACATATTCACGTAGACTACGCGAGCCCGTTCATGGGGAAAATGTTCCTCATTGTTGTTGATGCGTACTCGAAATGGATCGAGTGCATCATATTGAATTCTCCAACACAGTGGAGAGTCTACGTGCAGTCTTTGCGACCCACGGCTTACCGGACATCCTGGTTATCGACAACGGCCCGTGCTTCACTAGCTATGAATTCCGGGAGTTCATATCGGGTGATGGCATCAAACATGTCAGGACAGCACCGTTCAAGCGGCTTCCAATGGCCAGGCGGAACGTGCGGTCCAAATCATAAAACAAGGCATGCTCCGGATTCACATTGGACCCTCCCTTCAATGCCGCCTATCGCGCCTCCTGCTGGCCTACAGGTCGAGTCCCGCCAGCGGAACTACTCATGAAGCGCACACTAAAAACTAGGCTGTCCCTCATTCACCCAGTCCTGTCAGACATTGTTGAGGGCAAGTGCCAGTCCCAAAATAAGTGCCATGACCGTAACTCAAAGGGGAGATGTACAGAAATCGATGACCCTGCATTTGTTCTTAATCACGCTTTGGGGCCCAAGTGGCTTGAAGGTACTGTAATTGGTAAAGAGGGGAATAGGGTCATAGTGGTCAGACTTAACAATGGACAGATATGCCGCAAGCATCTGGACCAAGTAAAAAAAAGGTTCAGCATGGACACTGAGGAATCTGAGGAAAATCATGAGATGCTGCCCACACCACTGCAAAAAGCACCTTCAGCAGCATGCACAGTCCCTGCGGCCAGCCCGGGCGAGCCGGAATCACCACAGGTGACAAAGACACATGCCAAGGCTCAACAACCAGAGCCCCAACTGCGGCACTCCACGAGAGAGCGTCGACCGCCTGAAAGACTCAATCTTTGACCCAAAGGCGTTGGGGGGGAGGTGATGTCATGTATGTAACCTTCATGTCACTGTAACCTTTATGTAACAACACTGTACACTGTATACACCGAAGAAATGCACACCTTGACCACAGGGGGTGAACTTGTGGGAGACACTCCTCACTTGGTCATCCAGGTATATAAAGGGAGATCCCACACAGGGTCATCACTTCTTGGTCCTGTGAATAAAGGTACAGGTCACAGAGTGACCTTGTCTCCAGTATGTGCCTCGTGTTGATTTACAGTAGAGTGTAAGGACACAACATAAACAATCAACTAAACATTTGCTAGTTGGTCAAGTGGAATATTTGTAGCTGGCCAAACATTGATGTTAGAAAATCTAACCAAGAGATCTTTGTTTTATTAACATAATTAATACTCTGTATTAGCCTATATATGAATGGCTCAACTTGCCTTTGATATAACTCTATAAAGACATTTTAAAGGTTGAAAGAATAATTATTTGCCCTGTTTCTATGAGAGAGCTAACTGTACACTCCCAGAGAGCATTCAAATTGGCATCCAACATGTTCAATAACTTTTTTCTTTAAGTAATTGGCAGTCAACATATTTATCTAACTTTCAGTTGTCTAGCTTTTACTGTGTTATTCTGGATTATTCCTATGGGCATGTTCAAGCACATATCTTTTGGCAACAGAGGAAACATAACAATGAATAAGTGAGAGAATGAAAAACAGAGTGCCAATTATGACGAGTTCAGTGGAAAAGAACTTAGCAGCCACTTTCAGTCACCAGATGAAACTTTGATGATGTTCAGATTACTTGGAAGGGGACAGGCACAATATCAAGAAAGCCAAATACATAATTGGAGACCCTGGCCATAATCTAGAAGGTGCTGTAGAATCAGTATCTAGTTTTACACAGAATATAACACACAAACATTTTAAAACAATGATGGATGTTGTGACTGCTGCAGCAGAATCATATGGTGCAGTTCATTTGCTAAGTGCAACACTGAAAGTGGCAGATTGTAAAGCTGAGTCAAGAGCAGATCTACTATTGCTATATAACAAACAGATTCCAAGTTAAAAATACAAGTTACAATTTAGGAACAATAAAAGTCTACATAGAAGAAGCTTGCTGGATTCTACATGGCTCTTACTGTAATCAGAGGTGGTGTCATCTTGAAGAAACTAAATAAAAACACCACAGTAGTGGTCGAGTATGAATTTCTTGAACATAATTCTGTGGAACATGCTTAGAAAGTAACAGGGAAGAAAGTGCACCCAACTACACACTTATCGGGCTGACTGTTGCTTATCTAAGGGCTAAGTCAAAGCAGGACAGCTCGGTCACGTGTTATGCTCCTCCTGTACCATGTGGGAACTCAGGGACGACTCCAGTGTTCCTGACGACTATGTGTGCGGGAAGTGTATCTGCCTCCAGCTCCTGACGGACCGCGTTGCGGAGTTGGAGCTGAGGGTGGATTCACTCTGGAGCATCCACGATGCTGAGAATGACGTGAGTAGCACGTGTAGCGAGTTGGTCGTACCGCAGGTAAAGGGTCCACAGCCAGATAGGGAATGGAAGACCAGCAAGAAGAGCAGTGCAAGGAAGGTAGTGCAGGGGTCCCCTGTGGTCATTCCTCTGCAAAACAGATACACTGCTTTGAGTATTGTTGGGGGGGGTGACTCATCAGGGGAGGGCAGCAGCAGCCAAGTTCTGGCTCTGTTGCACAGGAGGGCAGGAAAAAGAGTGGGAGAGCAATAGTGATAGGGGATTCAATTATAAGGGGAATAGATAGGCGTTTCTGTGACCTCAACCAAGACTCCAGGATGGTATGTTGCCTCCCTAGTGCAAGGGTCAAGGATGTCTCGGAGCGGGTGCAGGACATTCTAAAAAGGGAGGGAGAACAGCCAGTTGTCGTGGTGCACATTGGTACCAACGACATAGGTAAAAAAAGGGATGAGCTCCTATGAAACGAATTTAAGGAGCTAGGAGTTAAGTTAAAAAGTAGGACCTCAAAAGTAGTAATCTCGGGATTGCTACCAGTGCCACGTGCTAGTCAGAGTAGGAATCGCAGGATAACGCAGATGAATACGTGGCTTGAGCAGTGGTGCAGCAGGGAGGGATTTAAATTCCTGGGGCATTGGAACCGGTTCTGGGGGAGGTGGGACCAGTACAAACCGGACGGTCTGCACCTGGGCAGGACCGGAACCAATGTCCTAGGGATAGTGTTTGCTAGTGCTGTTGGGGAGGAGTTAAACTAATATGGCAGGGGGATGGGATCCAATCCAGGGAGACAGAGGGAAACAAAAAGGAGACAAAAGCAAAAGACAGAAAGGAGATGAGGAAAAGTGGAGGGCAGAGAAACCCAAGGCAAAGAACACTGTACAGCAAAATTCTAAAAGGACAAAGGGTGTTAAAAAAACAAGCCTGAAGGCTTTGTGTCTTAATGCAAGGAGTATCCGTAATAAGGTGGATGAATTAACTGTGCAAATAGATGTTAACAAATATGATGTGATTGGGATTACAAAGACGTGGCTCCAGGATGATCAGGGCTGGGAACTCAACATCCAGGGGTATTCAACATTCAGGAAGGATAGAATAAAAGGAAAAGGAGGTGGGGTAGCATTGCTGGTTAAAGAGGAGATTAATGCAATAGTTAGGAAGGACATTAGCTTGGATGATGTGGAATCTATATGGGTAGAGCTACAGAACACCAAAGGGCAAAAAACATTAGTGGGAGTTGTGTACAGACCTCCAAACAGTAGTAGTGATGTTGGGGAGGGCATCAAACAGGAAATTAGGGGTACATGCAATAAAGGTGCAGCAGTTATAATGGGTGACTTTAATATGCACATAGATTAGGCTAACCAAACTGGAAGCAATACGGTGGAGGAGGATTTCCTGGAGTGCATAAGGGATGGTTTTCTCGACCAATATGTCGAGGAACCAACTGGGGGGGAGGCCATCTTAGACTGGGTGTTGTGTAATGAGAGAGGATTAATTAGCAATCTCGTTGTGCAAGGCCCCTTGGGGAAGACTGACCATAATATGGTGGGATTCTGCATTAGGATGGAGAATGAAACAGTTAATTCAGAGACCATGGTCCAGAACTTAAAGAAGGGTAACTTTGAAGGTATGAGGCGTGAATTGGCTCGGATAGATTGGCGAATGATACTTAAGGGGTTGACTGTGGATGGGCAATGGCCGACATTTAGAGACCGCATGGATGAACTACAACAATTGTACATTCCTGTCTGGTGTAAAAATAAAAAAGGGAAGGTGGCTCAACCATGGCTATCAAGGGAAATCAGGGATAGTATTAAAGCCAAGGAAGTGGCATACAAATTGGCCAGAAATAGCAGCGAACCTGGGGACTGCAGAGGAGGACAAAGGGTTTGATTAGGGCAGGGAAAATGGAGTACGAGAAGAAGCTTGCAGGGAACATTAAGACGGATTGCAAAAGTTTCTATAGATATGTAAAGAGAAAAAGGTTAGTAAAGACAAACATAGATCCCCTGCAGTCAGAATCAGGGGAAGTCATAACGGGGAACAAAGAAATGGCGGACCAATTGAACAAGTACGTTGGTTCGGTATTCACTAAGGAGGACACAAACAACCTTCCGGATATAAAAGGGATCAGAGGGTCTAGTAAGGAGGAGGAACTGAGGGAAATCCTTATTAGTCGGGAAATTGTGTTGGGGAAATTGATGGGATTGAAGGCCGATAAATCCCCAGGGCCTGATGGACTGCATCCCAGAGTACTTAAGGATGCATTGACAGTCATTTTCCAACATTCCATTGACTCTGGATCAGTTCCTATCGAGTGGAGGGTAGCCAATGTAACCCCACTTTTTAAAAAAGGAGGGAGAGAGAAAACAGGGAATTATAGACCGGTCAGCCTGACATCGGTAGTGGGTAAAATGATGGAATCAATTATTAAGGATGTCATAGCAGCGTATTTGGAAAGAGGTGACATGATAGGTCCAAGTCAGCATGGATTTGTGAAAGGGAAATCATGCTTGACAAATCTTCTGGAATTTTTTGAGGATGTTTCCAGTAGAGTGGACAAGGGAGAACCAGTTGATGTGGTATATTTGGACTTTCAAAAGGCTTTCGACAAAGTCCCACACAAAAGATTAATGTGCAAAGTTAAAGCACATGGGATTGGGGGTAGTGTGCTGACATGGATTGAGAACTGGTTGTCAGACAGGAAGCAAAGAGTAGGAGAAAATGGGGACTTTTCAGAATGGCAGACAGTGACTAGTGGAGTACCAAAAAGGTTCTGTGCTGGGGCCCCAGCTGTTTACACTGTACATTAATGATTTAGACGAGGGGATTAAATGTAGTATCTCCAAATTTGCGGATGACACTAAGTTGGGTGGCAGTGTGAGCTGCGAGGAGGATGCTATGAGGCTGCAGAGCGACTTGGATAGGTTAGGTGAGTGGGCAAATGCATGGCAGATGAAGTATAATGCGGATAAATGTGAGGTTATCCACTTTGGTGGTAAAAACAGAGAGAAAGACTATTATCTGAATGGTGACAGATTAGGAAAAGGGGAGGTGCAACGAGACCTGGGTGTCATGGTACATCAGTCATTGAAGGTTGGCATGCAGGTACAGCAGGCGGTTAAGAAAGCAAATGGCATGTTGGCCTTCATAGCGAGGGGATTTGAGTACAGGGGCAGGGAGGTGTTGCTACAGTTGTACAGGGCCTTGGTGAGGCCACAGCTGGAGTATTGTGTACAGTTTTTGTCTCCTAACCTGAGGAAGGACATTCTTGCTATTGAGGGAGTGCAGCGAAGGTTCACCAGACTGATTCCCGGGATGGCGGGACTGACCTATCAAGAAAGACTGGATCAACTGGGCTTGTATTCACTGGAGTTCAGAAGAATGAGAGGGGACTTCATTGAAACATTTAAAATTCTGATGGGTTTAGACATGTTAGATGCAGGAAGAATGTTCCCAATGTTGGGGAAGTCCAGAACCAGGGGTCACAGTCTAAGGATAAGGGGTAAGCCATTTAGGACCGAGATGAGGAGAAACTTCTTCACCCAGAGAGTGGTGAACCTGTGGAATTCTCTACCACAGAAAGTACTTGAGGCTAATTCATTAAATATATTCAAAAAGGAGTTAGATGAAGTCCTTACTACTAGGGGGATCGAGGGGTATGGTGAGAAAGCAGGAATGGGGTACTGAAGTTGCATGTTCAGCCATGAACTCATTGAATTGCAGTGCAGGCTAGAAGGGCCGAATGGCCTACTCCTGCACCTATTTTCTATGTTTCTATGTTTCTATGTTTCTATGAATATAAATCCCAGGGCAACAGATGACTGCATTGCAAATCTATGTGTCAGTTTGATTTAATTGACCACAGTATCACCTTAGATTCGAACCCCATTCAAGGAGTTGAGCACATAATCTAGAACAACAGTTTAGTGCAATTCTGAGTATGTGCTTCATTCTTGGATCCATCAAATAGGACATTAAACAATGGCTCAATCTGCCCTTTCAGATGGATATTAACGATTCCATTATATTATTTGAAGAGCAGGGAGTTCTAAGACTTTGGGCAACACTCCTCTGCAGCACCAAAAATAGATGAACTAGTTATTAATTTCCGTGCTGTTTGTGGGACCTTGCCATGTGCAAAATGGGAGCAGCATTCAAAGCAACATTGACTGCACTTCAAAATAATTCATTGTACATGGCGTGCTGTAGGACATCTTGAGAGAAATGATAAGTTGTTTTATTAATGCAAGTTCATTCTTTATAGAATCAGTATAAACACTTCAACCAGAGTAGATGCTCGCATGGAATATTCTAGTCGATATTGCAGAGGTTTCAACTCTAGTTCAAAGTGAATCTACTGAAGAAAGCCAACCCAAATACAAAAGCAAAATATTGCGGATGCTGGGAATCTGAAATAAAAACAGAAAATGCTGGAAATCTCAGCGGGTCAGGCAGCATCTGTGGAGATGCTGTTTCTCTGTTTCTCTCCACAGATGCTGCCTGACCCGCTGAGATTTCCAGCATTTTGTGAAGAAAGCCAGCCAGCTGTTTTAATAGGGAGAATCTGACAAAACGTGCACAAGGCCATTGCACCTCTTCAGACGGGACATAGAAAAGCATCTGATAACCATACTAACCGAAGGTCACTACAGATGTTGAGATCATAGAAAGGTAGCAGTAGGATCTCAGGAGTACTCCTTAAATGTTGCTTTCAATTCAGGCTACTGCTTCACACTAAGGACTGTGTACGACAGGTCAATACGTAGGGAAAGCAGCCCAAGTCCTGTTGCAGTTATGAAGAAAAAGTAAACTGTAAACTGAACAAGATGATGTACATAAGTTTTAGGGCCATTTCAATGGCAAAGCCTGCAATGGGCAGGCTGAACAGGAACAGCGTAAAAAAAATCACATCACTAGAATTCAGTGCCTCTGCAAGTACTAACCGTACACTAACATTGCCCTTCAGGCCATATGGATCCCTGTTTCCAGTGCAGATGTGAAATCTTATAAACAGTGTAGCTCTTCTTTAGTGTGCACTATCATGCATGATGTAACCCTGGTTAGACCGTACAAAAATAAAAAGTGCAAAATTAATTTTCAGATAACACCACCAGTAAAAGTCCGACAATTCCACATAATAAAAATGGATTTTGACTTAATCAGTCACCTTGAAATAGTTGCCCTGCCCAATCCTTTCTCAATCACTCTCATTGTGTTGAATCCCAATAGATCAAGCACTTCCCACTCACTTGTACTCATTGTGGATTGCAAAATTACTACTTTGATAGATGAAAGTGCAAAGTACCCTTCATAAGTGGTCATAGAGGATTTAATAACCATTATTAAAAATGACAGCTCGACGCCAATGTGCATCTCAGCTTGGGAGATCTATGTTTTCTGAATAAATAATGGAGAGAAACACAGAATCACAAATCCCTTGATATGTGGGGAGCTATTGTGGCTGGCCAATGGTATCTCTTTTACTGGAACTCTTTACTTTAAAAACATTTCCCTGCTCCTTCTACATACCCTTTAATATATTAATTCTTTAATTAGGGCTGGATTTTCGATTGTCTAGCACCTCAGTTAGCGGCCAGATGGGAAGTTAATGGAAGCGCAAGAGGTTACCGACCGGGAGTGCAGCATTTAGCGCCCCGACCGAAAATTCATTAGAGACTCACCAGGGGCACAAACCAGTAGCGCCTGGAGATCCTGACGTCTGTCCTGGAGCAACGCCCATGCTTGCGGTAAATTAGGTGCGGCTGCCTCACTTAGCGACCGCCAAGAACAACATCTGGAAAAACAGTCGGTACAGGCTTGCAAAGTCATTAACCTGTGGCTAATGAAAGGGATGAGGAAGCCCTTCCTTCAGAGGTTGCAGTCAGTGAAATGTTTACACACAGCAAGTTGCATGAGCCTCCGAGTTTGCAACGGCAGACAGTACAGGTTGAAAACAGGTGATTTTGAAAACTTTAATGGGTGCATTACTATGCAGCGCCTTTAAGACTCGGCTTTTGCCGGGATCTGAATCGGAGTTCAGCGCATGCGCAATGGGTCTGCAAAATTTCCTGGTTTACTGCCCCAAATGAGGCCCAACCAAATTTCTCCCCCTAAGTGTTTATCTAATTTTTGTTAAATTATGTGATTGACTCAGATTCAATAGCCAATTGTAATACATTCCATATTCTAATAATCCTTTATGCATCTAATGCTAATGCTGAGTTCATGCCTCTTTGCTCTCAATTCATTAACCTGTGGATATAATCTTTCATTCTTTACGTTCTCAAATGCTTCCACTTTTAAGAATCCCCAGACCTTCTCTGTTTCAGTGAATATAGTCCTAGTTTTACTTTTAGGTCTCATGAAAATAAAATCCTCTCTCCCTCATAAAGCTGCAATGCACTTTTTCGATGGCTCTGATATCCCTTCTATATTCTTCCCCTCATAACTGCACACATTACTCCAACTGGACCTACCAAATATCTAGTATAGATTCTTCACCATCTCCTCACTTTTGTATTCGATGCCTCTATATATAAAACCCAGAATCCTATTTGCTACTTTTATGCATTTTTCCACTTGCAATTCCACTGGTAAATATTTGTATGTTTGTAACTCTAGATATTCCTAGACCTCTAGGTTTTGGGTATATTTCCATTTTCGGTTCCATTTCCCAAAATGTGTTACATCACATTTATCTACATGGAACTGCAAGTGCCATACATTTGCTCATTCCCCATACCTGTCTACATTCTGTTGTGATCGTCTGCATTCTTCCTCAGAGCTTGCTTCATTGAGAAAATAAAGATTAGCAAAAATATATAAAAATAATGTTTATTTATACTTAATATAAAAATTAAATTTACTATTTGTAGTTCCAAATTTCAAATAACTATTTTATGTTTAGGTAGGCAAGTTTGAGAAGAGGAAACTCCATGGCCCTCATTTTGAGATCATCAGTGTATAAACAGCGATCATCATATTCTACCATGTATTTGTGCTCTGCATTACCTTGTGACCAGAAGTTCAATGGAATATTTCAAGAGATCTTTGGAAAGTGTTGAACATGGTTTTCCATTGAAGCTGAGATTGTTTGTATAGCTAGTTAAGTGGAAATTGTATACATAGCTTATTAGTTCGTTTATACTAAACCATAACAAGCGTTTAAGTATAGAAGTAAGTTGTGGAAATAATCACACTAAAATGGTAGTTAATGAGGAAATGTTTACATACACTTAAAATAAGGCTTGTGTCTTTCAGGGTACATTTATACCTCAACTATTGGTTTAAGACTGATAGCTGCAGCATCAGTTTTAGCCAGATAGTAACTTGTTTAAACTGCCTGGCTCCAATTGGAATTCTCCCACCCAAGGAAAGGACTTTGTCCATGCATTCTTACAGGCTTGAGCGAAGCATTGCTCATATCCACTAGGTTAGTAGCATTATTTAACTTCATTTTTGAGTGTGAGTCTAGAGGGTATTGATTTAAACTTCCTGCAAGGCTAGAAGTACATTATTTCTCAGTGATTGATGTATGGAATGGACTCCCATTCAACTTAGTTACTGCTAATGTAAAATGAAATTATGCACTTATCATGCAAAACATTGCATTGAAGGTGGATACATTTAGGCATGGATGGTTAAATTAGATTATGGATCGCTTATGTTATTTAGTACAGGACAAGAATATTGGAAGAAGGTTCATTGTGATAGCTTTTTTGGGGAGATTTTACCTGGTTAAAATTGCCTTCCTCAGGAATTATTAGCTGTCATTCTTAGCTCAGTGGCGGCACTTCTGCCTTTGAGTCAGAAGGTCAAGGGTTCAAGCCACATTTCAGAGACATCACATAGTCCAGGCTGACGCTTCACTGCAGTGCTGCAAAGAGTGCTGCACTGCTGGTGGTGCCGTCTTTTGGATGAGATGTTAAACTGAGACTCTCAGGTGGATGGAACAGATTTCATGGCACTGTTTGAAGAAGAGCAGGGAAGTTATCCCTAATGTCATGGCCAATATTCATCCCTCAATCAGCATCACTGGAACAGGTAGTCTATTGACTTAATTCCTGTTGATGGGACATCGCTGTGCACATATTGGCTGCCATGTTTCCTACATTACAACAATGACTACACTTCAAAAAGTACTTCATTGTTTGTCGAGCACTTTGGGAGGTCCTGAGGTCATATAAATGTATATAAATGTAAGTTCTTTCTTTTCTTTATTATTGGTTGGGTAGGTGAAGGCCATGACAGTGTAGTTGTGTATGAGGCAAAGGAGCGAGTACGCTCGATGGGCAAAATTGCCTTTTCACATGCCATGGTTGCTTATATTAAGTTTTAAAAACTGTAAGAGTGTTGACAGGAGTATACACACTTTCAAATATTTAAATTTAGCTCTAGCCAAATTTTAAAAGTAGAACATTAGGGCTCAGTGAGAATTTTTTTTAATGCAGTTTGATGTTACACTGGCATTCTACATCATGCACTGCCAAACCTAAGCTATGTGAGACTGATTTCTGCAGGGGGTCCTACACTACATTCCTCTGCAGTCAGAGCGAGACCTGACACTGCAGTATCTTGCAACATTAGCGAAGCTGCAAAGCAGACGAATTAGAATTCAAGTGAGTTTTGGTTCTTGTGAGACACTGCAATATTTTATGTGAGACTGCATAACCGCCACTACACTTTTCCTTCAACACAACCTGAGGATAAGACAATTTCAAGTTTTAAAAGCCTTTGAACTGGAGAGTTTAGCAGAAAACTCACCAATCTGGGAACATTGTCATTTTATGTAACTAGGGTCAAAAACTTTAAATTAGGAAACCTAAAAAATAGCCAAAGGCCTATAATGCAGGGGACCCAACTGAAAAGAATGAAAAAAAAACAGGTAAATCAAGAAATAATGATTTGGTGATGCTACGCTTGGATTTAAAAAGATTGTAGGAGGAAGGAATAATTAAGAGAATGAAGGAGTTGCAGTTTTGAGATCCTATGAAAGAATGAGATAGAGTTTAATTTAATTTATTCATTCTCGGGATGTGGGCATCACTGGCAAGGCCATTATTTATTGCCCATCCATAATTGCCCTTGAGAAGGGCAGTCTGTGTCATGAAGGTACTCCCACAGTGCTTTTATGGAGGGAGTTCTCGGATTTTGACCACAACAATGAAAGAATGGTGATATATTTCCAAGTCAGGATGTTGTGTGATTTGGAGGGGAACTTGGAGGTGGCGGTGTTCTCATGTGCTTGCTTCCCTGGTCCTTCTAGGTGGTAGAGGTCGCAGGCTTGGGAGGTGCTGTCAAAGATGCCTTGGCGAGTTGCTGCAGTGCATCTTGTAGATGGTACACACTGCAGCTATGTTGTCACAGTGATGCAGGGAGTGAATGTTGAAGGTGGTGGATGAAGTGCTGATCAAGTGGGCTGCTTTGTCCTGGATGGTGTCGAACTTCTTGAGTGTTGTTGGAGTTGCACTCATCCAGGCAAGTGGAGAGTATTCCATCACATTCCTGATTTGTGCCTTGTAGGTGGTGGAAAGGCTTTGGGGAGTCAGAAGGTGAGTCACTCGCCACAGAATACCCAGCCTCTGACCTGCTCTTGTAGCCACAGTATTTATGTGGCTGGTCCAGTTAAGTTTCTGATCAATGGTGACCCCCAGGATGTTGTTAGAGGGGGATTTGATGATGATATTTCTGTTGAATATCCAGGGGAGGTGGTTAGACTCTCGCTTGTTGGAGATGGTCATTGCCTGGCACTTGTGTGGCATAAATGGTACTTGCCACTAATCAGCCCAAGCCTGGATGGTGTCCAGGTCTTGCTGCATGTGGGCATGGACTGCTTCATTATCTGGGGAATTGCGAATAGAACTGAACACTGTGCAATGATCAGTGAACATCCCCACTTCTGACCTTATGATGGAGGGAAGGTCATTGATGAAGCAGCTGTCATTGGTTGGGCCTAGGACACTGCCCTGTGGAACTCTTGCAGCGATGTCCTGGGGCTGAAATGATTGGCCTCCAACAACCACAACCATCTTCCTTTGTGCTTGGTATAACTCCAATCAGTGGAAAGTTTTCCCCTGCTTCCCATTGGCTTCAATTTTACTCGAGCTCCTTGGTGCCACACTTTTGTCAAATGCTGCCTTGATGTCAAGAGCAGTCGCTCTCACCTCACCACTGGAATTCAACTCTTTTGTCCATGATTGGAGCAAGGCTCTAATGAGGTCTGGGGCCAAGTGGTCCTGGAAAACCAAACTGAGCATCAGTGAGCAGGTTATTGGTGAATAAGTACTGCTTGATAGCACTGTCAACGACATCTTCCATCATTTTGCTGATGATTGAGAGTCGGCTGATGGGCGGTAATTAGCAGGATTGGATTTGTCCTGCCTTTTGTGGATAGATCATACTTGGAC
Source organism: Pristiophorus japonicus (assembly GCF_044704955.1). Lineage (NCBI taxonomy): Eukaryota > Metazoa > Chordata > Chondrichthyes > Pristiophoridae > Pristiophorus > Pristiophorus japonicus. The sequence continues at coordinate 26,275,331 of NC_091994.1, read as the reverse complement.
AGTTTCCACTTTGTTGGGTAGATGCCAGTGTTGTAGCTGTACTGAAACAGCTTGGCTAGAGGAGCGGCTAGTTCTGGAGCACAATTCTTCAGATCTACAGCTGGGATGTTGTTGAGGCCCATAGCCTTTGCTGTATCCAGTGCGCTCAGTTGTTTCTTGATATCACGTGGAGTAAATTGAATTGGCTGAAGACTGGCATCTGTCATGTTGGGGACCTCAGGAGGAGGCCAAGATGGCTGAAGATGGTTGCGAATGCTTCAGCCTGGTCTTTTGCATTCACGTGCTAGGCTCCGCCATCATTGAGGATGGGGATGTTCATGGCGATACCTCGACTTGTTAGTTGTTTAATTGTCCACCACAAATCATGACTGGATGTGGCAGGACTGCAGAGCTTCGTTTGTTGGTTGTGGGATCGCTTAGTTCTATCCATAGCGTAGGAGACTATGCAGTGTTTCTCCGTTTCAGTACAGGGATGATTGTACAGGAGGAAGAGCACCAAAGTCACTATTTTATCTTAGAAGTAACAGGTGAGGAAAGTTCAGGGAAGCACTGAATATGTCAATATCCAATGAAAAAGGGAGATACATGAAACGTTTGTGTGTGAGAGAGAGATTGGTGTAGGGGATTGGTTGTGCGAATGGGATCATCTTCTGATATAGAGAAGCAGTATTGAAGACAAATGGAATTAGGCTTTATTTAGACCACATATCTTCTCCATTACCAAGACCATCTACTTCCACCTCCATAACATCGCCCGTCTCTGCTTCTGCCTCAGCCCATCTGCTGCTGATACCCTCACCCATGCCTTTGTGACCTTCAGACTTTACTGTTCCAATGCACTCCTGTCCAGCCTCCCATCTATCACCACTCCCCCCCCCGTAAACTTGAGCTTATCCAATACTCTGCTGCCTGTATCCTAACTCGTTCCAAGTCCCGCTCACCCAATGCCCTTGTGTTTTCTGACCTACATTGACTTCTCGTCTGGCAACACCTCAATTTTAAAATTGCTATCCTTGTGTTCAAATCCCTTCATGCCCTCACCCCTCTCTATCTCTGTAACCTCCTCCAGCCCTACAACCTTCTGAGATCTCTGAGTTCCTCTAATTCTGGCCTCTTGCGCAGATTTCCTTCGCACCACCATTGGCAGCCTAGCCTTCAGTTCCCTCAGCCCTATGCTCTGCAATTCCCTTCCTAAACCTTTCAGCTTCTTTACCTCTTTCCCCTCCTTAACTCGCTCCTTAAAACCTACCTCTTTGAGCAAGCATTTGGTTACCTGTCCTGATATCTCTTTATGTGGCTCAGAGTCAAATTTTGTCTGATAACTCTCCTGTGAAGTGTTGTATCTTTGGATGCTCTGATAATGGCTCCACGAGGCAATGGGTTGTACTTGAACTGTAGTGACCGTAGTCCTTTATTGATAACTCCAGAGTGAGGATCACACCTGGTGGCCTGCCTTTTATACTAGGCCTGGCACACCTGTACAAGTAACCTGCAAGTCTCCCACTGTGGTGCCCTCTGGTGACACACCTTGTAATAGTACAAGCAGTAACCATGTAGGATACATGACATCACTCTCCCCCAAGCCTTTAGTGCAAATCCACTCTGCATTTTCTGTGCTCTGAGTTTAGCTCTATCCAGTTGACCCTTGGCGGGTCGTTTCCATCTTGGGTGAGTGGGTGGCAGTAGAGTGCTGGTGGTTTCTGTTTGTGTGTCCATGACCACTCTATTCTCTCCACTTACCCTCCGCCCCCCCACACACATACAGATGGTGTCATTGGCTCTAAACATTCATATATATTCAAGCCCCCCCAAAAAATTTGCATTTACAGTATTGCATTTGTGGTTCATGCTTGGAATATTCTTGAAGTCAGGGCTGAGGTCAGCGCCGGTGCGTGACGACAAACTAGTGCCAGGACTGCTGGATGGTGTCCAGGTAGTCTGGTGGTGGCGCGGTGCCCAGTGCTGGCAGTGGGAACCTGGTTGGCTCAAGTTGCCTGCTCTTGGGGCTTTTGCCGTTGCTCCTAGTGTCGGGCAGGTTGACAGATGCCTGTGACCTCCCTGTCCTCTCCTTGTGCCCCGGGTCACTGCTGCTCCCTGAGGAGCAGTCGTCTAGCAGTGCGCAGGGAACTACTGACTCGCTTGCCTGGGCGTTATTTGGTTTGGGATCCTGGCTAGTCCCGATCCCATTTGGGAGCACTGTTACGGGTGACCCTTCATTCCCGGGTATAGCGTTGGTGGCGATAGGGTCTGGGGGCTGCGCCTTAGCACAGTTTGCTCTTTCAGGCTCGTGGCGGTTGGTGCCATCGGGTGCCTGAGAGGTGGAGACGATCAGGGGCAGGGTATCAATACCAGTGCTGTTGCCCTCCTGAGATCGCTTGCTCTGCAGCTTGTATGTATTGGCTGCTTGTGGACACACTCCATGGTGCATAACTCTGGTCCCAGGGATGCAGGCAACTACATTGGGTAGCTTGCTGGACCTGTGTGCTCCCGATGGGTGTCCGCCCGCTGCATTGACTAAATACAGTTGAAATCCTACAATGCTTCATTACTCATTGTAAATAACCTGTAGCTCCGATCGCGATCGCGCAACTTTTCTTTGCTTATTGCATGTACAAAACTGTGATCATCAATTGCACATTTTACATCTAACTCAGAGTTGCTCTTACATTGATTGAGAATGTGGAACTGACCCTATAAGTGTGGTGGGTTGAAGGCCTCCTTTAAGAGAGCCGTGCTATCTTTACCCCAATCCTCTTCTCCGTTTGGTGCCACGTGTTGCTCCATCAGCGCTGCACCTCGTGGTCTGGCCGCCGCCATCTTTTTCTTCAGCGCATCAACTTGTGGTTTGGGTGCCATCTTTCCTCCATTCACGATGTCGACTTCTTCTCCCCGGGTTCTGCCACCAAAGCTGGGAAGTCACCTTTGGATCCAATTTTCTTCCTCCGGCGCCTTGCCACTGGAACCTGGAAGGTGTGTTGGGTCGTCTCAGCTGGATCATCTCCCACAGTCGTGCTGGACGGTCTGTGCCTCGGGTGCTGTGCTGGTCTGCTCTCTGGTGCCGGGTCCACCCTCAAGTGAGGGCTTGCTTTGCCTCTGAGCGCGGAGGACGTCAATCGCTGGAGGGGTGAAATCTTCCCAACTCCAATGGATCTTCTCCATCCACCTTCTTTTGAATAGCGTTGGTCCATCACCTGCAACAATCCACAGAGGTAACTTGTGCACCGTGCCACCATTGAGTACCTTTACATCCGTACTACCAACGACTGGGATAATTTCATCGGTGTAAGTGCCTGAACCGGGACCAACTTGGGTCGTTCAGTTTGATTGTCCCATTGCCTCTCAAAGGCTTTTTGATTCATTACTGATTGGCTCACCCCTGTGTCCACTTCCATGAAGACTGGAATGCCATTTATCTCGACTTCCATCCTCAACAGGGAACACTCGGTGGTGCAGGTAAGCATGCCATATACCTCATCGTGGAGCTGAGCTGCCTCTCCATCTATCGTTTCATAATCCACGCTGGATTCATGGCCATCTGCAAACTCTTCATCAACACAATGAGTCATGTTTCTTTTACCCATTCGCTGGAGGTGGCCCTTTGTGCTGCAGCCTTTATACACAGTCTTTAAAGCGGCACTGGTGAGCCCTGTGATTCCCTCCACGACGCCAGCATGGAGCTACTCGATTAGCCCCCCTCAGTGGATTCTGAGAGTAGAGACTCGGGGGCCTGTTCTCTCTTCCCTGAGAAGGTTCACGTTCTACAGTCCAGCCTCTAAAATGTGCCACTCTGTGCACAGTACTAGCCGGGTTTGAGTCCCAAGGATGAGTCATCTGGCTAGAGCCGCAGGTCAAGGTCATGAATGCCTGGCTCACGGAGATGGCCTCCTGCAGTTTGACTGTGGTATCCGCAGACAGTAACTTATGAAGAAGGCCCTCATGGCCGATTCCAATGACAAATATATCCCGCAGTGCTTCGGTGAGGTGGTCGCTGAAATCACATGGTGCCGCCAGCCTCCTGAGGTCTGCAGCATTTTTTGCGATTTCCTGGCCTTCGGGCCGTCGGTGGGTGTAAAACCGGTGTCTGGCTGTGAGGATGCTCTCTTTGGGCTTGAGTTGTTCGTGGATCAGCGTTACAAGCTCCTCGTACGCCTCGGTCGTTGCCTTCGCTGGTGCCAGCAAGTCCCTGACGAGGCCATAGACAGTGGGCCCACAACTGGTTAGCAGGATAGCTCTGTGCTTATCAGCCAGTGTGGCTGGATTGTCGCCTGCCAGGTCGTTTGCTGTGAAGAAATGGTCGAGCCCCTCCACAAAGGCATCCCAATCATCACCATCGGCGAACTGCTGCAATGTACCAAGGTTAGCCATTTTCGCGTGAAGGTCCGTAATCTCGTCGCCAATTGTTGTGTCTTTGGATGCTCTGATAATGACTCCACGAGGCAATGTGTTATACTTGAACTGTAGTGACCTTAGTCCTTTATTGATAACTCCAGAGTGAGGATCACACATTGTTGCCTGATTTTATACTAGGCCAGGCACACCTGTACAAGTAAGCTGCAAGTCTCCCACTGCGGTGCCCTCTGGTGGCACACCTTGTAATAGTACAAGCAATAACCATGTAGGTTACATGACATCAAGCATCTTGGGATGTTTTACTACATTAAAGGCGCTATATAAATTCAAGTTGTTGTTTTTATAGCAATATGGTGAACTTGAGCAAATTTCTAAGCAGAAGGGAAGATAAACAGGGTATTAAGAGACACTGAAGATACTTAGAGGTCACACCAGTTTGGACACACACATCTTGACTATGGGATTGGAAAGGTCTAACTGAGATGCATTATTCAAAAGATATTTGATTCATACAATATTTCACCCTCAGTACAGTATATAGTATGTCCCACCTGAATCCATTTTTGATGGTAAACCTCAAAGCTGTCACTGAAGTAGGTCTGCAAACAGGAATACATCACCTGTTTCGTGAAAAAATGCAGTTCAATATGCTACACAGATGATCCTTTTGAGTAAACTATTGAAATTGGTGGAGCTTTTTACAAAATAAATAATCTTACAAGAAAAGACTAAGAAATACTAGAGTATATAAAGCACTGAGTTGCTATTTGCATATGGCCTTTGGTACGGTTGTATTTTTACACTAACAGAATGATCTGCAAATTTTATACAGATAGAATACTTCCTTTCTGATCTCAAAATAACTGATCAGAGTTAAGCTTAATTTGTATGCAAATGAGACCTCTCAGGTTTCATGTGAAAATGCTTTTTTTACTGTCCATAGCCACTGAATGAGTAAATATGAATAAAAGATGCTTAAGGGCAGAAATTGGTATGTGTTGCGCCCTTTCTTCGGGCATAAAACTGATGGAAAGCATACCAATTTAGTAGTTGGACGACCTGTGTCTAATCAGCAGAGGCTTTGGTCCCACTGATAAATTCATGGGACTTGGGCAGACGCCTAAAACAGATGGTAGGCTCTTTGAACAGGTTATTTAGGGGCCTAAATCCTGGAGAAATTAGGTCCCGATGAGTGGCACAGGCATTGAGCCTGACCCGCTCAGGATTCTCCCCACGGCCGCCAATTAAAAGTAAGCATGGAAAAAGCTTCCCTGTGGAGTCAGGCAAAGCAGGAGTGCTCCCCTGACTCCACAGCTGTCGCTTTCCCACTCTCCCCGGTAGCTCGCTCCAAAGCCCCCTCCTGGGATTTACCCGAGGGCTGCCGCTGGCGAGGTAACCGGCCCTAAATTGGGTCCTCCTGTTGGGTGAGCTGCCTGCATTGTTACCACCAGAGCCTGCAACTCGTTCCAAGTATGCGGATGAGGCCCAAGGAGCACTGCCTGTCGATCCTCAGGCCTCTTGCCTCAGGCGCACACATTTTTATCCCATAGACTTAAAGCAAATTTAGAACTTGGCTCAGTTGCACACAGAGCTAACATTTAAGCCACTTTGTAAGGCTGAGTAGTAAATCCTAATCCAAATTTGGATTACTTGGGAAATGTAATAACATTTTAATGCACATATAGAAAGAGATAAATGTCCCTCTGCACATATGTAGTGCTAAAATTTTGGAATGCACCTATGTGTACGGAGATTTGTTTTGCATCAGAATCCCTGGTTGGGGTTGATGCTATCTGCATTGCATTTCCTCGTTTTTTTATAGTAATGTATTTTCAAAATCTGGCAAAGCCTGGGTCTTTCCAATTGGCACACTGGCCAATTTTAAATTGAAACCTTGAATTTAGATGATCTGAAATTTAGATGCACTAAATTATAAGAAAGAAAGATAGACTTGCATTTATATAGCGCCTTTCATGACCACCAGGCGTCCTAAAGCGCTTTACAGCCAATGAGGTACTTTTGAAGTGCAGTCACTGTTGTAATGTAGGTAACACGGCAGCCAATTTGCGCGCAGCAAGCTCCCACAAACATCAATGTGATAATGACCAGATGATTTGCTTTTGTTATGTTGATTGAGGAATAAATATTGGACAGGACACCAGGGATAACTCCCCTGCTCTTCTTCGAAATAATGCCATGGGATCTTTTACATCCATCTGAGAGAACAGATGGGGCCTTGGTTTAGCGTCTCATCTGAAAGACAGCACCTCTGACAGTGCAGCACTCCCCAGCATTGCACTGGAGTATCAGTTTAAATTTTTGAGCTCAGGTCTCAGGAGTGGGACTTGAACCCACAACCTTCTGACTCAGAGGCGAGGGTGCTACCAACTGAGTCATGGCTGACACTTAAAAGTAAATTTATCCTCTGCTGGTTGGATTTAAGAAAAGGTTGAAGGAAAGGGGGATGAAGCGAAATGGGAACAGGCATTGCTCATTTGGAGGATAAACACCAACATGGATTAGTTGGACTGAATGGCCTGTTTCCATGTTGTAATTATTATGTCATGCTATGATTTATGGCTCCATCAGTCCTTGTGAAAAGAATTTCGCCATGATTGTGGCAATGATCTGGATCTATGCAAACAGATCTTAACCTTCTCCAGCAGAAACCTAGCAAGTAAATGATGGAATAAATCCAAGAGCATGACTAGCTGCCAACATTCACGAATCCGTATTGAAAGCATCAAGTGAAGTTCAAAACTGTCAACACAAAAAGAAATATATCCTGTTTACATCAGTCATAGTTTTTGCAAATGCTCCCTCATGAAATACCTCAACACTAAGAAAATAGCAGAAGTATATTTTTCTAACTTCACTGTCTGTAGTAAATTCAGTGCAAAGTCTTGTCAAAATGCTCTTTACGTTCCATGATAATTTTTGTTAACAATTTGACATTAGTTTTTTCATGATGTTCTCAAAGTCAAAATCATTGGTACCACCTACTACTCTCCATATAGCGTGTTACCAATTTCATATCTGCCAACAGTCACTAATCAATAGGCAGAAATGGTAAATAAATGGGAATTAGCAAATGTACCTCCGGGAAAATAATCATAGAGCATCATCATCATAGACAGTCCCTCGAAATCGAGGAAGACTTGCTTCCACTCCTGAAGTGAGTTCTTTGATGGCTGAACAGTCCAACACGAGAGCCACAGACTCTGTCACAGGTGGGACAGATATTCGTCGGGGGAAGGGGGGGTGGCACTGATTTACCACACGCTCCTTCCGTTGCCTGCGCTTGACCTCTTCACACTCGCAGCGTTGAGATTCGAAGAGCTCAACGCCCTCCCGGATGCACTTTCTCCACCTAGGGCGGTCTACGGCCAGGGTCTCCCAGGCGTCAGTGGTGATGTTGCACTTCACCAGGGAGGCTTTGAGGGTATCCTTGTAATGTTTCCACTGCCCTCTTTTGGCTCGTTTGCCATGAAGGAGCTCCGCATATAGCAGTTGTTTAGGGAATCTCATGTCTGACATGCGAACTAAGTGGCCTGCCCAACGAAGCTGATCTAGTGTGGTTAGTGCTTCAATGCTGGGGATGTTAGCCTGAGCGAGGACACTGATGTTGGTGCGCCTGTCCTCCCAGGGGATTTGCAGGATCTTGCGGAGACATTGTTGGTGATATATCTCCAGCGACTTGAGGTGTCTTCTGTAAGTCGTCCATGCCTCTGACCCATACAGGAGGGCGGGAATTACTACAGCCCTGTAGACCATGAGTTTGGTGGTAGGTTTGAGGGCTTGGTCTTCGAACACTCTTTTCCTCAGGTGGCCGAAGGTTGCACTGGCGCACTGGAGGCGATGTTGAATCTTCGCATCAATGTCTGCCTTTGTTGACAAGAGGCTCCTGAGGTATGGGAAGTGGTCCACGTTGTCAAGAGCCGCGCCGTGAATCTTGATGACTGGGGGACTGTGCTGTGCGGCGAGGACAGGTTGGTGTAGGACCTTTGTCTTACGGATGTTAAGCATAAGGTCCATGCTTTCATATGCCTCGGTGAATACATTGACTATATCCTGGAGTTCAGTCTCCGAATGTGCGCAGACGCAGGCGTCATCTGCGTACTGTAGCTCAACGACAGAGGTTTGGGTGGTCTTGAACCTGGCCCGGAGGCGGCATAGGTTAAACAGCTTCCCACTGGTTTTGTAATTTAGTTCCACTCCAGAGGGGAGCTTGTTGACAGTGAGGTGGAGCATGGCAGCGAGGAAGATTGAAAAGAGGGTTGGAGTGATGACGCAGCCCTATTTGACCACGGCTCGGACGTAGAATGGACCTGTAACAGATCTGCTGGCAAGGATTACAGCTGCATGTCATCATGGAGCAGGCGAAGGATGTTGACAAACTTTTGATGCCACCCAAAACGGAGGAGGAAGCTCCATAAGTCCTCACGGTCGACAGTGTCAAAGTCCTTTGTAAGGTTGAAAAAGGCCATGCATCAGGGCTGGCGCTGCTCCCTGCATTTTTCCTGCAGTGTCGCGCTGCAAAGGTCATGTCCGTTGTGCCCCGTAGTGGCCGAAATCCGCACTGTGACTCCAGGAGGTGCTCCTCGGCCACAGGGAGAAGACGGTTGAAGAGGACTCTAGCAACAACCTTCCCAGTGGTTGATAACAGGGAGATTCCCCTATAGTTGCCACAGTCGGATTTGTTCCTCTTTTTAAAAATGGACACGATCACTGCATCTCTGAGATCCCCCGGCATGCTCTCCTCCCTCCAAATGAGAGAGATGAGGTCATGTATCCGCGCCAGCAGCGCCTCTCCGCCATATTTTAATGCCTCAGCAGGAATTCCATCCGCACCCGTACCCTTGTTGTTCTTGAGCTGTTTTATGGCTTTGCCTACCTCTTGCAGCATTGGGGTTTCACTGAGGTGGCGACGGGTTGCATGCTATGGGATGGAGTCGAGAACGCTCGAGTCAAAGGCAGAGTCTCGATTGAGGACATCTTCAAAGTGCTCCTTACAGCGGGCCCTGACAGACTCGGTGTCCTTGATGAGTGTTTCCCCGTTCTTGGCCAGGAGTGGGATGGAGCCTTGGGAGTTTGGACCATAGGTGGCCTTGACTGCAGTGAAGAATCCTCGTATGTCGTGGCTGTCGGCTAGTTGTTGTATCACCTGCGCTTTCTCCATCCACCACCTGTTCTTTAGGTCCTGGGTTTTTTGTTGGACCTCAGCCTTGAGCCATCTGTAACGTTGCTTTGTAGCACCTGAGCTTGGTTGTTACTTGAGGCTCAGAAATGCTCTGCGCTTATGATCTATTAGTTCTTGGATCTCCTGATCGTTTTCATCAAACCAGTCCTGGTGTTTTCTGGTTGAGTAACCAAGTGTATTTTCACAGGCACTGGTTATGGAGGCCTGTAGGACAGACCAAGCGCTGTGGGCATTGAGCATCTCAGGGTCATCAAGGCACACCAGATTGGCTGTGAGGCACTGGCTGTATAGGGTTCTCTTAGCTGAGTCTTTAAGTGCCCCGGCATTAATTTTTTTGCGGCACTGTTTCTGCTGTCCCCTCTGCTTTGGGGCTATGTTAATATTGATGATGAATCGGATTAGGCGATGGTCTGTCCAGCAATCATCAGCTCCTGTCACGGCGTGGGTGATGCGCACTACCTTGCGATCCTTGGCTCGGATGATGACATAGTCCAGCAGGTGCCAGTGTTTGGAGCGAGGATGTTGCCACGATGTCTTGTATTTGTCCCTCTGGCGGAACAGGGTGTTGGTGATGAGGAGTTCACGCTCTAGACATTTTGTCAGGAGTAGGACACCGTTGGAGTTGGATTTCCCTACCCCTCTCTGCCAATCACGCCTCCCTAGAGGGCTGTGTCTTTGCTGACCCTGGCATTAAAGTCTCCTAGGAGGATTAATTTGTCGTCCTTGGGGATGCAGGACAGGGATGGCTCGAGGTTGGAATAAAAACCCTCTTTAGCCTCATCCGTTGAATCCAATTGTTGGGGCATATGCACTGATGACTGTGGCGCATTGGTTCCGGGATAGGGTAAGGCGTTTGTTAATCCTGCAGAGGGAGTTTTTGAGGCAGCCGACCAGTTCATTTTTGACGGCGAAGCCAACTCCATGAAGGCGGTGTTCTTCCTCTGATTTTCCTTTCCAGAAAAAGGTATAACCTCCACCATGTTCTTTAAGCTGGCCTTCCCTTGCACGCTGGGTCTCACTTAGGGCGGCGATGTTGATGTCAAAGAGTCTAAGCTCCTGGGCAACTATGGCAGTACGGCGTTCCGGCCTGTCGCTGTTGGAGTTGTCCATTAGGGTCCTGACGTTCCAAGCCCCGAACTTCATATTAAATGAGTGGAAGATGCCTGTGCATGAGTTCTTTTAACGTTGCACACCGATCACCACATGGGCTTAGCTGAGCAAGGTCTTGTTCCAGGGGGTCCGAGACTACTGGAGACCAGGCACTGCTATATGAGCTTAGTTGTTTACGGCGAGATGTTGGCCGCAAGCTCGGTACTGAGTAGCACATTTGATGGTAGGTGGTAGGGGGCAGACATTGAGGGGGTCACCGCTCCCCTGGAGTTCAGTGTGGAAGATCAGGGTGGTCACAGCCATGGTACTCACCACGTGCTAGGGGAGAAGAGGCCAGGTCGTCAGTGGGGAAGGAGAGGCCCAGTCATCATTGAAGGGGAAGAAAGCCCGATCACCGTTGAGGAGTTGAGGTCCAGCCGTCGTTGAGGGAGAAGGAGAGGCCAATTGGCGTCGCTGGAGAGGAGAGGCCCAGTCCTCATCGATAGAGGAGGCCCGAACGCCGCTGGAGGGGGCCCAGTCGTCGCTAGAGGAGGTCTGATTGTCGCCAGAGGAGGTCCGGTCGTTGCTAGAGGAGGTCCGGTCATCGCTAGAGGAGGTCTGGTCATCACTAGAGGAGGTCTGGTCATCGCTAGAGGAGGTCTGGTCATCGCTAGAGGAGGTCTGGCCATCACTAGAGGAGGTCTGGTCATCGCTAGAGGAGGTCTGGCCATCACTAGAGGAGGTCTGGTCATCGCTAGAGGAGATCTGGCCATCACTAGAGGAGGTCTGGTCATCGCTAGAGGAGGTCTGGTCATCGCTAGAGGAGGTCTGGCCATCACTAGAGGAGGTTCGGTCATTGCTAGAGGAGGTCTGGTCATCGCTAGAGGAGGTCTGGCCATCACTAGAGGAGGTCTGGTCATCGCTAGAGGAGGTCTGGTCATCGCTAGAGGAGGTCTGGCCATCACTAGAGGAGGTTCGGTCATCGCTAGAGGAGGTCTGGCCATCACTAGAGGAGGTCTGGTCATCGCTAGAGGAGGTCTGGTCATCGCTAGAGGAGGTCTGGCCATCACTAGAGGAGGTCTGGTCATCGCTAGAGGAGGTCTGGTCATCACTAGAGGAGGTCTGGTCTTCGCTAGAGGAGGTCTGGCCATCGCTAGAGGAGGTCTGGTCATCGCTAGAGGAGGTCTGGTTGTCGCTAGAGGAGGTCTGGTCATCGCTAGAGGAGGTCTGGTCGTCGCTAGAGGAGGTCTGGTCATTGCTAGAGGAGGTCTGGTCGTCGCTAGAGGAGGTCCGGTCGTGGTTGGAGGTGGAAAGATGGCCGCCGAGGTGGCAGCTCCCCGAGGAGCTCCCCTGAGAAAACAAACTTAAACCTAGAATCTTGAGCCATCTTGAGCCATCCAGCAACTTTAATTCTCAACCTCCACCTTCCCGAACCTTAATAGACCCTAATAGGGACGACATTCTCTTAAATTTTACCTGAAATCCTATAATCCACAAATTCTGGCCTACCTCATGCGCGAACTTTCCTCCTAAACCTCACACCACTCTTCGACAACGACCGGACCACCAACAATGACGACCGAGCCTCCTACTGCAGCAGTGAACTGGGCCTGGACCTTTTCCCTCCTTCAGCGACTTTCTCTGGTGATCTGCTCCTTCGACGTCGACTCAGCTGCCCCACCCGATCCCCGACACCGCCCGGCGAGCCAGGTGAGCCTCCAACGGCGACCGGGCCCCCTCCAACAGCGACCGGGCCCCCTCTAACGGCAATCGGAACTCCACCAACGGCGACCGGGCCCTCTCCAACGGCAATCGGAACTCTGCCAACGGCAACCGGGCTCCCTCCAACGACGAATCATAGAGAGCTATAGGCAGTGACACCAGCTGCCCATTATGATCACGAAGAACAAAACTATTCTTCCCCAGTTGTTCTTCAAAGACTCTTCAACAGAACAAGTTAGAAAGATTAAAATGTGAATCCAAAATATCCATTAAAATGGTTTACTGACAATGGCCAGAATGCTCAGAAACGCAGTAGCCTGGTGCATTTGTATATGAATGCAGTGCTGCACATAGAGAGCCATTTCTCAATCTCTGGCAGGAAAGACATTGGGTCCAAAATTCAGTACCGCTGGAAAGCTGGTGCTCACCCCACCTTTTTGTGGCCATTAGTGCCAAAATATTTTCATGGCAGGGCCATCCCATATTCAGCTCCAATAGTAAACAAATGGGTTCCAGCGCTAATGAACCCTACCAAAGTGGATTTTTCAGCGGTGTGACTGTCTTAATTTGAGCGTTATCACCACTGAGACATTCAGCATGCAGGTAAGGGTTTCTAATGAGTCAGCTCCTTTTTAAAGGGCAGGGTTAGCAGCAAGACCCTGAGGGGGGAAGGAGTTTGGAAGGATGGCTGGTGTAAGAGGTGCAAGGAGAGCCAACAGGCTCACTGATATGGAACTGGAGACACTGATGGACGGTGTGGAGGATAGAAGTAGAATACAGTTTCTGACATGGGGAGACCTGGCAGACAGGCAGTACATAATGCATGGAGGGAGATTGCAGGGGAGGTGTCAGGCACCTCCATATATTTGAGGACGCACCCTCCCGGGAGGGTGCTGGCCAGTCTGCACCCAGCCCTCCCAGGGTGGCGATGGGTCGACGCCTCCTAGCTCTGAGGCGACGGGGTTCCTCCTCCTCTTCCTGCGCCTCCTCCTCCTCCTCAGGTGGTACTGCTGGCTCAACCTCCAGCGGCTGACCCCTCATGATTCCATGACGATTATGGAGACCTGTTGAGAAGGGTACTGCAAGGTGCCATCAGAGCGGTCCAGGCATCGGAATCTCTGCTTAAGGATGCACCTGGTGGCACAATGAGCATCATTGTATGCATGCTCTGGCACTGCCCTGGGGTTCTGCAGAGGAGTGAGCAGCCACAGGGGATATCCCTTGTCCCCAAGCAGCCAACCGCAATCCTGATTTTGAGTCAGTGACGACGGCGAGCACACTGGTCTGGCGCAGCATGAAGGAATCATGGCTGCTGCCTCCCTTGCCCACTGCCTGGCTGCACGGTGCTGACGGCGACGCCTTCTCCTGCGTGCTGCCCTGCCTCTGACCAGGTGTACCAGGTGTCTCCCTCCCAACACTCCTCCCATCCTCAGGGTGAACCCTGCCAAGCAGGTCTCTGCAGCCCACTAAAGAGTCAGACCTGAAAGTTGTACAAAAGTACAGGGGTATGTGAAAACCTCTGAGCAGCACTCAGCAGGTTTAATGAAGCCAAAACAATTAATAAAACTATGTCAAGAGATAAATACTGCGGGACCATGGAAAATGAAATGAAAACAATAACAAGTAATACAACTTTTCCAAAAGATAAATACTGCAGATGCATGCTGAAAAATGAAATAAAAACAATAATAAGTAATAAAACTTTTTACCTACCAAAGGGCCCCAGTGGTGTCGCGTTCGAGCACCACATCGAAAACCTCGCGGGGGCACTGCCGGGAAAAGTCCTACCTTTTCCTCGGTGAATGTCGCCGTGGTAGTCCCTTTCCAGCGGCCCGCACGCTGCAGAGCTCACCGCTGGAAACCTTCCTTTACTGCGGCTTCACCGCGCCGTTTCTGGCGGAAGTGAACACCGCTGAAATCCTCCCCGAGCTGAATATGACTCGCGGCGGGAAAAGTACCCGACAGTGGCGGCCGATCGATTTTTTCGGTTGACCGCCCAAATCTTCGGGGACGGTGAATTTCAGCCCCAGAGAGTAGAAAAGTGGTATAAGCTAGAGGCGAAGCACACAGGGAAGAATGAAAATTCAGACAACTGAACCAAGGTTCCCTCTCAACAACTGTCTCATAAATGGCATTGGAAGAAGCTTAGGAGGAGGTAACTTTAGCACTCAATGCCAAAAAAAATCATTTCTGTTTAGAAACATCAAGCAATGTTATCATGGTTAAGCAGTGAATGACTACATAAAAAACAAAGCAACTAGAAAGAATTATTGCCAACTTCAAAGAAGTTATCTTTCTGTTGAACTAAAATAAAAATATAAGCAGAAGCAAAATACTGTGGATGCTGGAATCTGAAATATAAACAGAAAATGCTGGAAATCTCAGCAGGTCAGGCAGCATCTGTGGAGAGAAATAAAGTTAATGTTTCAGGTCTGTGACCCTTTGTCAGAACTGGAAAAGTTCAAGATGTAACAGATTCTTAAGGAGGTGCAGGGGTAGTGAAAGGTGTAAGAATTTGGTGTAAAAATACTTTTTGACTTACGTTTTGGACATTGCTTGGACACATTTTCTGTTACTGCAGAGGAGCAGAGTAGCCTGACTTTTGACAGGTCCAAACGTGTTCCACAGGAATACACATCAGGTGGGCAAGAACCAATGGCTGAAATGGCAGGAATGGTTGATGGACAGGCCCTTTGTCAGGCAATCAGTGAGTGATCAAGCAGATTGGTCAGTTCTCAGGACACAAAGGGAAGCTTTTCGACCACACAGACTCGTTGGAGCCTTATTGAGGAAACAGCCAGTAACAAAGGAAGAGGCCGAGGACATTGATTTTGCTCTTTCAGTTGCACTGCCTCAGGGAAGGAACAGTTGAACTTTTGGCGTAAGAAGCAGCATTTTGCAGATATAAGAGTGGCAGTTTGCAGCCTTCCCTCACCCTCCCCTCTTCTACGCCTGCTTGTATCGTTCAATGTACAATGACTGAGCACTCCGTCTAGGACGGAGAGAAGAAACACCATCTACGAGCAAAGAGAGCCTCGCTATTTCGACTGGGAAGCTGTCCTTGAGACTGGACTTGAATACCACAGACCTAGAAGATGCACCTCATTGGGAGAAGCAGCGAGTAAGCCAGAGGGGTAATTGGTGAGCATTTATCCCAGCCCACGCATCTTTAAGACCACCGCATAGTGTGAAAGGGTGTCGTGTGTCCCAACCAAGCCTTAGGGGGTTTTAATGGGGACGTTTTTGCAAGGATCATAAGCGTACGCACAATTGTGTTGGACAGATTCGGTGGGTGCAATTTTGAATCCAAGCAGGGGTGTTTTACTCATGGGTACTTCGCATCAGGGGCCTGTTCAGACGGGCCAGGGTTATGTGTTTTACTGTATTTGTTTGTTTTACACCACCAGGGTATGTTTTTATTGGGTGGGTGCAGATGTGTGCTTTAACTTGAATAAAAGCATTGTGATGGTTGAGACCAAAAGATCTGGCTATAACTGTGTATTTCTGTTCACCACTATAATTCCAGTGTCTAGAACTGTTGTAAAGGGGGTGATTCGAAACCACCAAGGGCAAAACCACTTACAAAGGGGAGAACAGAACAAAAGGGAAGGTCTGTGATAGGGTGGAAGGCAGGAGTGATTTAAGAGACAAAAGGGATGATGGGAAAAAATGAGACGGTAATGGCACAAGTTAAGAAACAAAAGATGAGTCTAGATGGGGTGCGAGTGGCGGAATCATCACCAGCTGCCATGGGAAAGAGAAAAAAAAGGGGGGGTGGGGTCTCTTACCCTCTCTAGATCTTTTCATTGCAAACTGCTGACACTCACTCTAACCTCCCTCCCTCTGAACTTGCAGCACTCCGCTCTCTCAGATCCAACCCCAACATTGTCATTAAACCTGCTGACAACGATAGCGGTGTTGTTATTTGGCGAACCAACCTCTACCTTGCAGAGACTAATCGCCAACATTCTGACATCTCCTCCTACCTCCCCCTGGACCATGACCCCACTGCTGAACATCAAGCCATCATTCTCAGACTGTCACTGAGGAGTTCTTCCCTCTGGAGTTCTTCCCTCCACAGCCACCAAACTCATAGTTCCCCAATCCCGCACAATCCACTCTACCTCCTTCCCAAGATCCACTAACAGGACTTCCCTGGTAGATCCATTGTTTCAGTCTGTTCTTGCCCCACGGAACTTACTTCTTCCTATCACGACTCTATTTTTTCTCGCCTTGTCCACTCTCTTCCCACCTACATCCACAACTCTTCCGATGCTCTCTGCCACTTTAACAGTTTCCAGTTTCCAGGCCCCAAACATCTCCATTTCACTGTGAACGTCCAATCCCTCAACACTTCCATCCCCTACCAGGATGGCCTGAGGGCGCTCCGCTTCTTCCTTGAGTAGAGGCCCAACCAGTCCCCATCCACTACCACCTTCCTCCGCCTGGCTGAACTTGTTCTCACATTGAACAACTTCACCTTCGACTCCATTCATTTCCTCCAAATTAAAGGTGTTGCTATGGGAACCCGCATGGTCCTAGCTTGCCTGCCTTTTTGTGGGATGTGTGGAACATTCTTTGTTCCAGTCATACTTGGGTCCCCTCCCTCACCTCTTTTTCCGGTACATTGATGACTTTATCGGTGCCGTTTCATGCTCTCGCCCTGAACTAGAAAATTTTATTCACTTTGTATCCAATTTCCACCCTTCCTTTACCTTCATATGGTCCATCTTTGACTCTTCTCTTCCCTTCCTCGACTTCTCTGACTCCATTTCTGGGGATAGTCTATTGACAAACATTCATTATTAGCCCACTGACTCTTACAGCTACCTGGACTACACTTCCTCCCACCCGCATCCTGTAAGGACTCCATTCCATTCTCCCAGTTTCTCCGTATCCGTCACATCTGTTCTGACATTGCCATCTTCCATACTAGTGCCTCTGATATGTCTTCCTTTTTCCTTAATCGAGGATTCCCCTCCTCCATGGTTAACATGGCCCTCGACCGTATCCATTCTATTTCCCGCACATTTGTTCTCATCCCTTCCCCTCTCTCCCAGAACCACGACAGGATTTCCCTTGTTCTCACCTTTCACCCCACCAGCTTTCACGTTCATCCTCCAACATTTCCGCCACCTCCAGCGTGATCCCACCACCAATCACATCTTCCCCTCTGCGACACCCTGGTCCACTCCATAATCACCCCCAGCACCCCCTCCCCTTCCCAAGGCACTTTCCTGTGCAAACACAGGGGATGCAACACCTGCCCTTTTAATTCCTCACTTCCCACTGTCCAGGACCCCAAACACTCCTTCCAGGTGAAACAACGATTTACTTGTACTTCTTTCAATTTAGTATACTATATTCACTGCTCACGATGTGGTCTCCTCTACACTGGGGAGAGTAAACGCAGATTGGGTGACCACTTTGCAGAACACCTTCGTTCAGTCTGTAAGCAGGACCCCGAGCTTCCGTTCGCCTGTCACTTTAATTCTCCACTCCACTCCCACTGACCTCTCTGTCCTCGGCCTCCTACACTGTTCCAATGAAGCTCAATGCAAGCTCGAGGAACAGCACCTCATCTTTCATTTAGGCACTTTACAGCCTTCTGGACTCAACATTGAGTTCAACAATTTCAGACCATAACCTCTGCCCATATTTTTTCCCCTTTGCTCCTTTTTTTTAAACCCGCCCTTTTTTTCCTCTTTCCCATGGGAGCTGGTGAGAATTCCACAATTTACACCACAGGTACATTCATCTTTTGTTTCTTAACTTGTGCCAGTAACATCTCATTATTGCCCATCATCCCTTTTGTCTCTTAAATCTCTTCTGCCTTCCACCCTATCACAGACCTTCCCTTTTGTTCTTTCCTCCCCGCCCCCTTTCCCTGCCCCTGCACTTCCTTAAGAATCTGTTACATCCCGAACTTTTCCAGTTCTGACGAAGGGTCACAGACCTGAAACGTTAACTCTGTTTCTCTCCACAGATGCTGCCTGACCTGCTGAGATTTCCAGCATTTTCTGTTTTTATTATTAAAAAAATATATGGTGATGCTAATCCAACAAGCTTAAAACAGTTGATGAATCCACGAATACAAGAAAGATGAACTTGTGCCCTGGCTAGAGTAGGATTCTCAGTTAGTTTATGCTGATTGCAGTGTGAATTTGGCTTAGAAATCCTCGAATAGTGTAGCCAAAGGACACTTTTACTCAATCAGTTGTGGCATCACGAGCAAGTCCACATAAAGTGGTTGTTTTGTTGTGATTGTGTTGGCTCCATTATAACAGCAAAAGTTAGCAAAGCATCCCGGAAATTGATGTTCCTGCTGAAACGGGTGTATCTACTTATTAGTGCAAGTTTGATGCTCCCTCAGGCTTATAGATTATCTGGGCACCTAAAACACAAGGTTCTGCATGTTATCCACTCTTCATGATCTACCCGAGCTCTGCCAGGTGTTGTGGAGTGAGAAGGAAACTATCGATCAGAGAGTTACTCTATATTCACAGTGCCCGCACTGCCCATTCCTTAGATTTAATTCTGATTCTTTTATAGAAATAGGTTTGAGACAGAATGAAGGCATTTTGAGAATTCCTGGGTAAGGGGAAATGCATGCAATGACATTACAGCCCAACTGCATGTTTATGGAATGGAATCTTGTTGAAAAAAGCAGCTTCATTGACTATGGATCCTCCCAGTTCTATAACAATGCAACCAATTGTGCCAATAACTATCATTTGTTGCTCTTGCTTTTGAGATGGTGGATTGGGAAATCATTGGAAAACAGTTACAGAAATCTGCTCAGATGACCAATACAAATGTGACTAAGACAAAAGATTTTGTACATGAGCGATAGATAAACTCATAGAAAGAAAGAAAGAATTACATTTATATAGCACCTTTCATGACTCGGGACATCCCAAAGCGCTTTACAGCTTTTGAAGTGTAATCACTGTTGTAATGTAGGAAACACGGCAACCAATTGTGCATAGCAAGCTCCCATAAACAGCAATGTGATAATGACCAGATAATCAGTTATGTTGATTGAGGGATAAATATTGACCAGGACACTGGGGATAACTCCCCTGCTTTTCTTCAAAAGTGTGCCATGGGATCTTTTACATCCACTTGAGAGCAGACGGGGCCTCAGTTTAATGCTTCATCCGAAAGACGGCACCTCCAACAATGCAGCACTCCCTCAGCAATGCACACAGTAGTAGTACAGAAATACAGAGCAATCATCACATTCAACACTCCTACCAATGAACTCACCCACTAGATCTCTCTGAAATTTAGCACATTGATTAAGAAGGGTTTGCTCACTGAGGTAATATTGGCTGTAGTTGATTTGACCTTTTTAGGTATCAGCTTGGCTCAACTGGTAGCACTCTTGCCTCTGAGTCAGAAGCTTTGTTTTGCCATACGGATTTGGATGGATAATCTGGGCTAACACTTCAATGCAGTAATGAGAGTACTGGATTGTCAGAGGATTTTCTTTCAGATGAAACGTTAAACCAAGGCAATGTATGTCTGTTGGGTGGATGTGAAAAATCCAATGACACTATTCCATGAAAAGCAGGAAGGTTTTCCGAGTGTTTTGCCCAATACTCCTCCCTCAAATTGGCTGAAAATTTAACTACATAACAACAGTGATTGCATTTTAAAAAGTAATTAATTGGCTATGAAGTGCTTTGGGACTTCTAGAGAATGTGACAGGACACTATTTAAATGCAAGTTCTTTCTTTCTTTGGGAAAACACTCACCATTTGTTTTTAGTTGCCTTTCTTGGCACCTCTGCTCCCCAGAGCATTACAATTAAGGCTATTTTGGCTTATATATGGTGCCCTTAAATTAACATATCCTTTTATTCAGTTTACAGTCCATTAACACCAGCCTTCCACTGGTATTATTACATCGATCATTTTATGTGCCCAAACATGTGGAAAGAAACATGTAGAACAAATTTAGCCTCGATACCCTGCACTATCATAAAATAGAAATTTGCTATGCATAGGGAACAGCACCATGGTTCAATTGGGAGTGAAAAATATAGCATAGCAAAAACAGCAGTGACTATACCAATGAGCTCAAGTGAAAAGGAGCTTGCATACTGTACTTCCATTGCTGCGCCAAAAATAAAAATTCCACGGCAAGACAGATTTCAGGTCTTAGTCATTATACATCATGATTATGAGGAATACATTTCACTCAACATAATTCTGTACACTCTCTTCCATTACATAATGAGTGGAATGTTTCTTCATTCATAGCCATAGGAGGGAAATTCTACCCAAAGTTTTTTTTAAATTAGGATGGCCCCAAAAAACTAGTCATGGTCGTTTTACACTAATAATATGAAGGGAGATCCTTAAGTGCTTATAGAATGCTATGATAAACAACAACAATGGAAAAACTTTGACCTATTTGGTAAGTAATAAATATACAGTACTTGCATTTTGATGCCGATTTTAATGCTATACTATTTGTTAACAAACAAGCTATCCTATAAAGATCACATTTTTAAATCATGGGGCTGGATTTTCCGCTTGGTGCTGCCCATGTTTTTGCCCTGGAGGGGTGGCAATGGCGACGATGAGCTCTTCTGGGTGGGTGGCCAGCTTCCAGTGCCCCGCCGGGATTTTCGGGGCCAGTTTCGGCGGGACGCGGAGTATTACCACCCAGAAGAGGTGAACCAGTGTGCAATGCCCCTGGTTGCGACACTGGCTCAATTTTTGTCTCCTGCCCGATCCGTAGCGCTCCGTAGAGCGCCCTGCTGAGACCGCCTGTGAAAGCGGGCAGCCCGAGCTGTAGCGGCTGCAGTGAGATAAGTAATGTCGACCTCAGGTAAGTGTGATTGTATTTTTTTTGCGATTTATGTTGTGGTGGCGTGAGTTATTTATTGGAAATGTTTTTGGTGTTTTATTTCCGTTTTTTTTCTCCTCAGGTCTCTCTTAGAGCGCTCTGAGGCCGACTGTTTTGTTCTGGATTTTCGCTTGCTCAGCCGGCCTAGCACCCAAGAAAGGTGTATAACGCCTCCCTCAGTGCCCCGCTCCTCCAGCTGCCCAATTTTGCTGACTGAGGCGCAAACTGTTCCAGGGAGCAAACTTTACCGTCCTGTCGCCATTACTGTCCCATGGTCCAGACCATGGTCCAGAACTTAAAGAAGGGTAACTTTGAAGGTATGAGGCGTGAATTGGCTAGGATAGATTGGCGAATGATACTTAGGGGGTTGACTGTGGATGGGCAATGGCAGACATTTAGAGACCGCATGGATGAAGTACAACAATTGTACATTCCTGTCTGGCGTAAAAATAAAAAGGGGAAGGTGGCTCAACCGTGGCTATCTAGGGAAATCAGGGATAGTATTAAAGCCAAGGAAGTGGCATACAAATTGGCCAGAAATAGCAGCGAACCTGGGGACTGGGAGAAATTTAGAACTCAGCAGAGGAGGACAAAGGGTTTGATTAGGACAGGGAAAATGGAGTACGAGAAGAAGCTTGCAGGGAACATTAAGGCGAATTGCAAAAGTTTCTATAGGTATGTAAAGAGAAAAAGGTTGGTGAAGACAAACGTAGGTCCACTGCAGTCAGAATCAGGGGAAGTCATAACGGGGAACAAAGAAATGGCGGACCAATTGAACAAGTACTTTGGTTCGGTATTCACTAAGGAGGATACAAACAACCTTCCGGATATAAAAGGGGTCAGAGGGTCTAGTAAGGAGGGGGAACTGAGGGAAATCTTTATTAGTCGGGAAATTGTTTTGGGGAAATTGATGGGATTGAAGGCCGATAAATCCCCAGGGCCTGATGGATTGCATCCTAGAGTACTTAAGGAGGTGGCCTTGGAAATAGCGGATGCATTGACAGTCATTTTCCAACATTCCATTGACTCTGGATCAGTTCCTATGGAGTGGAGGGTAGCCAATGTAACCCCACTTTTTAAAAAAGGAGGGAGAGAGAAAACAGGGAATTATAGACCGGTCAGCCTGACCTCAGTAGTGGGTAAAATGATGGAATCAATTATTAAGGATGTCATAGCAGTGCATCTGGAAAATGGTGACATGATAGGTCCAAGTCAGCATGGATTTGTGAAAGGGAAATCATGCTTGACAAATCTTCTGGAATTTTTTGAGGATGTTTCCAGTAAAGTGGACAAAGGAGAACCAGTTGATGTGGTATATTTGGACTTTCAGAAGGCTTTCGACAAGGTCCCACACAAGAGATTAATGTGCAAAGTTAAAGCACATGGGATTGGGGGTAGTGTGCTGATGTGGATTGAGAACTGGTTGTCAGACAGGAAGCAAAGAGTAGGAGTAAACGGGTACTTTTCAGAATGGCAGGCAGTGACTAGTGGAGTGCCGCAAGGTTCTGTGCTGGGGCCCCAGCTGTTTACATTGTACATTAATGATTTAGACGAAGGGATTAAATGCAGTATCTCCAAATTTGCAGATGATACTAAGTTGGGTGGCAGTGTGAGCTGCGAGGAGGATGCTATTAGGCTGCAGAGTGACTTGGATAGGTTAGGTGAGTGGGCAAATGCATGGCAGATGAAGTATAATGTGGATAAATGTGAGGTTATCCACTTTGGTGGTAAAAACAGAGAGACAGACTATTATCTGAATGGTGACAGATTAGGAAAAGGGCAGGTGCAAAGAGACCTGGGTGTCATGGTACATCAGTCATTGAAGGTTGGCATGCAGGTACAGCAGGCGGTTAAGAAAGCAAATGGCATGTTGGCCTTCATAGCGAGGGGATTTGAATACAGGGGCAGGGAGGTGTTGCTACAGTTGTACAGGGCCTTGGTGAGGCCACACCTGGAGTATTGTGTACAGTTTTGGTCTCCTAACTTGAGGAAGGACATTCTTGCTATTGAGGGAGTGCAGCGAAGGTTCACCAGACTGATTCCCGGGATGGCGGGACTGACCTATCAAGAAAGATTGGATCAACTGGGCTTGTATTCACTGGAGTTCAGAAGAATGAGAGGGGATCTCATAGAAACGTTTAAAATTCTGACGGGTTTAGACAGGTTAGATGCAGAAAGAATGTTCCCAATGTTGGGGAAGTCCAGAACCAGGGGTCACAGTCTGAGGATAAGGGGTAAGCCATTTAGGACCGAGATGAGGAGAAACTTCTTCACCCAGAGAGTGGTGAACCTGTGGAATTCTCTACCACAGAAAGTAGTTGAGGCCAATTCACTAAATATATTCAAAAGGGAGTTAGATGAAGTCCTTACTACTCGGGGGATCAAGGGTTATGGCGAGAAAGCAGGAAGGGGGTACTGAAGTTTCATGTTCAGCCATGAACTCATTGAATGGCGGTGCAGGCTAGAAGGGCTGAATGGCCTACTCCTGCACCTATTTTCTATGTTTCTATGTTTCTATGAAATGAGCAAAGCCAAAAATCATTGTAGTGAAATGCTGCTGAAAATATATTTTTGTTTACTGCTTGAAACAAAAAAAGTTTACAAAACTTCGAGTGCTTTTCAGTCTCCTTCAACGCTGCCATTTTAGAAATGCATCAGTTTGGGCAGCTGCACTTGTATGTTTGTCACATCCTTTTCTTTCACCTCCCACTGTGATCTCATTCCCATTTCCCTTATACCATATGGTATTGGGAGAGATGCACTAGGCTTACGAGATGCTTCTGCCATTGAAGTGAACCCTGTGATTTGAAGGTAGTGGAGCGTGTACTTTGCAAAGAAAAATGGGAAGATTGTTATCATGACTAACACATCTGGCATCCCACAAAGCTGTATTTTGTTTGGTGGCAGAACACATTGGTTGGTAGTTAAATGCCAGATCTACCATCATTCTAATTGCAGAGGTCTCAAACATATTAGAAATTGTTACAAATTTCACAAATATCACTCAGTGCTGTGTAAGCTAATCTGCCAGGGATATTTCTAGCACACTAAAGCTCTTTATGTTACCGCAAGAATTGGAAATTGGCAGCAATGTGCTTTTCCACTAAGATACGAATACTCCAGCAAAAGTCACAAAAATAATTTTGTGAGCCTAACCCCCTATTATTATCATGTTTTTGAGCTCAGTAACACAATGAAGATAGTGTAACCTTGGGAGCTTGTATTCTTCAGCATAGAGTAACACTTAGCTGCAAAATGGTCCAGCCCCCTCATGAATTTTCTCCCAATCCTACAGAGCCCATCTGCATTTCTTAAAGTAACAAGTCACTATGGGGAAGAAATTCTGTTGTGTAGCGCCTCATTGTGCGCCCCGCTAATGCGTCTCGAATGTCTTACCGCCCGGCACAGCAGCTTGTAGTGCCCCGCCGGGAAATTTCGTTCTGGTTTACCAGCGGCACAAAATGTTACCACCTCACCATGTCATTTCAGTGAGATTATGACATCTGTA
The DNA here is from genome assembly GCF_044704955.1 of Pristiophorus japonicus. Classification (NCBI taxonomy): domain Eukaryota; kingdom Metazoa; phylum Chordata; class Chondrichthyes; family Pristiophoridae; genus Pristiophorus; species Pristiophorus japonicus. Next base: position 26,250,603 of record NC_091994.1, on the reverse strand, counting down.
CGCTTGCATCGACCCGCTAGCACCCCGCCATCAAAATTAGGTGTGTCCGCCTCATTTAGCTTCCGGCGAGAATCACACCAGAGAAACCAGGCAGTCCCACCTTCCGTGGGTGATTCCTAGAGGCTACTTAAAGGGAGGAGCAATCAAATTCATCGGAGGTCACAATAAGTGCAACGTTTCAACAGAGCACGGTGCGTGAACCACACACTTTGCTGCGGCAGATGTATCTGACCTAGCAACTTGAGTTTGACAATTTAATGGGTGCATTACTAGCACGCCAGCGTCGCCTTCTACATGCTCTTGTTAGGTGGCGTCAAGAGAGAGGGGCTGTTGGCCATGTTGGCCCACGAATGAGGAGATCCTGGAGATGTCGGGACAGGAGGCCTTACCCACCACATGTTTATTATTTTTTTTAGAAATAGGAGCTGGAGTAGGCCACCTGGCCCCTCGAGCCTGCTCCACCATTTAATAAGATCATGGCTGATCTGATCATGGATCCAGCTCCACTTCCCTGCCCGCTCCCGATAATCCTTTATTTCCTTATTGCTCAAAAATCTATCTCTCTCCACCTTAAATATATTCAGTGACCCAGCCTCCACAGCTCTCTAGGGGCAGAGAATTCCATAGATTTACAACCCTCTGAGAGAAGAAATTCCTCCTCATCTCCTTATTACCGGGAGCAACACTCATACCTCGACATGTCGGAGGAGCAGTTTTTCAGAAGGCTGTGCTTCCGAAGGGAGATCCTGACAGAGATATGCCATCTCCTGCAGGCAGACCTGCAGCCTCACATCGGCACCAGGATTGTGCTGCCCACCGCAGTGAAGGTCACTGTGGCACTGAACTTTTATGCCTCTGGCTCCTTCTAGGCTGAATTAGGGGACATATGCAGGGTCTCTCAATTTGCTGTAATTCGCTGCATCCACGACATGACACAGGCTCTGTACAGATGGAGAATGTTCATAATGTTCCCAGTGAGCAGGGATAAACAGAATGAGTGGTCATGTAGGTTTGCCAGGATAGCGGGCTACCCGATGGTTCAAGGAGCCATTGAGTGCAGACACGTGGCCTTGTGAGCACCATTCCAGAATGCCGAGGTATTCTGAAACCAAAAGTGATATCACTCCCAGAATGTGCAGCTGGTGTGCAACCACATGCAGCGCATCCTCGTAGTGAATACTCACCATCTTGGCAGTGCACAATATGTGTCCATCCTGCGTGAGAGCACTGTGCCATGACTGTTTCAGCCACCACAGGAAGGGTGCAGCTGGCTGCTCGGGGACAAAGGATACAGCCTAGCCACCTGGTTAAGGTCACAAACTTGGGCTGGGATGGGGCAGGAACTTGGGCTGGGGGAAGGGTTCAGGAACTTGGGCTGGGATGGGGCAGGAACTTGGGCTGGGGGGGGTGGGTTCAGGAACTTGGGCTGGGATGGGGCAGGAACTTGGGCTGGGTGGGGGTTCAGGAACTTGGGCTGAGATGGGGCAGGAACTTGGGCTGGGGTGGGGCAGGAACTTGGGCTGGGGGTGTCAGCAACCTGGGCTGGGATGAGGCAGGAACTTGGAGGGGGGAGGGGCGGGGTCTTAAACTGTGAGAGTGAGCTCTCTCCTGTTTGGAGTCAGCAGTCAGAATGGCTCGAATTACACTTTGCAAAGTCACTGATTACGCAGGCAGGGTGGTTCTAATTACACATTCCATAGAAACTCCGAGAGGTGGGCACCGGAGGGACTGGAGTGCATCATCACGCCCGGCAACCAAATTTTAATTTGATTTTACGTTTTAAAGTTTAATTTGTTTTCATTGCCGGTGCTTTTAGTGTCCCCCTTCCATTTTATAGGGGGCACTGGGGAAAATTGTGAATTTAGTGCCCAAAAAAAAAAACCAAAAAAAAGAAAAAAACAAAAAAAACAAAAAAAGGGGGGAAAAAAAGGGCCTTGTAAATGTCTGGAGTGTCACCCAGGTCGGGTGGCACAGTTTAATGTTTTATGTTTTGCAGGTGAACTCCAAAAAGAGTTTTCCATAGAAACTCTTATTTTCCAAGGGGACCAATCAGCAATCAGGTCATGTGATCAAGGGGACCAAATCAGCGCATTTTTCTATTGCAAATAGCTGCTACTGTCTGGAAGTGTGCAGATCTCCATTTGAATCTGCGTGACTGCACAGAGTGGATGTGCGAACAGTGGGATTAGGTGACAACCACCTAAGATTAAGGATGAGACTGAAGTATTGTGAACGCATATCAACAGTGAAATGGTAGTGCGAGGAGGGGGCAGGCTGAGTAGGCATGCAAGAAGGTGAGTGAGGGGCAAGGCTGTTGAACCGAGGCTGAACTTTTATGATGGCTTCACGAATGAAGAGCATGGCATGGTACACATAGAGAAGGAGCAGGTATTGCAAAGACTTGACATTGTGTGAGACAGTGAGGTTCACGTTATGGCATTGCAACATTAATAGAAAGGGTACTCACCCCTCGGACCCCTCGGGTGGTCGTTGAACTTCTTGTGACATTGTGTTGCAGTTCTGGCGACCATGCTCCTGGCAGAAATGTGCTGGGCCACCTCCCTCCAAAGCCTTCTGATTACTCTAGGAACGGGCCTCCTTCCATTTGGAGGTTGCAGCACATTCAACCACCTCTCCACAGCCTCGATTAAGGCGTCAACGGCCATGGGCAAGAAGCGGTGGGCATGCTGGTGACCTTCTTGCTCCTTCATTTTCCTACTCTGATCAGAGTAAAAAGTTGAAATTGCGCATGCGCATACTTATCTTACCACACCTTTAACAATCGGCTGTCCACAGGATGTATAGCGGCCTTCGGAACATGCGTGTTGCTTCTTGAAATTTATCGCTGAGATTTTCGGTTCCACTGCCCTAGGATTATTGTGGATCGACTGATTTAGTGCTCCCTTTCCCTCTTGGTGCGATGAAACCTAATTTCATCCGGTGCAAGCTTTTCGAGGGCGCTACAATTACTGCCCCGACAGGATTAATGCCTCAAAGTGGGCGATACCAAGGGGCCGAAATTCATCGTCCCCGAAGAGACGGCTACTGCGGGGTTTGGGCAACCGATCGAAAACATTGATTGGCCGCCGCTGTCGCGTGTTTACCCCGAGCCATATTCAGCTTGGGGGGGCGGGGTGGGGGCGGGAGTTGAGTGTTGCGCACTTCTGCTGGAAACGGCAGGGTGAAGCCGCAGTAATGGAAGGATTTCAGCGGTGAGCTCAAAGCATGTGGGCCGCTGAAAAGCGGCCAGGCCAGCGAAATTCAGGCCTAAAAATATAAGATTTTTCCCTGCAGTTCCCCCACAAGGTTTCCCAGTCAGTGCACGAACGTGACACCGCTGGAGTTTTGCCGCGATCGGGTCCGTTTGGTAGGGAAATAGTTTTATTAATTTTAGTGTTTTTATTTCAGATTCCATCATCCGCAGTATTTAGCTTTTCATATAGTTTTATTAAGTATTAGTGTTTTTATGTCATATTCCATCATCTGTAGTATTTTGCTTTTTAAGTAGTTTTATTAATTGTTTTGGCTCCATTAAACTGCTCAGAGGTTTTCACATACTTTTGTACAACTTTCAGGCCTAATCCGTTAGTGGAGGCCTGTGGGCTGCAGAGACCTGCTTGGCAGGGTTCACCCTGAGGATGGGAGGAGTGTTGGGAGGGCGACACCTGGTACACCTGGTCAGAGGCAGGGCGGCATGCAGGAGAAGGTGTCGCTGCCAGCACCGTGCAGAGAGGCAGCGGGCAAGGGAGGCAGCATCCATTATCCATACATTCTGCGCCAGACCAGTGTGCCTGCCGTCTTCACCAGCCCGAATCAGGATTGCGGTTGGCTGCTTGGGGACAAGGGATATTCTCTGTGGCTGCTCACTCCTCTGCGGAACCCCAGGGCAGTGTCAGAGCATGCATACAATGATGCTCATTGTGCCACCAGGTGCATCCTTAAGCAGAGATTCCGATGCCTGGACCGCTCTGGTGGCACCTTGCAGTATCCTTCTCAACGGGTCTCCATAATCGTCGTGGTCTGTTGCATGCTGCACAACCTGCCCAGCATGAGGGGACAGCCGCTGGAGGTTGAGCCAGCAGTTTCACCTGAGGAGGAGGAAGAGGAGGAGGAACCCCGTCGCCCCAGAACTCGGAGGCGTCAACCCATCGCCACCCTGGGGGCTGGGTGCAGACTGGCCAGCACCCTCCTGGGAGTGTGCGTCCTGAAATATATGGAGGTGCCTGACACCTCCCCTGCAATATCCCTCCATGCATTATGTACTGCCTGTCTGCCAGGTCTCCCCACGTCAGGAAACTGTATTATTCTTCTGTCCTCCACACTGTCGATCAGTGTTTCCGGTTCCATATCAGTGAACCTGTTGGCTCTCCTTGCACCTCTGACACCAGCCATTCTTCCAACCTCCTACGCCCCTCAAAGCCTTGCTGCAAACCCTGGCCTTTAAAAAGGAGCTGACTCGTTAGAAACCCTTACATACATGCTGAATGTCTCAGTGGTGATTACGCTCAAATTAAGACAGCCACACTGCTGAAAAATCCACTCTGGAAGGGTTCATTAGCGCTGGACCCCATTTTTCCACTTTTGGAGCTGAATATGGGGTGGCCCAGCCACAAAACAATTTTGGCGCTAATTGCCCCCAAAAGGGGGGAGCGCCAGCTTTCCAGCGGTACTGAATTTCGGGCCCCAAATTTCCAGCCCTATGTGTTGTCATGATCATTTCTCAATTCAATAAATAGGAAATTAAGTTAACTTGGCTGCATGTTTCGTATCTGATTTTTTAACTCTACAACCAACTGTCTTGCATACCGAGATGAAAGTGACTTATTAAACTCTTCTCCATTTAACAGAGTGCTACAACATTGAGCCAAATGAGGATTGAAAACTATATTTTTATGATATTGATGTATAATTCTCTCACGGGAAGCAATAGTTTTACATATTTCATCTCGTCTCCAGACCTAATAGCCTCTTGCTCATAACTTCCAAGTGATGAAGGCAAGTAAAGTTTTATATATTTAAAACTGTTTACATGGAGTAACTCTTCGAAAGGTTATCATAATTCTGCAGCATCTTGTTTGCAGTGTATTGAAACAAGCTGCGTTGTGCCCAGCTGTGCAGTTCTCAGCTTGACTGCAGATGGCTGACTCTGTTCACACTAAAGCCAGCTGCAAGTGGGCCAAGCGGATATAATAGCAGCGCTACACCGGTAGTGATTACAGTTTGGCATTGTAGCGTGAATGGGGTTCAAATTATACTTATTTTGATCAGTGATTGGATTCCCAATGTATTGCGTGGTTCTGGGTTTGTCATAGAATCATAGAATCATAGAAATTTACAGTACGGAAGGAGGTCATTTCGGCCCATCATGTCTGCGCCGGCCGGCCAAGAGCTATCCAGCCTAATCCCACTTTCCAGCTCTTGGTCCGTAGCCCTTTGGTTATGGCACTTTAAGTGCACATCTATGCATTTTTTTAATGTGGTGAGGGTTTCTGCCTCTACCACTCTTTCAGGGAGTGAGTTCCAGACTCCCACCACCCTCTGGGTGAATAAATTTCCCCTCATATCTCCTCTAAACCTCCCCCCAATTACTTTAAAGGATTACTATCAAAGGATCAAAAGCTAGTGGAGGACACTAGACTTCTACCTGAGCCACCTTTACATTGCTTTAGTTCAGACACCAGGAGGCTGACATCCATGATCCTGCTTCCACTGTTTGGAATATTAAATCTAGCGTCTGGATCCCAGTGGCAAATTCAGAGATTCCAGTGTTTTGTGGGTTTACACGTCCACTGCTGGGATACATGATCCAGATTTAATGGATGATAATCATAGAATCATGGAATGGTTGCAGCACGGAAGAAGGCCATTCGGCCCGTCGAGCCTGTGCCAACTCTCAGCTAGTCCCACTCCCCTGCCCTTTCCCCGTAGCCCTGCAATTTATTTTTCTTCAGATACTTATCCAACTCCCTTTTGTAAGATAAAAATGAGTCTGCCTCCATCACCCTTTCAGGCAGTGCATTCCAGATCATAACCACTCGCTGCGTAAAAAAGTTTTTTCTTACGTCGCCTTTGGTTCTTTTGCCAATCACCTTAAATCTGTGTCCTCTGGTTCTCGACCCTTCTGCCAATGGGAACAGTTTCTCTCTATCTGCCCTATCCAGACCGCTCATGATTTTGAACACCTCTATCAAATCTCCTCTCAATATTCTCTGCTCCAAGGCGAACAACCCCAGTTTCTCCAGTCTATCAATGTAACTGAAGTCCCTCATTCCTGGAATCATTCTCGTAAATCTTTTCTGCAACTTCTCTAAGGCCTTCACATCCTTCCTAACGTGTGGTGCCCAGAATTGGACACAATACTCCAGTTGGGGCCGAACCAATTTTATATAGATTCATCATAATTTCCACACTTTTGTACTCTATACCTCTTTTTTTGAAGCCCAGGATTCTGTAAGCCTTTTTAACTGCTTTCTCAACCTGCCCTGCCACCTTCAACGATTTATGCACACATATCCCCAGGTCTCTCGCGCATCCCCTTTAGGATTGTCCCATTTAGTTTATATGTCATCTCCTCGTTTTTCCACCAAAATGCATCACTTCACACTTATCTGCGTTAAATTTCATCTGCCACGTGTCTGCCCATTTCACCAGCCTGTCTCTGTCTTCCTGAAGTCTATCATTCTCCTCCTCACTGTTCACTATACTTCCAAGTTTTGTGTCATCTGAAAATTTTGAAATTGTGCCCTGTACACCCATGTCCTAGAACCACTGTATACCTTCCTCCAGTCTAAAAAAACACTAGTCTCTATTTTCTATCACTTAACCAATTTCGTATCCACTTCCACTGCCCCTTTTATTCCATGGGCTTCAATTTTGCTGGCAAGTCTATTATGTGGCACTTTGTTGAACGCCTTTTGGAAATCCATGTACCCTATGTCAACTGCATTGCCCTCATCAACTCTCTCTGTTACCGCTACAAAAAACTTGATCAAATTGGTTTAACACGATTTACCTTTAACAAATCCATGCTGGCTTTCCTTAATTAATCCACCCCTATCTATTTACAATATACATTAATGATTTGGATGAAGGATTTGAATGTAATATCTCCAAATTTGCAGATGACACTAAGCTGGTTGGCAGTGTGAGCTGTGAAGAGGATGCTAAGAGGCTGCAAGGTGACTTGGACAGGTTAGGTGAATGGGCAAATGCATGGCAGATGCAGTAAAATGTAGATAAATGTGAGGTTATTCACTTTGGTGGCAAAAACAGGAAGACAGAATGTTATCTGAATGGTGACAGCTTAGGAAAAGGGGAGGTGCGACAAGACCTGGGTGTCATGGTACATCAGTCATTGAAAGTTGGCATGCAGGTACAGCAGGCGGCGAAGAAGGCAAATTACATGTTGGCCTTCATAGCGAGAGGATTTGAGTAAAGGAGCAGGGAGCTCTTACTGTAGTTGTACAGGGCCTTGGTGAGGCCAACCTTGAATATTGTGTATAGTTTTGGTCTCCTAATCTGAGGAAGGACATTCTTGCTATTGAGGGAGTGCAGCGAAGGTTCACCAGACTGATTCCCGGGATGGCAGGACTGACATATGAAGAAAGACTGGATCGACTAGGCTTATTTTCACTGGAATTTAGAAGAATGAGAGGGGATCTCATAGAAACATATAAAATTCTGACAGGATTGGACAGGTTAGATTCAGGAAGAATGTTCCCAATGCTGGGGAAGTCCAGAACCAGGGGTCACAATCTAAGGATTAGGGGTAAGCCATTTAGGACCAAGATGAGGAGAAACTTCTTCACTCAGAGAATTGTGAATCTGTGGAATTCTCTACCACAGAAAGTTGTTGAGGCCAGTTCGTTAGATATATTCAAAAGGGAGTTAGATGTGGCCCTTACGGCTAAAGGGATCAAGGGGTATGGAGCGAAAGCAGGAACTGGGTACTGAAGTTGCATGATCAGCCATGATCATATTGAATGGTAGTGCAGGTTCGAAGGGCCGAATGGCCTACTCCTGCACCTATTTCCTGTGTTTCTATGTTTCTATCCAAGTGACTGTTCATTTTGTCCCTGATTACTGTTTCTAAAAGCTTCCCCACTACTGAGGTTAAACCGACTGGCCTGTAGTTGCTGGGTTTATCTTTACAACCTTTTTTGAACAATGGTGTAACAATTGCAATTCTCCAGTCCTCTGGCACTACCTCCGCCAGTATCTATGGAGGATTGGAATATTATGGCCAGTACCTCTACGAATTCCGCCTTTAATTCCCTCAGCATCCTAGGATGCATCCCTTCCACCCCTGGTGATTTCCAGCAATCTGAACTAAAACTGCGACAGTATTATGTATTGGTTTTGTGTCACGTTAGTGCTGCTGGCGCTATGCGAGTCTGGCACTGCCACATTCATTAAACTGGGAAGATCCAAATTTTTAACTGGGTCTTTCCAGCATTAGTGAATCCAGCAAGCTTACTGAAGGGTTGCTGCCAGCTGCTTCAGAACCATGAGTTGGGAACTGGCAACATTAGAAAGGCACTAAACCAATATGAAAACAACTTTAAAGACACAACAATGCCTGTACATGATAAAAAAATAAATAGTAAAGACATGTATCTTTGTCGGATGTTTTATATTGTGCTGATTGTTCGAAATCAACTATTTATTTTATTAACTATTTGATATTGTGAGTATGTTTTGCAGCTTACAAGATGAAAAAAATGTTTTCTATCACTTTTTGGAGAAAATTATATTTAATGAGGTGATGTAGATTACCATAATGGGGTAAAATTGAATTTGCCTCAGAGAATCCCATTGTTCCAAGTTCCTAAGCTCACCTGGAAGTTTGAGGAGGAAGTTGCTCGAGAGACAGAAGTGGAATTATCCAGCCTATTCTTCAACATGTCTTCGCAGCCTGTCACAGGCTCTCTCTGACCGGGAGATACATGGTGCAAGTGGGACTGAAGAGGTAGCAAGAAAAATGCTTTTAAAATAAAAAAATCGTTGCAATTACAGAAATTAGATTTTTTTTTAAACTGAAGTTAATTCCACAAGTCTACTGCAAAATAAATACCAGTAATACCGCAATCATAATGCCACAAGGGATTAACACTTTCACAAACATCATGCATCAAGAGTTTGCAAAAGGAAATGATACAGTCAGGCAGCACTGGCACAAACGCTGCATCAAAAATAAATGGAAGGAGTTGAGATGCAAACAAAATGATTGCTATAATAGGTCATAGCAGCCATCAGGGAGTGAATTCAGGTGTTCAAAGGCAGTTATGAATTGTTTTAGCATGGTGGTATCTCAACCCCTCAATCATATGACATTACATCTCGCTGCTATATTTGCAATGTCATTAATTCTATGTGCCGTTTGCTTCTCATCCGCATCAAAATCTCCTTCTGTGATATACACTTCTCTCATTGCCCTTTCGCATTTGGCTGATACAAGGAGAAATTTCAGTGGACCCCGTTAATTTCTGCCAACTATTCCTCCCATTCGTCCCATCATTTACAATGCTTCATTTAGGTGGTATGTTTGTGTAATGTCTACACCTCTGTGGCTATGTATGCTAAACTTAAAACACAACCATCAAATCTCTTCAGCGACTGTAGGGGCGATTTTAACCGCCCGTTGGAAACTGGGGGAGTGGCCAGTTAAAATAGCCCAGGAGACATCCAGCTGTCTTCTATTGTAATTGGGCAAGGACGCACATTCAAAGCCAGAAGGATCCTTTTTAAGTATGCAGATCGAGATCCAATAACATCCTCAGGCCACGACTGCTGTTTTAGCTAGTGGGCTTTCCCGCCAGTTGAAGATAGCAGGAAGAAGATCCAGCTCGGCCTCGCTCTGCTGTGGTTAGGGGGTTTGGTGATAACCTCGGCCCCCGCCTCGCCTCATTCCTGCTCCGGGTTAAAATCAGCCCTACTTGTCTCTGACTTAGGTAATCTAGTGATAGTGCCGAGTCAGCAGTAGCCAAGCTGCGGACAATGGGCTAAAGTCGTCACTAGAGTCCTCCTCAATCGCTTCTTCCCGTGGCCGAGGAGCTGCTCCCGGAGTCACAGTGCGGATTTCGTCCCCACGGGGATTTTTGCAGCGCGTCAGCTACAGGAAAAATACAGGGAACAGCGCCAGCCCTTATACATGTCCTTCTTTGACCTTACAAAGGCCTTTGACACTGTCAACCGCGAGGGTCTATGGAGCGTCCTCCTCCGTTTCAGATGCCCCCAAAAGTTCGTCACCATTCTCCGCCTGCTCCACGATGACATGCAGGCCGTGATCCTTACCAACAGATCCATCACAGACCCAATCCACGTCTGGACCGGGGTCAAACAGGGCTGCGTCATTACCCCAACCCTCTTCTCAATCTTTCTCGCCGTCATGCTCCACCTCACAGTCAACAAGCTCCCTGCTGGAGTGGAACTAAACTACAGAACCAGTGGGAACCTGTTCAACCTGTGCCGTCTCCAGGCCAGATCCAAGACCACCCCAATCTCTGTCATTGAGCTACAGTATGTGGACAACGCCTGCATCTGCGCACATACAGAGGCTGCACTACAGGACATAATCAACATATTTACTGAGGCGTACGAAAGCATGAGCCTTACGCTAAACATCCGTAAGACAAAGGTCCTCCACCAGCCTGTCCTCACCGCACAGCACTGCCCCCCAGTCATCAAGATCCACGGCGTGGCCCTGGATACAGCAGACCACTTCCCATATATCGGGAGCTTCCTATCAACAAGAGCAGTCATCGACGACGAGATCCAGCATCGCCTCCAGTGTGCCAGTGCAGCCTTCGGTCGCCTGAGGAAAGGAATGTTTGAAGACCAGGCCCTCAAAACTGTCACTGAGCTCATAGTCTACAGGGCTGTAGTAATACCTGCCCTCCTGTATGGCTCAGAGACATGGACCATGTAGAGTAGACATCTCAAGTTGCTGGAGAAATATCACCAACGATGTTGCCGCAAGATCCTACAAATCGCCTGGGAGGACAGGCGCACCAACATCAGCATCCTCATTCAGGCTAACATTGAAGCACTGACCACACTCGATCAGCTCCGCTGGGCAGGCCACATAGTCCGCATGCCAGACACGAGACTCGCAAAGCAAGTGCTCTACTCGGAGCTCCTTCATGGCAAACGAGCCAAAGGTGGGCAGCGGAAACGCTACTAGGACACCTTCAAAGCCTCCCTGATAATGTGCAACATCCCCACTGACATCTGGGAGTCCCTGGCCCAAGACCGCCCTAAGTGGAGGAAGTGCATCCGAGAGGGCGCTGAGCACCTCGAGTCTCAACGCCGAGAGCATGCAGAAATCAAGCGCAGACAGCGGAAAGAGCACGCGGCAAACCAGTCCCACCCACCCCTTCCCTCAACGACTATCTGTCCCACCTGTGACAGAGTCTGTGGCTCTCGTATTGGACTGTTCAGCCACCAAAGAACTCACTTCAGGAGTGGAAGCAAGTCTTCCTCGATTCCGAGGGATTGCCTATGATGATGAAATGGAGGCCATAAACTCCATGATCCCGTCTGCGAAGCCCCTGCCAGTTACAAACTTCTGAAAAAGGGAAAGAAAAGACCAGCAGGTCAGGGTTTCTTTCTTTGCATACTTGTGTGCAAAGCTGATTCGGAAGCTTTGATTTTTTTAAGTTCCTGGGTATTGGAAGACTGGACTGCTGAATTTTGATCAATCAGAGATGGGCCTTTAAGAGGCCTCCAAGCCTGGGAATTTTAAAGATTCGGGCTTTGGAGAGAGGAGGAGAGAAGAACAATACTGTGGCAAACACTTTGCTCTCCCCATACACCCGACGATGTGGTACTCATGTTTCCCACCTCAGAAACCTGAATACCAAAGTGATCCATGCCAAGATAAAAACCCGATCTCCATCCACCATGCAACCAATTGAGCTATATGGTGCTCACGCTTCATTCTGACTGATATGAAATCTTCACTAAATATATTATACAATAACTTTTTAAATGCTACTTTTAAATAAGCATGATTGAAAGTAGCTGAATGATGATCTGTTTATGAAAAAATTGAAGATTAAATGATAAGTATAAACTGTTTGTGGGAGCTTGCTGTGCGCAAAGTGGCTGCCGCGTTTCCTTCATTACAACAGTGACTACACATCAAAAAGTACTTGATTTGGCTGTAAAGCGCTTTGGGACGTCCGGTGGTCGTGAAAGGCGCTTTATAAATCCAAGTCTCTCTTTTATAAACACATATAATGGGAGCAATTAACAATAGTTCAGCCCGATCTGGAAAGATCCTGATCATCTTTGGTTGCCAATTTCAGTTACAATGCATGACCGATTGATCAGTACAACATGTGTATGTGATGCTAGAATCAAGCTAACAATACAAATAATTAGGCCTACTTCATCAGGCGCCACTCCAGATACAGCTAAGTTAGGCAACAGTGACATTTACTGGCAGTTGTTCTACTTTTAACAGGAGTGATGCATCACCGAACCTGGTATCAGAACACGTCTTGTAGAAAGATTAAATGGGACAGCAAGGAGGGTTTTAAACCAGTTTGTAGGTGGGTGGGGAAAATCCACACTGTCAGTCAAAAAGTGTGAAAAAAAAGACCAACAGGACACAATGGCAGGATGAGGACAGTTACTCAAATAAGACTTCTATATGCAAATGTACATAGCATAAGAAATAAAACAAGTGAGTTGGAGCAAAAATGATTTTAAGCTCACTGCTTTTGGTCCACTTTTAAATATGCAGAGCCGAGGTTCAATGACAGATAACCACTGGATAAAACTGCACGGAGCATAGTACGGCACCAGAGCTGGATTAAGAAGTCTTCTGGCCTTGGGTTCCAAGAACATTCTGGGCCCCAACAACAACAACTTGTATTTATATAGTGCCTTTAACGTAGTGAAACGTCCCAAGGCGCTTCACAGGAGTAGTAATGGATAAAAATTTGACACTGAGCCGCATAAGTAGAAATTAGCGCAGGCGACCAAAAGCTTGGTCAAAGAGGTGTGTTTTAAGGAGCGTCTTGAAGGAGGAAAGAGTTAGAGAGGCAGAGAGGTTTAGGCAGGGAGTTCCAGAGCTTGGGGCCCAGGCAACAGAAGGCACGACACCAATGGTTGAGTGATTATAATCAGGGATGCTCAGGAGGGCAGAATTAGAGGAGTACAGACATCTTGGGGGGTTGTGGGGCTGGAGGAGATTACAGAGATAGGGAGGGGCAAGGCCATGGAGGGATTTGAAAATAAGGATGAGAATTTTGAAATCGAGGAATTGCTTAACCAGGATCCAATGTAGATCAGCAAGTACAGGTGTGATGGGTGAACGGGACTTGGTGCGAATTAGGACAAGGACAGCCGAGTTTTGGATCATTTCTAGTTTAGAGCAAAAGGGTAGAATGTGGGAGGCCAGCCAGAAGTGCGTTGGAATAGTCCAGTCTAGAAGTAACAAAGCATGGATGAGGGCTTCAGCAATGGATGAGCTGAGGCAAGGGTGGAAACGGGCGATGTTACGGAGGTGGGAATAGGCGGTCATAGTTATGACACCAAGGTTGTGAACAGTCTGGTTCAGCCTCAGACAGATGTTGGGGAGAGGTATGGAGTCAGTGGCTACGGAACGGAGGCATGGCTTCGGTCTTCCCAATATACAATTGGAGAAAATTTCTGCTCATCCAGAACTGGATGTCAGACAAGCCGTCTGACAATTTAGAAACCGTGGAGGAGTCGAGAGAAGTGGTAGTGAGGTAGAGCTGGGTATCATCAGCGTACATGTGGAAACTGATGCTGTGTTTCCAGATGATGTCGCCAAGGGGTAACATGTAGATGAGAAATAGGAGGGGGGCAGGGATAGATCCTTGGGGGACACCAGAGGTAACGATGCGGGGGCGGGAAGAGAAGCCACTGCAGGTGATTCTCTGGCTACAATTAGATAACCGTGTAAAACCCCTACAATCCGTTAAAACACAAATGCATCATAAATTGCATGACAGAGTATGCCCTCAGAATGTTTACACATCCCATTAATAATAAAGTCAATCATATCACAATACATAGAAACATAGAAAATAGGTGCAGGAGTAGGCCATTCGGCCCTTCGAGCCTGCACCACCATTCAATAAGATCATGGCTGATTATTCACCTCAGTACCCCTTTCCTGCTTTCTCTCCATACCCCTTGATCCCTTTAGCCGTAAGGGCCATATCTAACTCCCTCTTGAATATATCCAATGAACTGGCATCAATGACACTCTGCGGTAGGGAATTCCACAGGTTAACAACTCTCTGAGTGAAGAAGTTTCTCCTCATCTCAGTCCTAAATGGCTTACCCCTTATCCTTAGACTGTGTCCTCTGGTTCTGGACTTCCCCAACATTGGGAACATTCTTTCTGCATCTAACCTGTCCAGTCCCATTGGACGCAACTACCTCAGGCCTCTTTTGTACGATATATAGTTGCAAAGTCTGGGACTCGTAGGCCTGTGTGTTAATCTGCCTGTGCACAGCAAATACATTGCCTAGTTATCTCCCTTTTGCATATGAAAAGGGCCTACCCTATGAAACAGGTGGCCATTTTAGCCATACAGTGGTAAGCCCCTTTAGGATGGCAATCGATCAGATGGGGAGAGCTGATTGGTGCTTTTCTTTTTAAACCTATGATTTTTGGGGGTATACTATCCTATTTTCACTTGGCAGGATCAGTAACAGTCCCCGCCCACTTATTTGAGGTGGAGTACATGCGAGGTACAAATAAGAGAAACTTAAATGAAAAATGCCCCTGCAAGCAGAGACAAGAGTTCCAGGCTTTGAATACTGGGTTGTGTGGGGTACTTGCGTCCAATGGGAGTGGAGTAGTGACCCTCCATTACATTTAGCCAGTTTCCCTGGCTAACAAACTGTCCACACAAAAAGGGGTCTTTGTTACGGAATAACTAAGAGCACATTCTGTTGGATGTAAAAAGCAGTGGAAGAAACGAGTTGCCTCATGTACCTCTCGGCACAGAAGAGAGGGAAGAAGAAATCGAAAATGTAATATAAAATACAGTATGAAATATTTATGAAGTAAAGCCCAATAGTATGCTCATTGTATAATTAAAACGTTGATTAGTAGGCAATATGTTTGCACAGTACATGGCAAGCAAACAATTTAAACATTTATGTAATATTCATGGCCAGTTTTGACTGTTTTCTGGACTTTTATTGCAGCAATAGAAGTTGCTATAGTCTAAGGGTGGGAAATTGCCGTGCGCCCCATCGGATTATTAATTCCTGCGCCCGATGGGGAAATCCCTCCCCAGCTGCGGAATTGGCATTACCGCCCCTCATAGGAAGTGAAGCACAATCTCGCGTGCTCCTCTTCAACTTGGGGCGGGTCCAGCGACGCTAATGAGGTGCGATCAGCAGCACTACGCGGATGTTCCAAATAACGCTGACGCGTTTCAATGCCACTCCCCTGCGCACTCTGCATGGCCTCTGATGGCCTCCTCTGGGCTGTGGCCCAGCACCCAAAACAGAGTGCCGGGCTGCACAATGGCGGCCTGGACCACGCAAGAGGACAAGAATTGGAGCCGACTGGTGAGTCAGCAAGACCGTCAGGATGGCAGCGCGGGGCGCTCGCGACCTCCCCTTTAACTTCCGCCCCGCAAGCGGATGTCAGTCTGGTTTGCGACCCGCGAGGCTGGCGCTGACACCTGCTCCCGCCAGCCTCGTGGGGCAATATCTGCCGCGGGGCAGAAAGGGGTCAGCGCGTGGCGCTACGGGGTCGCCGCACATGGCGATGATGTCGTCACTGGTTGCACGGCGGCTCGGGGCGCTACCCGTCCGGTAACTCCCGGGCAATTTCCCGCGTCCAGGTGGCACCCCCCCGCCCCGGTGAAAACTGTTTCGCGCCCGGTTAGGGCTAACGGGTGATGCAAAAAGGGGCCTAATTCTTTACAACTTAACACCTTATTGTTGTGAGACAGGTATAGATGACATGGAGCCATCAGCTGGACCTGTGCCGATGGGATGGGCCCCAACCGCGTCGGTGCCAGTCATTTACACTGAAGCAGAAGATAAGGACATTTATGGTGAGCATTAGGAAAGTGCAGAAAACATTACAGATAGAGAAGAATGATCTGTCCCAAAGCATTCCCCCAGCACTTTTACAGGAGTGACGTATCACTGAATGTGGAAGCATCTTGGTCACTTGTGGTGACTCACTATCAGATGACACCAATTCTGCTTTCCTGAAACAGATAATAACTATTTGTTGTGACCAGTGAATATGCCTTATGACAAAAGTGAACTGAAGCTAGCAGACTGATAGATTATATCATGACCCTGATGTTTAATTGGTCATTGTCATCAAGTATTTTCAGGATACACTTATTCACTACCTGCCTATATTATGCCTTGAAACATTACATGGGTTTGAGTGATGGAATGCAAACTTAATGGGCCAGAAATTGCGGAATCTACGGGCGTGTACGACTTGCATACACACCCGTTGAGGCCCCACAAGTGCCGGTTCTTGCCGCGTATTAAAATCCTGTCCATTAAGGTAACTTTATTTTTATCCCTATTAAAACATTAAAAATTATTTAATTAAATTTCAATTAATTTTAAATATGCGAAGTGTTTTTCTTATTTATTTAAAATGTTTGTGTTTTTGGGGTTATCATCATCATCATCATCATCAACAGCATCGGCAGTCCCTCGGAATCAAGGAAGACTTGCTTCCACTCCTGAAGTGAGTTCTTTGGTGGCTGAACAGTCCAATACAAGAGTCACAGACTCTGTCACAGGTGGGACAGATAGTCGTTGAGGGAAGGGGTGGGTGGGATTGGTTTGCCGCATGCTCTTTCCGGTGCCTGTGCTTGATTTCTGCATGCTCTCGGCGTTGAGACTCGAGGTGCTCAACGCCCTCCCGGATGCACTTTCTCCACGTAGGGCGGTCTTTGGCCAGGGACTCCCAGGTGTCAGTGGGGATGTCGCACTTTATCAGGGAGGCTTTGAGGGTGTCCTTGTAACGTTTCCGCTGCCCACCTTTGGCTCGTTTGCCATGAAGGAACTCCGCATAGAGCACTTGCTTTGGGAGTCTCGTGTCTGGCATGTGAACCATGTGGCCTGCCCAGCGGAGCTGATCGAGTGTGGTCAGTGCTTCAATGCTGGGGATGTTAGCCTGGATGAGGACACTGATGTTGGTGCGCCTGTCCTCCCAGGCGATTTGTAGGATCTTGCGGAGACATCGACCTGAGGTGTCTACTGTACATGGTCGTACATGGTCCATGCCTCTGAGCCATACAGGAGGGCGGAATTCACCATTACTATGAATGGTGATACGCCATTTCCATTGGTTGGTCTGGCCCACATGATCCCAGGATGAGCTTATGCAATAGTAAGGAAGGACATTAGCTTGGATGATGTGGAATCGGTATGGGTGAAGCTACGGAATACCAAAGGGCAGAAAACGCTAGTGGGAGTTGTGTACAGACCACCAAACAGCAGTAGTGAGGTTGGGAACAGCATCAAACAAGAAATTAGGGATGCATTCAATAAAGGTACAGCAATTATCATGGGCGACTTTAAGCTACATATTGATTGGGCTAACCAAACTGGTAGCAATGTGGTGGAGGAGTGTATTAGGGATGGTTTTCTAGACCAATATGTCAAGGAGCCAACTAGAGGGCTGGCCATCCTAGACTGGGTGATGAGAAAGGACTAATTAGTAATCTTGTTGTGTGAGGCCCCTTGGGGAAGAGTGACCATAATATGGTAGAATTCTTTATTAAGATGGAGAGTGACACAGTTAATTCAGAGACTAGGTTCCTGAACTTAAGGAAAGGTAACTTCGATGATATGAGACATGAATTGGCTAGTGTCATGTATGTAACCTTCATGTAACAATACTTCAATACTGTATATACTTGAGAAATGCACACCTTGACTACAGGGGATGAACTTGTGGGAGACACTCCTCACCTGGTCATCCAGGTATATAAAGGGAGGTCCCACGCAGGGTCATCACTTCTTGGTCCTGTGAATAAAGGTGCATGTCACAGAGTGACCTTGTCCATAGGATGTGCCTCGTGTGGATTTGTGGTATTGTGTAAGGACTTTACAGTGGCGACGAGAAACGGGAATCAACGACCCACGAGAATGGCCACCGGTAGCACAGAGGAACGGTACTGTGTTGGTGAGGACTGGGACAATTTCATTGAAAGGCTCCAGCAGAGCTTTGTCACGAAAGACTGGCTGGGAGATGCAGTGGCCGACAAGTGAAAGGCTCATCTACTGACCAGCTGTGGATCTAAGACTTACGCGCTCATAAAAGACCTGCTAGCACCCGAGAAGCCGGCAGACAAAACCTTTGAAGAGCTCAGCAAACTAATCGGTGAGCACCTCAAACCGGCGAGCAGCATACACATAGCCCGACACAGATTTTATACCCACCGACGTCGGGAAGGACAGAGCATACCGGACTTCGTTGCGGACCTCCGGCGCTTGGCCAGCCTCTGTTAGTTCACAGACGCCTGCAGGGGGGAGATGCTAAGGGATTTCTTTATTGAGGGCATCGGTCATGCCGGGATTTTCAGAAAGTTAATCGAGACCAAGGACTTGACCTTGGAAGCGACGGTGTTGATGGCTCAGACTTTTATGGCGGGGGAGGAGGAAACTAAGATAATATATGCGCACAACTCTGATTCCAACGATGGCGATGGATCAAGGGGTCAATATCATAAATGCGGCTCAGAGCCCAGCAGGCAGGCAAGGGCAGTTCGACACACCCCAGGCAGCAATAGACCCCAGAACAGGTTTTCAACACAGACAATGGCAAGCTGAACGGACATTTACGCCATCCCAGTGGACAATGCGTTCTGGGATGGGGCCATTGATACTCACTAACAGGGTGCTCAAGAGCAGTCAAAGGGACAATCAGCGAGGAATGCCTGGTAATAGCTCTTTTGTCCACAACAATGGGAATCTCAGTTCATGCTGGAGGTGTGGGGGCAGACATGCTGCTAGGACTTGCAGGTTTCAACAGTTTGTCTGCAGAAATTGTAACCTCACTGGCCATTTAGCCAGAATGTGCAGGAAGTCTGTGACCAGGCTAATTTATGAGGCGGATGGACCAGAAGAGAGGTCTGTGAGGCAGGATGACGCGTAGGGCAAATCAATGGACGCTGAAGTTCAGCGGGTTCATATGGCAAACATTCACAGCTCATATACCAAAATGCCATCTATGATGATGAGGGTCCTATTAAACGGCATCCCGGTACGCATGGAGTGGACACGGGGGCCAGCCAGTCACTCATGAATGTTCAACAATTTGAAAAGCTATGGCCACTCAAAGCCAGCAGACCCAAACTAGAACGCTTTGGGACTCAATTACGGATGTACACCAAAGAAATCATTCCAGTACTAGGCAATGCAATGTTGGCTGTCACACAAAATGGATCAGTGAACCGGCTGCCGCTCTGGATTGTCCTGGGCAATGGTCCCGCACTGTTGGGGAGGAGCTGGCTAGCTGAGATGAACTGGAAATGGGGGGATGTGCATGCAGTGTCATCTGTGGAGCGAAGTTCATGCTCACAGGTCCTACAGCAATTTGAGTCGCTATTCCAACCTGGCGTCGGGACGTTCAAAGGTACCAAAGTAGTGAATTGCATCATCCCGGACGCCAGACCAGTGCACCACAAAGCCAGAGCGGTGCCGTATGTGATGTGGGAGAAAATTGAAAGCGAATTGGACTGTTTGCTGAGAGAGGGCATCATCTCGCCTGTTGAATTCAGTGACTGGGCGAGCCCCATTGTTCCTGTCCTAAAAGCGGATGGCTCGATCAGGATCTGTGGTGACTACAAGGCCATTATCAACCGAGTGTCACTACAAGACCAATACCCGCTTCCGAGAGCGGAGGATCCTTTTGCCACGCTGGCAGGCGGCAAGCTGTTCACCAAGTTGGATCTCACTTCAGCCTACATGAGCCAAGAACTGGCCAACGAATCCAAACTACAGACCACAATCAGCACGCAGAAGAGACTGTTCGTTTACAACAGGTGCCCGTTTGGCATTCGATCAGCGGCCGCGATCTTTCAAAGAAACATGGAAAGCTTGCTCAAATCCATTCCTGGAAAGATTGTATTCCAGGACAACATCCTCATCACGGGTCGGGACACCGAGGAACACCTCCACAACCTGGAAGAGGTGCTACGCCGGCGGGACCGGGTAGGCCTGCGACTCAAGAAGCCTAAGTGTGTGTTTTTGGCTCCCGAAGTTGATTTTCTGGGCAGGAGGGTTGCTGCAGACGGGATTCGGCCTACTGAATCCAAAACAGAGGCAATTCGACGAGCGCCCAGGCCCGGCAACACATCGGAGTTGCGTTCATTTCTGGAACTCTTGAATTATTTCGGGAACTTTCTGCCAAACTTAAGCACATTGTTGGAGCCGCTACACGTGCTCCTGCGTAAGGGTTGCGATTGGTTTTGGGAGGACTGTCAAGAATGGGCTTTCAATCGGGCGCGTAACCTACTCTGTTCAAATAAGTTGTTGACCCTGTACGACCCCTGTAAGAAATTGGTTCTGACATGTGATGCATCATCCTATGGGGTTGGTGCGTGTTGCAGCAGGGCAATGCTGAGGGGCAACTCCAACCTATTGCTTATGCCTCCAAGTCGCTCTCTCAAGCAGAACATGGATATGGGATGGTTGAGAAGGAAGCACTCGCATGTGTCTATGGGGTGAAAAAGATGCACCAGTACCTTTTTGGCAGGAGGTTCGAATTAGAAACGGATCACAAGCCGTTAATATCCCTGTTGTCAGACAGCAAGGCTGTCAATGCCAATGCGTCAGCTCGCAAACAGCAATGGGCTCTCACGCTGGCTGCCTATGACTACTCCATCCGGCACCGGCCCGGCACTGAAAATTGCGCTGACGCGCTCAGCAGGCTTTCACTGGCCACCACTGAGGGGGCAGTGGAGCAAAGCGCTGAGATGGTCATGGCCGTTGATGCCTTTGACAGCGCAAGCTCCCCCATCACAGCCCGCCAGTTCAAAATCTGGGCCAATAGAGATCCCCTCCTATCTTTGATTAAGAAATGTGTCCTGACTGGGGATTGGGCGCCCGCACACGGAGCATGCCCTGAGGAGGTCAGACCGTTTCACAGGCGAATGGATGAGCTCTCCATCCAAGCTGACTGCCTACTATGGGGCAGCCGGGCAGTCATGCCCCAGAGGGGCAGGGAAGCTTTCATCAGGGAACTCCACAGCAAGCACCCAGGCATCGTGCTGGTGAACGCCATTGTCCGGTCAAATGTTTGGTGGCTGGGAATTGATTCAGACCTGGAACACTGTGTTTGTTTGCAGGTGTACTGGGAAATGCACCCAGGGAGGCCCCGCTCAGCCCATGGCCCTGACCCACCATGGTCACGCATTCACGTAGACTACGCGGGCCCGTTCATGGGGAAAATGTTTCTCATTGTAGTTGATGCGTACGACATCCACCACTGTGGAGAATCTACGTGCAGTCTTTGCGACCCACGGTTTGCCGGACATCCTTGTTAGCTATAATGGCCCATGTTTCACTAGCTATGAATTCCGGGAGTTCATGTCGGGTAATGGCATCAACCATGTCAGGACAGCACCGTTCAAGCCGGCCTCCAATGGCCAGGCGGAACGTGCGGTCCAAATCATAAAACAAGGCATGCTCAGGATTCACGGTCCCTCCCTTCAATGCCGCCTATCACGCCTCCTGCTGACCTATAGGTCCCGACTGCACTCGCTCACGGGGGTCCTACCAGCGGAGCTCCTTATGAAACGTACACTTAAAACTCGGCTGTCCCTCATTCATCCTGTCTTGTCCGACATTGTTGAAGGCAAACGCCAGTCCCAAAATGAGTACCATGACCATAATTCAAGAGGGGGGATGTATAGAAATTGGTGACCCCGTATTTGTTCTCAATCACGCTTTGGGGCCCAAATGGCTTGAAGGTACTGTAATAGACAAAGAGGGGAATAGGGCCATCGTGGTTAAACTTAACAATGGGCATATATGCCGCAAGCATCTGGACCAAGTAAAAAAAAGGTTCAGCATGGACTCTGAAGAACCTGAGGAAGATCATGAGATGGTATTCACACCACCGCCAGTGAACGAGCAACAAGAACAATCAGCAGCATGCACAGTCCCTGCGGTCAGCCCGGACAGGCCAGAATCACCACAGGGGACAGACATGCAGGCCAAGACTCAACAGCCAGAGCACCAACTGCGGCGCTCCACGAGGGAGCACAGAACACCCCAATAAGACCTTGGTGGCGGCGGGGGCGGGGGGGGGAAGGTGATGTCATGTATGTAACCTTCATGTAACAACACTGCAATACTGTATATACTTGAGAAATGCACACCTTGACCACAGGGGGTGAACTTGTGGGAGACACTCCTCACCTGGTCATCCAGGTATATAAAGGGAGGTCCCACGCAGGGTCATCACTTCTTGGTCCTGTGAATAAAGGTGCTGGTCACAGAGTGACCTTGTCCATAGAATATGCCTCGTGTGGATTTGTGGTATTGTGTAAGGACTTTACAGGAAGTAGCCCTAGAAATAGTGGATGCATTGGTGATCATTTTCCAACAGTCTATCGACTTTGGATCGGTTCCTATGGAGTGGAGGATAACTAATGTAACACTACTCTCTCCCTCCTTTCTTAAAAAGAAGTTAGGGAATTATAGACCGGTTAGTCTGACATCAGTAGTGGGGAAAATGTTGGAATCAATTATTAAAGATGAAATAGCAGAACATTTGGAAAGCAGTGATGGGATCGGTCCAAGTCAGCATGGATTTATGAAAGGGAAATCTTGCTTGACAAATCTTCTAGAATTTTTTGAGGATGTAACTGGTAGAATGGACAAGGGAGAACCGGTGGATGTGGTGTATTTGGACTTTCAAAAGGCTTTTGACAAGGTCCCACACAAGAGATTGGTGTGCAAAATTAAAGCGCATGGTATTGGGGGTAATGTACTGATGTGGATAGAGAATTGGTTGGCAGACAGGAAGCAGAGAGTCAGGATAAATGGGCCTTTTCGGAATTGCAGGCAGTGACTAGTGGGGTACCGCAGGGCTCAGTGCTGGGACCCCAGCTATTTACAATACACATTAATGATTTGGATGAGGGAATTGAGTGTAATATCTCCAAGTTTGCAGATGACACTAAACTGGCTGGCAGTGTGAGCTGTGAGGAGGATGCTAAAAGGCTGCAGGGTGACTTGGACAGATTAGGTGAGTGGGCAAACGAGTGGCAGATGCAGTATAATGTGGATAAATGTAAGGTTATCCACTTTGGTGGCAAAAACACGAAGGCAGAATATTATCTGAATGGCGGCAGATTAGGAAAAGGGGAGGTGCAACGAGACCTGGGTGTCATGGTACATCAGTCATTGAAAGTTGGCATGCAGGTACAGCAGGCGGTGAAGAAGGCAAATGGTATGTTGGTCTTCATAGCTAGAGGATTTGAGTATAGGAGCAGGGAGGTCTTACCGTAGTTGTACAGGGCCTTGGTGAGGCCTTACCTGGAATATTGTGTTCAGTTTTGGTTTCCTAATCTGAGGAAGGACGTTCTTGCTATTGAGGGAGTGCAGCGAAGGTTCACCAGACTGATTCCCGGGATGGCAGGACTGACATATGAGGAGCGATTGGATCGACTGGGCCTGTATTCACTGGAGTTTAGAAGGATGAGAGGGGATCTCATAGAAACATAAAATTCTGATGGGACTGGACAGGTTACATGCAGGAAGAATGTTCCCGATGTTGGGGAAGTCCAGAACTAGGGGACATAGTCTAAGGATAAGGGGTAAGCCATTTAGGACTGTGATGAGGAGAAACTTTTTCACTCAGAGAGCTGTTAACCTGTGGAATTCCCTACCGCATTGTTGATGCCAGTTCATTTGATATATTCAAGAGGGAGTTAGATATGGCCCTTACGGCTAAAGGGATCAAGGGGAATGGAGAGAAAACAGGAAAGGGGTGCTGAAGGACTGATCAGCCATGATCTTATTGAATGGTGGTGCAGGCTCGAAGGGCTGAATGGCCTACTCCTGCACCTATTTTCTATGTTTCTTGTAATACATGGGCCTCTGCGCTGGGCTGCGAATGGAGGCCTTGGTGCGCAAGTGTTTGTTCCTCCGGGACCACCAGGCACATTGGTAAATGGTTTTGTGGTTGGAGACCTCCGCCCGCGGGAAGCCTCCGACTGCAATTTCAGGGCCAATGTTTATCAGATGGATATTTAAATGTCCAAAGAGAGAGCGAGTATAATGCATCACCAGGGTTATTGTGCAACTTTATCCTAGTCTTACAGCAATTCTGCAAGCACAGGTCCTGTCACCAAACCATTGGCATTTGCTGGATAGTCAACAATTAAGCAAGTGTTGCATCCCTTGAAACAAAATTACCTTAGACTAGCTGACTATAAATGGTCTCAGCTTTTCGGTGCCTGTCCTATTATACACACAGATCAGAGTCACGTTGTCTTTGGTCTTTTTTATTCCAGAGATATGATCACTATACAGAAGAAAAATTCCGTGATAGAACTGCCCCATTTTGTCACCACTTGAAACATCCTCTGGCACACAGTCCTTCAGTACAGTTGGTAGGATAATGTTATCTGGGAAGAACGTGTTTTTTCCCCTCAGTTTTCCCTTTTGTTGTTGAACTCCTTCCAGTTGGAAGCCAACCAATTGTTGAGTTAAAATTGGGTTGTCAATTTGTTTGCCTTATGTATCAATATGGGACAGAAAGAGCATCTGTTTCTGTAGTATTTTTAAAACAAAATAGTAGCATTTCCTGAATGGCAGTACCTTTACTAGCCTGCTTTCTTCTCTGATCTGGGTTCAGATTTCTATCTCATATTTTTACGATGTTGTTATGGTTTTTCATCATCTTGCGGTTCGAAGATTGCGCCACACATAAAAACAGAAGCTGATGCCCTTTGTCTATGCTTAATCAGGTTCATATTTTCTATTTCATTGAGTATCTTCATTGTCTTGGAATGCAAAAGCAGAATTTTCTTAGAAGTCGCAGCAGTTATCTCTTGCGGTCACTTGGTGTGGTGTTTGTGGCTGGAAACACCTATTCATTGGGTACAGTGGATCAATATCTATTATGTGTTTACTTGTTTCAAAACTTGTGAGCTTTACAAAACATCAACATGTCTGGGGGTGGTGGACCATTTGAAGTTGTCTACCCATGTGTTAAGTGACGGCATTTTTAGTTAGTGACCTATTAGATGCTCCTTTTGATCTGAGCTACAGTACTGCAAGCTATGCACGCAAAAGCATCTTGGGGCAGCAATTAGCGTTTATTTATAGTATGATTGATTCACTTAAACAGACCCTTGTGATTTTCCAACATTAGAACAATAATATTACAGTCTACTAGGAGAGATTCCATTTTAATTCAGAGAGCTACAAAATTCCTTAGCCACTTAAACATACTTCACTGTACCCTACTTTACAGCCTAACTAATACCTTGATATTTCTTTATCTAAAAATGGACTAATAACTTGACATCTAATAGACAGTCCCTTTCACTTCTAGCCTGCAATGTCTCTCTATTCTACCAATGCTACTATTGTCAAAGCTGATCATAATTTCTTCTCTTGTCCCTTCTTAAGCTCCAAACAGCTACACAGTTGAAATGAAGATTCACTGTAGTGTCTCCTCCTCCAAATACATCTTTTCCAGTACTTCAGAACTATTAATCTCCTTCAGTCTTTCATTTTTCCTACAATCTTTAGGGTTTTAAAACCCCGGCTTGGCATCACCTGATCACTGCTTCCTTTTGCCATTTTCAACCTCGATGATGTCCTGTGGTCTTTCAGCTTGTTTTCTCAAAAACATTACCTTTTCTACAGTGTAAGCATGAAATACTTAACCATATTAAAAAGAAAATCATTCACCAAATTTTTAAATGTAACATTTTTATCTTCAAAACAACAATTTTTATGAGGTTAATTTCAGTTCAGCTTCAGGAAACACAGTTATCCATTTATGCAAAATAGTCAGTTACAAGTCAGGCTCAAAACCCGAGGGAAAAGATAACGAATCAGTATTGCAAATACCATAACTTCACGTTGAGCTGACTATTGGGTTCAAACTGAACGTTTCTTCTTTTTCTAGTTCAAACTGTTGGTCATAAATGTTCAGTGAGCCAGCTCCTGATATATGTGTCAAAAGTGGTTACAAGTAAAATTAATGAGTACCAATTTGAATTAGCTGTACTCATCGTCAAGCTATTTACATTTTCGAGACCAAGATATACTGGAGCCCCCCCCCCTCCCCCCACCACAATGTCTTCCATTTCTCTTGCATTCCTCCATAATTTATTTTTCTGGCAGCCATTTTGCACTTTTTGATCGCAGTGTTTGCTGAAGATTAATTTGGGTTTGTTGGCATGGTGGTGGACATGCTTGAAGCAATGCTAGCTTCAGGGTTGAAGTAGTTTATTTAGTCCTGAAACCTAGTGTTTGCTTCGGCTAAAAGGGTAGCTCTAGAGTTACTTTTTACATAAGCCACTGGCTGGAATTACTGTGCTTGCCTGGCACCAGGGATGGAAGTGCTGTTGGCTTATTTCTTCTCTTGTGTTGTTCTGCCTTTACCTGTTCAGCAGAAAGGGCTTGTATTGAGTAAATCTTCAAGATGAGCTGCTATGTCTCCAGTTCCAAATAAAAGCCCAACATCAATTGTTCTGATTGAGATATGTCCCATAGATGTTCTAGCAACATACTGGCACTCTGCCACAGTGGTGGCAGGAGGAGGGTTTCTCATCTTGCAGCTGGCAGTGAGAATTGTGCTCGCATGTATGCCAGGAACTTGAGTGGGGGCTCCCTAGGCATGGTAGGCATGTGTTGCCAGTTGTGATCTTTGTGGCCTCCTGGATCGCTCTCCAGGCAGGATGAATGCATTGGGGGCTTGACCACAACATGAATAGAAGATTGTCGTTTTTTCTACAGCCCATCCAGTTGGGGGAGGTGCAATTTGCACAGCTTGTGTGGGGTGCAGTAAATATTACATTTTTCTGAGCTGTTACTCGTAGATAATCAAGTACTCTGTGGAACACTATAGTTCCAGAACTGCTGGAACTATGGGAATGTTATCTATGGAATGCAACTGTTCAGAGTTGCATAATGTAGATTGTAAATGTAGATTCACATCCTGGAATTTTCACGATTACCTTCAGGGCCAGGGAGAAATTTCACAGCTTTTTCTCCTTGAAACTTTGAACTAATTATACTCCTTCCGCGAGAAAGAGAGAGAGAGAGAGAGTAACAAAACAAAATGCAAACTACAAGTAGCTCTGGAATAAGCAGAGCTTATTGTCCTTTACACGTTTCCCCTACCTTCTTAATCGGAACAGGGGAGAAAATATAACATTTAGTTATTCCGTAAATCTTCATTAAAAGCTCCTCACAGAGCCTGATAAGTGGGGATATTATATAAGTAAGAATTTGTCTGTTTAGTGAAGATAGGGAAAAACAAACCTTTAAAAGGGACTTTGCCAAAAAAGGTATATAATTATGCATAACAAATGTGTAGATAGCGAAATGTATTTTACTGAACTGTAACATAATCCTAAATGTTATAAAGGAAAGTATTTTATCATGGTTCTTTACTGAACTCATTCTACAAAACTGATGTTATTAGGCTGCCTCTAATTAATAATGTTAAAGCATAACATGCAGAAACAAGTTGCTGATACACATCTGCAGGGTTCGTAACATTTAGAAATATGCAGATTCATGGCATGGTGTTGCTGGGATCGGCAGAGTCGCACAGTCTGTGGAATGGCGGGATGCACTTGGCTTAGATTCTGATCTAACCAGCACCAAATGGAAGGGATGGAGACTTGGACAAGATAATCCCACCTGCATAGCAATGCACTTTGTAGCAGCTGGGTAATGGAATCATTGCTTGAGGTCGGACAACACAGTCTCTCTGTCCTCTGGTTCGGCAGGAGTGGCATGAGTTCAGGGAACTGAAAAAAATTCACTGGAAAGAATTTCAATCAAAAGATGTGTTTTGGGTCCAAAATATGACAACTCAATGCAATATCCTTAATATTTCTACAAATGTTCATCATTTTTATTGTACTCCTCTCCGATATATCTAACAAAATGTACATGGAGAACATCTGATTCTGAATAAGAAGGACTCTCTCCATTATGTTATCTTGCAGAGTTCCAGCAGTTAGATTAATTGGATTGTCAGGGGAAATGCATGGAGTAGTTGTAATGTATTTGCTTCATGGGTTTTTTGCTTAAGAATTCAAAGCAACATATTGCTATTAAGAACTGGTTGGTTTATTAATAAAGGTTTAACAATCACGCTACACGTTACCAGTTCATCAAAAGCTCACAACTGCATATCTAAGATAACCTAGATTCAACTGACTGGGGTTTTATTGAGCCTTATGAACATCACATGACTGGCTAAGCCACTCACAATGCAACAGCTCGGCAAACCTGTAAGAATACTCACAAGTGCATATATTACAGTAGTTTGTCCCACTCTTCACATCCAGCTCAGAGGTCTTGAAGCATGTCACCTGCCCCATCTTCCCGGCCTGGGAATGCTGCATGGTAAGTAGTGGGGAGGAGGGCGGGGAAGAAAGGTAGACAACGAGACATGGACTAAATATATAAAAATGGGACAGAAAATAGTATGTTGCACATTAAAGTTATATTAACAAAAATTACAGCTTACTTCCAGACATACCCTCTAACCACACTTTTTGTCAAATGGTTTTGAAATAAATAGCAGTCATAAAAACTTCAAACGGATGAAGTGAGTCACTTGGTACCCAATGTCTACAATCATTTGTAACAATGAGTCACACTTCTGTAACATACAATTTAAATAGTTGTCTACTGACACATTTGTATAAGATTGTCTAAATACAGCAGATTTAAACACAGGTTTTGTGTGGCAAGAAGAATACATTACTGTTCTAGAACAAACCTACAATTTGTTTGTCAGCAACGGTATTTATAGGACGTTGACTGGAATCTAGTAGAGGAAGCCATGTTCTCTGGTAATCAGGGAATTTCTTCCTTTAATAAAACTATCGCAGTATCCGAGTAAATTTGAATCCCTTAATTTTTTTTTAACTAAATCAAATAACCCAAAATAATATTTTAAAGAATTTATTTCAACTTAATGTTTCTCAAACATTTTATGCAGCTGAGGAAACTGGAGTGATATTAATCAAAAGATACATCTCAGAATATTAAAATTTGCTTAGGAAAACAATTACTTCGTACAAGTTATTACATGGTAGAGTTTGCCTGAGGTGAATATTTTAGTCATCTGTCATAGAAGTGTTCAGACTTCCTAAAATTGCCCAACGTGAGGATTTATAGGAGGAATTAATTTTGCAGTACGCTCTGGCCTAGAAATTCGGTTGAGCCTGAATCCGGGTGCACTCCGGGTGCAGCGCACATTGCACGTGCCTAAAGCTGGATGATGCCTGGACAGGATGTGGGCATCGTTGGCAAAACCAGCATTTATTGCCCATCCCAAATTGCCCTTGTTCGGCCATTTCAGATGATAGTTAAGAATCAACCACATTGCTGTGGGTTTAAAACAACCATGCAACATATCCTCTCTATTATATTCTACTTGCTATGTAATATTTTTTCTATCACTCTCAAAGACCTATTATAATAATAATAACTTTTATTTATATAGCGCCTTTAATGTAGTAAAACGTCCCGAGGCGCTATATAAATTATAGGCAGATAGGGTGAGATCGGGCCTGGTTGCATCCATTTCCAGTACAAAGTGGTCCAATTTAGGGTTGGATGGGTAAGATCAGCAAGTTTCCTTCCCTAAAGGACATCAGTGAATCAGATATTTTTTTTTATAACAATCTGGTAGTTTTATGGTCACCATTACTGGTCCAGATTAAAAATAAATAATTTAATTTAAATCCCCCAGCTGCCATGGTGGGATTTTAACCCACGTCTCTTGGATTATTACTGATTACCAGTTCAGTAACTTTGGGCCCAAGTTTCCCCAGGAGTTGCTCCTTTTTTTTTGGAGCAACTTGATTTTTCTGGACTATCTTTTTAGTTGCAATTCTGGCCATTTAATTTGCGCCAGTGTAAGTGAGTTAATTAGGTTTTTTGTTAGTTCAGTTTGTTTTTCAAAAGGGGGCATTACCAGCCACTTACCCCTATGTTAAGTGTTTGGCCGGCAAATAGTTGCTCCAAACTAACTTAGGCTATCACATGTTGCCACTTCTGTCCGCACAGAAAAACCTTACCTAGAGTTAAGGAATTGGCACATTTAAAGTAACTACATTTAAAGCACCACTAAGCACCAAACAAAGCACAAAAAGTAATAAGCAATTAATTAACAAATAAAATAAAAGGAACCCTGCACCTAAAGCACCAAAATCAATCAGTAAATAACAAATTTTTTAAAAGTCCTACCTTAGGGAACGCAGTGGGCCGCCGATGAGGGAGCCCATTCGGCCTGGGCTAGGGACGGCGTGCTTCAGCCCCTCCCACACAGCTTGCAGCATGCGTTTGCAGAAACGGCCTGCCAAGAGCTATTGCACATGCGCGCAAACTCTAGCGCGCATGTGCAGAGGTCCCAGCACGGTTTTCAGTGCCGGGACCTGGCTCCACCCTCAATCCATTGGGCCATGCTGCGCTAACACCAAGGAGAAGCTGGGGAGCGGCCAGAATACTGATGTCTTTTTTTGGCGCGTTTGGAGGCGGACAAAAACGTCGCACTTCAGGTGAGGGTGCCAGAAAAATCAGGTTAGGGAAACTCTAGCCCATAACCACTATGCGACCGTACACTCAGATTGGTCCGCTTGCCTCGCTAGTACAGTGCTGGTGAGGCGCAGGCACCAGTCTTGGCCCCAGAGGCAGCTGGCCGGTTGCCGAGGGCTGGGACAGTGGCTAAGAGCCTCAGCTGAGTCCAGCAGGGGGACACGCTTGCTCGTCCCGGCTCCACATTAAGGCAAGCATTTAAAAAAGAACATAGCATTTTGGCGGTGGCCTCCAGCGGTCTGTTTAAGGACCACTGGTTAGGCCGCGTGCAGACCAGGTAATCCTGAACACAGGTGGCCTGATGCCCGCTGTGTTCACGGCAAACCTATTTCAAGAATGGGTCCTAAAACAGGCGCTTGGCCACTTCCAACACCTGAACCAATATGGCATCGGACGTGATTCCGGGCGCAAGAGTTTGACCCCCTAAATTGGACCTCTTTGTACTGGGAATTGGACGCAACCAGGCCCAATCTCACCCTATCGGTCTATAATAGGTCTTTGAGAGTGATAGAAAAAGTATTACATGGCAAGTAGAGTGTAATGGAGAGGATATGTTACATGGTTGTTTTATTAGTGAGGAAGGAAACTAGAAGGCTCCAATTTTTTTATTGGCCCAAAGCATATTTTAGAAACAAAAATATAAACGGTGTTTCTGTACCAGTGAAATAATCGAGCCCTGCGTTGCATAGGGTTTATTGTCATCAGTCCTGACAAGATGCCGGAGCCGAAATTCAGGGCCGCCAGAAAGCTGGCGCACCTACATTTTCTTTGACGTTTTTTCCGCCGGGAGCGGTGAGACGGCCTTTCCATCGATTTTCGGGACTTTGTACTTTTTTAAACGTTGGACCGGAAATCGGTCATAATGGGGGCGGAAGTGCGGCAGTAAGTCAGGCTGCGGGGCAGAAGTTGGGGCGGGATCGAGACTCCGCCGCTGTCACTCCAGGCCTCTGGATTACTAGCCCAGTAACATAACCACTATGCGACTGTACACCACGATTTCTCCCCTCTGTTAAAGGGGAAAGAATCGTGCATTTGTTAAGTTCAGCCACTGGGCCAACAGGGAGGGTTTCAGCCGGGGGGAGTTGGGGGGGGGGAGGTGCCAGGCAGCCTGTTGGCGGCCCGGCCGTTCGCGGGGGAGCAATAATCTGGCCGACATAGAAGTCGGCTGGCAAAAGAAATAAGATAGCGGCCGCAACATTCGGCCCTTGTCTTTAATGGCCGCCGCACCACCAGGGCGGAGAGAGATCAGACGCGATGCGCCAGCAGAGAAAGCTGTCGGGGGCATCGTGCGGCGGGGCAACGATTTTTTAACCTAAATTTTGGGCAGAGTATTCTGCAGGTGGTGCGCGTTTTGATGACACGCTTGCGGTGGTCATCAGCAGCGGGGCGGAATTGGGGACAGGCCGAAAAATCCATTGGACTGCAACATGGCGGCCACTCAATGCTACCGCATAGTCGACGCAAAATGGCGGAAACGGGCCTTATACGGACCTGAAATTTCAGCCCTAATACCTTTTAAAGCATTGTTAAATTAATGTGTAATGACAAAAATACTTTATATTAGGTGGTGATGCATAACCAGAACGTCTTATTTTTCCCTCTCCAAAAGATAATTTCCTTCCATTAAGGTGCAGAAGTTGTAAAAACACATTTATCTATATTGAACTGCATTTATTAAGATGTAGGGATGGGGATAGAACAGTGTTAAAAGTAGATAATATAATGTTAGTGAACATTTAGAATGGTACGGGCTAATCAGGAATAATCAATGTGGATTTACAAAGGGCAGGTCATATTTGACTCATTTAATTGAATTCTCCCAAGCGAATTACCTAGCACAGACACAGGAATTGCAACGGATTTAATATATTCAGACTTTCAAAAGCATTTGATAAAGAGCCACATGATAGACTTGTTGGTATTAAAGGTAAAGTGGTGAATTGATAAGAGGGTTGGCTGAAGGGCAGAAAGTAGATTATTGGCATAAATGGATTTTTCTCCAATTGGCAAGTGATGTCTCCACGGGAATCTGTGGTCGAACTTTTGTTATTTTTCATGGACATTTAGACATGTGCAAAGTAGGAATATCAGCAACATTTTGTGATAATACCAACTTACGGGGAAGAGCAAATTGGAAAATTAAAGGCAACTGCAGAAGGACATAGACAGACTAAGAGTATGAGCAGTTATGTGGCTCACGCTGTTCAATATGGATAAATATGACATAGAACATTTTGAGAGAATGAATACAAAATGAAAATGTACCCTAAATAGTAAATTCTCAACGGACTAGTGGGACAGAGATATCTAGGGGTGCAGCTAAGTGAACTGCAGCGGCACTGCCATGGGAGCTGGACTGGTTCTTGGCTTGGGCTGAGATCGCACATGTAAAAGGCAGATGGATTAATAGGTAATGTATGCATAGTCAAAGTGATGTCTTGAACTGATTTCGATTGGTGGTCAGAGAGGAATTTTCCAATTCCCCCCTCCACCCCCCCTCCTTATTGGCCCTGTTTTTTTTTCCTGTTGTTCCCGCTCCCCCCCCCCCAGGAGATTACATGGTGTGGGGGTAGGAAATGTTTGGTCATGCCAGGCATCATGAGTGTGGGGCATGCTTGATGTACTAGCTGGTATTTTCGTATGTTCATTTGCAAATGTATACAAGGGGCAAATTGGACCCCGAGGCATTGAAATTACCCTGTTTTGTGATGGCTGTTAGCGCCTTTGGGGGGGGGGGGGGGCGCTACCGGCTCCAGCAAAATTGTGCGGGAGTTAGCGGAGGTTCAGCCATGGTAGTGCTGAGCCCCGCTGGTAGCGCGCCGGGCTGTTGCGCAACCGCTGATGACGTCATCGCCGTGTGCGCCGATCCTTTAGTGACGCGCGCTGACCCCTTTCCGCCCCGCAGCAGATATTGCCCGCGAGGCTGCCGCAAGTGGGTGTCAACACCAGCCTCATGGGTTGTGTACAGGGCCGACCCCTACTCGTGGAGCAGAAGTTGAAGGGGCGGTCGGAAGCTCCTTACGCCGCCATCTTACCTGTTTGACCGACTCACCAGTCAGCCCCCTTCTTTACTTCTGTTGCGAGTCCGGGCCGCCGTCGTGCAGGTCGGCACTCCGTTTTGGGTGTCGGGCTGCAGCCTTGGCACTCCACGCCGCCCTGGTGGTCCAATAGAGGTCGTTAGAGACCCGGCAGAGTGCGCAGCGGCCCTCCCCTTTAAGCGAAGGGGAGGGGCATTGAACCGCGTCAGCGCTACGCAGAGCATCCATCGGGGTTGCCATCGGGGTTTGGACGTGGCCATGGGGGAGGGGAGGGTCGGACTTCGGGGGGGTGGAGGGGTGGGCGGCCATTGGGGGTGAGTCAGACATTGGGGGTCCGATCGCAGATTGGCCTAAACAGGGGGGGGTGATCCAATCCGATGGGATTTAAAATTGTGGGGAGGGAAAAAGATAACCTTGGTGGGCCAGGGTGGGCTGCGGCTGGGGGGGGGGGGGTGGCAGGGGGAAGCACTCCAGCTTCTGCTGGCCCTCAAGCAGTATTGTAAAGGCACTGACCTGATGGATCTGGCCCACTCCTCCCCTCCTTTCAGCTGCTGGGTTTCCCAAGGCCTGGTAAACCTGGCCTGCAGCCGTTAAAAGTAATAACCTTGTTAAATTGGAGGCACGTAGCCTCATTAAAATGTTTTAGTGATGGACCCACCTCCTGAGAGCAGGTTAATCGCTCATCCCCAACCTGCCTCAGTTAAAGTGGAAGTGGGCTTGTTGGAGGCAGGTTGGCATCGGGCTCCAGATACCCCCACCAGCCCCCATCACCCCCTTCCCCTTCCCAACACTCCCTGTGCGTCCCAGGAGGTTAAAGTTGCCTCTTTAGAAGGTGTCCTATGAACTCAGCGGGAGCTCAAGTTCATCTGCAGGGTAACATAGATGTCTTAATTTTATCCTAATCTACTTGACGCGAATAGGGCAGGTTCGGGTCAGATGCCTGTTTTACACCCAGCGCAATTTTACTGTTCATTGAATTTAATGGAGAGTAAAATCAGAAGGGGTGTAAAGCGAATGTCTGACCTGAAACCTGCCCCATTGCCGATGGATATCCAGGCTAAAATCATAGCTGCAGAAAACCCTGTACTTAAGAGATTTGGGTCCTCATTTTTATGCATAAATGGTAGTTTCACCAGATTAGGTACAAAACAGCAGCTTCACTGGATGAGGCATATTCTTAGGAACTTGAGTTAGTCAACACCAGTGTGCATCACCGACCACCCATGGTGCAGGCCCAGTTTGCACTGTTTATGGGCTGATCAGTAGCAGTATTATAGACTGACACCAGAAATGGAAACATTTTGTGATCACATTGGTGATACCAAAGAAATTGTCCCCCTGACTTGCTGTGTGCAATTGTTCATTCTGTAAACTGCAGTTTGTAACAGTGGCATTGGTGCCAGAGAATGGTAAAAACCACATCATAAACTAAAAGACCCATTAAACTCGAGGTGATATCTGCAACAAATATTTGGTGTAATGTCCTGTAGGTGCATATTAGTAGTAAGTTACTTTTAGCATTAAGACTATACGTAAACAGAAAAAAACCTTGTATTGTGAAATTTGTTTCTGGGCATTTATAGTTATCGTGTGAAAAGTACTGAATGAGGTAAGTGGGAATTGCTCTTTCAATAATGCAGGAAATGAAAATATTGTTTGAATATTAACATCATGTTGTTCTTAGCGTTAATATTAGCAAGATATTGGTATGATGCAGAGTTCACGTTGTTTTTCTGTGGCAGGAGTTACACTAGAGACGCAGTCAGTGGCTGTTTGCCATTGTGTTCCTCTATTCCTCCAGCTTGATGCAGCTTTCCCATTGTGATCAATGTCAAACATCATAGGTTTACTCAAACATTTTACAATACCTGACCCTGAATTGTTATGGGTGGGAATTGAAATCTGCCCTTTCTTAAATGTATGAGCACTTCAATTAAAATTTAAAAAACATTATTTTATAAAACAAATAAAGGTCTCGTGCACTTTGTGTGAAGACACAGGCAGGAGGCCTAGTCATGAGGTTCCACAATGCTGTAAGCAGCTGCTAAGAGGTGCAAAGTAAGGCCTCCCTCTGCTTTTCCTTCCTCCCTTGTGGCGAAACACCTGGCATCGGCTCAGCACTTTCTATTTTAATATCCAGGTTTTAAAATGGGGTTGGGAGAGGGATTCATTCAAAAGCACAACTCCATTATGTCTGAATCAAAACATCAGAAGAGAGTGTAATTAGAAACCACCTCTGTTGTTAAGGTAAGTGAGTGCGTTCCAGCAATGCTGCCCCTATGGGAAATGATGAGCCTTATTGTCCTGCTGAAATGTGTCCCATAAAGAATGGAGACATCATCATTATACCAGCACTCTGTTAACTGCCAATACTCTGCTTTCCAGTCATTTGAATTGATAACTCCTTTATTCCGTTGGAAATAGCTGTATAGGGGCTACAGCTATCCACTGCACCTGCAAATAAAAAGGAGTCTAATTTGCAATCAGGTCTGTTTCCTACACAAGTGCAAAAGTGGAATTAATCTAGGCATGCTGGCCTAATGGCACAACATACGCAGTATGCATTCCTTGCAGCGCTGTGGCTACACTAGTGATCAAGACAAATTTATTTGGATCAACTGCCTACTTGGACCAATTCCATATTAAGCTGGTGCTGTTCCAAGTGTGGGCTGCTGCATTTTTAATTAGGATCCAAGCCAAGTCCAGGAAGTCTGTATTGTTTGTACAGTATGCTTTAAACTGAACCTTTCTCTACATTATATTCTAATCTGGAGGAAAAGCCTCCATGTATGTATAGCTTTAAACACAGTCTGTGACGCACATTTAATTGATACTTACTGTTAAAATAATCATGTAAGAAAGTTTTCTTTTGGTTGTCAATTAGACAATCGTGGCAGATATGATTATTGGTTGGCCACAGGGTTTGGCTGTCCTATGTTGCCAGGTAAAAAAAAACCTCCTACTGTGCAATTGCCTAGCAACTATTTTAAATATTGTGAAATCAGAAACAATAATGCTTTTCTTTTTGATTTAGGCTTCATCTCGGTTATAAACAATCTATTAAAAAATACTTATTCTTAATTATGAAATTTAGTTAGCTACAATTGTGACCACTCAAAAACTAATCTGTAAACCAAAACCATTTTGATTTAATTAGTAGTCCATTTCCTATAACCAGACAATTAATCCAATGAATGCAGTGTATGAGTCCTTTGTTATTACAAGGTTTACATTTTTTAAATTTGCAAAACATTTGCAAAACATATTCAATAAGCATTCCAATTTCTTCATGCGAATATTTTATATATGTCCCAAATAAAAAATGCATCACCATATTTGTGAGAATTATTACCTACCTTGCTTTTTGATTTATAAAAAACCCCACAAATCTTAAATAAAAACAGAGAATGCTAGAAATGCACAGCTAGCCATACCTGTAAAGAAACAGACCTCAGATGTAAAGTTGTTTGAAGGGTCTATTCCCCAAAATGTTAATCTAGCTTTTTTCTTTACAGAGGCTGACTGAACTCTTGTGATTTTCTGCGGCTTCCTGTTGTCCTTTCTGCCAGAATTACATTTACATCTTTCGGCAAGTTTAAAAAAAATCCTTCTCAAATCTCAAATCCTTTCCGTGCAAATATTGGTCAGAACATCCTGAAACGTGACACCATCTTTTGAGCCTGCTCAGGCCACATACCATCCTCTAGCCAAGAGGGAAAAGCCACTCTCAAACCTCTGCCAATGTTGCTGGGAGAGTGACCCAGGCTGACTCATTGCCATTAGATGCGAAGGACCTCACTGTGTGGGGAATTATGGATTATATGTGATACAGAACACTGGTGTTTTAATGTTCTACAGTAGTTTGAGTTTTGTTTGGTATGTTTATGTTTCCCATGCATTTTTTTCTACAGTTTTATGCATAAATTGTTAAGCAGTTATTTTTATTTTGCTTCAGAAAGAAAAATGATTAACACCCCTCCCGCCCCTGCCCCCCCCCCCAAATTCCAGGATGTAGATTAGTTGGCATTGGATGAAAATATTCCATAAAAAGTGAGTTGTTTAAATTGCTCCTAGACAAAACACTGAAATGGAAATCAGCTTGCTATGGGTCACATGATGATGCCATCAAT
The DNA here is from genome assembly GCF_044704955.1 of Pristiophorus japonicus. Taxonomy (NCBI): domain Eukaryota; kingdom Metazoa; phylum Chordata; class Chondrichthyes; family Pristiophoridae; genus Pristiophorus; species Pristiophorus japonicus. The sequence continues at coordinate 26,212,637 of NC_091994.1, read as the reverse complement.
CTAATATTATCAGACCCATACGGCATAACTAAAGATAGTGTGCATCAGATACTCCAAGCACGCACTAGAATCTGACAATAGCTTTCATAATGTGATATAAGGTTATCAATAGGTTCCTGCACTATCAGCTACTTAAAAAAACCTATCTTCCTATATTGCTAGATTAGATTCCGCTATTTCCATTTCTTCTTTAATTTACCTCCTTTCTTGTGCTGCTTTTGAGACTGCCCTCCCACCATCCATGTTGAGATTCACTAGTACCTCTTTAACTGCCCACCACACTTATTATTTGCTTTTTACTTTGTGTCAGAGTTCTATGCAGATAGTCTCAAAATGCCCACTGCTCCCAATCTCCCACCCGCCATGGCTCTATTGTGTTTGCACAGCTTCTGTTTCTGTTTGTATGATTGTATCACACATCCTCTTCCTATAGGTAGAAACAAGTGACCGTACAAGAAAAAGAATGTGGTTTTTCGTTTATACCTGACTACACATTTAACCTTAGAATAGCTGAACCTCTCTCTGACTTATTTCAAAGAACAGTGGTATTCTCTTCAGCAGCATGGAAGAAGGATACTTGAATTCAGAAAGCAAATCTATACCTGTAATGTATGCACCAGTGAGTTTGCTCACAGGTTTATAGAGCTGTTGATCATCCGTGGTTACATCTGAGCCAGGGTGTCCCTGGAGATGGAGCACGCAGTGTCCACCGGTATGCTCGTGGCCTTCTGCGAGAGGTGGGCGCCGGAGGGACTGGAGTGCATCATCACCCCCGGCAACCAAACTTTAATTTGATGCTGGTCTAAAGTTTAATTTGTTTAATTTGCCGGCCTTAGTGCCCCCCCCCCACTTTTAGCCAGGGGGTACTTGTATAATTTGTGTTTTTACTGCCCTAAAAAAAAAGGGTCACTTGAAAAGTTTTTGGAGTGTGCCCCCCCCCGCCCCCCCATACCCTTTAAACAGGGGGCACTTGATTATTAGTTTCCAACTAAAATAGTTGTAGAGCTGTTGATCTTCCGCGGTTACATCTGAGCCAGGGTGTCACTGGAGATGGAGCACGCGGTGTCCATCGGTATGCTAGCGGCCTTCCGCGAGAGGTGGGCACCGGAGGGACTGGAGTGCATCATCACCTCCAGCAACCAAATTTTAATTTGATTTTAAATGTCTAAAGCTTAATTTGTTTATTGTGCCGGTTTTAGTGCGCCCCCTCCTCGCTTTTAGCCAGGGGGCACTTGTATAATTTGTGTTTTTAGTGCCCTCAAAAAAAAACATAAAAAAACAAGGGGGCACTTGTTTGAAAGTATTTGGAGTATTCCCCCCCCCCCCCCCCCAACCCCTTTAATCAGGGAGCACTTGTTTTAATGATTTAACTGTCTTACAACAAAATAGTTGTAGAGCTGTTGTCAGGGGACACTTGTATAATTTGTGTATTGGTGCCCTCAAAAAAAAACACAAAAAAACAAGGGGGCACCTGAAAATTCTTTGGAGTGTGCCCCCCCCCACTTTAATAGGGGGCACTTGTTTAAAATATTGCAACTAAAATAGTTGTAGAGCTGTTGTCAGGGAGCACTTGTATAATTTATGTTTTTAGTGCCCTCAAAAAAAAAAGGGGGGGCACTTGTTTGAAAGTGTTTGGAGTGTCCACCCCTTTAATCAGGGGGCACTTGATTTAATGTTTTATTTTGTTCACAACAAAATAGTTGTAGAGCTGTTGAGCTTAGGGAGTGATCTCTATGTGGGAGTTCTCCCTTTATTTGTTGGGGACTTGACCTGGAGGGTGTTGCACGGGGCAGACCCATGCAATAAGTTTTTAAGTCGGTTCACAGATTCCCAGGCCGCCTGCAATTTCTGCGGTCTGGAGGAGTCTGTGTTCCATGTGTACATTAAATGTGTGAGGTTGCAGCCCCTATTCCATTATTTAAAGGGGATGCTCCTCAAATTTTGGCTGCACTTCAATCCCACGCTCCTGATCTTTGGGCATCCTGTGCGGAGGGGATCGGGTAGGTCGGAAGGCCTCCTCGTAGGACTGCTCCTGGGCATGGCCAAGGGGGCCATCAACCGGTCCAGGCAGAGGACGGTCGAGGGGGTTATTCAGCCTGACTGCCTGCCTCTCTTCCGCGGTTGCATCCGAGCCAGGGTATCCCTAGAGATGGAGCACGCGGTGTCCACCGGTATGCTCGTGGCCTTCCGCGAGAGGTGGGCACTAGAGGGACTGGAGTGCATCAGCACCGCCGGGAACAGAATTTTAATTTAATTTGGCAAAGTTTCCAGTTCATTTGTAAATTTGTGGGTTCTAATATACTTACCAAAAGGGGGCACTTCATTTAAAGTTATTTTAAAATAGTTGTAGAGCTGTTGCATTGTGAGTGGCTCAGCCAGTCATGTGATGTTCACAAGACTCAATAAAACCCTAGTCAATTGAGTCTAGGTCATCCACGATAAGGTATACAGTTGTGAGCCTAGTGGATGAACTGGTAATGTGTAGTGTGATTGTTAAACCTTTGTTAATAAACCAACTAGTTCTTAATAGCAATGTGTTGCTATGAATACTTAAGCAAAGAACCCATGAAGCAAATACATGATCATCATAGGCAGTCCCTTGAAATCGAGGAAGACTTGCTTCCACTCCAAAAGTGAGTTCTCAGGTGACTGAACAGTCCAATATGGGAATTACAGTCTCTGTCGCAGGTGGGACAGACAGTTGTTGGAGGAAAGGATGGGTGGGGAGTCTGGTTTGCTGCATGCTTCTTCCGCTACCTGCACTTGTTTTCTGCATGCTCTTGGCGACGAGATTCGAGGTGCTCAGTGCCCTCCCGGATGCTTTTCCTCCATTTAGGGCGGTCTTTGGCCAGGGACACCCAGGTGTCAGTGGGGATGTTGCACTTTATTAAGGTGGCTTTGAGGGTGTCCTTGAAACGTTTCCTCTACCCACCTGGGGCTCGCTTGCCATGTAGGAGTTCCGAGTAGAGTGCTTGCTTTGGGAGTCTTGTGTCAGGCATATAAACAATGTTGCCCGCCCAACGGAGCTGGTTGAGTGTGATCAGTGCTTCGATGCTGGGGATGTTAGCCTGATCAAGAACACTGATAATGGTGCGTCTGTCCTCCTAGGTGATTTGCAGGATCTTGCAGCGGCATAGCTGGTGGTATTTCTCCAGCGATTTGAGGTGTCTACTGTGTATGGTCCATGTCTCTGAGCCATACAGGAGGGCGGGTATCACTACAGCCCTGTAGACCATAAGTTTTGTGCCAGATTTGAGGGCCTGATCTTCGAACACTCTCTTCCTCAGGCGGCCGAAGGCTGCGCTGGCACACTGAAGGTGGTGTTGAACCTCGTCATCGATGTCTGCCCTTGCTGATAATAGGCTCACGATGTACGGAAAGTGGTCCAAGTTGTCCAGGGCCGTGTCATGGATCTTGATGACTGGGGGGCAGTGCTGTGTGGCGGGGTAACATTGGTGGAGGACCTTTGGATTACGGATGTTTAGTGTAAGGCCTATGCTTTCGTATGCCTCAGTGAAGATGTTTGACGATGATTTGGAGTTCAGTCTCTGAATGTGTGCAGATGCAAGCGTCTTGGATCTGGCCTGGAGGTGACGAAAATTGAACAGGTTTCCATTGGTTCTGTAGTTTAGTTCCACTCCAGCGGGGAGCTTGTTGAGAGTGAGATGGAGCATTGCAGCGAGAAAGATCGAGAAGAGGGTTGGCGCGATGACGCAGCCCTGCTTGACCCCGGTCCGGATGTGGATTGGGTCTGTGGTGAATCCGTTCGTCAGGATCACGGCTTGCATGTCGTCATGGAGCAGGCGGAGGAAGGCGACAAACTTTTGGGGGCAGCCGAAACAGAGGAGGACACTCCATAGTCCCTCATGGTTAACAATGTCAAAGGCCTTTGTGAGGTCAAAGAAGGCCATGTACACTACAGTACTTAAATGCACAAACATACCACAGGCGAAAGGTACCAAAAGCTGACCAACAATTTCAAAAAAGCTAACAGCTCGGAGTACAGGCCTCATGACATGTAAAGACAAAGGGCTGGATTTTTGGCTAATTTGCGCCCCGTTTAGCGCTTGGGCAGGTCGCAAAAATGATTTTTTTTGGTGCGAAACGAGGCGCACAAGATTTTGCACCTGGGCGGAACTTTCAGCAATGGTTTTGCGGCGGTGCTAAAACTTAGCGCCCGCCCGCTGTTGTCACCGTTTGGATGACATAAATCGGCGTGCATCGTCGTGCTAGTGCCCCGGGCAGAACTTTTGGCAATATCGCCCGATTTAGCGTCCGACCGGGAACCCACCAGCAAAATGCAGTCGCACCCTGGGCGCGAACGGCGCCATCTTGTAAACAGAGGACTTCAGAGTTCTGAGCGATTAGAAGCATTAGGAGAAGAACGCTGCGTTACTACATACTTTTCATTGTGAGTTTATAGTTTGTTTTAAAAGTCATTTAAGGACATTTAAAAGGATGAAGGCTATACTATGTCAGCCATTATTCCTAGCTGCTATATTTATACGGCGTTGAGCTGCAAGAAGGTTTATTGATGATCATTTTGAACATAATCGAAGAGGTCGCAGACGTATAGGGAGGAGGCCTTACCCCCAAAGAGTTTACAGGGAACATCGCTCATACTTGCAACTCTCTGAGGCAGAGTGTGTTAGAAGGCTGCGCTTCCAAAAAGAAGTGATGACAGAGATATGCCAGCTCGTATAGGCAGACCAGAACCTACCATTGGCAACAGGACTGCACTGCCTGTCGAGGTGAAGGTGACTGTGGCACTTGCCTTCTATACCTCTGGCTCTTTTCAAGCATCAACGGGGGATATATGCTCCATCTCGCAGCAGGTTACACATTGCTGCATTCGCCAGGTAACTACTGCACTGTATGCCGCAGGATGGACTTCATAAACATCCCAATAATCAAGGCGACTCAAAATGAGAGGGCTATAGGTTTTGGACGATTTGCTGGCTTCCCCAAGATTCAGGGTGCCCTTCACTGTACGTACATCGCCCCGCGAGCACCTTTACACAATCCAGAGGTTTACCGAAACCGAAAGGGATTCCATTCGCTGAACGTACAGATTATCTGTGACCATACTCAGTCAATGCCCAATATCCAGGGAGTATCCATGATGCTTTCATCTTGCGTGAAAGCAGTGTCTCAGGCCTGTTCCAGCATCAACCACAAGGCCAGAGCTGGATGCTCGGGGACAAAGGTTACGGCCTCACCACCTGACTCATGACCCCCCTCTGGAACCCTCAGACAGAAGCCGAGCATCGCTATAATGCGAGCCATGCAGCCACACGCAACATCGCCGAGCAGACAATGGGAGTGCTCAAGCAGCGCTTCTGATGTGTGGACCACTCTGGAGGCTGCCTGCAATACTCCCCTCAGCAGGTCTCTGAGTTCATTGTGGTGTGCTGCATGCTATACAACTTGACCATCATGAGAGGACAGGAATTGCCAATGGGAACGGCAGGACCACGTCAGGAGAGGGGGGGGGGGGGGAGGAGGAGGAGGAAGACGAGGAAGAGGAGCCTAGAGAGGAACCCATGTCACCACCACAACCATCGTGGAAATTTTGCCGCTGCAAAAGCCTTACGTCAGCAGCTCATAATTGAACGCTTTGCTTGAAGAGGCAGGTTTGACCGTTGCCTGGCCACTCTATCCTACCACGTTGACTATTCCTCCTCTTATTCTGCAAATGAGACACTACACAGGAATGGTTGAGGTGAACAAAAGAATTGATGAAAAAGTGTAAACTTTTATAACTTTGTTAACATAATTTGAAAATGTTGAAACTTTAATAAAATAACATAAATGATGATTAAACAACAACAACAACAACAACAACATTATAACCAACCCCCCTGCACCACTGACTTTTTCCACCGGCTTTCCCCCCACCTTTACCCTTTGCCCCCTCCCTCGCCTGCTCTTTGTACCCAAAGTGGCACCACAATAGCGTGCAGCAACATTGTCAGAGCGCTGCTGTGTTGAGGGGAGAGACATGGGAGATGCCTCCTGGGGAGACAGTGGACGAGCTCGGGATGTGGAAGGCCCAGCTTCTGACTGGCGAGCCTCTTGATTGGCATCCCCAGTCACAGCGGGTGTGGGGGTGGCTGGGTGACACACTGGGGAACTCAGAAAGGCTGCTCGCCACATTCTCTGGGACTCCAGTGTGATTGGTGGAGGCCACCAGCCTCGTGTGGGCAGCGATGGTCTTGCAGGTTTCACAGCTCGCACCGACAATCTGTGACCCTACCTCCGTAATCATCGCAGTGAGATTCTCGATGGATACGGGAACCCTGCCCCGGACATCCTGTTCCCTCAGTACAGATTCACACGAGGCATGTAGTGAAGTCAAGGTCACTCTGGACCTGCACTTTTATTTCACAGCTCTGGAATGCTGCACTTGCCTGAGACCTGTCCTTATTTACCTGTCTCTTGCAAGTGCACCCCTGGTGGTAAGGTATGCTGGTGGTTACAGGTCATATCTTATTACAGTCATGTATAGCATGTTAGGATACAGTTATATATAATAATATAAAATACATGACATCACCCTCCCCCAAGGTCTTATTGTCTTTATAGGTTCAGTCTCTCAGGTGGTCTACGCTCTCGTGTGGAGCGTCTGAGTTGTGATTCAGTTGCTTGCCTTGGTGTCTATTTTTCTTTGGGTGTGGTTGCTGGTATCTCGCCTGGGCTGTCTGCTTCGATTGGTGTGATTGTTGTTGACTCGCCTGGGCTGTCTGTTGGGATTGCCCTTTCCTCAGGTTGTTCCCTCTGTCCGTCCACCAGGTGTGGTGCGAGTTCCACATTGTAGTCTGCCTCTGGTTCCGCAGTGTTGTTGGTAAATCTGCTTTTGACTTGGTCTACATGCCTCCGGCAGGTTTTGCCATTGTCCATTTGTACTACCAGTAGCCTGTTTCCTTCCTTGACCGTTACTGTCCCTGCAAGCCATTTGGGACCCCTGCCATAGTTTAGTACAAACACTTTGTCCCCTATCCCATTCCATCTCCCCCTCGAATTTCTGTCATGGTACTCAGTCAGATTACGGCACTTTGCATCAACGATTTCGTGCATGTCTGGGAGGATTAATGAGAGCCTTGTTTTTAAAGTCCTTTTCATCAACAGTTGCGCGGGGGGATCCCAGTCAATGGGCCCAAGTTTCGAGCCGCGCCTAGAACGGCGCAGTCCCGACCTGGACGCCCGTTTTTCGCGCCATAAAGTGCGCCTAAAAAAACCCTCCAGATTCTCCACCTCCCTGCAGGTCTTCTGGCCCTTGGCGCAGCGCAGCACGAGCTGTAGGGGGCGGAGCCAGGTCCCTGCGCTGAAAACAGTGCCGGGACCTCTGCACATGCGCGCTACCAATGTCCTCGGGGGAGTGTTTGCTAGTGCTGTTGGGGAGGAGTTAAACTAATATGGCAGGGGGATGGGAACCAATGCAGGGAGATAGAGGGAAACAAAAAGGAGGCAAAAACAAAAGACAGAAAGGAGATGAGGAAAAGTGGAGGGCAGAGAAACCCAAGGCAAAGAACAAAAAGGGCCATTGTACAGCAAAATTCTAAAAGGACAGAGGGTGTTAAAAAAACAAGCCTAAAGGCTTTGTGTCTTAATGCAAGGAGTATCCGCAATAAGGTGGATGAATTAACTGTGCAAATAGATGTTAACAAATATGATGTGATTGGGATTACGGAGACGTGGCTCCAGGATGAGCAGGGCTGGGAACTCAACATCCAGGGGTATTCAACATTCAGGAAGGATAGAATAAAAGGAAAAGGAGGTGGGGTAGCATTGCTGGTTAAGGAGGAGATTAAGGCAATAGTTAGGAAGGACATTAGCTTGGATGATGTGGAATCTATATGGGTAGAGCTGCAGAACACCAAAGGGCAAAAAACGTTAGTGGGAGTTGTGTACAGACCTCCAAACAGTAGTAGTGATGTTGGGGAGGGCATCAAACAGGAAATTAGGGGTGCGTGCAATAAAGGTGCAGCAGTTATAATGGGTGACTTTAATATGCACATAGATTGGGCTAACCAAACTGGAAGCAATACGGTGGAGGAGGATTTTCTGGAGTGCATAAGGGATGGTTTTTTAGACCAATATGTCGAGGAACCAACTAGGGGGGAGGCCATCTTAGACTGGGTGTTATGTAATGAGAAAGGATTAATTAGCAATCTCGTTGTGCGAGGCCCCTTGGGGAAGAGTGACCATAATATGGTGGAATTCTGCATTAGGATGGAGAATGAAACAGTTAATTCAGAGACCATGGTCCAGAACTTAAAGAAGGCTAACTTTGAAGGTATGAGGCGTGAATTGGCTGAGATGGATTGGCGAATGATACTTAAGGGGTTGACTGTGGATGGGCAATGGCAGACATTTAGAGACCGCATGGATGAACTACAACAATTGTACATTCCTGTCTGGCATAGAAATAAAAAAGGGAAGGTGGCTCAACCGTGGCTATCAAGGGAAATCAGGGATAGTATTAAAGCCAAGGAAGTGGCATACAAATTGGCCAGAAATAGCAGCGAACCTGGGGACTGGGAGAAATTTAGAACTCAGCAGAGGAGGACAAAGGGTTTGATTAGGGCAGGGAAAATGGAGTATGAGAAGAAGCTTGCAGGGAACATTAAGACGGATTGCAAAAGTTTCTATAGATATGTAAAGAGAAAAAGGTTAGTAAAGACAAATGTAGGTCCCCTGCAGTCAGAATCAGGGGAAGTCATAACGGGGAACAAAGAAATGGCGGACCAATTGAACAAGTACTTTGGTTCGGTATTCACGAAGGAGGACACGAACAACCTTCCGGTTATAAAAGGGGTCGGGGGGTCTAGTAAGGAGGAGGAACTGAGGGAAATCCTTATTAGCCGGGAAATTGTGTTGGGGAAATTGATGGGATTGAAGGCCGATAAATCCCCAGGGCCTGATGGACTGCATCCCAGAGTACTTAAGGAGGTGGCCTTGGAAATAGTGGATGCGTTGACAGTCATTTTCCAACATTCCATTGACTCTGGATCAGTTCCTATGGAGTGGAGGGTAGCCAATGTAACCCCACTTTTTAAAAAAGGAGGGAGAGAGAAAACAGGGAATTATAGACCGGTCAGCCTGACATCGGTAGTGGGTAAAATGATGGAATCAATTATTAAGGATGTCATAGCAGTGCATTTGGAAAGAGGTGACATGATAGGTCCAAGTCAGCATGGATTTGTGAAAGGGAAATCATGCTTGACAAATCTTCTGGAATTTTTTGAGGATGTTTCCAGTAGAGTGGATAAGGGAGAACCAGTTGATGTGGTATATTTGGACTTTCAGAAGGCGTTCGACAAGGTCCCACACAAGAGATTGATGTGCAAAGTTAGAGCACATGGGATTGGGGGTAGTGTACTGACATGGATTGAGAACTGGTTGTCAGACAGGAAGCAAAGAGTAGGAGTAAATGGGTACTTTTCAGAATGGCAGGCAGTGACTAGTGGGGTACCGCAAGGTTCTGTGCTGGGGCCCCAGCTGTTTACACTGTACATTAATGATTTAGATGAGGGGATTAAATGTAGTATCTCCAAATTTGCGGATGACACTAAGTTGGGTGGCAGTGTGAGCTGCGAGGAGGATGCTGTGAGGCTGCAGAGCGACTTGGATAGGTTAGGTGAGTGGGCAAATGCATGGCAGATGAAGTATAATGTGGATAAATGTGAGGTTATCCACTTTGGTGGTAAAAACAGAGAGACAGACTATTATCTGAATGGTGACAGATTAGGAAAAGGGCAGGTGCAAAGAGACCTGGGTGTCATGGTACATCAGTCATTGAAGGTTGGCATGCAGGTGCAGCAGGCGGTTAAGAAAGCAAATGGCATGTTGGCCTTCATAGCAAGGGGATTTGAGTACAGGGGCAGGGAGGTGTTGCTACAGTTGTACAGGGCATTGGTGAGGCCACACCTGGAGTATTGTGTACAGTTTTGGTCTCCTAACCTGAGGAAGGACATTCTTGCTATTGAGGGAGTGCAGCGAAGGTTCACCAGACTGATTCCCGGGATGGCGGGACTGACCTATCAAGAAAGACTGGATCAACTGGGCTTGTATTCACTGGAGTTCAGAAGAATGAGAGGGGACCTCATAGAAACATATAAAATTCTGACGGGGTTAGACAGGTTAGATGCAGGAAGAATGTTCCCAATGTTGGGGAAGTCCAGAACCAGGGGTCACAGTCTAAGGATAAGGGGTAAGCCATTTAGGACCGAGATGCGGAGGAACTTCTTCACCCAGAGAGTGGTGAACCTGTGGAATTCTCTACCACAGAAAGTTGTTGAGGCCAATTCACTAAATATATTCAAAAAGGAGTTAGATGAGGTCCTTACTGCTAGGGGGATCAAGGGGTATGGCGAGAAAGCAGGAATGGGGTACTGAAGTTGAATGTTCAGCCATGAACTCATTGAATGGCGGTGCAGGCTAGAAGGGCCGAATGGCCTACTCCTGCACCTATTTTCTATGTTTCTATGTTTCTATGTTACAGTGGGCGCGCAAATGCAGTAGCTCCAGGCGCCCGAAACTGTGTGGGAGAGGCCCGAAGCACGCAGCCCCTAGCCCTGGCCGAATGGCCTCACTGGGGCTGTGTGCATAAGGCTCCTCCCACGGCCAGCTCCTGCTTCCTCCCGACCCGACTCCCGCTTCCCGCCCCCCGCCTCCAGACCGGACCCGACACTGACCCGACTCCCGCTTCCCCCCCCCCCGCCCCCGGACCCGACCCGACCCGACTCCCGCTTCCCCCCCCTGCCCCCGGACTGGATCCGACCTGACCTCCCTCCCCCCGACCTGACCTCCCTCTTCCTCCCTCCCCCCGACCCGAACTGAACCAACCTCCCTCCCACCACCCCCCCGACCCAACCCAATGCCACCTACCTGTAAATCTGGTGCTGGGGATGGGCCCTGCCCGAAGTCTCGGGCCCGGCCCGTTCAGCCTCCCTCCCCCTTCTCCTTCAACCCCCCCATCTCCTTCCCCCCCCATCTCCTTCCCCCCCATCTCCTTTCACCCCCCCCATCTCCTTTTCCCCCCCATCTCCTTTCTCCCCCCCATCTCCTTTCCTCCCCCCCAATCCCCCTTCTCCCCCCTCCCCCTTCTCCTCCATCCCTCCCTCTGCTCCCCCCTCTCTCTCCCTCTACCCCCCTCCTCCCCCTCCCCTCGCTGTCAGAAACACAGACACTGACAGACAGAGAATGAGAGACACACACAGACAGACAGAGAGATAGAGACACTGACAGAGACACACTGAGGGGGGCATCCCAGCACGCTGTTGGAGGGCTCCCGGTGCTGCAGTCGGTAAGTAGAAAATGTTTATTTATTAATTTAAATTTTTTTTTATTTTTTATTAATTTTTTTTGATTGATTTATTGGTTGATTTATTGATGTATTTATCATTTATTATTGATGATGGCTCTTTATTTGTAAAACTGAAGTGTTTAATGTTTGTAAACTTCCCTTTAAACACCCCCCCCCATTCCCTACACCTGATTTGTAACCTACGCCTGATTTTCTAAAGTGTAGACAAGGTTTTTTCGAGCACTTACAAAAATCTTCACTTACTCCATTCTAAGTTAGTTTGGAGTAAGTTTTCACTGACGAAACTTTGAAAACAGGCGTAAGTGGCCGGACACGCCCCCTTTTGAAAAAAAAATTCTGTTCCAAAGTGAAACTGTTCTAAATGACGAGAATTCCGATTTCTAAGATACTCCGTTCTACACCAGTTGCTCCTAAAATTCAGGAGCAAATCATGTGGAAACTTGGGGCCAATGAGTGCGGACGAGATCTGTATGCCAGCAGCAGTCGCAACAGGCGACCCTGCAGCGTGGGACCTTGGATTTTAAGCATGCCTTGTTTAATGATTTGCACTGCTCTCTCCGCCTGGCCATTGGAGGCCGGCTTGAACGGTGCCGTCTTGACGTCATTTATGCCGTGGTCAATTATAAAATCTTGGAATTCTGCGCTGGTGAAGCACGGACCATTGTCACTGACCAATATGTCAGGGATTCCGTGCATTGCAAACATGGATGCGAGGCTCTCCACAGTGGTGGAGGTTGTGCTCGAGTTTAAAATGGTGCATTCGATCCACTTTGAAAATGCATCTACAACTACGAGGAACATTTTGCCCATGAATGGGCCCGCATAGTCTACGTGCACCCGCGACCACGGTTTGGTAGGCCAGGGCCAGGAGCTCAGGGGAGCCTACCTGGGGGCATTGCTGAGTTGGGCACAAATGGTGCACCTTCGGACGCAGAGCTCCAAGTCCGTGTCAATATCAGTCCACCAGACGTGGGATCTGGCTATGGCCTTCATGAGAACGATCCCTGGGTGCTCGCGGTGGAGCTCCCGGACAAATGCCTCTCTGCCTCACAGAGGCCTGACTACTCGGCTGCCCCACATCAGGCAGTCTGCTTGTAGTGATAGCTCATGCAATGCCCTGTGAAAGGGTTTTAATTCCTCGGGGCAGGCATCGCGAGCCTCTGCCCAGTCACCGGTTAGGACACATCTTTTTACTAAGTATAACGTGGGGTCGCTGGTCGTCCAGGCTCTGATTTGGCGAGCCGTCATGGGCGAACTTGTGGACTCAAAAGCATTGATTGCCATGACTATCTCACAGTCCTGTTCGTCAGACCCTTCCGTGGTCGCCAGGGTTAGCCTGCTGAGCGTGTCGGCACAGTTGTCTGTGCCTAGTCTGTGCCTTATGGTATAGTCGTAGGACGCCAGCATGAGTGCCCACCATTGAATTCACGCCGAGGCGTTGGCGTTTATTGCCTTGCTCTCAGATAGGAGGGACGTGAGGGGCTTGTGGTCAGTTTCTAACGCGAACTTGGCCCCGAAAAAGGTATTGGTGCATCTTTTTGACACCGTACACGCACGCGAGCACCTCCTTCTCTACCATTCCGTACCCGCGCTCCGCCTGCGAAAGTGACCTGGAGGCATAAGCTATGGGTTGTAATTTGCCCGCACTATTGACATGTTGTAAAACGCACCCGACCCCATACGCTGACGCATCGCATGTGAGAACTAGCTTTTTTCCTGGGTCAAAGAAAGTCAAAACACTGTTGGAACACAGAAGGTTGCGTGCCTTATTGAAGGCGCGTTCCTGGGCGTCCCCCCAAAACCAATCACACACCTTCCTCAGTAGCACATGGAGAGGCTCCAGCAGCGTGCTTAAGTTCTGCATAAAGTTCCCAAAGTAATTGATTAGCCCGAGAAAGGCGCGCAGTTCTGAGACATTCTGGGGCCTGGTGCCAGGCGAATTGCTTCTGTTTTGGACTCTGTTGGGCGGATTCCATCAACGGCAATCCTTCTGCCCAAAAATTCAACCTCGGGTGTGAGAAACAGGCACTTGGATTTCTTGACTCGTAGGCCTACTCGATCCAACCGTTTTAGTACTTCCTCCAAATTACGGTGATAAGTATGTCGTCTTGAAATACAACCGTCCCCGGGATGGACTTGAGCAGACTCTCCATGTTGTGTTGGAATATGGCAGCTGCCAACCTGATGCCGAATGGGCATCGATTGTACATGAAAAGGCCTCGATGTGTGTTGATGGTGGTGAGTAACTTGGATTCCTTGGGCAATTCTTGCGTCATATCGGCAGATGTGAGGTCTAGTTTTGAGAAAAGTTTACCTCCAGCCAATGTGTTTATATCCATCCTCCGCTCTGGGCAGCGGGTACTGGTCCTGTAGGGAGACTCTGGTTATGGTAGATTTGTAGTCCCCACAGATTTGTACGGATCCATCAGGCTTCATGACTTGGACGATGGGACTTGCCCAGTCGCTAAATTCCACAGGTGATATAATGCCTTCCCGCAGAAGCCTGTCTAGTTCGTGTTCAATCTTTTCCCTCATCACATAGGGTACAGCTCTGGCCTGTAGATTTTGATTTTGGCCCCTTTGAAAGTGTCCACACCTGGCTGAAAGAGATGTTCAAATCACTTTATAACTGTTGAGCAGGACGTCTGTTCCTTTAATGACATGGCATGGACATCATCCCATTTCCAGTTTAGTTTTGCCAGCCAGCTTCTCCCCAGCAGTGCTGGGGGGTCTCCGGGGACAATCCACAGGGGAAGTCGGTTCACTGTCCCTTTGTGTGTGACAGAGAGCATGGCGCTGCCGAGGACTGGTACGATTTCTTTTGTATAGGTCCTTAGTTTGGTGTTCACCCTTGTGAGTTTTGGTCTGTCTCTTTTATGCGGCCACAGTTGTTCAAATTGTTGAGCGCCCATGAGAGATTGACTCGCTCCCGTATCCAGCTCCATGTTGACAGGTATCCCGTTGAGTAGGACCCTCATCATTATAGGAGTCGTCCTGTTGTAGGAGCAGCGGCCATTGATCGTGTTGACCCGCTGTACATCGGTGTCCCGGGTACTGTCCCCACCATCTTCTGGTCCGCTTTCCGACCCATCCGATTCGTATACCAGCCGAGCTGCCGTTTTTTTGCACATGCGGGCCAAATGCCCTGCAAACACTTTGCTGAAATCGACATCCCCTTGACGAGTGCCCACCCCCACACCTCCAGCACAGACTGCTTGCAAAGAATGAGCTGCGTCTGGCTGATCTCTCTTGAGCTTCTCTCAGTTTGTAGTTGATTGCTCGCATTGTGGGTTGATGAGGTGTGAATGGCCGTTCCTGTGGCCCTTGATGGCTTCTGGCGCCACTGCCTGCTGTCGAGAGCCTGTTCTCCCAGTTTTATCTGTGTATGGGGGTAGCAGCTTGTTTAATGCTGTGAACTTCTTGTTCTGATATTTCGTTAGTTGTCATATCTGCATTGTAAATCAACCTCGTTTCTTCTTCCCCTACCAAGAATGTCTGTGCAACCAGTGCTGCTGCCTCTAAGGTCAGGTTCTTGGTCTCTATGAGCTTTCAGAATATGCCTGCGTGGCCTATTCCTTCAATGAAAAAGTCTCTCAGCATTTCTCTCCTCAGTTCATCGGAGAACTCACATAAACTAGCCAACCTCCGAAGTTCCGCCACGAAGTCGGGTATGCTCTGGCCCACACCTGTGTCTGGCCATGTGTAGGCTGCTCGCTGGCTTCAGGTGGTCTCTTACCAGTGTGCTCAATTCTTCAAACGAGTTGCTTGCTGGTTTCTCGGGTGCCAGCAGATCCTTCATTAAAGCGTATGTTTTCGAGCCACAGCTGGTCAAGAGATGGGTTCTTCTCTTGTCTGCTTTGTCATCTCCTAACCAGTCTTTGGTTACAAAGCTTTGCTGGAGCCTTTTTATAAAGTCCTCCCAATTGTCTCCAGCATTGTACTTTTCATCTGATCCATTGTTCGCCATTCTGTGGATTCTGTAATCCCGTAACTCGTCGCCACTGTAAAGTCCTGTCCCCTCAGTACAGATTCACACGAGATATGTAGTGAAGTCAAGGTCACTCTGGACCTGCACCTTTATTTCACAGCTCTGGAATGCTGCACTTGCCTGAGACCTGTCCTTATATACCTGTCTCTTGCAAGTGCACCCCTGGTGGTAAGGTATGCTGGTGGTTACAGGTCATATCTTATTACAGTCATGTATAGCATGTTAGGGTACAGTTATATATAATAATGTAAGATACATGACAATGCTCTCCCTGGACATTCCCACCACGGCCAGTTCCGCATCTGCCTGTCTGTCAGCAGACTGACTTTGCCAACTCACCCTCCAGAGAGATGGCATACGGGATTCGACCCCAGAACTGCGTTGTTGCACGCTACTGGTCCCAGGAACCTCAGCGATCTCAAAGCCTCGGACGAGGTGTTTGCCAATGGTAAAAGAGGTGTAGATTGCATCTGCCTCCCCACCCCAACCCCGGAGTTGGTGTTCCGTCAACTCCTCTTCCCTAAATTCCTCCTCCTCCTCCACATGATGATGGCCTGATGTGGAGGGTTGACCTGAGGGATGCGGCGCCTGTGACTGGTTATCTGGAAGTAGAAAGCAACAGACGAGTGGTTAGGAGCAGGGAGGGGGCAGGGTGACATGAGGAAGGTCACATAGCTTAGGCTCATTTGAAGGGCCTGCACTACTCCGTTATATCTAGTCCACAGACACTGCATCACATTGCCCCAACCCTAGTCCACAGACACTGCATCACATTGCCCCAACCCTAGTCCACAGACACTGCATCACATTGCCCCAACCCTAGTCCACAGACATTGCATCACATTGCCCCAATTCTAGTCCACAGGCACTGCGTCACATTGCCCCAACATAGCCCAGGCAGTGTGCAGGACTTATCCTCAAGTATCTAAGCAGGGGTCAGCGCCACCAGTGGCAGTTGCCCGACCTGAGATGCCGATGAGGCCTGCCACTCGCTGGCACTCACTCCTCCAGGTCCGTAAGTGGCAAGGTCCGAGGCGGACCGTCAACTCCTGGTCCTCAACTGCTCACAGTGGTTGTGGGATTTCTTTGCCTTCAGAGATGAAAATGGGAATTGTTACCAGAGGGGCCATCTGCTCTTGTGACACACACAGATAGCCACCAAAGCACTTATACCATACTGTCTGAATGTAATACAATCCTCCGTTTAATGGACTTGGAAGTTGCACGTGGTTCATCAGGAGGACATCGAAGTACGGAAACATCTTATGGGATCTCAGAAAGCAATCTTAATAATGTGTAGAGATCATTCATGGAAAGTAGAGTGCCACACTAAGCCTACCTATGTGTCATGCATTTGAGGAGGCAACCCAAAGAGTGCTCAGAGATAGCAACAGCATGAGAACAAATAACGTGTCAGATTTATAATTTAAGTAATAAAGGAGTGCATAAATACAAATTGTACTCACGCTAACGACCCTTGAAAGATCATTGAACTTTTTCCGGCACTGTGTGGCAGCCCTTATTACACTGTCTGAGGCAGAGACCCCCTCAGCAATCTCCCTCAAGATTCTGTTAAAAATGGCTGGCAGGGGTTCAGATCCACCCCTCCTGTGTAGTTCCTGCCATCTCCTCTCCACAGCCTCCACGAGAGTTTTGTTAGCCTCCTGTGTAAATTGTCTCGTACGCTGCCTGTTGTCCTCCTCCTCCGCCATCAAAATCGAATAATAAAATGGCTGATTCAGCCCCGGATGTACTGCGCTTGTGTGCGGCTGCACCCTGCATTAGCGGCTGTGATCAGACAGTAGACTAGAAGCACGGGAAAAAAAAATTTGCGCATGCGCAGAATGGCGGATTTTTTTTAACGTTTGGAATTTTTGGCTCCGGCGCACAAATTCTGTCATGCAACACCGGAGTTAGCGCTAACACCCGTTGTTTCCAAACTTTCATTTGCCGAAAGTTGTGCACTCTGACACTAACGCTAACCCAGCGCTAAAATTTTGGTTTTGCCACGATTTGCACCCTGAAACGGGCGAAATCGCAAAAAGCCAAAAATCCAGCCTAAGATGTTAGACTGAAAGTGCAGTAGTATATTGGCTCCTCATAACTTAAGCTGCTGGTATACCCATCTATTAACCACTTTTATTGGAGGGAAAATTACCTGAAGAATGCCACAACAAAATTTGCAGCAGATGCAAGCACTGAAGGCACACAACTTAGGTTTTATGGATTGTGTAGGAATACTCACCAATATTTAAATTTTGACTCTTTATTTGGTGCAGTTTCTAACATGTTGTGCCTACTTTAATTCTGTCTTTTGAGACAAAAATATTTTTTATTCTGGAAGTGGCACAGATATGTTATGACATAAAAGTGGAGACTTCAATGCAACTCTACAGGGTCCAGTTCCTTTCAACTGGTAATCTAACCTCAGCTACATCACACCAAATCTTGCTGGAAAATAACATTCTGTTAATGACGCCGTTATTAATATACAAATCGACCAGCAAGTTCAGGGGATTAAGAGATACGCCGTGAATTATGAATCTCCAGAACCCGTCATTTTCTTCGCACAAATAGCATCTCTCCCTTAGGCACCCTGTTACTTTTAGGAACTTGTTGGTTTTGCACATTAATTACCTATTAAATTTGCCACAGAAAGTTAAGGCTGGTAATTAAGAGTGTAAGTGCCCTTTTAACGACATGATAATTGTTAATGCAATGCCAATCAACCTCTCTGTTTCAAAGAGGGAACAATTTTAACTGTAGGGTCTCATTCCTTCAAGTAGTGATTTGTTGGAGATTTTTTTGAATGTAAAATTTAAAATGTAAATGTTTTTTCTTACTTTTCCTCTCTTTTTTTCTCTTTCTCTTAATCCAATCTTTCTTTCCCTGTCCTTCTGTACCAGATTTGACTCTAATTCACTCTCCTTCTCCGTTGCTCCTCTGTTTCTTTCTCAATCCTGAAATCTTATTGGTTAAGGAGATAGACGGTTGGTCCCGCTGTTCACTAAGGTCCCATTCGCACGTCCAGCAAGTTACAGCGCAAACATTTTTGAAGCTGAATGGTGCAGCAAAAGAAAGAAAGAAAGAAAGACTTGGATTCATATAGCGCCTTTCACGACCACCGGACGTCTCAAAGCACTTTACAGCCAATGAAGTACTTTTGAAGTGTAGTCAGTGTTGTAATGTGGGAAAGTCTAACGCGTTCACCACGAGATGCCCCGCTCCAGCAAGATGTGGCCCATCATGTTATTTTGAGAACTGAAATCTTACACAGCATGTACTTACAATAATTTTCAACTGGTAGTGCATTCTACAAACACAAGACAAAATTGGCTCACTACTACATCTGTGCAGAGGCAGGCAGGGGATTACCTGGATTGAGGGTATGCTGACTTAACTATTTTAAATAAATCATATTATTTTTTAAGTAGCTTTAGGAAGCTTTCATAATCAGTAGGAAAAGTTTTCACATTTTGAATACATCGAGGGTCCTTGCTTTTACCGATTACTAGAGGTTTGACCTTGTCCGAGCCCATTTGGTTAGCGCACAATAACAACATTAGGTGTTCTTTTCCTATTTTGCTACCAATCACCTTCTCTCTGGTTCTTAGGCACGTTGACTACTGAACCCAATCAGATTGAGAGGCAAAAGCCTCAGGTTTAAAACTGATAAGTCTTGTTAAAGCAGGATTTCTGCATGCCACATTTGCATATAAGCACAAATTGCAATGAATTAAATTGTAATAAAACAAACTTTCAACAATTGGGAGTATAGGGAAAAACGTAACTTTAGAAATGACGCAAAATACTGCGGATGTTGGAAATCTGAAATAAAAACAGAAAATGCTGGAAGCAGGTAAGACAGCATCTGCGGAGAGAGAAACTGAGTAAACGTTTCAGGTCGATGAACTTTCATCAGAACTGGAAGAAGTTAGAGATTTAACAGATTATAGGCAAGTACACAGCCAAGAAAATAGGGGGTAAATGGTGGAAAGAACAAAAGGGAAGGTCTGTGATTGGATGGAAGGCAGGAGAGATTAAATGACAAAAGGTATGATGGTACAGGGCAAAAGTGGGTGGTAACGGGACAATAAAGAAACAAAAGATGGATCCAGAGGAGGAATATATGGGAATTGGAAAAGTTATTACCAGCACCTGCTGTCCTAGAAAATGGGAGCGATGTTTATGATCTGAAGTTGTTGAGGCTGGAAGGCTGTGAAGTGCATCGAGCTTGTGTTCAGCTTCATGGGAACAGTGTGGGAGACCAAGGACATAAGAGCGTAAGATCTAGGAGCAGGAGTAGGAGTAGGCCTACTCGAGCCTGCTCCGCCATTTAATAAGATCATGGCTGATCTGATCATGGACTCAGCTCCACTTCCCTGCCCGCTCCCCATAACCCTTTATTCCCTTATCGCTCAAAAATCTGTCTATCTCTATCTTAAATATATTCAATGACCCAGCCTCCACAGCTCTCTGGGGCAGAGAATTCCATAGATTTACAACCCTCTGAGAGAAGAAATTCCTCCTAGTTTTAAATGGGCGGCCCCTTATTCTGAGACTATGTCCCCTAGTTTTAGTTTCCTCTATGAATGGAAATATCCTCTTTGCATCCACCTTGTCGAGCCTCCTCATTATCTTATATGTTTCGACAAGATCACCTCTCATTCTTCTGAACTCCAATGAGTATGGGCCCAACTTGCTCAACCTATCTTCATAAGTCAACCCCCTCATCTCAGGAATCAACCTAGTGAACCTTCTCTGAACAGCCTCCAATGCAAGTATATCCTTCCTTAAATACGGAGACCAAAACTGTATGCAGTACTCTAGGTGTGGCCTCACCAATACCCTGTACAGCTGTAGCAGGACTTCTCTGCTTTTATACTCTATCCCCCTTTCAATAAAGGCCAACATTCCATTTGCCGTCCTGATCACTTGCTGTACCTGCATACTAACCTTTTGTGTTTCATGCACAAGGACCCCCAGGCCCCTCTATACTGCAGCACTTTGCAATTTTTCTCCATTTAAATTATAATTAGCTTTTCTATTTTTTCTGCCAAAGTGGATAACCTCACATTTTCCCACATTATACTCCATCTGCCAAATTTTTGCCCACTCACTTAGCCTGTCTAGAGGGCTTAATTTTCCCCAAAGCTGTTTTTTGGCGTACCTGAAGAGTTACACCCGTTTTTTGGGGGCCCAAGTACGGCAATAAAAAATCTTCCAAAGTTGCCCCGTTTGATTTCTTCATTTTAGCGCCGCCTAGCCTGTCGTTTAATTTTGGGGGTGGAGCCTTGATCTGCGCCAAAAAGATCTGGTTGCCACTAACCAGGTACACAATGCGGGCTGAGGCTGGAAAGTGAAACACAGCCAGCTCGCAACCTGCACAAGCACATTAAACACTGCAGCAACTTACCTCCATTAAATTATTAAAGTCTTTCCCCCCCTCCCCTACCCGATGCCGGTCCCGGCACCTATCCCAGGCCGAATGGCCTCCTCCCGCTCGGTCCCCACTCCTATCCCAGGCTGAATGGCCTCCTCCCTCCCAATCCCCGCACCTATCCCAGGCCGAATGGCCTCCTCCCGCTCGGTCCCCACTCCTATCCCAGGCAGAATGCCCTCCTCCCTCCCGATCCCCACACCTATCCCAGGCGGAATGGCCTCCACCCTCCCGATCCCCACACCTATCCCAGGCCGAATGGCCTCCTCCCGCTCGGTCCCCACTTCTATCCCAGCCGAATGGCCTCCTCCCTCCCGATCCCCACACCTATTCCAGGCCGAATGGTTTCCTCCCTCCTAGTCCTTGCACCTAACTATACCCAAAAGGCTTGCCCACCCCTCTCCCACTCTCTCTTACCTCTCCTGCTGCTGCTGACGGGCATCTGCTGCGCTGATTTCCTTACCTGCACTGATTTCCTTAACTCACCAGAAGGTTGTTCTGCAGAGACCACATACGCCGGCCTAAGAAGAACTGGAGTAACTCTGAGTTGGCCAAACTTGCCTAACTGGCTAGAATTGGCGCGGGTGGCAGGATAAGCCCCTTTGACTGAAAAAAAAACTAAAAAAATTGTAACTAACTGAGTTACGCTGGTGCAAATTGATTGGGGAAACGTATTTTTTTTAACTTAGGCCAAAAAAAGCGGCCTGCGCCAAAAAAACGTCGCAAATCACTGGGGAAAATTGAGCCCCCATATCCCTTTGCAGATTTTTTTGTGTCCTCCTCACAATTTGCTTTCTCACCCATCTTTGTATCATAAGCAAACTTGGTAACATTACACTCGGTCCCTTCATCCAAGTCATTAATATAGATTGTAAATACTTGAGGCACCAGCACCGATCCCTGCGGCACCCCACTAGTTACTGTTTGCCAACTGGAAAATGACCCATTTTTCTGTAAGCCAATCCTCTATCCATGCTAATAAATTACCCCCAACCCCCATGAACTTTTATCTTGTGCAGTAACCTTTTATGTGGCATCTTATTGAATGCCTTCTGGAAATCCAAATACACGACATCCACTGGTTTCCCCTTTTCCACCCTGCTCGTTACATCCTCAAAGAACTCCAGCAAATTTGTCAAACATGATTTCCCTTTCATAAAACCATGCTGACTCTGTTTGATTGAATTATGCTTATCCAAATGTCCTGCTACTGCTTCCTTACTAATGGACCCCAGCATTTTCCCAATGACAGATGTTAGGCTAACTGGTCTATAGTTTCCTGCTTTTTGTCTGCCGCCTTTTCCAATCCACTGGGACCTTCCCAGAATCTAGGGAATTTTGGTAGATGACAACCAATACATCCACTATCGCTGCAACTACTTCTTTTAAGACCCTAGGATGTAAGCCATCAGGTCCAGGGGACTTGTCCTGCTTTAGTCTCATTATTTTACCGAGTATTACTTCTTTAGTGATAGTGATTGTATTAAGTTCCTCCCTCCCTAAAGCCCATTGATTATCCACTATTGGGATGTTTTTAGTGTCTTCTACCGTGAAGACCGATACAAAATATTTGTTCAATGTCTCCGCCATTTCCCTCTTCTCCATTATTAATTCCCCAGTCTCATCCTCTAGGGGACCAACATTTAGCCACTCTTTTCCTTTTTATGTACCTGTAGAAACTCTTACTATCGGCTTTTATATTTTGTGCTGGTATACTTTCAAAATCTATCTCCCCTCTGACAGAGAGGTGAGAGTGGGAGTGGGGCGGAAAATTAAAATGGCAAGAGACTGGAAGCTCAGAGTCACCCTTGCAGACTGAACGGAGGTGTTGATCAAAGCGGTCACCCAATTTGCCTTTGGACTCCCCAATGTAGAGAAGACCACATCGTGAGCAGCAAATACAGTATACTAAGTTGGAAGAAGTACAAGTTAATCGTTGTTTTACCTGGAAGTAGCGTTTGGGCCCTGGATGGTGGGAAGGAAGGTGATGAAAGGGCAGGTGACTTTAGAAATGGTTGCGTTAAAATAAAAATTACAATTAAGCAAGTTACAAATAAACATGTATGACTATAATATGTACATATTAGGTATCTGATATTATCATCATCGATAATTTCTAGCCTATATTGTTTTTTTTTATTCTGGCAAAAAAGTTTTTTTTTTATTCTGGCAAAAAAGTTTTTTGCATTGGAAGCAATTTTCAGAATGCTTCGTTAAAAATAGTGAAATGCCCAGAAATGTGGTTTGAAGAAACAGACACTGGGAGCTGAATATAACATTTGAATCATAAAACAAGAGTTTAGGGTTTACATGCTGAGTGCCCTCAGGTGGACTGAACTGACTGCTTCCAATATTGGCTTTGTAATCTATTCTCCACCTATTAATACATATTACTCCTCACCTTTCCTGTGGATGTTGACTGCTCTACCACGGATGGTGTGTGATCCACCCAATTACTATACAATAACAAAGGGGCTGCCACCATGAGCTAACAAACTGAAAATAGCTTTCAGAGTTACACAAAGGCCAACAGTCTGCATAACATGAGTAAAGTAATTAATGTGGAAATCTTGGTATAATATTTTAAAACTTAAGCAAAACAAATCACTATTCCAACCCCTATTTTATTTCCAAACTCTTCTAAACATACAATATGGGAAGCTGAATAGAATTTGCTTAAATCAATTATTTCCAAACTGTACACAAATGCTCAAATAAAGCCAAATAATGCATTCACACCATAGAATATTCTCCTTATCTCAAAACAGCAGTTACATCTAATCGTGAAGATAATATATTTCCAAGTTAGATAACAGCCAGGCATGGCCCAAAATTCTGCTTTAAGGAAAATGAAAAAGCATTTTAACAGCTTGTTATACATAAATTATTGGTGGACAAACACTGCAGGTAAACACTTGTAACTGTAATTCTCAGATACCATCAGCCTCCAGACTCAAGTTTCTGCGCATCTAATAGTGGGAGAAAGTAATGTCTAATTGATTGGTCCTGAGAAGTTTCAGTCCCATTCCACAACTGATCTGACCAGTTGTTGTCATGTATCTTACATTATTATATATAACTGTATCCTAACATGCTATACATGACTGTAATAAGATATGACCTGTAACCACCAGCATACCTTACCACCAGGGGTGCACTTGCAAGAGACAGGTATATAAGGGCAGGTCTCAGGCAAGTGCAGCATTTCAGAGCTGTGAAATAAGGGTGCAGTCCAGAGTGACCTTGACTTCATTACATGCCTCGTGTGAATCTGTACTGAGGGGACAGGACTTTACAGTGGCGACGGGTTACGGGATTACAGAATCCACAGAATGGCGAACAACGGATCAGATGAAAATTACAATGCGGGAGACAATTGGGAGGACTTCATAGAAAGGCTCCAGCAAAGCTTTGTAATCAAAGACTGGTTAGGCGACGATAAGGCAGACAAGAGAAGAGCCCATCTCTTGACCAGCTGTGGCTCGAAAACATACGCTTTAATGAAGGATCTGTTGGCACCCGTGAAACCAGCAAGCAAGTCGTTTGAAGATTGAGCACACTGGTAAGAGGCCACCTGAAGCCAGTGAGCAGCCTACACATGGCCAGATACAGGTTCTACAACTACAGACGCTGTGTGGGCCAGAGCATACCCGACTTTGTGGCGGAACTTCGGAGGATGGCTAAGTTATGTGAGTTCTCCGATGAACTGAGGAGAGAAATACTGAGAGACTTTTTCATTGAAGGAATAGGCCACGCAGGCATATTCCGAAAGCTCATAGAGACCAAGAACCTGACCTTAGAGGCAGCAGCACTGGTTGCACAGACATTCTTGGTAGGGGAAGAAGAAACAAGGTTGATTTACAATGCAGATACGAGAACTAACGAAATATTGGAACAAGAAGTTTACAGCACTAAACAAGCTGCTACCCCCACACACAGACAAAACCGGGAGAACAGGTTCTCGACAGCAGGCAGAAGCCATCAAGGGCCACAGGAACGGCCGTTCACACCTCATCAACCCACAATGCGAGCAATCAACTACAAACTGAGAGAAGCTCAAGAGAGATCAGCCAGACGCAGCTCATTCTTTGGAAACTCTTTGAACAATGGAACAGGTCTGTGCTGGAGGTGTGGGGGTGGGCACTCGGCAAGGGAATGTCGATTTCAGCAGACTGTTTGCAGAAATTGTGAATATACAGGGCATTTGGCCCGCATGTGCAAACAAATGGCAGCTCGGCTGGTATACGAATTGGATGGGTCGGAAAGCGGACCAGAAGATGGTGGGGACAGTCCCCGGGACACCGATGTACAGCGGGTCAACACGATCAATGGCCGCTGCTCCTACAACAGGACGCCACCTATAATGATGAGGGTCCTACTCAACGGGATATCTGTCAACGTGGAGCTGGATACGGGAGCGAGTCAATCTCTCATGGGCGCTCAACAATTTGAACAACTGTGGCCGCATAAAAGAGACAAACAAAAACTCACAAGGGTCGACACCACACTAAGGACCGACACCAAAGAAATCGTACCAGTCCTCAGCAGCGCCATGCTCTCTGTCACACACAAAGGGACAGTGAACCGACTTCCCCTGTGGCTTGTCCCCGAAAACCCCCCAGCACTGCTGGGGAGAAACTGGCTGGCAAAACTAAACTGGAAATGGGACAATGTCCATGCCATGTCATTAGAGGAACGGACCTCCTGCTCAACAGTTACAAAGTGATTTGAACATCTCTTTCAGCCAGGTGTGGGCACTTTCAAAGGGGCCAAAGTCAAAATCTACATCACACAGGATGCTAGACCGGTCCATCACAAGGCCAGAGCTGTACCCTATGTGATGAGGGAAAAGATTGAACACGAACTAGACAGGCTTCTGCGGGAAGGCATTATATCACCTGTGGAATTTAGCGACTGGGCAAGTCCCATTGTCCCAGTCATGAAGCCTGATGGATCCGTACGAATCTGTGGGGACTAAAAATCTACCGTAAACAGAGTCTCCCTACAGGACCAGTACCCGCTGCCCAGAGCGGAGGACTTATTTGCCACATTGGCTGGAGGTAAACTTTTCTCAAAATTAGACCTCACATCTACGTATATGACGCAAGAATTGCCCGAGGAATCCAAGCTACTCACTGCTATCAACACACATCAAGGCCTTTTCATGTACAATTGATGCCCATTCGGCATCAGGTCGGCAGCTGCCATATTCCAGCGCAACATGGAGAGTCTGCTCAAGTCCATCCCGGGGACGGTTGTATTTCAAGATGACATACTTATCACGGGCAGGGACACCGATTCCCATCTCCGTAATTTGGAGGAAGTACTAAAGCGGTTGGATCGGGTAGGCCTACGAGTGAAGAAATCCAAGTGCCTGTTTCTCGCACCTGAGGTTGAATTTTTGGGCAGAAGGATTGCCGCTGATGGAATCCGCCCAACAGAGTCCAAAACAGAAGCAATTCGTCTGGCACCCAGGCCCCGGAATGTCTCAGAACTGCGCGCCTTTCTTGGGCTACTCAATTACTTTGGGAACTTTATGCAGAACTGAAGCACACTGCTGGAGCCTCTCCACGTGCTACTCAGAAAGGGGTGCGATTGGTTATGGGGGGACACCCAGGAACGCGCCTTCAATAAGTCACACAATCTTCTGTGTTCCAACAGTGTTTTGACTTTCTTTGACCCAGGTAAAAAGTTAGTTCTCACATGCGATGCATCAGCGTATGGGGTCAGGTGCGTTTTGCAACATGTCAATAGTGCGGGCAAATTACAACCCATAGCTTATGCCTTCAGGTAACTTTCACGTTCGGAGCGCGGGTACGGAATGGTAGAGAAGGAGGCGCTCGCGTGCGTGTACGGTGTCAAAAAGATGCACCAATACCTTTTCGGGGCCAAGTTATCGTTAGAAACCGACCACAAGCCCCTCACGTCCCTCCTATCTGATAGAAAGGCAATAAACGCCAACGCCTCGGCGCGAATTCAATGGTGGGCACTCATGCTGACCTATGACTATACCATAAGGCACAGACAAGGCACAGACAACTGTGCCGACGCGCTCAGCAGGCTACCCCTGGCGACCATGGAAGGGTCTGACGAACAGGACTGTGAGATAGTCATGGCAATCAATGCCTTTGAGTCCACAGGTTCGCCCATAACGGCTCGCCAAATCAGAGCCTGGACGGCCAGCGACCCCACGTTATCCTTAGTAAAAAGATGTGTCCTAACCGGTGACTGGGCAGAGGCTCGTGATGCCTGCCCCGAGGAATTAAAACCCTTTCACAGGCGCATGCATGAGCTATCACTACAAGCAGACTGCCTGATGTGGGGCAGCCGCGTAGTCATGCCTCTGCAAGGCAGAGAGGCATTTGTCCGGGAGCTCCACCGTGAGCACCCGGGGATCGTTCTCATGAAAGCCATAGCCAGATCCCACGTCTGCTGGCCTGGTATTGACGCGGACCTTAAGCTCTGCGTCCGAAGGTGCACCATTTGTGCCCAACTCAGCAATGCCCCCAGGGAGGCTCCACTGAGCCCCTGGCCCTGGCCTACCAAACCGTGGTCGCGGGTGCACGTAGACTATGCGGGCCCATTCATGGGCAAAATGTTCCTCATAGTTGTAGGTGCATTTTCAAAGTGGATCGAATGCACCATTTTAAACTCGAGCACAACTTCCACCATTGTGGAGAGCCTCGCAACCATGTTTGCAATGCACGGAATCCCTGACATATTGGTCAGTGACAATGGTCCGTGCTTCACCAGCGCAGAATTCCAAGACTTTATAATTGACCACAGCATAAATCACGTCAAGACGGCACCGTTCAAGCCGGCCTCCAACGGCGGAAAGAGCAGTGCAAATCATTAAACAAGGCATGCTTAAAATCCAAGGTCCCACGCTGCAGGGTCGCCTGTCGCGACTGCTGCTGGCATACAGATCTCGTCCGCACTCACTGACTGGGATCCCCCCCACGCAACTGTTGATGAAAAGGACTTTAAAAACAAGGCTCTCATTAATCCTCCCAGACATGCACGAAATCGTTGAGGCAAAGTGCCATAAGCTGATTGAGTACCATGACAGAAATTCGAGGGGGAGATGGAATGAGATAGGGGACAAAGTGTTTGTACTAAACTATGTCCAAATGGCTTGCAGGGACAGTAACGGGCAAGGAAGGAAACAGGCTCCTGGTAGTACAAATGGACAATGGCAAAACCTGCCGGAGGCATGTAGACCAAGTCAAAAGCAGATTTACCAACAATACTGCGGAACCAGAGGCAGACTGCAATGTGGAACTTGCACCACACCTGGTGGACGGACAGCGGGAACAACCTGAGGAAAGGGCAATCACAACAGACAGCCCAGGCGAGTCAACAACAATCACACCAATCGAAACAGACAGCCCAGGCGAGATACCAGCAACCATACCCAAAGAAAAACAGACACCAAGGCAAACAACTGAACCACAACTCAGACGCTCCACGCGAGAGTGTAGACCACCTGAGAGACTGAACCCATAAAGACAATAAGACCTTGGGGGAGGGTGATGTCATGTATCTTACATTATTATATATAACTGTATCCTAACATGCTATACATGACTGTAATAAGATATGACCTGTAACCACCAGCATACCTGACCACCAGAGGTGCACTTGCAAGAGACAGGTATATAAGGACAGGTCTCAGGCAAGTGCAGCATTCCAGAGCTGTGAAATAAAGGTGCAGGTCCAGAGTGACCTTGACTTCACTACATGCCTCGTGTGAATCTGTACTGAGGGGCAAGACTTTACAGTTGTTATGAATAATCTCCAATCCCAGTGATAATGCCAATTTATTTTGTGAAATTCTAACAATTTGACACGTGGTTGAAATGCTAAGGCCTAGAAATTCGGGTAATTTGCGCTGGGGGCGGTGAGGGGGGGTGGCTGCTAATGGGGGCAAATTATTTTCATCTGGGTGCGGCACTGCTAACGACTCCTGCTACATTCAGCGGGAGTATAGCGGCGGTCGCAACCCGTGGCCCCACTCCATTGCACCAGCAGTGATGACCCTAAATTGGGTATTGCCCCCTGAAGCTGCGCCCGGCGATGACAGCGACAGCTTCAGGGGGCGTGTACCGGACGTCCGGCCCCTCCTACATGGCAGCACTACGCGGCCGAGTGCATAGCGTAGCGCCTTGCTTACTTTGCTCCCGCTCCGTTAGCGCCCCAGAGAGGAAGTGGAGCATTTGTTTTTGCACTTCACTTCCTCTCGGAGGCGGTAACCTCAATTTCGAGAGCGGGGCGGGTCTTCCACGACTGGTGCAAAAAGTCCCGTCTCGCAGATGCTACCACCCCCAAACGGGCGCTATGCAATTTCCCAAACTAAGTCTCAGCTTTAAATGCTGACATGCACAAACATATAAAATCCTATCATACTTATAACACTGCATGCCAACCCTAAAATCTAGTTTTATGATTCAGATGTTACATTTTTGCTCCTAGAGTGATTTTATGACAAATTATAACTTAGAAAATTTAAATATTTGCAAATTTCATGAAATCTGTAATTTTAAACCCAAGTATTTTGAGGGTAGCATGGTAATTAATAAAAATGTCAATTATCGAAACTAACCAGCAATTCTCTGGCAATAGTACACATGTGTACTATGAAATGAAATTGAATCTTCCCCTCCTGTTAACATGAATATAATATATATTTGCATCTCTGAACTGTAGATGTGATCTTAGTCACTCAGTTTCCTGTCACTATATTGTTTCCACAGATGCTCTCACAAGGGCCCTTTCATCATTTCCATATCATTTCACTCAAATACTTGCAATGCAGTGAAGGTGTAAACTGGGATAAATTGAGAACTGGATTGCACAAGGAAGCACTATGGACTGAATGAGATATTGCACATAAGATCTCTTGGGGGAAAAAAATCATGTTAACCCCCATCTTGTCATTTACGTTGGTGTAAGTGCATTTTGTGCACATAATACTCTGATAGTTTTTTTGCAGTCGTGTGCACAGTTGTTCTGTCCCTGGTGAAAATTAAGGCAGTTTGTAAATCAGTGGCATTTGTCATTTTAATACATAATAGAGTTATTTAATATTCAGGTGTGAATAGATTAGACCTTTTAATTCACTTCTCCAAAGTCTCTCAATATATCCACAAGTCTGTCACCAGGCCAAATTTGGCAGTGTAAGCACGCAAGATACTGGTTTCCTGTAATTCAAATTAAAGCAAGGCCAATATAAAAGCAATGTTATAGAACCAGAACTACATGTGAACTGTGGTATGTGGCTTACAAATTGCCTACCACATTCCTTGTCTGGCACATGGCTTTAGCAGGTCTCACACAGCTGGGCTCATTACTTGGCTCCCATTGCTTCCTGTAGCTGGAGGTACTCCTGTGTATCTTCAGATGAGTTGTTAAAACTCTGTCTGAATCTCTGAACTCAGCTGGATTATTTAGATTTTGCTAGAAAAATACAGCTCACGAAAAATGACTTACCCCAAGGCAACTGTAGGCTGTCTGATTCCTGAAGGCCCCTTGTTGAAAGGTTAAAGGGCATTATTATTACACAGGGAGGAGGGGCCAGTCCTGGAACAGCCTGTTCCAAAAAATTAGTTCAATCCTGAACATGTGGTCTGCTGAGGAAAGTTTAAACTGCAACCAGTTGTATTGCATGAAATTTTATCATTCTGTTTTGTGCATTATCTTCATTTTAAATAAAGTTCAAATGTTCTAGAAAAGTGGCATCGTGGTGTGATTATGTTATTGAATCAAAGAGCATAGTAATTATATATTCTTCTGTTTACAAACCTGGTCAAGTGTTGAACACTTTACCAGATGGCGATGCCTCTTTAAGGAAAGGACACTGTAGATTATAGGTGTCTAACACATTGCCTTATTAAAAAAAACTGTTTCTTTAACTGATTAACTATATAGAACTATCATTCATTAAGCAGAAATATTAGACTAAACCGACCAGGTTGTTATTGTTTGTTCTTCAGTGTTTTATTATGTACAGAATGTTCTGCACCACATTATTAAAGCCAGACCACCCAAATGTCACACATTGTGGTTCAAATGTGACCTATTTTAAATGGGTTTTCAATCCATGCCACTCCTGTTGATCATAAGTGTCACTCCTGACAATTCCCAGTGTTGACATTGCAACTAAAAGATATGGAAGCTTTTTTGACATGAATATTTACAAGGCAGAAATGCTTTAGTCTTCGGTTTTGGATGGCCGATGCTGATTTTCTTAACCTCAGATTCATGTTAGGCTTCAGCTTCAGAAGGCAAACCTAACAAATAAACACTCAAGCTTGGCTGTGGATGTCCGGAATTTATGCTACATTGCTTACAGTTATTTAATGTTCAATTTTAAATGCACTGCAATTGTCACAACACTCCAGTGTACAAAATACTTACAATGAATCGTGTTCTCACTCCACGTGTTAGCTGTGGCTCAGTGAGTAGCACACTCGCCTCGGAGTCAGAGAGTTGTGGGAGCACATAAATCTAGGCTGACACTCCAGTGCAGTGCTGATGGAGTGCTACACTGTTGGAGGTGCCGTCTTTCGGATGGGACGTTAAGGCGAGGCCTCGTCTGCTCTCTCAAGTAGATGTAAAAGATCCCATGGCACTATTTTGAAGAAGAGCAGGGGAGTTATCCCCGGTGTCCTGGCCAATATTTATCCCTCAATCAACATCACAAAAACAGATCATCTGGTCATTATCAAATTCCTGTTTGTGGGAGATTGTTGCGTGCAAATTGGCTGTTGCGTTTCCCACATTATAACAGTGACTGCAAAAGTACATTGGCTGTAAGGCGCTTTGAGACGTCCGGTGGGTGTGAAAGGTGTTATGTAAAATACAAGTCTTTCTTTCTTTCTTTTTTCTTTGGCCTAAAGGGTAAGCTGCATTCTGAATTCACATCACTATCAGTTACACAATTTCTAAACTCCCTCGCACAAACCCTTACAGGTATGTTATTGAGGGACGGATTGACATGTTATTTATTTTCAGGCACAAATGAACAGTGTTATTTAGGTTTCAGCTGATGTTAATACGGTGTAAACCCTACTGTGTAAACAATAAATTGCAGGTGGCCTAAGAACATGATTCATTTAAAATGTTTTGCACACTGGAGCATTGTGGCAACCATAGTACTTTTAAAATGGGATCATAAATAACAAATTCAAAACAATATCAGCACTTGGTTCATAACCACATTGTCACAATGTTGAGCACCAGCATTAGCAATGACTCATATTCACCAGCCACAGTTATGTGCAGTGTCGGAGCCTGGACCACTAGGTGGAGTCTCTTGTAATAATTGATCATGTAATGGAAGGAACATTTTTAATGAAGCTTTAAAAAAAATGGCTCAGCACTTTGACTAGTCATTCAGTGGAATTGAGAAGGCGAGTGTGGAAAACCTTGGCCCAATTCACCCGGCTCTTCTGCTGTATAAATCAGTATTGGTTTTGGCTCATTGGTTGCATTCCTGTTGCTGAGTCAGATGGTTGTGGGTTCAAACCTTACTCCAGATACTTGAGCCTGTAATCTAGGCTGACACTTCAGTGAATTACTGAGGGAGTGTTGCACCATTAGAGGTGTGGTCTTTTGGATGAGATGTTAAATGGAGGCTCCATCTGTCCTCTCGGGAACATAAAATATCCCACGGCACTATTCGAAGAAGAGCAGTGGAGTTCTCCTGGTGTCAACCAACACCACTAAAACAGATTTGTTGGTCATTTATCTCTGGTCTGTGGGACCTTGGCTGCCGTGTTTCACTACATTACAATAGTGACTGCACTTCATTGACTGTGAAGTATTTTGGGATGGTCCAAAATTGCGAAAGGTGCTATATAAATAAAAAATGATTTTATCTATAAAGGTGAACCTTCAGCATTTTTTAGCTGACAGTCAGAGTTTCAACCATTGTTATTTGTTCACAAGAAATGTCAGGCTTTTTCACTGGGATTAGAAGTTATTGACCAATCGGATTAGTTGGAGGGCAGGCCTGGAGGCTGTCAGAACCAATCAGATGGGTTGTTAATATTCAATGGGTTAACGCCTCCATTCACAAAGCAGTCAAAAGAATGTTATGTTAAACATGTGCTATTATCAGCAACAGGACTTTCTAACCTTGTGCTTAAAGGTTTTATAAACAGAAAATATTTCAAATGCACAGCAGGTTGATCAACATCTAAAAGTGATTAATGTTTCAGTGGCACCCTTTCTCAGAACCCATTTCTAAGGTTTTGTTTCAATGATACTGAGTCACCCTTATTCCTCTTGAAGCTACTTAAAATTAAAAGTTGTTTGTATAAATGAGTTAATCAGAATACACTCAGTCTAGGTAATCCTCCACTTGCCTCTAAGCTGCTATGGGACAGATGAGAATGTGAAGCAGCTTTGTCTTGTGAATGTAGAATGGATTGTCAGTTGGGATGATTGTAGGTGTGTGTTGTAAAAGGTTTTAGTTCACAAATTAACATGCTATATCTAGGGCTAGATCCCAGTGAAAGGCTCTGTATAGAATGTGTTGTAGTCTTTACTACAACTTAAAAAAAGAAAGAAAGACTTGCATTTATATAGCGCCTTTCATGACCACTGGACGTCTCAAAGGGCTTTACAGCCAAAAATGTACTTTTGGAGTGTAGTCACTGTTGTAATGTAGGTAACGCGGCAGCCAATTTGCGCACAAGCAAGCTCCCACAAACAGCAATGTGATAATGACCAGATAATCTGTTTTTCTGTTATGTTGATTGAGGGATAAATATTGACTAGGACACTAGGAATAACTCCTCTGCTCTTCTTCAAAATAGTGCCATGGGATCTTTTACGCCACTTGAGAGAGCAGACTAGGGTAAATTATTTTTAAGAGCATAATTACAGTAGGCTCCTAAATGCTGTAAAATTCATCAAATAAAGTGTCAAATATCAAGACTTATTGTTGGGGCATGCTTCAGACTTCCTGAGAGGATAAATCTCATGCCTTCAGCAGTCACATTTCCCTTCAATAATTTTTGACATCCAGTATATTTTCACCAGTGCTTTTGTGCATTTTAGGTTTTTTCTCCTGCAACAAACTATTGCTGGGTATGCCTGAGGTTTACGTTATGGGAAGCCCGTGTCCCACTGTACTCACTGTAACTCCTTGTCTTCATGTGTCATAAGAGTTGTATTCAGGGACAGTTGCAAAAGTAAAGTGCCTTTCTTTTGTGACTGTAAAATCTGCTGCCGGTAGGGGCTATTGAGCTGCCCATGTGTCTGGGACGACGTCGGCTTGTTTGAAGTATGTGGTCAGTGTTTCTCTAGGTTGGCGTGTGTTGTGGTGGAAGGAGCTAATGTGAGAGGACTTATGGATGAACGTTCAGAAAAACTCCCAGAAAATGAACAAGTGCATGCTGCATGCACCTAATGTGCACGCAACAGGACAAGGACAAATTGGCCAGGCGGTCTCGGTAAGATCGTCACGGTGATCGTCACGGTGAGCTGCAGCCCCAGAAGTAGTTCACCAGTCGCGAGACGGCTGGGACATCTGCCGAGATCCTCAGGTGAGTCTGGGCGAGGGGGAGGCAATTGGAAGGATGGCATGTCGAGGCCTGTTGCAGCCGTATCAATGTGAAGCCAGGAGGAGCACTCCTGCTCTGTCTGGCTCCACATTCAGGTGAGTAAAAAACGTTAAACTTCCCTACTGGGCCTCTAAGGACCGTTACTTTGGCTGCTGGGCACCCAGGAAAACTGACTACAGTTTGCACAGCCAATGAATCTCACAGAAAGCGGCCTAAAACAGCCATTAGGCTTCCGATTTACATAAGCAATGGGCCTAACAGCATTTTTAGGTGGGCACTATAATGTATGCACGTGTGAGTATGCTCACAGGTTTGTGGAGGTGTTGAGACGAGAGGGCTTTGTTTTGCAAGGTAACCAGGGTCAGGGGCCTATTAGATGGCGGAGGAGCGGGCTGTAAGGCGCCAGAAGAGCTGGCACGGCGCCTATCTTGGGCCGACGTCCGGTTGTGACCAATGTCATCGAGTCGCTAAAAATGGCACTGGCCCTGACTCCATTAGGTGCGTCGAGGAGGCTCAAGCATGAGGGGTGATCCCATCCAAACTGGGATTCCTCATCGGCGCCAAGCCCTGAAACTTTCCTTGGGTGCCGGCGCCTTACAACTTGAGTTTCCTCTGGGAAATCCCCTCCGTGCCGTTCAGTTCTGCGTGGAGGGGATTCCTGTAAGGATTGCTCTCGCATACTCTCTCTCCACTTTGCCATCCTCATCTGCCATCCGGACACGCCATGGCGTACCATCTTGCTATCTGGAGGAGACGGGGGTCCACAATGGAGTGCTCGCTACGCGGGAGTCCTCCCCTATTTATTGGGGACGGCCTGGAGAGTGTTGCATGGGACAGTCCCATGCAATCGGTTCTTAAGTCGGTTCACGGACTCCCAGGCCTCCTGCAATTTCTGCGATCTGGAGGAGTCCGTGTTCCACGTTTATGTTGCGTGTGTGAGGTTGCAGCCCCTATTCCATTAGTTGAAGAGGCTGCTCCTCAAATTTTGGCTGCACTTCAGTCCTATACTCCTGATCTTTGGGCATCCTGTGTGAAGGGGAGTGGGCAGGTCGGAGGGTCTCCTCGTAGGACTGCTCCTGGGCCTGGCCAAAGTGGCCATTAACCGATCCAGGCAGCAGGAGGTCGAGGAGGTCATTTAGCCCGATTGCCTGCCTTTCTTCCACGGTTATATTTGCGCCAGGATATTCCTGGAGATGGAGCACGCGATGTCCACTGATACGCTCGCGGCCTTCCGCGAGAGGTAGGCACCGGAGGGACTGGAGTGCATCATCACCACTGGCAACCAAATTTTAATTTGACCATAATTCAAAAAGTTTAATTTGTTTAATTTGTCAGTTTTAGTGCCCCTTTAATAAGGGGGCACTTGATTTATTGTTTTACATCAAAATAGTTGTAGAGCTGTTGAGTTGGGAGTGGCTTAGCCAGTAACGTGATGTTCACAAGATTCAATAACCCCAGCCAATTAGGTTCAGAGTATCTGCGATGAGTCATGTGGTTGTGAGCCTGGTGGATGAACTGATAATGTGTAGTGTGATTGTTGAACCTTTGCTAAAAAACCAATTAGTTCTTAATAGCAATGTGTTGCTATGAATTCTTAATCAAAGAACCCATGAAGCAAATACATTAAAGGCGCCATTGATGACTGCAGGGCACCCTAACCAATAGGGCGCGCAGCGCACTTCTGGTACGGACTATGAGCATCCACAACATAGTGGGTCTGACAGTGCCTATTTTCCACCCAAAAAATGGCTACTGTGCAAGACAATTTCTAGGCTGGGGTATTTTAACTCCCTCATTATATTCTCACTGATTTCCCACTCAATTGGCTGACCCAAACAGAAACACGCCTACTTCTGTGGAACAATTTTTGGTGGGTCAGCCAGAGGCCTACTTAAAGTGGGAATTACCTCTTATTGCATTATCTTGTGGCTTCTTTTGTTTCCATGGTGCTGCAAGAAAAATCATCTGAAAAATGAGTCACAGGCAAGCCCCCTATATTCTTAGAAGCCTTGCTGGAGGTACTTGTGGAAGATCTGAGTGTGAGAAGGGGTCTTCTGTTCTCCAGCTATAATTAGGATGAGTAAGGCAAGCATAATCAAAAAGAAGCAATCTTCATGCTCTGAAACGCCTTGGTAATGCAGTAATCCAAAAGCACAGAGGTCCTATTAATCTGGGTGAGTGCCTTTTTAAGTTTTGCTCCAGTTTTGTCAGTCCGCTTCTGAGGCCAATCCAGTGAGGTTTTACTGAGCGGGTTAGCCTCTGGGTGGGACTTCCATTCCGCGCAGTTAAAAGGACACCGGGTCCCAGTGACATCATGGGACCCCGATTGAATCATATTCATCAAGCTCCTGCCGGTTTCCTCTGGGTGCATTGCCAAACAGAGTCAGTTGCTTGATGAAATCGGCATTGTTAAATTCACGGCAGTGGATTCTCCCGATTTTAACCTCTCATCCACCCTGTTTCTGCTGGGCAGGTAGGGTTAAAATTGAGACCTAAACCAATTATATTAAGGTTTCCGTATGCATGGAAATTAATTAGAATTAAAAATCTGTTTATGTTCTTCATTTGGGATGTGCGAGCAACTTATTCTACATTATGAATAGTAATGACTAAACGGTTGACATTGCAATAGTTTGTATTGGCAGCTAGGACGTGTGGAAAGTACCGTGTTGATTTACCCTCTGATTTCTCCGCGCTCTCTGAGTGGAGGAGCCCTTTGCCTCTGTTTGGGTAATATCAGGAAATCACCACATGGAGCATCACAGATGTGAACCCACATCCTACCACTCTGTGGCAGAGCAAATTGGTACACCAACATACTGCACCACAACCTAGCTCCAACTTTATTTCTATGTCACCAATTTCCTGTCAAGAACAAACTATTTCACTTATAAACAAACAGTACTTCAGCTGCAGTGGATCACAGAGATCTATGGTGATCTTGCACCCTTTTGCTTTGTGTGTAATTGCCACTTGTCCAATAAGGTTGCTTCAAATATATATATTTACTGCACTACTCAATGGTTTATAGATGACTTTCTTTTAAAGAGTATACTACCAGTACGAAAATGCACAGAAAGTTTTGGATCAGTCAAATATGATAATGTATTTATTTTAAAACTTACAGTCAAAATGCATCTTACCAATGCAGAAAGTAACTCCAGGGATACTGGGTCACACAGGGGGTTAGAACACTGTTTTCTAACCTCTGGTACCTGGGTTTTAAATTAGTCTAGACAGCAGGGAAGAAGCTCTGCTCTCGCTCGCTGACAGCTGTTATAAGTCATAAGTTAAATTGGTCTGAGCAGTCTCAACCCAGTTCCCAGTGGACATGAGTACACAGAACAAAACTGTCTACAGTTTTGCTGTACTTGGCCCGAATTCAGCTGTCTTACTTTGGGAGTCAAAGAAAAAAAAAAACGAGGAATGGAAATTCCATGCAGGTGCAGTAGAGTGGGGGATGGGAGGTGGCTATCTGAGGTCATGGAGCGAGAGTAAGGTTTGAGATGAACTGATGCATTGTTTGGCAAATGTAAGAGAAAGCAATGGATGTGACCCATGCTACCCTAACCTGGGAGTAGCTAATGCTGTCACTTGGCGTTAAGTGAGAAAGCATTGCAGTCTCCACTGCTATCACCCGCCACTTTGCTGAGCCTCTATATACGCAAAGTAATTTCCCCCACCAATTCTCTGCTTCCAAATGATTTTGTCTGTGCACAGCAAAATATTGTGGTGTTTTATCATGTCACAAGACTTCTGCAGTGTGGACAATATGACATCAGTGATGGACCCTGTGAGTTTTTTTTTTGGATGATTGGACAAAATAACAAATAAAGCAACAAAAATAGTTGACCATGGGACTATCAGCCAGACAACTTCCACTGATTAATTAAACATCAGTTAGAGGAAATTAATGGTCTTTTCAAAGCGTGATATCCGCAACCTTAAATTTCATACTCTGCAGAGAGAATGGTGACTACTAAAGGAAAGCTGTACTTATTAAGTAAACAATCTGATTGTAATAAATACGAAAAAAAATATTCACCATGAATAGTCCCTTGACAGGAAATAAGCTGCTACGCAGTTCTGTGCTTCAGAGACCCAAAGCTTTGGTTGAAGTATCTAGCATTGAAAACTTGTGTTAGCAGCAAGCACTCCAAGGTCAGGTTTGTCACAGCCAGATGACCCAACAACATGCGTCTCCGCCTCTCTACCTCTCTTTCCTCCTTTAATACGTTCCTTAAAACCTACCTCTTTGATCAAGTTTCTGGTCACCAGTCCTAATATCGCCTTATGTAGCTCAGTGTCAAATTTTGTTTGATAATCGCTCCTTGGAAAATGTTACTATGTTAAAGGCGCTATATAAATGCAAGTTGTGTTGTTGTTGTCTCAGCTCCAAACTCAGAAGGACACCATTTCCTATATCAGCTTCTCTGAAGTTTTGAGTTGTACACCCATATCTACTTGGAACTGGATTGAGACTGCCCAACTAATAGAACATAAAAATTAGGAATAGGAGTAGGCCATCTAGCCCCTCGAGCCTGCTCCGCCACTCAACAAGATCATGGCTGATCTGGCTGTGGACTCAGCTCCACTTACCCGCCCACTCCCCATAACCCTTAATTCCCTTATTGGTTAAAAATCTATCTATCTGTGATTTGAATACATTCAATGAGCTAGCCTCAACTGCTTCCCTGGGCAGAGAATTCCACAGATTCACAACCCACTGGGAGAAGAAATTCCTTCTCAACTCAGTTTTAAATTGGCTCCCCCGTTTTTTGAGGCTGTGCCCCCTAGTTCTAGTCTCCCCGACCAGTGGAAACAATCTCTCAGCCTCTATCTTGTCTATCCCTTTCATTATTTTAAATGTTTCTATAAGATCATCCCTCATCCTTCTGAACTCCAACGAGTAAAGACCCAGTCTACTCAATCTATCATCATAAGGTAACCCCCTCATTTCCGGAATCAGCCTAGTGAATCGTCTCTGTACCCCCTCCAAAGCTAGTATATACTTCCTTAAGTAAGGTGACCAAAACTGCACGCAGTACTCCAGGTGCGGCCTCACCAATACCCTGTACAGTTGCAGCAGGACCTCCCTGCTTTTGTACTCCATCCCTCTCGCAATGAAGGCCAACATTCCATTCGGCTTCCTGATTACCTGCTGCACCTGAAAACTAACTTTTTGGGATTCATGCACAAGGACCCCCAGGTCCCTCTGCACCGCAGCATGTTGTAATTTCTCCCCATTCAAATAATATTCCCTTTTACTGTTTTTTTTTCCAAGGTGGATAACCTCACATTTTCCAACATTGTATTCCATTTGCCAAACCTTAGCCCATTCGCTTAACCTATCTAAATCTCTTTGCAGCCTCTCTGTGTCCTCTACACAACCCACTTTCCCACTAATCTTTGTGTCATCTGCAAATTTTGTTACACTACACTCTGTCCCCTCTTCCAGGTCATTTATGTATATTGTAAACAGTTGTGGTCCCAGCACCGATCCCTGTGGCACACCACTAACCACCAATTTACAACTCGAAAAGGACCCATTTATCCCGACTCTCTGCTTTCTGTTAGCCAGCCAATTCTCGATCCATACTAATATATTTCCTCTGACTCCGCGTACCTTTATCTTCTGCAGTAACCTTTTGTGTGGCACCTTATCGAATGCCTTTTGGAAATCTAAATACACCACATCCATCGGTACACCTCTATCCACCATGCTCGTTATATCCTCAAAGAATTCCAGTGTATTAGTTTCCCCTTCATGAATCCATGTTGCGTCTGCTTGATTGCACTATTCCTATCTAGCTATCCCATTATTTCTTCCTTAATGATAGCTTCAAGCATTTTCCCCACTACAGATGTTAAACTAACCGGCCTATAGTTACCTGCCTTTTGTCTGCCCCCTTTTTTAAACAGAGGCGTTACATTAGCTGCTTTCCAATCCGCTGGTACCTCCCCAGATTCCAGAGAATTTTGGTAGATTATAACAAATGCATCTGCTATAACTTCCGCCATCTCTTTTAATACCCTGGAATGCATTTCATCAGGACCAGGGGACTTGTCTACCTTGAGATCCATTAGCCTGTCCAGCACTACCCCCCTCGTGATAGTGATTGTCTCAAGGTCCTCCCTTCCCACATTCCTGTGACCAGCAATTTTTGGCATGGTTTTTGTGTCTTCCACTGTGAAGACCGAAGCAAAATAATTGTTTACGGTCTGAGCCGTTTCCACATTTCCCATGATTAAATCCCCCTTCTCATCTTCTAAGGGACCAACATTCACTTTAGTCACTCTTTTCCGTTTTATATATCAGTAAAAGCTTTTACTATCTGTTTTTATGTTTTGCGCAAGTTTACTTTTGTAATCTATCTTTCCTTTCTTTATTGCTTTCTTAGTCATTCTTTGCTGTTGTTTAAAATTTTCCCAATCTTCTAGTTTCCCACTAACCTTGGCCACCTTATATGCATTGGTCTTTGATTTGATACTCTCCTTTATTTCCTTGGTTATCCATGGCTGGTAATCCCTTCTCTTACCGCCCTTCTTTTTCACTGGAATATATTTTTGTTGAGCACTATGAAAGAGCTCCTTAAAAGTCCTCCACTGTTCCTCTATTGTGCCACCGTTAGGTCTGTGTTTCCAATCTACTTTAGCCAACTCTGCCCTCATCCCATTGTAGTCCC
Source organism: Pristiophorus japonicus (assembly GCF_044704955.1). Taxonomy (NCBI): domain Eukaryota; kingdom Metazoa; phylum Chordata; class Chondrichthyes; family Pristiophoridae; genus Pristiophorus; species Pristiophorus japonicus. The sequence continues at coordinate 26,171,623 of NC_091994.1, read as the reverse complement.
CTTTGTTTAAGCATAGTACGCTCGTTTGAGACACTACTTCCTCACCCTCAATCTGTATTACAAATTCAACCATACTGTGATCACTCATTCCGAAAGGATCTTTTACTCGGAGATCGTTTACTATTCCTGTCTCATTACACAGGACCAGATCTAAGATAGCTTGCTCCCTTGTAGGTTGTGTAACATACTGTTCTAAGAAACAATCCCGTATGCATTCTATGAATTCCTCCTCCAGGCTACCCCGTGCGATTTGATTTGACCAATCGATATGTAGGTTAAAATCCCCCATGATTACTGCCGTTCCTTTTTCACATACCTCCATTATTCCCTTGATTCTTGTCCGCCCCACCATGAAGTTATTATTTGGGGGCCTATAAACTACGCCCACCAGTGACTTTTCCCCTTACTATCTTTAATCTCCACCCACAGTGATTCAACATTTTGTTCATTAGAGCCAATGTCGTCTCTCACAACTGCCCTGATATCATCCTTTATTTATAGAGCTACCCCACCTCCTTTCTCTTCTTGTCTATCTTTCCGAATTGTCAGATAGCCCTGTATGTTTAATTCCCAGTCTTGGCCACCCTGCAGCCACGTTTCAGTAATGGCCACCAAATCATACCCATTTGTCACGATTTGTGCCGTCAACTCATTTACTTTGTTTCGAATGCTGCATGCGTTTAGGTAAAGTGTTTTAATACTAGTTTTTAAACCATGATTTTTAGTTTTGACCCCTCCTGCAACCCCTTTATATTCCTACATATTGTCCCTTCCTATCACCTTGTGGTTTACACTTACCCCAGTGCTACTCTGCTCTGTTGCCTCCTGCCTTTTGCATCCTTTCTTGGGGTTCTGTTCATCTGAGCTCTCACCCACTCTAACTAGCTCAGAGCCCTCTCCTGGGTTCCCATCCCCCTGCCAAGCTAGTTTAAAGCCCTCCCAACTGCACTATCAAAACCACCCGCGAGAACATTGGTCCCATCTCTGTTGAGGTGTAACCTGTCCGACTTGTACAGGTCCCACCTACCCCAGAAGCGGTCCCTGGAAACTAAAGCCCTCCCTCTTACATCAATGCCCCAGCCACGTATTTATCTGACTAGCCTTCCTATTTCTACCCTCACTAGTATGTGGCACTGGCAGTAATCCCGAAATTACCACCTTTGAGGTCCTGGCTTTCAATCTTACTCCTAGCTCCCTAAACTCAGCTTTCAGGACCTCACCCCTCTTTCTACCTATGTCGTTGGTACCAATGTGGACCACAACCACTGGTATTCCCCTTCCCTCCCCAGAATGCCCTGCAGTCGCTCAGTGACATCATTGACCCTTGCACCAGGGAGGCAACACACCATCCTGATGTCACTTTTGCTGCTGCAGAAGCGCCTATCTGCTTCCCTAACTATTGAATCTCCTATCACTATAGCCCTTCCCGTCTTCTTCCTCCCCCGCTGTGCAGCTGAGCCACCCATGGTGCTGTGGACTTGGCCCTGGCTGCACTCCCCAGAGGCATCACCGCCCTCGCCAGTAGTCAGAATAGAGTACCGGTTGGAGAGCGGGATAGCCTCAGGGGACTCCTGCACTACCTGCCTCGTCATACTCTTGTGTGCGACGGTTACCCATTCCCTATCCTCCTGTACCCTTTTAATCTGTGGGGTGACCAACGCCTGAAGCGAGCTATCTACGTACCTCTCGTTCTCTCGGATGCTCCTCAGTGCCTCCAGTCCTCGCTCAAGCTCCGAGACTCAGCGCTCGAGTTGGAGGAGCTGGAGACACTTCTTGCACATGTGGTCATCCCCGTTGCGGGAAGCATCCAGGAATTCCCACATGGCACAGGTGTTGCATTCCGTTTGAACGAGCTGCCCTGCCATCCCACTAGTTGCCCTTAAATTACCCAGCAAAAACACTGACTCCCACTACACACACTAAACAGCTATTTAGTAATTTATCCTCTTATCTATTAGAACACAAAATCAAAGAGATATACTCACCAGCCGATCAGCCAACCACTTACCAGCTTGGCTGTGATGTCACTTTTTGATTTCTTGTCCCTCCTCCCCGCACTGCTCGCTCACCGACTGCCGCTGGGCCTTTGTAGGCCGCTGACCCCGGACTGCCACTGACGCTGCTCCTCCCCGCACTCTGATGTCACCTCTCGATTTCTCACCCCTCTATCTTTGTTTGCAGCTGGTTGGGCTGGTCTCTGGGCCTCCGTCTCCTACTCGCGCACTTCTTATCAGCTGCTCTAGTGTCAGCACTGGTAGGAAAAACAAGACAAAACAGCAGCTGCCACCCCTGATTGCCCAAACTCACCCACTTACCAAACTCACAAATGCCACTCTATGCTGCTGCACTCCGCGCTCTGCACGAGCTGCCTCTTTTTCAACTGTATCTAGGACAGATGACTCACTACTGGTCAGTCGTTTACAGAACTGGTTTTAACTAGCTGCTTACTGCCACCTACTGGAGAGTTACCTTGTTTTTCTCTGCCTAAACCTGAAAGAATCCCAACTATTTAACTTTTCCCCTTTAAATTAAACTGTTACTTACTTAGAAGCTACTGGCAATTGCCACTAACAATTTACTCCAGCCTCCAAATGGTTTAAAGAGAATAACCCTTAAAACTCACCCACTTACCAAACTCACAAATGCCACTCTATGTTGCTGCACTTCGCGCTCTGCATGAGCTGCCTCTTTTTCAACTGTATCTAGGACAGATGACTCACTACTGGTCAGTCGTTTACAGAACTGGTTTTAACTAGCTGCTAATTGCCTCCCATTGGAGAGTTACCTTGTTTTTCTTTGCCGAAACCTGAGAGAATCCCAACTATTTAACTTTTCCCCTTTAAATTAAACTGCTACTTACTTAGAAGCTACTGGCAATTGCCACTAACAATTTACTCCAGCCTCCAAATGGTTTAAAGAGAATAACCCTTAAAACTCACCCACTTACCAAACTCACAAATGCCACTCTATGCTGATCCTAATTTCACATAGGATCCTTACAAGCAGCAGATAGAGAAGACGTTTATCCCCCATTAGTCTGGACTGGATTTGAATCAGCTCTGAAAGCGGGAGGACAGTGCCAATTCCAGCGAACCAAACAGGTTCTGGGATAAAAGTAGCAAATGCTGGAAATATTCAGCGGGTCAGGCAGCATCTGTGGAGAGAGAAACAGAGTTTCAGGTTGATGACATTTCATCGGAACTGGAAAAAGTTAGAGATGCAACAGGTTTTAAGCAAGTAGAGGGGCAGGGGAAGGAAGTGGAGGGGAGGAAAGAACAAAAGGGAAGATCTGTGATCGGGTGGAAGGCAGGGGAGATTAAATGCCAGGTTCTGGGAATCTGTAACAGGAGACTTTGGTGCATATCTTTACACCAATTTGTTAACATTTCTCTATTTTTGCCGTTGAAATAATAGACTGCTGCATATGGAAAAAATATATGATCTGGGGACATAGGGCTAGAACCTCCACTTTTGTGCTTATTGCCCAAAAATGGAAGTTATTTCCGGCGTGAGCATTAAAAAAAGTTTTTCAGATCGCCGGCTTCTCGCCCATTCTCGAAACACCCAGTTTACATTTTTGAAAATGGTCATTACCGTGAGCGTTATCAAATGGGTGGTAGCGTTAAATTTTTTTGACCTTCTGCCGTAAAGTGTGGCCATCCTTAGCAACGGCATGGCAACGCTCGATTCCCGCGATTCAGGAGGTCAAGGGTCATCATGACATGCGCAGAAGAGGAGACAGAGAGACAGGGAGCTCAGAGGCACTGAAAACGTGTGTGGCTGTGGTGTGTGCTTCTCTGGCTGTTGTGGGAGGCACAAGGGAGATTCACCAGCAGCAAAAAGCCTACTAAGCACCAAGAACATAGTTGGCACGGAGTTCTTGTCCAACAAATAAGATATAACATGGAAGGGATGGAGGAGGCCCTGGAGCTGGCAGCCAGGAACACTGGTGGCAGAGGGCTCCCAGTGGTCCCGTAGCACTGCACTGCACCCTAAGGTGCCTGCCCCCATTGTCAATGACATATGAGAGCCAGCAGCAACATCTTGCTTCTGGCTCGCAGTACATTCCCACCTTGGGACCGTCCTCTCCCGTATCCGTCCAAGCAGTGCCTCAGCCGTCACCGCCCCCCCTCCCCCCGTTCCCCCCCCCACCCGCCAATGAAGCATCGCCTGAGGACCGCCTCGGCCAGGCGGCTTGGAGTCAGGAGGGGAAGGGGAAGGGGTAGAGGTGGGGAGGAGAAGCGGGGGGAGGGGGGGGATTTGGCGGGAAGAAAGGGTTGGTTTGTACAGAAATACTGATGATTTCAGACTAATGTTCGGTTTAAACGTTTTTTATTTAACCAAACCTTGTAGCGCATTGGCTCAGATAGCTGCACCATTACACGCTGGTGATTCCTTTACATCAAAGGGTATAATCACACTTAATTTCAATCAACTTAAACTTTAACTGTCACCAAGGTGTTGCCCACCATTGATGTATGACCTGCACACCCAGCAGTGTGTCAGCCTTGTAAATAACACCAACGTTCTTTCAGGCAAAGCGATTGTTGATGAGTTCCTGATGTAAGGCTCTTGCAGCTATCATGCCACCATGGGCCCTTTCATGCGGTCTACAGGGGGGCGGGGGCATGGCTTCAGCGTCAGCCTGATTGTCTGGGCCGATGTCAGCGTCCGCCTCCTCGTCCTCCTCTTCCTCTCTCTGATGAGGTGGACTGTCAGGCTCATCAGGCAATTCTTGTCCCCTCCTGATAGCCAAGTTGTGCAGCATGAAGCACACCACCACGAATTGAGCTACCTGCTCTGGGTAGTATTGGAGCTCGCCTCCTGAGTGGTCCAGGCATCTAAAGCGCTGCTTCAGCACTCCAATGGTTTTCTCCACGATATTGTGAGTTGCTCTGTGACTCTTGTTGTATCGTCTCTCGGCCTCGGTGTGTGTGTCTCGCAGGGGGGTCATCAGCCAGGTGGTGAGGCCATATCCTTTGTCCAGCATCCAACATTGACCTTGTGGCTCATTATTAAACAAGTCAGATACAGTGCTCTCATGCAGAATGTGAGCATCATGGATGCTGCCCAGAAATTGACATTCATTGCCAGTATAATTTGCTGGTGGTCGACAACCAGTTGGACATTCAGGGCGTGGAATCCCTTGCGGTTCCTGAAAACCTCAGCATCCTGAAAAGGTGCCCAGATCGCGATGTGCGTACAATGTATTGTTCCCTGCACCTTGGGGAAGTTTGCAATTCTGGAGAATCCTGGAGCCCTCTCGCTCTGTGCCTCCCTGGTCATAGGGAAGTTGATCAAGTCCCTCCTGCATGCATACAAGGCTTCAGTGACCTCTCTAATGCAGCGATGTGTGGCATGCTGAGAAAGTACGCAAATGTCAGCAGCTGTGGCCTGAAAAGAACCCGAGGCATAGAACGACAGTGCCGCGGTGACTTTGACCTCGATGGACAGTGCAGTATTGATGGTGCTGGCAGGCTGCAGATCTTCCCTTATCAGCTGGCATACCTCAGTGATAACCTCTTTGTGGAAGCGCAGTCTCCGAAGCCAGGTGGTGTTGGGCAAGTCGAGGTAAGAATGTTTCTCCTTGTACTTGCGGGGGGTGTAACGTCTGGTCCTCCTCATCTGTCTTTCACGTCTTACATTGGGCACATAATGCAGTGGAGCGTACCTTCGGCGATGTCGAGTCTGCTGCATGTATTTGGTCACCAAGAGAGGGTGAGAAAGGACAGGCCCCATTGCAGTAGCTTTCTGCTTTCCACCGATTGGTCACAAACAAGGAATGTCCCAATGGAGACACCTCTTCAATTCCAATCGGTCACAGTATGGTCAAGATGTTCTTACAGATGTTCACATCAACTCCAATGACCTGCAGAGTACATCCGAACTCCGCCGAGGTTGAAGCACAGCAGACATGTGATCTAGAAAATGGCGTCCATAACGCTGTGATTAGTTCCGGTTATTTCCACTTTTGTGGGTGGTTTTTTGGGCGAGCGATTTTGAGGGCGATATGTGTGTGAGGTGGTGAAATTGATGCTGGGCGATCTCATGGCCACTAGTTTCGGTAAATATGCTCTTTGTGACAAAAAAAGTGGACAGGTGGTATTATTGAATCTCGGCATTAAATCCGTGCGGAAAGTAACGCTAGCGATATTATGGACGTTTAATTCGCCCATTTTGGTGATTCCGCCCCAAAAGGTGGCCGGCTGGTAATAGCTCATTGGAGACATGTGGCCTAAACTGCTCCCTTTGATGCCAAAATATTTGAAGTCCTATTGCTGAGATGTATTCAAGGAGGGTGGCTCTATTTGGGGCTGAAAAACTCCCTATCATAAAAGAATACCTGGAGGGAGGCTGCTTTGCGAGCCAATGGAGCCTCTGAGTTCCGTTGTACCTGCTGCAAATCGGAAACATTTTCCAGTGGCAGGAGAAAAGCAAAGATAACAGTGCTCCTGACATTTGTACGCATTACTTGTGGGGCTCAACAAGCATGACACAAGCCTAAGTTGGGGACATTCACACCATTTCAAGCACTGTACACAAGCAATGTTCTTTTGCATGTGTTTTGTATTGTGCCGAAGTTGCATGACACACTTTTATTGCAGGTCGAGGTGGTGGCCATGGAACAGCAAACGGATGTTCAGGTTTTCTGCTTCTAGCCCTTCTCTGTTGTTTTCGCACCAAAAAAGTGACCATTAGGAATTCAATTGGGCACACTCTGGGGTGGCCCAGATGTCCTGACCTCACCTGCTTCCTACGAGGTCTATTTGTTATATTGCACATCATAGGATTCCATGCAGTCTTCCACCTCCTCTAATTTTCATTTACTTTGTTCAAGTTTGAAGAAAAGAAGTAACTGAATCTATGCAAACATTCAATTCCTTAACAGAAATATACAGCGTGGAATATTTGGTTAACAAAAGCACATAGCAATCATCGTTGACCGGTTAGAAAATAGTGTTTCAATTTGAATTTTAAAAATTCTGAAAGTGAAATTGACAAACTTTCTTTAATCTTAATTTTTAAGAGGTTAGCTTGTGAAACAAGTGTAGATCCTGATCCAGGACCAGAATCCTGGGGCATGGACATGTCGGGTGTGGACGCAAGCTGCAGCTAACTGATAGGCATGTTTGGTGAATAGTGGAGGGCGTAGCTTAAGACTACAAGTTTGATTCTGAGAATCCTCACACCCAAAAAGCCCTGGAAAATCTGAGAGAGGTTCAATAACTTGCAGTGTGTTCTGACTCTGACAACTGCAGAAACATGCTGATTCACAGCAGGTAGCGGGCAGTTCAGATAATGGGGCCCTGGGTGCTACAAGCTGCATCCTACCACCACCACTGGGACCTCTACCTCTGATAGTTTGGAACTGGGTGTTCCAAGCTGCATTCCACCACCACCACTGTGACCCTCAACCTCGAAGGATGTGAAACCATGGAACGTCTTACCAGAACTTACATCACTAAGCACGGATGGGTACGCGAGGAGACGATGACATGCCGCATCAGAACTTAAAGCACCACGCAAGGATGGGGGGTGGATGAAGGAGTGGAATGTGGGAGGAGAATTCATGATATTCTCTGGGATAGCGAGGCCCTGCACTATGGACTGATCCATATTACGATCGACATTCTTCCCTGAACACATATCCATGCCCTCCTCCTCCCCCCCACCGCCTTGGTCTTGATCGCATGCATCCGACTCTTCCTCTGAATCTTCTGGATTGACATCATGTTCTGCAAAATATAACCGGACAGTCAAATGGTTAGCAGCACAGGAGGGGGCAGGATGGGTGACATGGATAGTCTCACACATTGCAGGCTAGGCAGCAGGATGATTTGAAGGGTCACGATGCATTTTCAGGACTTACCCTCTCCCAAGCGTGTGGACCCAGCTTGTGCTTTACTGATTGCCTTTCTCCAGGCACGACTCATCATGGCAGCGACCCTCTGCTCCAAGGGTGTCAGTGGGTGCAGATTTGGCGGGCCTTCTCCTGTTCGTGTTTTTTCCCTTTTGTTGTGAGCCAATTTCTTCTCCAATGATGAAAATATAACTTTTTCGAGAGGGTGCCTTTCTGCCGGGTGAGACATATACAGCTGGTCACATTTACAATTGCAATTCCATTGAGAAAATGAAGATATTACTTACACTAATGACTTGACCAAGGTCCTGCCATTTCTTTTTACACTGGGCTCCAGATCTCCTGGTATTCACCACTGCGCAGTATTCGTCTGCAACTAGGTCCCAGGTTTCTTTGGGTGCCACCTTTGTGCGGCCTCTGTTGCTGGTGTCCAGCTCCTGCCATCTACCCTCAATGACATTAACTAGTGTCTCGACTTCGTCATGCAAGAAGTTCTTCGTTCTCGCTGCACGTTCTTGCATTGCTGTACAGGTACTGGATTTCCACTCAGTGATTTTTAAAAGCACAGTCCTTTCCTTGCATGCACGTGTGCAGCATCCCTTTGCACTCCAAGAATGACTTAAGACTTTTCACTCCTTCCCTTCCTGCACCCAAAAATCACACAGCTTGCTGTAACAGAGTGCCACGTTTTCCCTTTAAATGTTCTTGCTTGCACCTATGCAGCACCTTTGCAGCACTCCTTTGCACAAGAATCAATAAAATAATGTTCAATCCTTTTCCTACCTGCAACCAAAAATCCCAGCTAGCTTTAAATGAGTGCCACGTTCTCCCTTTAAATGGCCGATTGCCAAGGTCGAGGTCCCATTGCGCATGCGTGCACGTTGCAATGCGCACGCGCAAGGAAGCCGGCTGTGAAAGACACGCAGGGGCTTAGCCCCCCCCCCCTGCAGACTGCGATAGGCTTGCTCCGCCCCAGGGAGACTACGCTGCGCCACGCCACGCTCCAGGAGGACCGGAGAATTGCTCGGGAAGATTCCGGCGCACTTTCGAGCCCAGGCAGGTCACGTAAGTCTCGGAGTTGCGCCGTTTTCGCCAGAACCGGAAACTTGGGCCCTATGAAAGCAGACTCAATCACAGTGTGCCTCAGTCTGGATAGTATGGTGCACTTATTGTCAAACTGCATTACATTCAGCTATTCTGGATTGTCACTTAGAAAGAGCTTTCCTAAGTAGCTGAAAGCACTCTTCCCATTCCCTTAGATGGTGGAATAGACCTCAGGATGATTGACATCATCAGTAGACAAGCTGAGCTTCTTCCTCCTTTTCCTTTGATGAAGATGACAATGGGACTCGCCCTACAGATCTTTGCTAAACAAAGATCATCCTGGAATGCAAAGATAACCACCGGCTTTTCTTCTCCACGACAATACGTCTTCTTAAACCGCCCTCCCCTGCCTGCTCCACCCTCATCTCCAAGAACAAGTGCGAGGAGCTAATGGATTTTTTTGTCACAAAGATTGAGACCATCCGTTCAGCTGCTTCTGCTGCTTCCCTCCCTTCCCTAATCAACCAGGCCAAACTTTCCATGAGACACCCCCCTGCCCTAGCCCTCATCTTGCATATTTCTTTAGATTCTCCCCTATTTCCCATCATACTTTCTCCGAGCTCATCATGTCCATGAGACCCACTTCCTGCTCCCTCGACCCTATTCCCAGCAAACTGCTGACTACCCAATTTTCCATCCTGCCTCCCATGTTAGCTGACGTTAACAGTTTGCTCTCCTCAGATACTGTCCCGCTCTCTTTCAAATCTGCTGCCATTATCTCTCTCCTCAAAAAACCCACCCTTAACCTCTCTGTCATTGCAAACTACCATCCCATCTTATACCTCTCCAAAGTCCTTGAACTTATTGTCGCCTCCCAAATATGTGCCCATCTTTCCCATAATCCCATGTTTGATTCCCTCCAATCAGGTTTCCACTACCGCCATAGTACTGAAATGGTTCTGATCAAAGTTACAAATGACATTGTATGTAAACTAACCCTCCTCATCCTTCTCAACCAGTTTGCAGCTTTGGACACGGTTGACTACAATATCCTCATCCAACACCTCTTCTCTATCGTCCAGCTGGGTGGGACTGCACTCGCCTGGTTCTTTTCTTATCTAACCAGTCGTCGTCAGAGAATCACCTGCAATGGCTTCTCTTCTCAATCCCGCACCATTGCCTCTGGAGTCCACCAAGGATCTATCTTTGGCCCCCTTCTATTTCTCATCTACATGCTGCCCCTCGGCGACATCATCTGAAAACACAACGTCAAGTTCCACATGTATGCGGACAGTCAACTCCATTTCACCACCACTTGTCATGCCCCGTCCATAGTCTCTGTTGTGCTACACTGCTTGTTTGATATCCATTATTGGATGAGCAAAAATTTCCACCAACTGAATATTGGGAAGACCGAAGCCAATGTCTTTGGTCCCCGTCACAAACTCCGTTCCCTGGCCATCGTTTCCATCCCTCTCCCTGGAAACTGTCTGCAGCTGAACCAGACCGTTCACAACCTTGGTGTCGTATATGACCCCGAGAGGAGCTTCCGCCCACATATCCGCTCCAACAATAAGACCGCCTATTTCCATCCCTGTAACATCGCTCGACTCCACCCGTCTCAGCTCATCTGTTGCTGATACCCTCATCCTTGCCTTTGTGACCTCTCGTCTTGACTATTCCAATGCCCTTCTGGCTGACCTCCCATCTTTCACCCTACATAAATTTGTGCTCATTCAAAACTCAGCTGCCCGTATCTTAACTTGCACCAAGTCCCATTGACCCATAGCCCCTGTGCTTGCTGCCCTACATTGGCTCCTGGTCCAGCAATGTCTCAACTTAAAAATTGTCATCCTTGTTATCAAAGCCCTCCATGGCCTCACCCCTCCCTATCTCTATAACCTCCTCCAGTCCTACAAGCCTTCGAGATCTCTACGCTTCTCAAATTCTGGCCACTTGTACTTCCCTGATTTTAATCGCTCCACCATTAGCAACCGTGCTTTCAGCTGCCTTGGCCCTAAGCTCTGGAATTCCCTTCCTAAGCTTCTCCACCTCTCTACCTCTCTCTTCTTTAAGATACTGCTTAAAACCTACCTCTTTTACCAAGCTTTTGGTCATCTGTCCTGATAATTCCTTCTGTGGCTCTGTGTCAAATGTTGATTAATATTGCTCCTGTGAAACGACTTGGGATGTTTTGCGACATTAATGGTGCTATATAAATGCAAGTTGTTGTTGTTGCTAGGTTGGTAACCAATGTTCCCCCTGAGCTACGTGGCCGCTGCAAGAGACACCGTGTAAGCACGGCCGCATAACGGCCCCACAGCAAATTTAAAGAGCCTGCGCAGGAAAAAAATTGAGGGGGATCATTGTTGGTAACTGATAGAGGTGAGTACCATTTATCACCCAGATAGCTGGTGTACAATAAAGAGGAATACATTGTGTTACATCAACCATTAACACCCAGAAGATTGGGCGTGTTTGCAACGATTACGCACTCAATAAGAAGAATATAATAAGAGAAATTTTCTTAAAGCAATATAATTTAAATTTATATCAGAAATCCTGGAATGCACAGCTGGCCAGTTAGCACTGGAAAGAGAAATACTGGTTAACATTTTAGGTGGGGTTTCTCAGCAGATAGTTGCCTATCTCTTTCAATCCTGGTGGACATGCTGTAGACTTCCAGCATTTTCTGTTTCTATTTCTGATTTCCAACATTCACAATCTTTCTTTTTACTCTGCAGTTTGTGTGTGAGTATTTGTGTCCCCCATGCTTTATCTGTTTGGGATTCTATACCTTTAAAAGGACAGGATTGAAGATTACAAAGATAACTAAAGGCATACCCTGTGGAACATTATATTTCCTGTGACTCTGAGATCATAGAAATGTCATCTATGGAATGCTGCTACTCAGGGTTGAGTACAGGACCTTATAATGTTGGTGATGTTCTGGAGTTTCACTGTTAGCTGGGCGGGGGGTTGGGGCGGGCGGTGGGGGTGAAAGTCAGGTAGAAATAACACAGGCCTTTATCTCCTTGGATATTTTCCTTGTGGTTAGCATGCTCTCTGTTTTCTGCACTGATTTTGGCCCAGCGCTCTTGGCGCTAAACCTGGTGGTGAACATGAGGGAAAACTTGATGTAAAAGCAGCAGCGGTCACTGCAGATCAGGGCCTGAGTATCCAGTGGTTCAAAACCGGGGATGGAATATGTTCTCACTGGAGCTTGTTAAGGCCAATTAAGGACGGTTTGTTCGATAGTCACTTACACCAGTGCTATTTTCCACTGATTTTATCCGTACTAGTCTAGCCACTGTCTGGCCTCACCTTGAACTGGAGTTGAAATAGTGGTACACGGGGCCCAGAAGAGCCGAGGACCCAGGGGCAGCACGGACCTGCCCACACTGCGATATGTGCGCGCACTAGGTCCGTGCAGCAGAGCAGGTCTCCAATCGTCCTGGTTAATCCTTGCCACTAGATAAAGGCCTAGCTCTATCAAGCCCCTGTGGTGGCGGCTGATGTGCAACGGTCACCACACGTTAAAAAAATTCATGCACAGGCATCTTCCACCCCCCTCAACTGGAGTCAACTGGAACATCGGGTCCTTCATTGAAACGTCTGTGAACTCTCGTGGAAGCAAATCATCCTCGTTCGAGGGACCACCTACGATGATGATGACATAAGAACATAAAGAATAGGAGCAGGAGTAGACGCGAGCTTGCTCCACCATTCAATAAGATCATGGTTGGACTTCCATGAAAAGTTCCAGCAGTTGATTAGGGGAACCTGCAAGGATATTCTTGTCGTGTGCCTCCACTAACCCACCCTAATCACGGTTTGCGTGAAGAATTCCTTCCTGACATAAGAATATAAGCATAATAGGAGCAGGAATAGGCCATCCGTCCCTTTGAGCTTGCTCCACCATTCAATGAGATTTTGGCTGAACTTCTACAGCAACTCCACTTTCCCGCCCTATCCCCCCATCCCTTGATTCCCTTAGTGCCCAAAAATCTATCGATCTCAGTCTTGAATATACTCAACAACTCAGCATCCACAGCTCTCTGGGATATAGAATTCCAAAGACTCACTACCCTGTGAGTGAAGACATTTTTCCTCATCTCAGTCCTAGATGGCCGACCCCTTATCTTGAGACTAAGAACCCGAACTTGATGGCCTTACCGTCCATTGCTGTCGGCTGCCGCTGAGTTTTTTGGGTGGTCTCCCCTCGGTGCCATTTTCGTGGAGGCCTCCCGCCGGCGGGAGGGGAGGACCATTGGGAACGGCCCACTGACGGTCGCTGGCACGCAAGTTGCGTAAGTGGCCTCCCGCTCGCCAAGCTGCCATATTGGTGGTAGCGGGAGTCGGCGGCAGAAGGGGGAAGGATCGCTGCGTGGAGGCAGGTCTAACCCGCACGGTAAGTAAGAAGACCCGCAAAAAAAAGGTTAGTGAACATCTTTTAATTATTTTCTTTTCAGCGTTTTATGTGTATGGGCTCTCCTGAAGGTGTCCCAGTGTTTTCTTTTGGTGAAAATGTTTATTTTTATGTCTTCCTCCATCCCTGGGCCTGACTCAATCCTCAGCGGCACTTTGGCAAGGATCACATTTGCCGCCGAGATTGGAAGCTCCCGCCCGCTGCCTCCCAGATTGACAGCGTAAGTTGTTATTTTGCTGCTGGGCAGTACTGCCATCTCTTTTAGAGGAATTTTCCTGGCAAAGTACCGCCAGGTCTCTCGGCGGTCCTTTGGGCAGGCCTTGGCTTTGACCCCTAGTTTGAGACTCTCCAGCCAGGGGAAACCACTTCTCAGCAGCTACCCTGTCAAGCCCTCTAAGAATTTTATACTTGTCAACTAGATCACCTTCTAAGCTACAGAAAATATAGGCCCATTCTACTCAATCACTCCTCATAGTACAGCCCTCTCATCGCAGGAATCTTTGTTGCACCCCCTCGAAGGCAAGTATATCCTTCCTTGGGTAAGGAGATCAAAACTGTACATAGTACTCCTGGTGTGGTCTTACCAAAGGCCTGTATAATTGCAGCAATGCTTCCTTACCTTTATACTCCAACCCCATTGCAATAAAGAAAGAAAGACTTGGATTTATATAGCGCCTTTCATGACCACCGGATGTCTCAAAGCGCTTTACAGCCAATGTAGTACTTTTGGTGTGTAGTCACTGTTGTAATGTAGGAAACATGGGAGCCAGTTTGCGCACAAGCAAGCTCCCACAAACAGCAATGTGATAATGACCAGATAATCTGTTTCTTGTTATGTTGATTAAGGGATAAATATAGGCTAGGACACAGGGGATAACTCCCTTGCTCTTCTTCGAAATAGTGCCATGGGATCTTTTACATCCACTTGAGAGAGCAGACAGGGCCTCGGTTTGACATCTGAAAGACGGCACCTCCAAAAGTGCAGCACTCCCTCAACACTGCACTGCAGTAGCAGCCTAGATTGTTTGTACTCAAATCCTTGAAATGGGACTTGAACCCACAACCTTCTGACTCAGAGACAAGAGTGCTACCCACTGAGCCACAGCTGACACTAAAGGTTACTATACCATTTGCTTTCCTAATTGCTAGCTGTAGCTGCATATTAACTTTCTGTGATTCGTGTACAAGGCCCCCACAATACCTTTGAAACCAACATTTATTAGTCTCTCGCCTTTTAAAAAATATTCTGCTTTTCCACTCTCCCTACCAAAGTGGATAATTTCACACTTCCCACATGGCACGCCATCTGCCACCTCCTTGCCCAATTACCTAACAGATCTATATCACCTTGCAGACTCTTTGTGTCCTCCTCACTGCTTACTTTCCCTCCAAGCTTTGAATCATCAGCAAACTTGGATATATTACGTTCGGTTCCCTCATCTAAGCCATTAATATAGATTGTAAATAGCTGAGACCAAGCGCTGATCCTGATGGCACCCCAGTAGTTACACCCTGCCATCCCACAATTGACCCGTTTATTTATACTCTCTGTTTTCTGTCCGTTAACCAATCCTCAATCTGTGCTAAAGGTCACCGAAGATCCCGCCGACCGGGTTGTCGCAGCGGAGGGTGAAATAGCGGCAAAAACCCCGGTCGCAAAGTCAGCGAATTTCTAGCCCTAAGTGTGGAGAAGTGTTTTGTAATTTCACTCCTGTAAGCTCTAGCTCTAATCTTTAGATTATGCCCCTTAATCCGAGACTCCCCAACCAGCGGAAATAATGGGACCGAAATTCAGAGTCTGGATAAGGCCCATTACCAGCATTTTGCGCCGGCCATGCGGTGGAATCCAATAGCCGCCAATTTCTGATCCAATGGCCGCCACAAGCTAAATTAAGCAGGGGGATTTTTCTGGCAGTACCCACCTCCGCTCTGCCACTGCCAAGCGGCTGTAAATGCGTCATCAGTGCGCTTTTTGCTGTGGCGCTTTCCATGTACCGCCAGGGAGAGAAGCGCCGACATGCAATACCCAAAATAGCGTTTGCGATCGATTTTTGGCTCTCTCCGCACCCGTATTCTACGCCCAGAATACCGACTGGGAAAAACCTGCATTGCAGCCCTGTCAGCAGCGGTAAGTATGAAGACCTGCAAAAAAGTAAGTTTAAGTTTTTATTTTTAAATTCTTGTTCAGTGATTTAGTAGTACGGCCAGGACCCCCTACCTCCGTCCATATTCTGCCCGAAAAATCCATTCCCCGCCGAGTGGTGCCCCCAACAGCTTTCTCTGTCGGTGCACCTTCTATTCTCACTGCGAGCCCATTAAAGGCGAGGGCCCAATGCCGCCGCTGCCATTTTATTTTGTTTGCCGGCCAACTTCCATGCCAGCCGGACTATTGTGCCCCCGCGTTTGGCCGGGCCGCCAACAGGCAGCCTGGCATCCTCTCTTGGGTGCCAGGCCGCTGGCCCGGCCGAAACCCTCCCTGGAGGCCCAGTGGCTGATCTTAAATATTCGCCGATTCTCTCCCTTTTAAAGCAGGGGAGAGACGTGGTGCCGCAGACGTGCAATGGTGTCACCACCCCTCTGCCACTGAGTGACAGTGGCGAAGAATCCGTCCCGCCCCCACTTCCGCCCCTCACCAGCACTTACCGCTGCTCATCCGCCCCCATTATGACCGACTTCCGGTCTGCTCTGAAAAAAACGTCAAACAGATGAAAATCGATCAAGACCCCGCCTCATTGGACCCGACGGTAAAAACTTTTTAAAAAACGGAATGTGCGTCAGCTTTCTGGTGGGCATGAATTTCGGCCGTAATTTCTCTCCATCTACCCTATCTGGTTCCCTTCCATATTGGTCTCGATGTTTGTCATTTTCTATCTTTGAAGGTGATGGGAGAATTTAGTGGGCATCCCATGCATTCTCCAGTAAGTATATCCCTGCTCTGAAGGATCAATTGTCAAGCCCGAGCACACTAATACATTCATATAACCCTTACTACATTACAACAGTGACTGCACTTCAATTGTATTTTACTGGCTGTGAAGCCTGTTTGTATGTTCTGAGATTATGAAAGGTGCTATATAAATACAAGCTCTTTATTACTTTCTTTACATGGCATAAATAAAGTTGCATGGTTTCAATACATAGGGGACTTGGTCTTTCTATCAAGATTGTAGTCTGACTGTGAACACAAGAACAAGTGTTAGGAAAAAGCCCGAACAAAGACACATTCATATCACCAAGACCACATATTTCTACTTCCCTAACATCGCCCGTCTCTGACTCTGCCTCCGCTCATCTGCTGCTAAAGCCCTCCTTCTAGGCCTTTGCAACTTCTAGAATTGACTATTCCAATGCTCTCATGGCCGGTCTACCATCTTCCACCCGCCATAAACTTGAACTCATCCAAAACTTTGCTGCCCATGTCCTAATTCGCACTAAGTCCTGTTTGCCCATCACCCCTGTGCTCGTTGACCTACATTGGCTACCGGTCCGGCAACACCATGATTTTAAAATTCTCATCCTTGTTTTTAAATCCCTCTATGGCATCACCCCTCCCTATCTCTGTAATCTCCTCTAGCTCTACAACCTTCTGAGATCTCTGTGCTCCTCCAATTCTGGCCTCTTGCGCATTCCCGATTTTAATCGCTCTACCATTAACAGCCATGCCTTCCATCGCCTGGGCTCTCGGCTCTGAAATTCCCTCCCGAAGACTCTCTGGCTCACACACTCTCCTCCTTTAAGCTGCTCCTTAAAACCTATTTCTTTTACCAAGCTTTTGGTTACCTGTTCTAATATCTCCTGGCTTGGTGTCAAATTTAGTTTGATAACGCTCCTGTATAGCATTTGGGATGTTTTGCTATGTTAAAGGCGCTATATAAATGTTGTTGTTGCTGAGAGAGACAAGTAAAAAACAATATTGTGGCATTCTTGCAATGATAGTAATACCATTGATGTTGATGGGGTTGGCCTATCATCTTTTCAAGCAACTTTGCAAAACTAACATGTGCCTTTTTGTGGTTGACTACCTCTGGGGGCTAAATGCAGTGAGGGTTTCTGGCTCAATAACTTTGTACATGTGTTCCTCTGCCGCCATGTCTTGGCACTGGATGCTGTTTTGGCCTGCAACAAGCAGAATAATGGCAAATGACACACAAATTTCACGTTACATATATTTCGTTTCACGCTATCTTAGGGATCCTATTCTGCAACTTGTCACTTTGAAATTTATAATTCTTAATTAGCCAGGCAGGAATGCAAACAATAACTCCCATTCATCATTTTTCAAATTTCATTATTACCCTAAAGATGCTAGAAGCGCTTAAGTGGTGTCAAATGTATTTGCTTTTGTCTTATAATACTCCTGTGAAGCGCTTTGGGACATTTTACTACATTAAAGGTGCTATATAAATACAAGTTGTTGTTGTTGTAGCAAGTTTCCATTTCCAATCTATGAATTTTTCTCATCATACTCTATGCCTTTGAGATGACAGATTTCTTTGTGCTTTTCCCCCCTAAAGCGTATCTTATTTGCCAGCTGTGGCTATAACAACAGGATCCTTTAACTTTTATTAGCTGACCCAGTTAAGGGTTCTTCTCCAATAAGGTGTAGAGTTGCCATTCTATTCATTCACCTTAGTGACTTTCGTAGTGTCATTACTTTTTTTGAGAACATGCTTCATTGTTCTTTTCATTGGGACTACAGTACTGCATTTAACCTCTGGGTAACGGTCTCCCAGGCATGATATCAGTGGATCTTGGTGGTCATAGAACCTCCTGACTCGAACAGGACCTGATGATGTTCCAGTACTACACCTCCCAATTCTAAAGCAATATGATCTGTAATCATACTTTGTTGGTGTGTCAGCCAGTGTCTCAGTTGGTCGCACCCTTGTTCCTGAGCCAAGAAGGTTGTGGGTTCAAGTCCCACTCCAGAGATTTGAGCACAAAAAATCTAGGCTGACACTCCAGTGCAGTGCTGAGGGAGTACAGTACAGTCGGAGGTATCGTCTTTTGAATGAGATGTTAAATCAAGGCCCCATCTGCTCTTTCAGGTGAATGTAAAAGATCCCATGATACTATTTCGAAGAAGAGCAGGAGAGTTATCCCTGGTGTCCTGGCCAATATTTATCCCTCAATCAAAATCACTAAAACAGATTATCTAGTCATTATCACAGTGCTGCTTGTGGGAGCTTGCTGTATGAAAATTGACTGCTGTGTTTCCTACATTACAACAGTGACTACACTTCAAAAAGTATTTCATTGACTGCAAAGTGCCTTGGGACATTTGGTGGTTGTGAAAGATGCTAGATAAATGCAAGTTTTTCTTTCTTTTGCTCCATTGCAAGGCCAAAACCTTCAATCTCTACAGCTTTAGGACTGTTCAATCACACAGCCTGTCTTCCCATTGGCTAATATTTTTGCTGCTTGTAGGGGTGGCATGTCTCATAATACTCCTGTGACTTATGAGGAAAGGTTGAGTAGGTTGGGCCTCTACTCATTGGAATTCAGAGGTGATCTTATCGAAACGTATAAGATTATGAGGGGGCTTCACAAGGTGGATGCAGAGAGGATGTTTCCACTGATGGGGAAGACTAGAATTAGGGGGCATAATCTTAGAATAAGGGGCCGCCCATTTAAAACTGAGATGAGGAGGAATTTCTTCTCTCAGAGGGTTGTAAATCTGTGGAATTCGCTGCCTCAGAGAGCTGTGGAAGCTGGGACATTGAATAGATTTAAGACAGTGATAGACAGTTTCTTAACCGATAAGGGAATAAGGGGTTGTGGGGAGCGGGTGGGGAAGTGGAGCTGAGTCCATGATCAGATCAGCCAAGATCATATTAGGTGGCTGAGCAGGCTCGAGGGGCCATATGGCCTACTCCTGCTCCTATTTCTTATGTTCTTATGTTCTTATGGGTGTCATTGCTGAGGCTAGTGAAGTCACATGAGGGCTGTGCTAATTAATTTATTATTAGCACAGTGGATGGTCATGGTGCAAAACTTAAGGATCTTAGGTTAGAGACTTAGGTCAGTGCAACTTGTACAAAGTCTGTGATAGAAAAGAGACTTGATAGGCCGAATGAGCTGTTCACATTCCACATTTTGTAATGCTGTTTCATCTATAGACAGGAGTGACCTTTCTGCACCTTGCTAACCTCGACAACAGCAAGGGGACTTACAGGAGGATGAGGAAATGGCAGCACTTGTACATGGTGGGAGTTATTGTTGCTTTGCAATGTTACAAGCTCTTATTTTAAGAAACGGTCCAAGCCAAGTTCAAACCCTTGAAATGAGGCTACACTTGGTATTCAGCAATTAATTGCACTGGTTCAATTGGAATCATTCTGGGATTTACAATTTAATTCAGCTGCTCACTCAGCAGCAAGATCGTAACAAACTTCATTTCTGTAAACAAGAATTTCTAGCTTGCAGGCACCTAAGATATCTACCAGAGTTCCACAGAGATGGTTGCAAGTAATCTTGCTTGCAAGCCAAAAAATGTTGATAACACAGCATCTTTAAGAACTCTCCAGTGTAATAGATTGTTTTTCTCCCCATAGAGCATCCTTGTATAACTCTTTTTTTCAGTTCACTGAGCATCCTTGTGTGATACAGTGCTCATTCAATGTTAGTTTGGAGCTTGCAATGTACTGCATATGTAAACATATAAAGAAATGATGAAAAAGTACTTGCGGGCATCTCTGTGGAATACTGGCAGGTGTCTAAGTGCATCTGCAAGCACTTTCACAAACATAAAATTAACATACAGCAATCATTTTACATGGCTCCACAAAGAATATTGGTTCTACAAGGTTTAGAGCTTCAATGTCATCTGTTTTATTTTTTGGGGAGCAAGAAAATTAGAACAATGATCAGGCTGACAGGGCAATGTTACTGTCTTGTACATATACATGTGAAATGAAAAAGCTATGTCACTTGCAAACAACCTGGGATGTTCCAGGCTCCTCCTATAGCCAAATAGCTGCACCAACCAGACCGCAGAATGTCACATAACCATTTATGGTGAGCAGCATAAATTTGGAAAAGAGTTAGGCCACTAAATTCCACTCTATTTGAATATGTTAATTGGTACATTTTGTGCATTTTGCCGTGATGTAGATTGTTTCTACAGGCCTGTATTCTCTAGAGTTTAGAAAATGAGAGGTGATCTCATTGAAACATACAAAATTTGTGCAGGGATTGATAGGGTAGATGTAAGGAAGATGTTTCCCCTGCCTGGGGTGTCTAGAACCAGGGGTTACAGTCTCAGAATAAGGGGTTGGCCATTTAGGACTGAGATGAGGAGAACTTTCTTCACTCAGATGGTGGTGATTCTTTGGAATTCTCTACCCCCGAGGGCTGTGGAGGCTCAGTCGTTGAGTATGTTCAAGACGGAGATCGATATATTTTTGGATATTAAGGAAATCGAGGGATATGGGGATAGTGCATGAAAGTGGAATTGAGGTAGAAGATCAGCGATGATCTTATTGAATGGTGGAGCAGGCACGAGGGGCTGAATGACCTACTCCTGCTCCTATTTCTTAAGTTCTTATGTTTCACTTTTTCCTTCATTTGTTGTCTCTTATCTATTTTGTGATGTACCAATGATTCAAATTTCATTTAGTTGAAGTGATGACCATTGTGGTGCACACTACACCATGCAGGAGAGTGCAAAACTGGCAGGTCAAAGTAGAAACTTTATGTTCCTTCAATTTTTTAAATATAACTCAGTTACTGGTTGTCCAAGGGCCTAAATGTACCAACATTCAAAAAAAAATTACACTCATGGTTTAGTAGGTACAGGCACTGCCTGGTGAAGCATATAGATCAGAAAGTCTGAAGTTCGACTGGTCATCAAATTTGGGTTAAATGACTTCACCTTGGGTCACAGTAGGCACAGTACAATTGACTTCAGTGCCCCTGGAGTATCCCTGGAGCAACATCCGCTGGGATTGCCATTCCTGGTCAGTACCAAGTGATTCCCGCTGAAAATGCATGTGTGTGGAAGCCAGGTGAGAAAGGAAAGATCTCGGCTGTTAAGCCCTCCATGCTTGACTTGTCCACCAAGACTCGGCTCATACATGAAGAATGGCCATTTGCCTGGGCTGCTGGAGAGATACCAATGTCTGTGCAACAACACCCCAGAAAGAGTGAGGAAGGGAGACAATTGAAAAAAAAGAAGATATAATGCTCCTTTTTTATATATTGCAAAGTCAAAATAGCCAGCAATTTCGCAGCAGAAGAGAAAAGGCACTACAGGGTATATGGCATTTTTTATGATATGATTGGAGGCTATTTTCTCAACAGCTCTACAGAACCAAAAACACTACATTTATTCAATGATGCACAGTGTATCAGCACACGCGTGAGAGTATCTGGGAACAAGTCTTCCTTTTCGCCTTGCTTTCACGTGGTGCCTCCTCACAACAGCGGGGAGAGCAGAGGCCCGAGACCGGAAGGAGCAGAGCGGCAGTGGCATAAAACAAGCGGGGAGGGTTACGTCACAAGAGAGCAGGTAAGTGATAGGTTGGTGAGTGTTACAGCTTTTCTTTGCTTCCTAAGATAGGGAAGGGGGTTAAATGAAGAGCTGAGAAACTGTAACTTGTTAATACTTATTAAATTAACAACTTAAAACATTAACTAATTAAATAAAACTAAAATATCGATTGAATCAAAGATTTAACTAATTAATTAATAAATGAAACAAGGTTAGGTGGTGTGTCGTAACTGCAGCATGTGGGAGCTGGTGGAGAGCATCGCGATCCCGAGCATCCACATCTGTAGTAAGTGTCTGCATCTCGAGGAACTTCGATGCAGAATTGTTGAGCTGGAGTCCAAGCTGCAGACATTGCGGTGTATCAGGGAGGAGGAGAGTTACCTGGACACTTTGCGCCAAGAGGCAGTCACACCCTTTAGGTTGAAGAATATTTTAGAGTTAATTATGGTCAGGGACAGGAAGGTGTGACTGCGAGTCAGGAAGGTATGGGGACCCAGAATTAAGTGATGGAGGAGCCTCAGTCCTTGACCCTGTCCAACAGGTATGAGGTACTTGCTCCCTGTATAGATGAGGAAACGGACTGCAGGGAGAATGAGCCAACTGACCACGGCACCGTGGTACAGGGGGCCATCCAAGTGGGGGGAAGAAGGAAGGAATGTGGTAGTGGTAGTGAACAGTATAGTCAGGGGATAGATACTGCAGCCGTGACAGGGAGTTCCAGAGGTTGTGTTGACTGCCAGGGTTAAGAATACCTCCTCGCGGTTGGAGGATAACTTGTAGTGGGAGGGAGAGGATCCAGTTGTCGTGGTCCATGTAGGAACCAATGTCATAGGTAGAACTAAGAATGAGGTTCTGCTGAGGGAATTTGAGGAGTTAGGGTCTAAATTAATAAGCAGAACCTCAAGGGTAATAATCTCTGGATTACTACCTGAGCCATGCGCAAATTAGCATAGCGTCAAGCAGATCAGAGAGTTAAATGCAAAGAGTGCTGTGGGAGAAAGGGGTTTCAATTCATGGGGCACTGGCACTAGTACTGGGGAAAAAGGTTGCTGTTCTTTCGGGGTGGGCTCCACTTAAACCAGGCTGGGACCAGCGTCCTGACAAATCATAGAAACATAGAAACATAGAAAATAGGTGCAGGGGTAGGCCATTCGGCCCTTCAAGCCTGCACCGTCATTCAATGAGTTCATGGCTGAACATGCAACTTAAGTACTCCATTCCTGCTTTCGCGCTATACCCCTTGATCCCCCTAGTAGTAAGGACTACATCTAACTCCTTTTTGAATATATTTAGTGCATTGGCTCAACAACTTCCTGTGGTAGAGAATTCCACAGGTTCACCACTCTCTGGATGAAGAAGTTTCTCCTCATCTCAGTCCTAAATGGCTTAGCCCTTATCCTTAGACTGTGACCCCTGGTTCTGGACTTCCCCAACATTGGGAACATTCTTCCTGCATCTAACCTGTCTAAACCCGTCAGAATTTTAAACGTTTCTATGAGATCCCCTCTCATTCTTCTGAACTCCAGTGAATACAAGCCCAGTTGATCCAGTCTTTCTTGATAGGTCAGTCCCGCCATCCCGGGAATCAGTCTGGTGAACCTTCGCTGCACTCCCTCAATAGCAAGAATGTCCTTCCTCAGGTTAGGAGACCAAAACTGTACAAAATACTCCAGGTGTGGCCTCACCAAGGCCCTGTACAACTGTAGCAACACCTCCCTGCCCCTGTACTCAAATCCCCTCGCTATGAAGGCCAACATGCCATTTGCTTTCTTAACCATTGCTGTACCTGCATGCCAACCTTCAATGACTGATGTACCATGACACCCAGGTCTCGTTGCACCTCCCCTTTTCCTAATCTGTCACCATTCAGATAATAGTCTGTCTCTCTGTTTTTACCATCAAAATGGATAACTAGGGTTGTAGATAGGGCTTTAAACTAAAAACTGGAGTGGGGAGGGATCAAGTGAGGGGATATATAGATATCTAAAGAGAAAGGTCAATGCGTTAGAGCAGTGTAGCGATTTGGGTAAAAATAAGCAGAGTGTGACAGGAAGGGACAGAGAATTTAATGGCAGCAGTGCAACAGATAATAAGGTCAAAGCAGTGAATAATGGTTAAAAATAATTAAATTAAAGGCTCTTTATCTGAATGCATGGAACATTTGTAACAAAATAGATGGACTAGTGGCACAAATAGAGATAAATGGATTTGATCTAATAGCCATTACAGAGACGTGGTTGCAAGGTGACCAAGGTTGGGAACTAAATGTTCCAGGGTACTTAATGTTTCGAAAAGACAGGCAGAATGGTAAAGGAGGGGCCGGGGGATAGCCCTGATAATAAAGGATTACAAAAGGACAGTAGAGAGAAAGGATCTTGGCTCAGAAGATCAAGAAGTAGAATCAGTATGGGTGGAGATAAGGAAAAAAAGGGGCAGAAAGCATTGGTGAGAGTAGTATATAGCCCCCCTTACAGTAACTATACCGTTGGATAGAATATTGATCAAGAAATAGTAGGAGCCTGTAACAAAGGTAATGCAATAATTGTGAGGGGCTTTAATCTTCATACAGACTGAATAAATCAAGTTGGCAAAGGTAATCTGAAGGATGAGTTCATGGAATATATTTGGGACAGTTTCCTTGAACAATACGTCATGGAACCAATCAGGGAAAAGGCTATTTTAGATCATATATTGTGTAATGAGGCAAGGTTAATTAGCAATCTCATAGTAAAAGATCCTCTGGGGCAGAGTGATTATAATATGATAGAATTTCACATTACGTTTGAGAGTGACTTGCCTAAGTCCGAAACTAGAGTCTTTTAAATAAAGCCAATTACACAGTAGAGAGAAAGGATCTTGGCTCAGAAGATCAAGAAGGGCGAGTTGGCTAAGGTGGATTGGAAAAATAGATTAAAAGGTCTGGCAATAGATAATCAGTGGCTAGCATTTAAAGAAATATTTCATAATTCTCAATAAAAATACATTCCATTGAGAAACAAAAACTACACAAGAAAAGTGATCCATCTGTGGCTAATTAAAGAAGTTAAGGATAGCATTAAATTGACAGAAGAAGCTTATAATGTTGCGAAGAATAGTAAGCCTGAGGATTGGGAGAGTTTCATAAACCAGCAAAGGATGACCAAAACATTGATAAAAAGGGAAATAATAGACTCTGAGAGAAAACTAGCAAGAAATACAAAACAGATTGTAAGAGCTTCTACAAGTATGTAAAAGGGGAGAGAGTAGCAAAAAAAAAAGTAGAAACATAGGGCCCAAGTTTCCACACGCACCTAGAACGGCGCAGTCCCGACCTGGACGCCCGTTTTTCGCGCCACAAAGTGCGCCTAAAAAAATCCTCCGTATTCTCCACCTACCTGCAGGTCCTCTGGCCCTCGGCGCAGCCAGCACGAGCTGTGAGGGGGCAGAGCCGGGTCCCTGCGCTGAAAACAGTGCTGGGACCTCTGCACATGCGCGCTACAGTGGGCACGCAAGTGCAGTAGCTCCAGGCGCCGAACTGTGTGGGAGGGGCCCGAAGCACGCAGCCACTAGCTCTGGCTGAATGGCCTCACTGGGGCTGCGTGAATAAGGCTCCTCCCACGGCTAGCTCCTGCTTCCCGCCGACCAGACCCGACACCCGCTCCCCGCCCCCCCCGCCTACGGACTAGAACCGACACCCGCTCTCCGCACCCCCCCCCCGCCTCCGGATCAGACCCGACACCCGCTCCCCGCCCCCCCCCCCGCCTCCGGACCAGACCCGACACCCGCTCCCCGCCCCCCCCCCCGCCTCCGGACCAGACCCGACACCCGCTCCCCGCCCCCCCCCCCCGCCTCCGGACCAGACCCGACACCCGCTCTCCCACCCCCCCGCCTCGGGACCAGACCCGACACCCGCTCCCCGCCCCCCCCCCCCGCCTCCAGACCAGACCCGACACCTGCTCCCCCCCCCCCGACTGACCCGACCCGCGCTCCTGTTCCTGCTCCCCGCCCCCCCGACTGGACCCGACCCGCGCTCCCGCCCCCCGACCCGACCCGACCCGATTCCCGCGCCCGGACTGGATCCGACCTGACCTCCTCCCCTCTCTCCCCCTCTCCCTCCCTCCCTCCCCCTCTCTCTCCCTCCCTCTCTCCCTCCCTCTCTCCCTCCCTCTCTCCCTCCCTCTCTCCCTCCCTCTCTCTCTCTCCCTCCCTTTCTCCCTCCCACCCCTCCCTCTCTCCCTCTCTTCCCCCCCCTCCCCTCCCATCCCTCCCTCTCTCCCCCCCCCCCCTCTCTGTTCCCCACCCCCCCCCTCTCTCCCTCCCCCCCCCCGACCCGAACCGAACCTCCCCGACCCGACCCAACCCAACGCCACCTACCTGTAAATCTGATGCTGGGGACGGGCCCTGCCCGAAGTCTCGGGCCGGCCCGTTCAGCCTTCGGTCCCGAAAGGCCTGCCTGAAGCACTTTCACACAGGTAGGAAGATGGTTTATTTAATCTTTTCCTTGCTTATAAATGTTTATTCAGGTTGGATTTAATTGTATAATATTTGTAGAAGTATAAATAAGGATTTATTGTAGAATTTAATGACTTCCCTTCCCCCCCCCCCTCCCCCCCCACCTCGTTCTGGACGCCTAATTTGTAACCTGCGCCTGATTTTTTAATGTGTAGAACAGGGTTTTTCAGTTCTACAAAAATCTTCACTTGCTCCATTCTACTTTAGTTTGGAGTACGTTTTCACTGTGGAAACTTTCAAATCAGGCGTCAGTGGCCGGACACGCCCCCTTTTGAAGAAAAAATTCTGTTCCAAAGTAGAACTGTTCTACCTGACTAGAACTGCAGAAAAAAAATGTGGAGAATTGCGATTTCTAAGATAGTCCGTTCTCCACCAGTTGCTCCTAAAAATCAGGCGCAAATCATGTGGAAACTTGGGCCCATAGAACCATAGAAAATAGATGCAGAAATAGGCCATTTGACCCTTCGAGCCTGCACCACCATTCAAATGATCATGGCTATCATTCACCTCAGTACCCCATTCCTGCTTTCTCTCCATACCCTTTGATCCCTTTAGTTGTGAGGGCCACATCTAACTCCCTTTTGAATATATCTAACGAACTGGCCACAACAACTTTCTGTGGTAGAGAATTCCACATGCTCACAACTCTGAGAGAAGAAGTTTCTCCTCATCTCAGTCCTAAATGGCTTACTCCTTATCCTTAGACTGTGACCCCTGGTTCTGGACTTCTCCAACATCGGGTACATTCTTCCTGCATCTAACCTGTCCAATCCCGTCAGAATTTTATATGTTTCTATGAGATCGCCTCTCATTCTTCTAAATTCCATTGAATACAAGCCTAGTCGATCCAGTCTTTCTTCATATGTCAATCCTGTCATCCCGGGAATCAGTCTGGTGAACCTTCGCTGCACTCCCTCAATAGCAAGAATGTCCTTCCTTAGATTAGGAGACCAAAACTGTACACAATATTCAAGGTGTGGCCTTACCAAGGCATTGTACAACTGCCGTAAGACCTCCCTGCTCCTATACTCGATTCCTCTCGCTATGAAGGCCAACATGCCATTTGCCTTCTTCACTGCCTGCTACACCTGTATGCCAACCTTCAATGACTGATGTACCATGACACCCATGTCTCGTTGCCTCCTTTACCAATCTGTCACCATTCAGATAATAATCAGTGCTCCTGTTTTTATCACCAAAGTGGATAACCTCACATTTATCCACATTATACTGCATCTGCCATGCATTTGCCCATTCACCTAACCTGTCCAAGTCACCCTGCAGCCTCTTAGCATCCTCCTCACAGCTCACACTGCCACCCAGCTTAGTGTCATCTGCAAACGTGGAGATATTACATTCAATTCCTTCGTCTAAATCACTAATGTATTGTAAATAGCTGGGGTCCGAGCACTGAACCTTGCAGTACCACACTAGTCACTAACCATTCTGAAAAGGACCTGTTTATTCCTACTCTCTGTTTCCTGTCTGACAACCAGTTCTCTATCCACATCAGTACATTACCCCCAATACCATGTGCTTTAATTTTGCACACTAATCTCTTATGTGGGACCTTGTCAAAAGCCTTTTGAAAGTCTAAATACACCACATCCACAGGTTCTCCCTTGTCCATTCTACTAGTTACATCCTCAAAAAATTCTAGAAGATTTGTCAAGCATGATTTCCCTTTCATAAATCCATTCTGACTTTGACTGATCCTGTCACTGCTTTGCAAATGCGCTGCTATTACATCTTTAATAATTGATTCCAACATTTTCCCCACCACCGATGTCAGGCTAACCAGTCTATAATTCTCTGTTTTCTCTTTCCCTCCTTTTTTAAAAAGTGGAGTTACATTAGCTACCCTCCAGTCCATTGGAACTGATCCAGAGTCCATGGAATGTTGGAAAATGACCACCAATGCATCCCCTATTTCTAGGGCCACTTGCTTAAGTATTCTGGGATGCAGACTATCAGGCCCTGGGAATTTATCGGTCTTCAATCCCATCAATTTCCCTAACACAATTTGCTGACTAATAAGGATTTCCTTCAGTTCCTCCATCTCGCTAGACCCTCGGTCCCCTAGTATTTCCGGAAGGTTATTTGTGTCTTCCTTAGTGAAGACAGAACTGAAGTATTTGTTCAATTGGTCTGCCATTTCTTTGTTCCCCATTATCACTTCACCTGATTCTGACTGTAAGGGACCCACATTTGTCTTCACTAATCTTTTTCTCTTCGCCTATCTGTAGAAGCTTTTGCAGTCAGTTTTTATGTTCCCTGCAAGCTTACTCTCATATTCTATTTTCCCCTTCCTAATTAAACCCTTTCTCCTCCTCTGCTGAATTCTAAATTTCTCCCAGTCCTCAGATTTGCTGCTTTTTCTGGCCAATTTATATGCTTCTTCCTTGGATTTAACACTATCCCTAATTTCCCTTGTAAGCCACGGTTGAGCCACCTTCCCTGTTTTATTTTTATGCCAGACAGGGATGTACAATTATTGAAGTTCATCCATGTGATCTTTAAATGTCTGCCATTACCTATCCATCATCAAGTATCATTCGCCAGTCTATCCTAACCAATTCACGTATCATACCATCGAAGTTACCTTTCTTTAAGTTCTGGACTCTAGCCTCTATATTAACTGTGCCACTCTCCATCTTAATGAAGAATTCTACCATATTATGGTTACTCTTCCCCAAGGGGCCTCGCACAACAAAATTGCTAATTAATCCTCTCTCATTACACAACATTGGTTCCTTAGAGGCCGAGGCAGGAGAAATTATTATGGGGAATAAGGAAATGGCAGAAACGTTAAACAAATATTTTGTATCTGTCTTCACAGTAGAAGATGCAAAAAGCATACATAAAACGATGGGGAACCAAGGGTCTAGTGAAGGTGAGGAACTTAATGCAATTCATATAAGTAGAGAAAAAGTACTGGAGAAACTAATGGACCTAAAAGCTGACAAATCCCCTGGACCTGACGGTCTAAATCCTAGGGTTCTAAAAGAGGTAGCTGCAGAGATAGTGGATGCATTGGTTTTGATCTTTCAAAATTCCCTAGATTCTAGAATGATCTCAGCAGATTGGAAGGGAGCAAATGTAAGACCGCTATGCAACAAAGGATGGAGAGAGAAAACAAGGAACTATAGGCCAGTTAGCCTGACATCAGTCATTGGGGAAATGCTGGAATCCATTGTTAAGGAAGTGGTATCAGGACACTTGGAAAATCATAACATGATTAGGTGGAGTGAACATGGTTTTATGAAAGGGAAATCGTGGTCGACAAATTTATTCGAGTTTTTTGAGGATATAGCTAACAGGGTAGATAAAGTGGAACCAGTGGATGTAGTATATTTGGATTTCCAAAAGGCATTCGATAAGGTGCCACATAAAAGATTATTACACAAGATAAGGGCTCATGGGATTGGAGGAAATGTATTAGAATGGATATAGGATTGGTTAATGGACAGAAAACAGAGACTAGGGATAAATAGGTCTTTTTCAGGTTGGCAGGCTGTAACTAGTGGGGTGCAGCAAGGATTAGTGCTGGGGCCTCAGCTATTTATAATCTATATTAACGACCTAGATGAAGGGATCGAGTGTAATGTATCTAAGTTTGCTGATGATATGAAGCTAGGTGGGACAGTAAGCTGTGAGGAAAACACAAAGCATCTGCAAAGGGATATAGATAGACTAAGTGAGTGGGCAGTAAGGTGGTAGATGCAGTATAAGTAGGGAAATGTGAGGTTATTCACTTTGGTAGAAAGAACAAAAAAAACAGAATATTTTTTAAAAGGTGAGTGTAGTGTATGAATAAAGAGTCTGACCGGATACTGTGAGCTCAAAGTAAAGTGTGACCGTAGTCTTTTACTGCAGGTCTCCGGAATGCCTCTCCAGCTGGTGAGGCCTCTTTAAGTACCAGTGCTCCCAAGGGATTGTGGGATCCCTTGGGACTCCAAGGGATGAGCCCTCTGGTGGTTAAACAAGGTATTTACAGGTTTACATATATAACAACACTCTTCCCCGCCCGCCCCAAAAGTCAATAGTGTAACTATTTACAATGTGAGTTGATCTGGGGCCTTTCTTTTCCTGGTTGATCATCTCGGTGCAAATGCTGGTTTTGGTTAGTCGTTTGTTAGGCTCTCGCTGGGCTGCTGTGCAGCTGGCCTTGCTGGGCTGCCTGGTGTGGTGAGTCCTGCTGGATTGCTGTGGTTGATGGGTTCTGCTTCATGGTCAACCGCTGTGTCGGTTGCCACTGGTGTGTGTGTTGGGGGGGTCAAAAAAGGTAGGGCCTAATGTGGATTGCTCTGGAAAGTCCGTGAATCTGAGTTTGGTTTGGTCCAAGTGTTTCCTGTAGAGAAGTCCATTTGAAAGTTTGACCCGAAACACCCTACTCCCCTCTTGAGCCGCGAAGCTACTTGGGACCTTGTCCATAGTTCAACACAAATATAGGATCATTAATCTCAATTTTGCGTGATACATTTGCATTATCATATGTACTTTGTTGAAGCCGCCTGCTCTCTACCTGTTCATGTAGTTCAGGGTGGACTAACGAGAGCCTTGTCTTAAGTGCCCTTTTCATGAGCAGTTCAGCGGGTGGAATCCCAGTGAGCGAGTGGGGTCTCGTGCGGTAACTAAGCAGGACTCGGGATAGGCGAGTCTGCAGTGAGCCTTCAGTTACCCTCTTCAAGCTCTGCTTGATTGTTTGCACTACGTTCTCTGCCTGACCATTGGATACTGGTTTAAACGGGGCGGATGTGACATGTTTGATCCCATTGCGGGTCATGAACTCTTTGAACGCAGCAATGGTGAAACACGACCTGTTGTCACTCACAAGGACATCAGGCAGGCCGTGCGTGGCAATCATGGCCCGCAGGCTTTCAGTCGTGGCAGCGGACGTGCTTGCCGACATTATCTCACATTCAATCCATTTGGAGTACGCATTTACAAACACTCGGAACATTTTTCCCAAGAACGGGCCTTCATAGTCGACATGGACCCTAGACCACGGTTTGGAGGGCCAAGACCATAAACTTAGTGGTGGCTCCCTGGGTGCATTGCTTAACTGTGAACATGTGTTACATTTGTGCATGCAGGACTCTTAAGTCCGCATCGATACCGGGCCACCACACGTGGGATCTTTCATCATTACAATGCCTGGGTGGGTACTGTGGAGATCACTAATGAAAGTGTCCCTGTCTTTTTTTGGTACCACTACCTGATTACCCCACAGAAGACAGTCTGCCTGTATAGACATTTCATCTTTGCACCGCTGGTACGGCTTTATTTCTTCCTGCATTTCTAATGGGACACTGGACCAGCTCCCATGAAGCACACAATTTTTTACTAAGGACAGTAAGGGGTCCTGGCTCATCCAGTTTCTAATTAGTTGGGCGGTAACAGGTGATTGCTTACTCTTGACTGCTTCCATTACCATAACTAAACCTGTGGGCTGTGCCATTTCCACCCCCGTGGTGGGCAATGGCAGCCTACTGAGAGCATCGGCACAGTTTTCTGTGCCTGGCCTGTAGCGGATGGCATAGTTGTATGCGGACAACGTGAGCACCCATCTCTGGATGCGGGCCGATGCATTCATATTTATCCCCTTTCAGAAAAGAGGGATATCAGTGGCTTATGGTCAGTTTCCAATTCAAATTTGAGTCCGAACAGATATTGATGCATTTTCTTTACCCCATAAACACATGCTAACGCTTCTTTTTCAATCATGCTTTAGGCCCTCTCAGCCTTAGACAGACTTCTGGATGCATAAGCAACTGGTTGCAATTTCCCAGATTCATTAGCTTGTTGCAATATATACCCGACACCGTATGACGACGCATCACATGCTAGTACCAAACGCTCACATGGATCATACAACACAAACAATTTGTTTGAGCATAACAGTTTTCTAGCTTTTACAAAGGCATTTTCTTGGCTTTTACCCCATACCCATTCGTCTCCTTTAGCAGTAAGGCGTGCAGTGGTTCTAACAGTGTGCTAAGACCTGGTAAGAAGTTACCAAAGTAGTTCAGGAGTCCTAGAAATGACTGCAGCTCCGTCACGTTCTGTGGTCTCGGTGCATTCTCGATTGCCTCTGTCTTCGAATCGGTGGGCCTGATGCTGTCCGCTGTGATTCTTCTCCCCAGGAACTCCAATTCAGGTGCCAGGAAAATGCACTTCGAGCATTTTAATCTGAGCCCCACCCGATTAAATCGACTAAGAACCTCCTCCAGGTTCTGCAGATGCTCGACTGTGTCCCGACTTGTAACCAAGATGTCGTCCTGGAAGACCACGGACGCTGGCGGGAGGAAAGACGTTCACGAAGCTGGACTTAACCTCGGCCTACATAATGCAGGAGCTGGAGGAATCATCGAAGGGCCTCATCTGTATCAACACACACAAAGGTCTCTTCATTTACAACATGACTTCAGGAAGCTTTCCATGTTTCTCTGGAATATCGCCGCAGCTGATCGAATCCCAAACAATCATCTGTTGTAAATGAAGAGACCTTTGTGTGTGTTGATGCAGGTGAGGCCCTTCGATGATTCCTCCAGCTCCTGCGTCATGTAGGCCGAGGTTAAGTCCAGCTTCATGAATGTCTTTTCTCCCGCCAGCGTCACAAAAAGGTCATCTGCCTTTGGTAGTGGGTATTGATCCTGCAGGGAGAAACGATTGATAGTTACTTTGTAATCACCACAGATTCTGATAGTGCCATCTCCCTTGAGGACTGGAACAATCGAACTGGCCCACCCATTGAATTCGATCGGCAAAATGATGCCCTATCGTTGCAGCCTGTCCAGCTCGATCTCTACCCTCTCTCTCATCATGTCCGATATTGCTCTCGCCTTATGATGGATGGGTCGCGCCCCCAGAATTAGGTGGATCTGCACTTTTGCTCCTTGGAACTTCCCGATGCCTGATTCGAACAGTGAGGGGAACTTGTTTAGGACCCGGGCACACGAAGTGTCGTCGACGGGCGAGAGTGCTCGGATGTCGTCCCAGTTCCAGCGTATCTTCCCCAGCCAGCTCCTGCTGAGCAGCGTGGGGCCATTGCCTGCTACCACCCAGAGTGGTAACTTGTGCACCGCTCCATCGTAGGAGACCTTTACAGTAACACTGCCGATTACGGGAATCGGTTCCTTTGTGTAAGTTCTCAGTTTAGTGCGAATGGGAGTCAGGACTGGCCTTAAGGCCTTGCTGCACCACAATTTTATCGAAAGTCTTTTTGCTCATAATGGACTGGCTCGTGCCTGTGTCCAGCTCCATTGACACCGGGAGTCTATTTAATTCAACCTTCAGCATTATTGGGGGACACTTTGTGATAAATGTGTGTACCCCATATACCTCTGCCTCCTCGGTCTGAGGCTCCGGTTCGTCATGATTCACCATGGATCTGTTCTCCTCTGCAACATGGTGGTTTGCAGGATTAGCAGGGTTTTCAGCTCACCTGCATATACGTTGGAAATGTCCCATTGTTCCACAGCCCTTGCAAACGTATCATTTGAAGCGGCATGAATGGAAACCATGATCACCTCCGCAGCGCCAACAAGCTGTTAATGGCCTAGCATTCATCACCCTTGATGGTGGACTCTGAGACATCTGCGGACATGCATCTGTAGGCATGTGAGGCCTGCCCTGTACATTACGATTTGAAAACAATATTACTTTGTTCCCAGTACTTGTAGCAGCAATCGCGTGCTGAGAAATTTGCTTGGTATTGTCACTGGTGGCGATGAACGCCTGGGCTATCTCTATGACTTTACTCAAGGTTGGGGTCTCTATAGTCAAAAGTTTGCGAAGTATTACTTCCTGGCCAATGCCAAGTACAAAGGAGTCCCTGAGCATGTGCTCCAAATGTCCTTCAAATTCACAATGTCCTGCAAGGGATCTTAGCTCGGCAACATAGCTCGCCAATTCCTGGCCTTCAGACCTCTTGCACATGTAGAACCGGTACTTTGCCATCAGAACATTTTCCTTCGGGTTTAGATACTCCCGGACCAGTGTGCACAAATCATCATATGATTTCTCTGTCGGTTTCGCTGGAGCAAGCAGATTTTTCATGAGGCCATACGTTGGTGCCCAGCAAACGGCGAGAAGAATCGCCCTTCATTTGGCAGCGTTCGGTTCTCCTTCCAGCTTGTTGGCCACGAAGTATTGGTCGAGTCGCTCCACGAAGGTTTCCCAATCATCTCCCTCCGAAAATTTCTCCAGGATGCCCACTGTTCTCTGCATCATTGCATTGGGGTTTGTCATCTGTATCTCGTCGCCAGTTGTAGTCTATGAATAAAGAGTCTGACCGGATACTGTGAGCTCAAAGTAAAGTGTGACCTTAGTCTGTTATTGCAGGTCTCCAGAGTGCCTCTCCAGCCTGTGAGGCCTCCTTAAGTACCAGTGCTCCCAAGGGATTGTGGGATCCCTTGGGACTCCAGGGGATGAGCCCTCTGGTGGTTAACCAAGGTATTTACAGGTTTACCTATATGACAGTGAGAAACTTTTAAATGTTAGTGTTCAGAGAGATTTCGGTGTCCTTGTGCAAGAAACACAGAAAGCTAGCATGCAGGTACAGCAAGCAATAAGAAAGGCAAATGGCATGTTGGCCTTTATTAAAAGGGGGTTGGAGTATAAGAGTAAGGAAGTCTTGAAACAATTGTACAGGGCCTTGGTGAGATCACACTTGGATTACTGTGCACAGTTTTGGTCTCCTTTTCTAAAGAAGGATATACTTGCCTTGGAGGCAGTGCAACGGAGGTTCACTGGACTGATTGCTGGGATGAGAGCGCTGTCTTATTATAAGAGATTGTGTAGAATGGGCCTATACTCTCTGGAGTTTAGAAGAATGAGAGGTGATCTCATTGAAACATACAAGATTCTGAAGGGGATTGACAGGGTAGATGCTGAGAGGTTGCTTCCCCTGGCTGGAGAGTCTAGAACTAGGGGGCACAGTCTCAGAATAAGGGGTAGGCCATTTAAGACTGCGATTTTTTTCACTCAGAGGGTTGTGAATCTTTGGAATTCTCTGCCCCAGAGGGCTGTGAATGCTGAGTCTCTGAATATACTCAAGGCTGAGATAGATAGATTTCTGGGGTCTAGGGGAGTCAAGGGATATGGCGATCGGGCGGGAAAGTGAAGTTGAGGTCGCTGATCAGCCATGATTTTCTTGAATGGTGGATCAGGCTCGAGGGCATATGGCCTACTCCTGCTCCTATTTCTTCTGTTCTTATGTTCTTAACATGTCAATTGGGATCAGTAGCTCAGCAAAGTGAATGATAAAACCTGTGTGCCACCAGTCTACAGTACCTCGCCATTTTTGCAAAATTATGAGCCTACAGCCACTGGAACTGGAATGAGACTGTGATTTGAATCTGGCTCGTAGATGTGAAATTACTGTATATTAACCCAATGTTACTCCCCATATATCTAATATTAAATATAGTTCTAAAAGAATATTGCATTGATCAAAACAGCCATTAACACCAATCTTCGTGTGGCATTTGAATAAATAAGACTGGTGTCTTCCTTTTATTTTCTAGCCTCTAAAAGTTTTTTTGAGTCAAATTGGAAGTAGAGTTATTACCTTCCATTGATTAAGTTGACTAGGCCTATATTCTCTAGAGTTTAGAAGAATCAAAGGTGATCTCATTGAAACAAACTACATTCTTACAGGGCTTGACAGGGTAGATGCAGGGAGGATGTTTCAGCTGGCTGGTGAATCTAGAACCAGGGGTCACAGTCTCAGAATAAGGGGTCGGCCATTTAGGACTGAGATGAGGAGAAATTTCTTCACTCGTAGATTGGTGAATCTTTGGAATTCTTACCCCAGAGGCTGTGGAGACTCAGTCGTTGAGTATATTCAAGACTGAGAACGATATATTTTTGGATATTATGGGAATCAAGGGATATAGGATTAGTGCAGGAAAGTGGATTTGAGGTAGAAGATCAGCCATGATCTTATTGAATGGCGGAACAGGCTTGAGGGGCCGAATGGCCTACTGCTGCTCATATTTCTTATGTTCATTGCTTTACACTGTTGGATGTTCACAGATATCTCAAAATGATTTGCATAAGACTCAGCAATTGCGCATACAACTATAGGGATTTGTAACCTGTCTGCATAATGCAATCCTTCTATGAGCAATTGTGCTTTTTTAAATGGATCACATTATTGGTTTCCATTTAAAAATGAATTTTCTGTTTAAATAAACAAATTACACGTGTAGGAGGACAGCTAACACCATCAAATTTTATACTGACTGCACCGGAACATAAAAAAGAATGGCATGATAAAAGGCCATCAGCTCATTAAACCATGTACAATTTGCTGTATAATGGGTCCTAACCAACTCGCTTAGTTTTCTGAAGGAGATGACAAAAATACAGGTAAAGCAGTCAAGATCTTCAAAAGTTTTCCCCAAGACCCAAAGGTAATTAGGTGAAATTCCAGATATTTGTCCAATTTTACAACCTACACTATTCAGCTTTGACTGATTCCATATCACATCTATGGTGGCAGAAGTTTTTCCATAAAGTTTTTGATCATGTATGTCTATGCTTACATATAACTTTCAATTTTGTAACCAAATATTTATTCAGCTATTTTTACAGGAGTTCATTGATTTTGCCGCTTTTCAACATATTCATTACTTTATAGGGAAAAACAAAATTTGTAATCTCACACCTTACTTGAGGCCTGTCAACTTGGTGTTTAAATTCTCTAGATCTATAATCAGAATCCAGGTAACTAACATCATTCATTATACCTGCCTCATTCATGCCATTTTTAATGTTAAAGACCTGGCTCATGTTCCTGCTCAGCTTTTTATCATCACTGAAAATATGTTCAGTTGTGTGAGGCCCTCTTCACAACTTAGACCATATTACTCTTCTCTGAATTTTTACCCAATGTATCCATACACTTTCAAAAGTGGGGTACTCAGAACTTTTCACATTATTCTATTATTTTTTATTATTGGGAAACCAAGGAAAAGGGCTATGTCCCAGAGTGCACAAGCATCAAGGTTGAAAGGGTGAAAGAAAAGCTTCATCAAATACTGAGTAGGTGTTGTCAAGCATGGATTTTAAAAGCCTGAAGATGTGACCTTACCGATGAATCGTACAGAGCTAAAATCATGTGACCTGATTATATGTAGTAGATGGGGAGATACTGGTGGGTTAGTAATCAGAGGATGTAGGTTTAAGATAATTGGCAAAAAATCGAGGGGGGTGAATGAGAAGAATGTTTTTACGCAGCAAGTTGTTATGATCTGGAATGTTCTGTCTGAAAGAGTGGTGGAAGCAGATTCAATAATACCTTTCAAAAGGGTATATACTTGAAAAGGAGAAATTTGCAGGGCTATGGGGAAAAAGCAGGGGAGTAAGATTAATTGGATAGCACAGGCACGATGGGCAGAATGGCCTCCTACTGAGCTGTATAACTCTATGGGGCCGAAATTCAGCCTCCCAAAAAGGCCACTTACCGCCAGAAAGCGGCGGCCAGGCGATAGAGTTGAGCGGCCGCTGATTTCCGGTTCAATGCCCGCCACGATTGAAATTCACCTCGGGGAATTTTCTTGCGGTCCCCACTTCCGCCCCGCTGTTGCCGACCGTTGAAAGCGCGTCATCAAAGCGCGCACCGCTGCTCTCCCGCCACTTCATGGCACCCCCCGCGAAATTTAGGTGAAAAAATCCACGATTCGGCGCACAGTGCCCCCGACAGCTTTGTCTGCCGGTGCACCTTGTATTCTGTGTGTGAGCCATGGCAGCGCGGCGGCCCTTAAAGGGGAGGGCGCACTGTCGCGGCCGCAGGTTCAGCCGAGCCACCAACAGGCAGCCTGGCACCCCTCTGGGCTGATTTCCCTTTAAATGAGAGCAGAGACGTGGTGACACACACGCACAATGACGCCACCACCGTTCCGCTGTTGGCTAAGAGCGGCGGAGAATCCGTCCCGCCCCCACTTCTGCCCCTCACTGGTACTTACCGCCGCACTTCAGCCCCCATTATGACTGACTTCTGGTCCGCTCAAAAAAATCTGCCATAGAGCTGAAAATGGATCAAGAGTCCGCCTCGTCTGATGCAACGGTAAAAATACTTGGAAAACGGTAGGATTGGCAGGTTTTCGCTGTGGCTGGATTTCTACCCCTATGAATTCTTGGTTCCTGATTAGACCTGTTGATGCCAGCTTCACATCAATTGGATACTTTCAGTGAGTAATCAACAATCAGTCATGGTAGTCATTCATTGTATACAAATGTGTTATACAAATCTATTTGTATTACATCTATATCCACAGTAATATCCATCTGTCATTCATCCAGCCACCTGGTAAATTTATCCAAATTACTTGAATGCTGCCTTACATATGCCACAAAGTGATACTATTATTCAGAATAAAGTTAACTTGCATTTATATAGTTGATGACTGTTGGTAGTCATTATAGTTGGAATTCTAAATTAGTTTTCTCATCACTAAGGATGTAGAAGATGTTACCCAACCTCCTTCCAACAGCTATCAAGGATTTTTAGGCTGGGGGAAGGGCAGGAACAATTCCACCTATAGGAATTTTGATCAGCTGATAATTGTAGGCAACCAACAGATAAAATGCCCGTCATATTTTGAGAATCTTTGGCCATTTTGCCATGGAAAGAAATTAGATCTGAGCTTTTAAAAAATGTGTTTTGTGCAAAAGCTTGCCTCAAAAGGGCTTAGCTTCTCACGACAGCCTCATGCTGGGTTTTGCATCCAATGTCAGACAAGAGGTGATTAATATGAATGATCGGAAGTTGCTTCTCTCTCAGACCAAATAATGGGGCGATTAGTTGTTGTGCTTGGCTATTCAGAAAGATACCTCACACCTTGATCTCCCTGGAGACTGTGAGAGAGGCTTTTAAAAATCAGAACACAGACAC
Source organism: Pristiophorus japonicus (assembly GCF_044704955.1). NCBI lineage: Eukaryota > Metazoa > Chordata > Chondrichthyes > Pristiophoridae > Pristiophorus > Pristiophorus japonicus. The sequence goes on along the minus strand of NC_091994.1, from coordinate 26,132,403 downwards.
CATTAGGGGCAATATAGCAGCAGCAGTCTGTGCAACAACAACAATTTGTGTTTATAGAGCACTTTAACGTAGTGAGATGTCCCAAGGCGTTTCACAGAAGTATTATGAGACAAAAAATTTGACACCCGAGCCACATTAAGGAGAAATTTGGGCAGGTGACTATAAGCTTGGTCAAAAGATAGGTTTTAAGGAGCGTCTTGAAGGATGAAAGAGAGGTTTAGGCAGGGAATTCCAGAGCTTAGAGTCTAGGCAACAGAAGGCACGGCCACCAATGCTTGAGCAATTTATAGTCAGGGATGCCCAAGAGGGCATTAGAGGAGTGCAGACATTTCGGGGGGGTTTGTGGGGCTGGAGGAGATTACAGAGATAGGGAGGGTCGAGGCCATGGAGGGATTTAAAAACAAGGATGAGAATTTTGAAATCGAGGCATTGCTTAACCAGAAGCCAATGTAGGTCAGCGAGCACAAGGGTTATGGGTGAGCAGGACTTGGTGCAAGTTAGGACACGAGTAGCCGAGTTTTGCATCACCTCTAGTTTACGTAGGGTAAATATGGGGGGTCAGCCAGGAGTGTAGAAGTGTGTAGGAATATTCAAGTCTAGAAGTAACAAAGGCATAGATGAGGGCTTCAGCAGCGGATAATCTGAGGCAAGGGCGGAGATGGGCGATGTTACGGAGGTGAAAACAGGCGATCTTAGTTATGCTATGGATATGTGGTCAAAAGCTAATTTCAGGGTCAAAGAAGACACCAAGGTTACGAACAGTCTGGTTCAGCCTCAGGCAGAAGTTGGGGCGAACATAAGAACATAAGAAATAGGAGCAGAAATAGGCCATTTGGCCCCTCGAGCCTGCTCCGCCATTCAATAAGATCATGGCTAATCTGATCATGGACTCAGCTCCACTTCCCTGATTGCTCCCCATAACCCTTTACTCCCTTATTGCTCAAAAATCTGTCTATCTCTGCCTTAATGACCCAGCCTCCACAGCTCTCTGGGGCAGAGAATTCTATAGATTTACAACCCTCTGAGAAAATAAATTTCTCCTCATCTCAGTTTTAAATGGGCGGCCCCTTATTCTAAGACTATGTCCCCTCGTTTTAGTTTCCACTATCAGTGGAAATATCCTCTCTGCACCCACCTTGTTGAGCCCCCACATTATCTTACAAGTTTCAATAAGATCACCTCTCATTCTTCTGAATTCCAACCTACTCAACCTTTCCTCATAAGTCAACCCCCTCATCTCCGGAATCAACCTAGTGAACCTTCTCTGAACAGAATCCAATGGAAGTATATACTACCTTAAAGTGAGTCAGTGGCTAGGGAACAGAGTTTGTGCAGAAAAAGAACCTCTGTCCGAGATGGTAGGACACGGTGCAGACAGATTCTTCTTTTAAGTTGAGCAAGTCGATCCTTCAGATTGGGCTAGCGCATGCATATTCTTTGTTTACAAACAGAAATAGTACAGATTGTGCTAAGCAACTTTCATCATGTATAGTCTATCTACTGTGAAATGAAGCATCATCATCATCATCATCATAGGCAGTTCCTCGGAATCGAGGAAGACTTGCTTCCACTCTTAACATGAGTTCTTAGGTGGCTGAACAGTCCAATATCCACTTTGGTGGTAAAAACAGAGAGACAGACTATTATCTGAATGGTGACAGATTAGGAAAAGGGCAGGTGCAAAGAGACCTGGGTGTCATGGTACATCAGTCATTGAAGGTTGGCATGCAGGTACAGCAGGCGGTTAAGAAAGCAAATGGCATGTTGGTCTTCATAGCAAGGGGATTTGAGTACAAGGGCAGGGAGATGTTGCTACAATTGTACAGGGCCTTGGTGAGGCCACACCTGGAGTATTGTGTACAGTTTTGGTCTCCTAACCTGAGGAAGGACATTCTTGCTATTGAGGGAGTGCAGCGAAGGTTCACCAGACTGATTCCCGGGATGGCGGGACTGACCTATCAAGAAAGACTGGATCAACTGGGCTTGTATTCGCTGGAGTTCAGAAGAATGAGAGGGGACCTCATAGAAACGTTTAAAATTCTGACGGGGTTCGACAGGTTAGATGCAGGAAGAATGTTCCCAATGTTGGGGAAGTCCAGAACCAGGGGACACAGTCTAAGGATAAGGGGGAAGCCATTTAGGACCGAGATGAGGAGGAATTTCTTCACCCAGAGAGTGGTGAACCTGTGGAATTCTCTACTACAGAAAGTTGTTGAGGCCAATTCACTAAATATATTCAAAAAGGAGTTAGATGAAGTCCTTACTACTAGGGGAATCAAGGGGTATGGTGAGAAAGCAGGAATGGGGTACTGAAGTTGCATGTTCAGCCATGAACTCATTGAATGGCGGTGCATGCTAGAAGGGCCGAATGGCCTACTCCTGCACCTATTTTCTATGTTTCTATGTTTCTATGTTTCAATATGAGAACCACAGTTCCTGTCACAGGTGGGACAGATAGTCGTTGAGGGAAAGGGTGGGTGGGACTGATTTGCCGCACACTCTTTTTGCTGCTTGCGCTTGATTTCTGCACGCTCTTGGCGACGAGACTTGAGGTGCTCAGCGCTCTCCCGGATACGCTTCCTCCACTTAGGGCTGTCTTTGGCCAGGGTCTCCCAGATGTCAGTGGGAATGTTGCATTTTATCAGGGAGGCTTTGAGGGTGTCCTTGTATCGTTTCGGCTGCCCACCTTTGGCTCATTTGCCGTGAAGGAGTTCTGAGTAGAGTGCTTGCTTTGGGAATCTCGTGTCTGGCATGCGAACTATGTGGCCTGCCCAGCGGAGCTGATCAAGTGTGGTCAGTGCTTCGATGCTCGGGATGTTGGCCTGGTCGAGGATGCTAATGTTGGTGCGTCTGTCCTCCCAGGAGATTTGTAGGATCTTGCGGAGACATCGTTGGTGGTATTTCTCCAGCGACTTGAGGTGTCTACTGTACATGGTCCATGTCTCTGAGCCGTACAGGAGGGCGGGTATTACTACAACCCTGTAGACTATGAGTTTGATGGCAGTTTTGAGGGCCTGGTCTTCAAACACTCTTTTCCTCAGGCAACCGAAGGCTGTACTGGCGCACTGGTGGCGGTGTTGGATCTCGTCGTCAATGCCTGCTCTTGTTGATAGGAGACTCTCGAGATATGGGAAATGGTTCATGTTGTCCAGGGCCGTGCCGTGGATCTTGATGACTGGGGGACAGTGCTGTGCGGTAAGGACAACAATGTCTGTCTTTGATAGATTGACGAAGCACACATATGTAAGGCGTGGAGATCCAGCCCTGATCATTACAGACAATGGGTTCAATTACTACCTAATTTGCTTTAGTGGTGCTGACTGAGGTGGCCAGAACACCAGGAGAATTCCCTTGCTCTTCAAATAATGCCATAGGATATTTTACAACCACCTGAGAGAGCAGCTGGGGATTCAGTTTTGTGCCTCGTGAAGATGGGGTTGCAATTGTTTCTATAATGTCAGTCTATCTGTAGTATTTGGTTTATCACACTTTTTCAGAGCGATTTTAGTTCCTATTATCACTTCAAAATGTTGTATCCACTTGAACACTTATCATTGCACAATACCCAATCTAGGATAGCCTGTTCCCTAGTAGGCTCCTCAACGTACTGGTTTAAAAAAACCTCTCATACACACTCCAGGAATTCATCTTCCACAGTATTATTACTAATTTTGTTTGGCCAGTCTATATGTAGATTAAAGTCACCTACGATTACTGTAGTACCCTTGTTACATGCATCTCTAATTTCCTGTTTGATGCCGTCCCCTACATTACCACTACTGTTTGGAGGCCTATAGACAACTCCCACCAATGTTTTCTGCCCCTTGGTACTCCTTATCTATTTATATTGAACATGTGTAATTTCATTATGTTTTATTGCTTCATTTGTTTTCAATATTTTATAGATTGCTGAAAACTTCAAGGTCATAGCAAATATTTTGTATTTGTTGTGATTGGCACATTTTGTATTAGTGCAAATCTTTTAGTGTATTTGCTTGTTAAATCGAAATTTCAAAAAACATTGCTCAGACCAGTCATTAAAAGAATCCTTCTCTTTTCTGTGATTTCACTGTTCACGAGTACCAATAACCATGAGCAATTTTAAAGTTGGTAAAATAAAGAAATTATGCTTATTTAACACTCTGCTACTATTCGAGAATGGAAGAGAGATTGATGCTGAAAGCAGAAACTATCGGAAGCCACTATTGGGGAAGGAAGAGTATATTCATGGTAAGATATCACATTTACAGGCAACCAAAAAATGCTTTAAAAAAAAAAAGTGCTTGCGATTTACAGCAATAATGGAATACGACACAGATTGGGATGTGGTGGGATAGATTTGGGGTAATGGTGCTGCAATATGTTGGATCTCCAACATGCTGGTTTTTAAAAATTTGTTCATGGGATGTGGGTGTCGCTGGCAAGCCCAGCATTTATTGCCCACCCCTAATTGCCCTTGAGAAGATGGTGGTGAGCTGCCTTCTTGAACCGCTGCAGCAATCTACAGGTTGATGCCTGTGATTCTGCACAATGGTGAACCTCAATCGTAATTGTGGTAAGATGGGCGCACGGGATATGGAGGAAGGAAAATTGGAGGGCTCAAGACTACAGAAGACTAAATAGGAAAGAAATATAAATCAATGAGCACAAAATTTACGTCACATAATTAACAAGAGTGCACGATGCAAAATGTCAGAGCTATATGTTTGCAAGGTGCTATTTTTTCACAAAATCCTGAGGTGGTTGGAAGGAAGACTTTTTTTAAAGTTCCCACTCTTTCTCCCCATGTATTTCCCCCTTATTGCCTTGTTGCACCAAACAACTACTACCTGATGTACCTCAACTTTACAACCGTGGTGGTGAGCTGCAGCATGAGCCTCCGTCATTCAATTAGGTTTCTCAATCAAAAAACAAACTGCAATTAAAAAAAATATATCAGATATCTCACATATATATATTTCTTCCTATATTTAGGATATAAAAGGATTTCTTAAACATTAAAATTTACCCTTAATAAAGTTGTGCATTGAAACTATTTTGGCCTAGAAATTCGTCTCGGGCAAGGGCTCAAAACAGTCGCCCGCCCCTTAAACACAGTGCCTGATACTGGGGTCCACTGCAGTCAATGAATATCAGGTGCTGTGTACAACGGGGGACCGCTCCGGTATGCCCCCTTTTGAGCCACCACCTGGGATGAGACGAATTTCTAGGCCTTAGTGTTTCAAGTTGGTTTCAGGATTTGCATTCTGTGTTTGCAAAATCTAGTTTTTTCCCCTATGTTTTGCCTGGTCTACCTTTGTGGAGAGATATCTTCCTTCCAGAACATCACCAGTGTTGCTCCAAGCTGATTGCTTGGAGGTATGTAGACGACTGGCAATGGTTTTTCTGATTTTTTTCCTTCAACTTTTTGACCTGAAGCCCGGCAGAATGGGAATTAATTTGAGCGGCTCTATTTGCAGGTCCATTGCTGCCTCACAGTGGGTTAGCCCTGCTGTTTTGCCATTGGCTGAGGCACCTGCCTGACTGATAAGAACATAGGAAATAAGAAGAGGAGTAGGCCATTCGGCCCTCGAGCCTGCTTCGTCATTCAATGAGATCATGGCTGATTTTCTATCTCAACTTCACTTTCTTGCACTGTCCCCATATTCCTTGAATCCCTTAATATCCAAACATCTATCTGTAATGTATGCACCTGTGAGCATGCTCCCAGGTTTGTGGAGCTGTTGGCCATCAGCCGGTCCAGGCATCAGGGGGTCGAGGGGGTCGTTCAGCCCGACTGCCTGCCTCTCTTCCGTGCCTACATTCGGGCCAGGGTGTCCTTGGAGATGGAGCACGCGGTGTCCACCAGTACGCTCGCGGCCTTCCGCGAGAGGTGGCCGCCGGAGGGACTGGAGTGCATCATCACCCCCGGCAACCAAATTTTAATTTGATTTTATATGTTTTAAAGTTGAATTTGTTTTAATTGCCGGTTTTAGTGTCCCCCTCCCCTTTTATAGCGGGCACTTGTAAAATTTATGATTTTAATGCCCCAAAAAAGAAAATCCCCCCAAAAAAACACAAAAAAAAAGAAAAAAAAAGGGCAGTTGAAAAGTGACTGGAGTGTCCCCCAGATTAGGGGGCACTTGATTTAATGTTAATTATGTTTTACTCCAAAAGAGTTGTGGAGCTGTTGCACTGTGAGTGGCTTACCCAGTCACGTGACCGTCACAAGATACAATAAAACCCCGGTTAATTGAGTTCAGGTTCTCCACGATGAGGTGGGCTGTTGTGAGCCTGGTGGATGAACTGGTCGTGTTCAGTTTGATGTTAAACCTTTGCTAATAAACCAGCTAGTTCTTTACAGCAAATGTGTAGCTGTGAATTCTTAAGCAAAGAACCCATGAAGTAAATACACTACACTATTGATCTCTGTCTTGAATACACTCAACACCTGAGCCTCCACAGCCCTCTGGGGGTAGAGAATTCCAAAGATTCACCACCCTCTGAGTGAAGAAATTTCTCCTGTCAATCTGTGACCCTACCTCCGTAATGGTTGCTTTCAGACTATCAATGCTCGCCGGGATCCTACCAAGACATCAAGGAACTGATGGCTGACCTGGATGCTCTCCCTGGACATTCCCACCATGTCCAGTTCCATGTCTGCCTGTCTGTCAGCAGACCGACTTTGCCGATTCACCCTCAAGAGAGATGGTATACGGGACTCAACCCCAGTACTGCGTTGCTGCATGCTACTGGTGCCAGGAGCCTTGGATTCCTCGAACCCTAAGAATGTCACATTGTCTTCAGTGGAGCTGAGTGTCGGTGGTGGAACAGGGGTCGATTGAAACTGCGCCGGACGCTGCACAAGAGTCGGCTCATCCGTATCCTCCTCTTCCTCCTCCTCCAGATGATGGCCTGACGTGGAGTGGCCCCTTGAGGGATGCGGTGCCTGTGTCTGCTCCTCTGGGAGTAGAAAGCAACAGTCGAGTGTTTAGCAGCGGGGGAGGGGGCAGGGTGACATGAGGAAGGTCGCATAGCACAGGCTCATTTGAAGGACTGCCGCTACTCCTTATATCTAGTCCAGAGACACTGCATCACATTGCCCCAACTTGATTCAGAGCACACAAGAACACAAGAAATAGGAGCAGGAGTAGGCCATTTGACCGCTCGAGCTTGCTCCACCATTTCATAAGATCATGGGTGATCTGATCATGGACTCAGTTCCTCTTTCCTGCCTGCTCCCCATAACCCTTTATTCCCTTATTGCTCAAAAATCTGTCTATCTCCGCCTTAAATATATTCCATGACCCAGCCTCCTCAGCTCTCTGGGGCAGATAATTCTATGGATTTACAACCCTCTGAGAGAAGAAATTCCTCCTCATCTCAGTTTTAAATGGCGGCCCATTATTCTGAGACTATTCCCCCTAGTTCTAGTCTCCCCTATCAGTGGAAACATCCTCTCTGCATCCACCATGTCAAGCCCCCTCATAATCTTATACGTTTCGATAAGATCACCTCTCATTCTTCTGAATTCCAATGAGTATAGGCCCAACCTACTCAAACTATCTTCATGTCAACCCCCTCATCTCCAGAATCAGCCTCGTAAACCTTCTCTGAACAGCCTCCAATGCAAGTATATCCTTTCTTAAATACGGAGACCAAAAACTGCATGCAGTACTCCAGGTGTGGCCTCACCAAAATCTGTACAGTTGTAGCAGGACTTCTCTGCTTTTATACTCTATCCTCCTTACAATAAAGGGCAACATTCCATTTGCCTTCCTGATTAATTGCTGTACCTGCATACTAACTTTTTGTGTTTCATGCACAAGGACCCATAGGTCCCTCTGTACTGAAGCACTTAGCAATTTTTCTCCATTTAAATTATAATTTGCTGTTCTATTTTTCTGCCACAGTGGATAACCTCACATTTTCCTACATTATACTCCATCTGCCAAATTTTTGCCCACTCACTTAGACTGTCTATATCCCTTTGCAGAATTTTTGTGTCCTCAAAATTTGCTATTGCACCCATCTTTGTATCATCAGTTACATTACACTCGGTCCCTTCATCCAAGTCATTAATATAAATTATAAATAGTTGAGGCCCCAGACCGACCCCTGCGGCATCCCACTAGTTACTGTTTGCCAACCGGAAAAGGACCCGTTTATCCCGACTCTCTGTTTTCTGTTAGTTAGCCAATCCGCTATCCATAATAATATATTACCCCCAACCCTGTGAACTTTTATCTCGTGCAGAAACCTTTTATATGGCAGCTTAAATGTCTTCTGGAAATCCAAGTACACCACATCCACTGGTTCCGCCTTATCCACCCTGCTCGTTTCATCCTCAAAGAACTCCAGCAAATTTGTCAAACATGATTTCCCTTTCATAAAACCATGCTGACTCTGCTTGATTGAATTATGCTTTTCCAACTGTCCTGCTACTGCTTCCTTAATAATGGACTCCAGCATTTTCCCAACGACAGATGTTAGGCTAACCGGTCTATAATTTCCTGCTTTCTTTCTGCCCCCTTTTTTAAATAGGGGCATTACATTTGTGTTTTTCCAATCTGCTGGGACCTCCCCAGGTATCCAGGGAATTTTGGTAAATTACAAAATGCATCCACTATCTCTGCAGCCACTTCCTTTAAGACCGTAGGATGCAAGCCATCAGGTCCAGGGGAGTTGTCCGCCTTTAGTCCCATTATTTTACCGATTACTATTTCAATAGTGATGGTGATTGTATTAAGTTCCTCCCTCCCTATAGCCGCTTGATTATCCTCAATTGGGATTTTTTTTTTAGTGTCTTCTAATGTGAAGACCGATACAAAATATTTGTTCAAAGTCTCTGCCATTTCCCTGTTCCCCATTCTTAATTCCCCAGTCTCATCCTCTCGGGGACCAACATTTACTTTAGCCACTCTTTTCCTTTTTATGTACCTGTAGAAACTCTTACTATCTGTTTTTATATTTCATGCTAGTTTACTTTCAAAGCCACTGCAGGACATTGCCCTAACCTATCCCAGAGAGTGTGCAGGACTTACCCTCAGTATCCGAGCGGGGGTCAGCGCCCCCAATGGCAACTGTCTAACCAGTGACAGTGATGAAGCCTGCCACTCTCTCCTCGATGTCTGTGAGTGACAGGGTCTGAGGCGGACTGCCGCCTGTCCGCACCTGCTCGCGACGATTATGCGATTTCTTTGCCTGCAAAGATGAAAATGAGAATGGTTACAAGAGGGTCCATCTGCTCTTGTGGCACAGATAGCCACCAAAGCACTTATATCATACTGTGTGAATGTAATAGAGTCCTCTGTTGAATGGCCTTGGAATTTGCACATGGTTCATCAGGAGGACATCGATGTGGGGAGCAATCTTATGAGATCTCAGAAAGCAATCTATTTCTGGTGGAACCTCAGCGGCTGTGGGCAAAACTTCGACCAAGATTGGGTGCTATATAATTGCAGTAAGACGACTTTACTCATACTCAAATCCTCTTGTAATAAAGACCAACATACCATTTGCTTTCCTAATTGCTTGCTGTACCTGCATGTTAACTTTCAGTGATTGATGTACAAGGACACCCAGGTCCCTCTGAACACCAGCTCTCACCATGTAAAAAATACTCTGCTTTTCTATTTTTCCAATCAAAGTTAATAACTTCACATTTCTCCACATTATATTCCATCTGTCATGTTCTCAGACTGCTAGCCTTATGTAATATATGCAGGAACCTCATCTCATATGCTAATCTTTCATATGGGATTCTCTACCCCAGAAGGCTGTAGGTGCTCAGTCGGTGATTATATTCAAGACTGAGATTGATAATGTTTTGGACACAAAGGGAATCAAGGGATATGGGATAGGGCGGGAAAATGGAATTGAGGTAGAAGATCAGCCAAGATCTGATTGAATGGCGGAGCAGCCTTGAGGTGCCATATGGCTGACTCCTGCCCCTATTTCTTACGGTCTTATGTAATTGGAGTCCTATGATGTACATAAGACATTGATAGCATTTTACCAGCTTAATGCACGGGGTGGTGAGGGGGGTGGGGGGGTGGGGTGATGGTTGGTGGACACGGGGAGTCCTGTTGTTGCCCTGCTCATTAAAATCTGTTGGGGAAGAAGCAAGTGCCCTCAAAAGTAATGTTTAAACTTATCTTTGTGGGGTAAGGTGAAGCCGGAATGCTCCTCCAAGCCCCACACAGTCCTCGCCTCTACTGCCCCAAGCTGTCCCCACTCCACTTCCCACACATGAGACCATGCCGAACCCCACGCCTTACCTGAGTGCCAGGTTCAGTGCTTCAGGTGGATGTAAAAGATCCCATTGCAATATTTGAAGAAGAGCAGTGAGTTCTCATGGTGTCCTAACCAATACACCTCCCTCGAAAGAAATGAACTGATACTTCACCTCGTTTCCTGTTCATGGAGCCTGCTGTGTGCATCTTGACGACTGCTTTCCCCCAAGTAACAACAGCGACTAAACTTCAAAAGTAATCAGTTGTTTGTAAAGCACTTTGGGACATCCTGAGGGCGTGATAAGATCCCACGTAAATCTCTTTGTGGTGATGTGGCTGAATTTGGAAACTCAGCTGTGTGTAGGGTTACATCTACAAATCTGCAACACTACACTGCCTCTGCTTCTTGTATTTTAAAATAATCCAAGAACCATGATAATCTAGAGCAGCAAGATAGCATTACTAATAAAGTATTGTCTCTTTAAGGATTCATAATATGGGAATTAGAATTCTTGGCAAAATAACATCCACACATCCCACATATATGCACACTTATTTTCCCTTTGCTGCTGGTGTTCCATGGCCTCAGATATTCTCTTTTCCTTTTTTTTAAAGAAAAGGTAATGAGCTGGTTTACTGTACAAAGCCTGCTTGACAACTTAGATAGATAATTATACTTTACAATAAAATTACACAACTTCAGCAAAATAAACAAATGTATATGTTTTTGGTAGACAGAGATAAGCACAGTGCTCCCAGGCTCTCCGAGGAAGACAATTAACCACCCAGTGTCCTTGGATTTAGACAGACATTGGCTGCGGGAGCAGCGTCGAGAGGCCTATAAAGGCCAGCCGGTGCAGCTGGTGCTGGGTGAGAAGGCAAAAAAAGAAGTAGAAAGAAATTGAAAGGTGAAGTCACAGCCAAGGGGGTAAATGATTGGTGAGTAGCTTTTCTTTTTCTTTTCTTTATCAGTAAGTAACCATTAGCATTGTTGTTGCCAAATTAAGTTAATCTAGGGGTTAAGTCATGGCAGGACAGCTCGGACACGTGTTATGTTCCTCCTGTACTATGTGGGAAGTCAGGGGCGCTTCTGGTGTCCCTGACGACTACGTGTGCGGGAAGTGTATCCGCCTCCAGCTCCTGACGGACCGCATTGCGGCACTGGAGCTGCGGGTGGGTGAACTCTGGAGCATCCACGATGCTGAGAATGACGTGAATAGCACGTTTAGTGAGTTGGAAAAGGGTACACAGCCAGATAGTAAATGGGTGACCAGCAGGAAGAGCAGTGCAAGGAAGGTAGTGCAGGGGTCCCCTGCATTCATCCCCCCGCAAAACAGATACACCACTGTTGGGTACTGTTGAGGCAGGTGATTCATCAGGGGGGAGTAGCAGCAGCCAAGATCATGGCAACATGGGTGGCTCTGCTGCACAGGAGGGCAGGAAAAAGAGTGGAAGAGCTATAGTGATAGGCGATTCGATTGTAAGGGGAATAGATAGGAGTTTCTGCGGCTGCAACCAAGACTCCAGGATGGTATGTTGCCTCCCTGGTGCAAGGATCAAGGATGTCTCGGAGTGGGTGCAGGACATTCTGAAAAGGCAGGGTGAACAGCCAGTTGTCGTGGTGCATATAGGTACCAACGATATAGGTAAAAAACGGGATGAGGTCCTACGAGACTAATTTAGGGAGCTAGGAGCTAAATTAAAAAGTAGGACCTCAAAAGTAGTAATCTCAGGATTGCTACCAGTGCCACGTGCTAGTCAGAGTAGGAATCGCAGGATAGCTCAGATGAATACGTGGCTTGAGGAGTGGTGCAGAAGAGAGGGCTTCAAATTCCTGGGACATTGGAACCGGTTCTGGGGGAGATGGGACCAGTACAAACCGGACGGTCTGCGCATGGGCAGGACTGGAACCAATGTCCTACGGGGAGTGTTTGCTAGTGCTGTTGGGGAGGAGTTAAACTAACATGGCAGGGGGATGGGAACCTATGCAAGGAGACAGAGGGAAATAAAATGGAGGCAGAAGCAAAAGATAGAAAGGAGAATAGTAAAAGTGGAGGGCAGATAAACCCAAGGCAAAAAACAAAAAGGGTCACATTACAGCAAAATTCTAAAGGGGCAAAGAGTGTTAAAAAGACAAGCCTGAAGGCTTTGTGCCTCAATGCGAGGAGAATTCGGAATAAGGTGGACGAATTAACTGTGCAGACAGCAGTTAACGGATATGATGTAATTGGCATCACAGAGACATGGCTCCAGGGTGACCAAGGCTGGGAACTCAACATCCAGGGGCATTTAACATTTAGGAAGGATAGGCAGAGAGGAAAAGGAGGCGGGATGGCATTGCTGGTTAAAGAGGAAATTAATGCAATAATAAGGAGGGACATTAGCCTGGATGATGTGGAATCGGTATGGGTGGAGCTGCGGAATTCCAAACGGCAGAAAATGCTAGTGGGAGTTGTGTACAGACCACCAAACAGTGGTAGTGAGGTTGGGGACAGCATCAAACAAGAAATAAGGGATGTGTGTAATAAAGGTACAGCAGTTATCATGGGCGACTTTAATCTACATATTGATTGGGCAAACCAAACTGGTAGCAATGTGGTGGAAGAGGATTTCCTGGAGTGTATTAGGGATGGTTTTCTAGACCAATATGTCGAGGAACCAACTAGACAGCAGGCCATCCTAGATTGGGTGATGTGTAATGAGAAGGGACTAATTAGCAATCTTGTTGTGCGAGGCCCCTTAGGGAAGAGTAACCATAAAATGATAGAATTCTTTATTATGATGGAGAGTGACACAGTTAATTCGGAAACTAGGGTCCTGAACTTAAGGAAAGGTAACTTCGACGGTATGAGGCGTGAATTGGCTAGAGTAGACTGGCAAAGGATACTTAAAGGATTGACGGTGGATAAGCAATGGCAAACATTTAAAGATCACATGGATGAACTTCAGCAATTGTACATCCCTGTCTGGAGTAAAAATAAAACGGGGAAGGTAGCTCAACCATGGCTAACAAGGGAAATTAAGGATAGTGTTAAAGCCAAGGAAGAGGCATATAAATTGGCTAGAAAAAGCAACAAACCTGAGGACTGGGAGAAATTTAGAATTCAACAGAGGAGGACTAAGGGTTTAATTAAGAGGGGGAAAATAGAGTACGAGAGGAAGCTTGCAGGGAACATAAAAACGGACTGCAAAAGCTTCTATAAATATGTGAAGAGAAAAAGATTAGTGAAGACAAACGTAGGTCCCTTGCAGTCGGATTCGGGTGAATTTACAATGGGGAACAAAGAAATGGCAGACCAATTGAACCAATACTTCGGTTCTGTCTTCACGAAGGAAGATACAAATAACCTTCCGAATGTACTAGGGGACAGTGGGTCTAGTGAGAAGGAGGAACTGAAGGATATCCTTATTAGGCAGGAAATTGTGTTAGGGAAATTGATAGGATTGAAGGCCGATAAACCCCCGGGGCCTGATAGTCTGCATCCCAGAATACTTAAGGACGTGGCCATAGAAATAGTGGATGCATTGGTGATCATTTTCCAACAGTCTATCGACTCTGGATCAGTTCCTATAGACTGGAGGATAGCTAATGTAACACCACTTTTTAAAAAAGGAGGGAGAGAGAAAACGGATAATTATAGACCAGTTAGCCTGACATCAGTAGTGGGGAAAATGTTGGAATCAATCATTAAGGATGAAATAGCAGCGCATTTGGAAAGCAGTAACAGGATCGGACCAAGTCAGCATGGATTTATGAAAGAGAAATCATGCTTGCCGAATCTTCTGGAATTTTTTGAGGATGTAACTAGCAGAGTGGACAAGGGAGAACCAGTAGATGTGGTGTATTTGGACTTTCAAAAGGCTTTTGATAAGGTCCCGCACAAGAGGTTGGTGTGCAAAATCAAAGTGCATGGTATTGGGGGTAATGTACTGACATGGATAGAGAACTGGTTGGCAGACAGAAAGCAGAGAGTCAGGATAAACGGGTCCTTTTCAGAATGGCAGGCAGTGACTAGTGGAGTGCCGCAGGGCTCAGTGCTGGGACCCCAGCTCTTTACAATATACATTAATGATTTAGATGAAGGAATTGAGTGTAATATCTCCAATTTTGTGGATGACACTAAACTGGGTGGCAGTGTGAGCTGTGAGGAGGACGCTGAGAGGCTGCAGGGCGACTTGGACAGGTTAGGTGAGCGGGCAAATGCATGGCAGATGCAGTATAATGTGGATAAATGTGAGGTTATCCATTTGGGGGCAAAAACACGAAGGCAGAATATTATCTGAATGGCAGCAGATTAGGAAAAGGGGAGGTGCATCGAGACCTGGGTGTCATGGTTCATCAGTCACTGAACGTGGGCATGCAGGTACAGCAGGCGGTGAAGAAGGCAAATGGTATGTTGGCCTTCATAGCTAGGGGATTTGAGTATAGGAGCAGGGAGGTCTTACTGCAATTGTACAGGGCCTTAGTGAGGCCTCACCTGGAATATTGTGTTCAGTTTTGGTCTCATAATCTGAGGAAGGATGGTCTTGCTATTGAGGGAGTGCAGCGAAGGTTCACCAGACTGATTCCAGGGATGGCTGAACTATCATATGAGGAGAGACTGGATCAACTGGGTCTTTATTCACTGGAGTTTAGAAGGATGAGAGGGGATCTCAGAGAAACGTATAAGATTCTGACGGGACTGGACAGGTTAGATGCGGGAAGAATGTTCCCGATGTTGGGGAAGTCCAGAACCAGGGGACATAGTCTTAGGATAAGGGGTAGGCCATTTAGGACTGAGATGAGGAGAAACTTCTTCACTCAGAGAGCTGTTAACCTATGGAATTCCCTGTCGCAGAGAGTTGTTGATGCCAGATCATTGAATATATTCAAGATATGGCCCTTATGGCTAAGGGGATCAAGGGGTATGAAGAGAAAGCAGGAAAGGGGTACTGAGGGAATGATCAGTCATGATCTTATTGAATGGCTGTGCAGGCTCGAAGGGCCGAATGGCCTACTGCTGCACCTATTTTTCTATGTTTACCTCCACATCTGAAGGCAAGCTTGGTTGGGTAAATACAAAAGCAAAATGCTGCGGATGCTGGGAATTTGAAATAAATACAGAAAATGCTGGAAACACTCAACACCTTCCCGTGCGAGCACAGGAGATGCAATATCTGCCCTTTCACTTCCTCCCTTGCCATTGATCAGGGCCCCAAACACTCCTTCCAGGTGAAACAGCGATTTACCTGTACTTCTTTTAGTTTAGTATACTGTATTCGCTGCTCACGTGTGGTCTCCTCTACATTGGGGATACTAAACGCAGATTGGGTGACTGCTTTGCTGAGCACCTCCGTTCAGTCCGCAAGCGTGACACCGAACTTCCGGTTCCGGTTGCTTGCCATTTTAATTCTCCGCCCGTCTCCCACTCTGACCTCTCTGTCCTCGACACTGCTCCAATGAAGCTCAGCTTTCGATTCGGCACTTTACATCCTTCTGGACTCAACATCGAGTTCAACAATTTCAGATTGTAACCACTGCTCCCATTTTTTTGGACAGCAGGTTCTGTTAATGATTCTGCTGTTGCCATTTACACCCTATCTAGACTCATTTTTTGTTTCTTTACTTGCCCCATTATCATCTCCTTTTGCCTCACACCATCTTCCCTTTTGTCATTTAATCTCTCCTGCCTTCCACCCTATCACAGACCTTCCCTTTTGTTCTTTTCTCCCCCCTTTCCCTGCCTCTGTACTTACTTAAAACCTGTTACGTCTCTAACTTTTTGCAGTTCTGATGAAGGGTCTTCGACCTGAAAGGTTAACTCAGTTTCTCTCTCCACAGATGCTGCCTAACCTGCTGAGTAGTTCCAGCATTTTCTGTTTTTATTTTGGCTGTAGAAATGTTGCCTCGGAGGCTGTTGGAACAGCTAGCTGAAACCACCTCTTTTGTTGGAGCTTATTGCTTCCAGCATTGACTGTGCTGCCTCATTTACTTTGCTAGTTCACCTCAGTTAAGAAAGATGCTGTCTGTGGCAAACTGACAGTGTAACGGCAGGATTACACACAAAGTTCAAGTGGCTTTATGTTACCTGTACATTGGGTGTGTGCGATTGTATCTGATTCCCTGCCATCTAACTGTTTTTGAAAAATGTGTTTATTCAATGATTACTGGAAGCGTTAATTTCCAGTTCCGAAATCCGCATGTGTTATAATTCATCGCCTGCTTACATCTCAGTCGCTGAGACGGGATTGCAATTTCAATTTTTCTCAGATGTCAAAAACAGACAAACTATTTGAAATGTTAACGCCTGTGAATTAACATTCTGCGGAATAGACACATTTAATTTCTCTTAATGCAGAATCATTGAAGAGATGCAGGAAGATGGTGATACCTAAACATGAACAATGCACCTTATAAGGTGTGACAGCTGGCTGTAACCTGGAAGAATTCTCATGGCGCAAAACAATACTGCAGATTGCTCACGTCTTTAGTTCCGACTAGAGATCTGAACTCTGTAGGTTGGCTGAGAAACACATTAATGATGGATGGCATTGGATTGCGAAATCTACAAAAAACTGTTTCGTCCAAAAGTCCTGGAGATTATCAAGTTGTTTATGAAAGATGTTTTAAAAAGGGTATTTTAACTTCATATGGACTTATTCTATCTTTATTGTTCTCTAAATATTAACTTTTCAGTATCTTTATGAGTTTCATGACTTCTGTGTACTATTTTATGTGAAAATAAATCTCTTAGGTTTCACCTCTGCATGTTTTCTGCTATTTGAAGGCAACAGGTGAATATGGTAGATATAGAAACATAGAAACATAGAAAATAGGTGCAGGAGCAGGCCATTCAGCCCTTCTAGCCTGCACCGCCATTCAATGAGTTCATGGCTGAACATGAAACTTCAGTACCCCCTTCCTGCTTTCTCACCATACCCCTTGATCCCCCGAGTAGTAAGGACTTCATCTAACTTCCTTTTGAATATATTTAGTGAATTGGCCCCAACCACTTTCTGTGGCAGAGAATTCCACAGGTTCACCACTCTCTGGGTGAAGAAGTCGCTCCTCATCTCGGTCCTAAATGGCATACCCCTTATTCTTAGATTGTGACCCCTGGTTCTGGACTTCCCCAACATTGGGAACATTCTTCCTGCATCTAACCTGTCTAAACCCGTCAGAATTTTAAACGTTTCTATGAGGTCCCCTCTCATTCTTCTGAACTTTAGTGAATACAAGCCCAGTTGATCCAGTCTTTCTTGATAGGTCAGTCCTACCATCCCGGGAATCAGTCTGGTGAATCTTCGCTGCACTCCCTCAATAGCAAGAATGTCCTTCCTCAAGTTAGGAGACCAAAATTGTACACAATACTCCAGGTGTGGCCTCACCAAGGCCCTGTACAACTGTAGCAACACCTCCCTGCCCCTGTACTCAAATCCCCTCGCTATGAAGGCCAACATGCCATTTGCTTTCTTAACCGCCTGCTGTACCTGCATGCCAACCTTCAATGACTGATGTACCATGACACCCAGGTCTCGTTGCACCTTCCCTTTTCCTAATCTGTCACCATTCAGATAATAGTCTGTCTCTCTGTTTTTACCACCAAAGTGGATAACCTCACATTTATCCACATTATACTTCATCTGCCATGCATTTGCCCACTCACCTAACCTATCCAAGTCACTCTGCAGCCTCATAGCATCCTCCTCGCAGCTCACACTGCCACCCAACTTAGTGTCATCCGCAAATTTGGAGATACTACATTTAATCCCCTCGTCTAAATCATTAATGTACAATGTAAACAGCTGGGGCCCCAGCACAGAAACTTGCGGTACCCCACTAGTCACTGCCTGCCATTCTGAAAAGTACCCATTTACTCCTACTCTTTGCTTCCTGTCTGACAACCAGTTCTCAATCCACGTCAGCACACTACCCCCAATCCCATGTGCTTTAACTTTGCACATTAATCTCTTGTGTGGGACCTTGTCGAAAGCCTTCTGAAAGTCCAAATATACCACATCAACTGGTTCTCCTTTGTCCACTTTACTGGAAACATCCTCAAAAAATTCCAGAAGATTTGTCAAGCATGATTTCCCCTTCACAAATCCATGCTGACTTGGACCTATCATGTCACCATTTTCCAAATGCGCTGCTATGACATCCTTAATAATTGATTCCACCATTTTACCCACTACTGAGGTCAGGCTGACCGGTCTATAATTCCCTGTTTTCTCTCTCCCTCCTTTTTTAAAAAGTGGGGTTACATTGGCTACCCTCCACTCGATAGGAACTGATCCAGAGTCAACGGAATGTTGGAAAATGACTGTCAATGCATCCGCTATTTCCAAGGCCACCTCCTTAAGTACTCTGGGATGCAGTCCATCAGGCCCTGGGGATTTACCGGCCTTCAATCCCATCAATTTCCCCAACACAATTTCCCGACTAATAAAGGTTTCCCTCAGTTCCTCCTCTCTACTAGACCCTCTGACCCCTTTTACATCCGGAAGGTTGTTTGTGTCCTCCTTAGTGAATACTGAACCAAAGTACTTGTTCAATTGGTCTGCCATTTCTTTGTTCCCCGTTATGACTTCCCCTGATTCTGACTGCAGGGGACCTACGTTTGTCTTTACTAACCTTTTTCTCTTTACATACCTATAGAAACTTTTGCAATCCGCCTTAATGTTCCCTGCAAGCTTCTTCTCGTACTCCATTTTCCCTGCCCTAATCAAACCCTTTGTCCTCCTCTGCTGAGTTCTAAATTTCTCCCAGTCCCCAGGTTCGCTGCTATTTCTGGCCAATTTGTATACCACTTCCTTGGCTTTAATACTATCCCTGATTTCCCTAGATAGCCACGGTTGAGCCACCTTCCCTTTTTTATTTTTACGCCAGACAGGAATGTACAATTGTTGTAATTCATCCATGCGGTCTCTAAATGTCTGCCATTGCCCATCCACAGTCAACCCCTTAAGTATCATTCGCCAATCTATCCGAGCCAATTCACGCCTCATACCTTCAAAGTTACCCTTCTTTAAGTTCTGGACCATGGTCTCTGAATTAACTGTATCATTCTCCATCCTAATGCAGAATTCCACCATATTATGGTCACTCTTCCCCAAGGGGCCTCGCACAATGAGATATGTTACACAATCTCCAGTGGTCAACACCACAATTGGGGACAATTGATCATCATCATCATCATAGGCGGCCCCTTGAACGAGGATGACTTGCTTCCACAAGAGTTCACAGATGTTTCAATGAAGGACCCGATGTTGCAGTCCTGAACTCCAGATGAGGGGGTGGGAGAAGCCTGTGCATGGATTTTTTTAACCTGTGGTGACCATTGCACATTAGCCACCACACGGGCTTGATAGAGCTAGGCCTTTATCCAGTGGCAATGGTTGAACCAGGACGACTGGAGACCCAATCTGCTGCACGGACATAGTGCGCACACATATTGCAGTGTGGACAGGCCCGTCCTGCCCCTGGGCCATCGGCTCTTCTGAGAATGGTATCCTCATTCGCTGCACCTTTGCCCAATTGCTAATCTGTGGCTCACTATCCTACTCACAGCATATACAAGGATAGAGGTTTCAATTCATAGAAGACTTGTTCTGCTTATGGAGGCCCCTTTTGGCCATGGGCACAAGACAAATGTGTTGGGAGGAAGCCTGAACTGTAACAGTAACCCAACATGGAAAATGTAATTGTAAGCTGTAATCCCTGTAATCTACATCGATCATATTGAATTTAAGGGGAATGTGAGACCTTCATGCATGGTGATTAAAACAAAGTTAAGCAATTTACTGAGGATGGGCCTAATTAAAGTAAGCCAAACTAACTACTGCCTCCTTTTTGTGCACAATGAAAAATACATTTGAAGTGGAATTTTATACACCAACACTGTTTGACTGTTACTTAGTAATACCGTTTCCATATGTTTTCTCCTAACTATGAATCTATGGTTATTTGTATGACTGGAGTAATTTCTTATCTAAAAAATCTATCTATCTCAGTTTTGAAAACTTTAATTGAACAAATCACAGGCATTTCATAGAATCATAGAAATTTACAGCACGGAAGGAGGCCAGTTAGGCCCATCATGTCTGCGCCCTCAATAGGCGGTGGGAACTGTAATGTATGAAAACTTGGACGTACAATTCTGTATTCCTTCATCCAAGTCATTGATAAATATGGTGAAAAGCGTAGGCCTTAGTACAAGTCCCTGGGAGACACCACTCATCACATCCTGTCAATCAGAGTACGTACTCATTATCCCTACACTCTGTGTCCGTGCGCACATGTGTGCGATATGTGTGTGCACTATGTCTGTGCAGCAGAGCAGGTCTCCAGTCTTCCTGGTTAACCCTTGCCACTGGATAAAGGTCTAGCTCTGTCGAGCCCGTGTGGTGACTGATGTGCAAAGGTCACCACACGTTAAAAATGTCCACGCATAGGCATCTTCCACCCCCAATATTGGAGTTCAGGACTGGAACATCGGGTCCTTCATTGAAACATCTGTGAACTCTTGTGGAAGCAAGTCATCCTTGTTCGAGGGACCGCCTATGATGATGATGACTCTGTGTCCTACCTCCCAACCAATTTCCAACCCATCTCGCAAGGCTGCGTCCGATTCCATATGCATTCATATTTGCTAATAATCTCTTGTCTGGAAACTTATCAAATGCCTTCTGGACGTCCATGTGGATAACATCCATAGACACTCCCTTATCCACCATGTTAGTGACCTCCTCAAAGAATTCAGTTAGATTATTCAGACAGGACTTACCCATCACAGATTCATGCTGACATTCTCTGATCAGCTCAAATTTGTCCAAGTGCTCAGTCGTTCTCCCTAATGACGGTTTCTAATAACTTCCCACAACTGACATTAAACTAACAGCTCTGTAGTTACCTTGTTTCTCTTTCCCATCCTTCTTAAATAATCATGGTAAAGTTTTGAAATATGTCCTTTTGTTAATCAAAACTATTTGAAGAAAAACTACTGGGCAGAAAGTGGCAGGAGGTAACCTATCTGGACAGCTGACTGAACAGTATTGATTTATCCTGGGAAATTAGATACACTCTACATGCTCAAGCTACACAATCCAATTTCAGCTCAGAGTCACAGGTCTGGACAAAATGGAAGGTCTGCAAATTCCTCAGAGTTGTTCTCACTCTCCTGCCGTAACTTTGCCCGAAGGGCAATGGAAACTCCATTTATATACATAAACAAGGTTTCTGCTATACTTTCGGCGAAGTTTTGGTGGCGGAATGGAAGCGGCTCTGAGGAAATTCTAGGCAAAAATGTCCAGGCTTTTGGGAGAGGCTGATGTCTTCAAATAAGAATTTTAATGAAGAAATTTACAAAAAAGAAAGACTTACATTTATTTAGCGCCTTTCATGACTACCGGACGTCTCACAGCACCTTATAGCCAATGAAGAACTTTTCCAGTGTAGTCACTGTTGTAATGTGGGAAACGAAAGACAATTCCATGGATACATTTAACCAGGTTATTGTAAAAAATGTAATTCTTTGAATGTTTTATTTTGTTTATTTTAGGTTATTTGAAATTTCAGCTCCTGAGAAAAACATGGCACCTGAAAAAAATTCATAAAACATTTTGAGCGATTTATGGGAACTTGGTGGCCAGATTGTACAATATCAGTTGCCCATTTTTCTGTGAAAGCCACAAATTATTGGCCTTGAATATGCCTGAAACAGAGGACCATCAAAATATGTGGGTCATTATTGTTCAAGTAGTAACAATGTTTTTTAAATGTTGAAGAATGTAGAGGACCGAAGAAACGTATCAATCACTAAAAATGTGTCTAAGTTAGGAATAACATACAATAAACACTTCATAGGATACAAACTCAACCACATGGGTCCAAAATATACACACTTGGTGAGAAAAAATATTGTTAGCTGCACACTTGGGGTTTCTGGAGGAGGGACGACTTGGAGATCCCACTTTGGGTTAGTGTTACATAAGGGGTGAAATTACTGCCTATGCTAGTTTTAGTGATACCATAGATGAATATAAAGTGATGAAATATGTTTACTCCAATATATTTTGTTAGTAAAATTAGTAAAGACACCAATTTAATCATCAACTCTTGGTTAAAATGCTTTTTACCGAAAACGAGAGCCCCCCAACCACCCTAGCTCCGGAGTTAAAAGGGGACGTGACATTTTTAGAATTGCAAAAATCTAAATGTTCATTTCGGATGAGACGTTAAACCGAGGCCCCGTCTGCCCTCTCAGGTGGACGTAGAAGATCCCGTGGCACTATTTCGAAGAAGAGCGGGGGAGTTATCCCCAGTATCCTGGCCAATATTTATCCCTCAATCAACATAACAAAAAGAACAGATTATCTGGCCATTATCACATTGCTGTTTGTGGGAGCTAGCTGTGCACAAATTGGCTGCCGCATTTCCCACATTACAACAGTGACGACACTCCAAAAGTAATTCATTGGCTGTAAAGCACTTTGAGACGTTCAGTGGTCGTGAAAGGCGCTATATAAATGCAAGTTTTTCTTTCTTTTAATCTCATGATGGTTATTAAAGTTATTATCAATAAGAAATAATATCATAACAATGTTCATTAATTCTTCTGAAATGTCATATGACCATATTTATGTAGTTGAATAAATTAATCATTGACTTCCTAACTTCTGAACAATTTTATTGAAGAAACAAGCGTACCATAGCACAAAGTTAATGAATGAAAATATTCTTCCACGTCTGCTTCCTCCAAGCCTATTGCCATCTTTAAGTAGGATGGTGATGAGACATCTGCTGAAGGAGATCTCATCACAGTCCTCAAAGACAAGGGGGCTGAACTTGGTGGGCTTACCGCCTGCTGCCGCCGGGTTTTCTGGGCGGTCTCTCCTCCGAGCAAGTTTGGAGGAGGCCTCCCGCCGGCGGGGAGGGAAGACTGCTGGGGACCGCCCGCTGATATCCGTTGGTGTGCAACGCGCGTAAGTGTCCTCCCGCCCGCCGAGCTGCCAGTTTAGTCCGGGCAGGAGTCCACTGCAGCAGGGGGAAGGACCGCTGTGTGGAGGCAGGTCTAACCCCAACAGTAAGTATGAAGACCTGTAAAAAAAGGTTAGTAAACTTCTTTTCTTAATTTTTTTTCCCAGCGATTCAGGTGGATGAGGCGGCGGTACTTTGCCGAGGATTGCATTTGCCGCCGAGATTGGGAGCTCCTGCCCGCTGCCGCCCAGATTCATGGCGTAAGTCCTTCTTTTGCCACCGGGCGGTCTTTCCAGGACTTTTTCATTAGCGTTCCGCCCAAAGTACCGTCAGGATCTCAGCGGTTCTTTGGGTGGCACTTGTGCGGAACTTAACTCCCACCAAGTTCAGGGCCAAGGGATCTGGATCTGGATCTTACGTTGTGTTCTCGCGCTTCATATCTGTGGTAGTATTCACAATAGAGCTATCTTGGGGTAGCACCATACAAGCTAGGATGACACATCTGCTCCAATGATAGGTCTGGGTTCCAACACACAATCACAGCTGCAAAGCAGCCTGGAAAAAGATATTTGCTAACTTCATCAGGTCTTTGAAACATCTGTGACCTTGTACAGTCTTGTAACACCAAGATGCACAGAGAAAAGATGATATGGCATATCATTATGCAGGTTGGTTGAGCACAGTTACTCTGCAGGTGGCTCTCTTGTTAATCTCCTCAGCACAATTGTAAAAAAAAAGCACCGCTTCAGGATGTTGGCATTCAGAGCTCCTTTCAGTTCTCTCGAGTCCAGCCGACAGTGATTATGGGATGAACATTCAGTTTTTTTACGCCTGATGAGCCATCATATCTAGAGTGCAACCCTGTGGAGAAACATTAGAAAAGTCAATGCTGAGAAAAGCCTATTCATCCCATCAAATCTCATCGCTCCCTGAAGTACACTAGCTCTGCCATTATAGCAATAATGGGTCCCCCCAATTCTCAGCCACCAATCCTTTGTAAATTCTATAAATAGTACAAATGTATGTAGTTTTAGATAAAACGTTGGCATTTATTACATTTTCTGAACAACATTCCTCTCTATCTGTGCAATAATTTGTACATTGTGTTTGCTTACACCGTGATTCCTATGAAAACAGATTTAATGTACAGGTATCGAGATCCCAGCTAGTTCAGGTCCTAATAAGTGTAAAGCTAATGTACTAAGAAATGTGCTCCCCTGATGAAAATGGCAAATGCATTATACGCTGTTTTACTTAGTCATACAAACAACAAGATTGCCTGGTTCAGTCCTTTGTCTGTGCTGAGTTATCTGATCTCAGCTGTACCAATGGGACATTGAAATACTCTACATCAATCATAATAATGCTTGGATGGAATATGCATTTATCTCACTACTGTACTGCATAGTGTGGCTATTTTGCAGCTTATTCTAGGCATTCAATAATAGTCTTTGGCAATCTATACTATAACTGTGCTTCAAACACACTCGAGCTATTTGCCAATATAATGTTTCACCCAACTTCTGGATTAACAAGCTTTCCAACATTTATGTTGACTAAGAAGCAGCAAAGAATCAGTATTGAAGGTGTACTGCCATTGGCTGAGATTGTTCCATTTATGCTGATGAAATGCTACCCACATTACAATGACGTACTTGTTGATATGACCATAGGACTAACTGCAAGCACCAAAAATTAGCCACTCATTCTAACTCAACGGTTTAAATTAGAGAAGGCAGTTCAGTTTGGCCAGTCGCCAGCCAGGCTCTCTGTCAGCAACAGAGTGTCACAATTTCTGCCCTATGATGTAATTTGCATAACCTTGCTACTTTCAGTTCTAACATCTCACTACATTCATGTTACTATCATTGCTCCCTCACTCCATTCTTGTTGCTCTGTGTCAGTACAGCATTTTTGACATACTTTCAACTTCCTATCAAGTCAATCATGGTCCGTTGATGGTGATTTTCATTAATACTTGTCTTATTTTTGTGCTCCTCTTTAAGTCATGCAACATCTTTCACTTTCATTCAAGTCCTCCCAGTGGTCGACATGGAGATCACCATCCCCGTCATGAGCTCGATGATTTGCTTCTTCCTTTGCATATTTGGGGACTGTCCTCTCCACAAAAATATCCTATTCACATTTCGTAACAGAGTTCAGCAGGACATGCTGATGGTACTGGTTTAATGTCATTTTTCCCACTGTCATCGATAAATAACAAATAAATACTTTCATTTATATAGCGCCTTTCATAACCACCGGACATCTCAAAGCGCTTTACAGCCAATGGAGTACTTTCGAAGAGTACTCACTGTCCTAATGTAGGAAACATGGCAGCCAATTTATGCACAGCAAGCTCCCACAAACAGTAATGTGATAATGACCAGATAATCTGTTGTTTAGTGATGTTGATTGAGGAATAAATATTGGCCAGGACAATAACACCATGGGATCTTTTACATCCACCTGAGAGAGCAGACAGGGCTTTGGTTTAATGTCTCGTATGAAAGACATCTACGACAGTGCAGCGCTCCCTCGGTACTGCACTGGAGTGTCAGCTGAGAATTTTGTTCTCAAGTCCCTGGTGTGGGACTTGAACCCACAACCTTCTGATTCACAGGCGAGAGTGTTATCAATGGAACTATACTGACACTTGAGCCAGTTGCCAATATAATGTTTCAACCAACTCCTGGATTAACAAGCTTTCCAACATTTATGTTGACTAAGAAGCAGTAAAGAATCAGTATTGCAAGGGCATTGCCATTGGCTGAGATTCCACATGCTGATAAAATTGCATTCTTGGAAGTGCATGTTTCAAAATCAATCATTCCCCAATATTTTTAGTGATTTATTAGCCAGACATTTTGCAAAAGAGCCGAAATTTGAGTGCCTGCTGGAAACTGCTTATCAGCAGGCATCACATGCACACAGGATGGGCTCAGCAGCCATACACTGCATGGTGGAATAGCCTGCTGATACTCTGTGTTTGGGCTCACACATGCAGAAAAAGCACTCGGGTGAGACACTGGAGACAAGTTGGAATCATACCCTAGGAAGTCAGAGCCTAGAAGAGAACGCAAACACTTAGTAAAAGACTTACTAAATAAATAGATAGATAAATAGATTTTTAAATAATATGAGACAAAAAAGCTTGTGTGATATGAAACCTAAAAAGGTAATTATCTTTTGCAGCAGTCACTGAAATTTGTTCCTGATACGTATTTGATTAAGAATCCAAGACAAAATACTGCACACGATATACCTAATGTTCTATTGTGCTTATGTTGTGTATGCAAGTTACATATTTACAGTACAATATTTGCTTTTGTTTAATGGACCAGGCTCAAGTTTTGGCTTATACTGTCTTGGTTCGGTTTGACCTTGAAAAATTGGTTCTTTCATCTCGATTTTTAAAATATATACAAAAAAGTCTTCCATGGCAAGCACACCTCCCTCTCGTTCATAATCAGACACAAAAGTCACTGGGTATTGTTAATCAACAACCTTTATTCAACCAGGGAGGTGGTTACACTGTGGCCAGCTCAAAACTGTCAGCTACAATTTCAAATTGGGAAAAAGTTAGATAAAATATAAAAATCTATATTTATCTGATCTACATAAACTAAAGCACATGAAATAAGTTTTAGAAATATAGCTTTAAACTTTAGTATTTAGTTTTATAATTTTTTCTGTTTACTTCAGAGTTATAAAAGAAAAGAAAGACTTGCATTTACATAGCGCCTTTCACGACCTCAGGTCTTCCCAGAGGTCTAGTCATGTAATGTAAGAAATGCGGCAGCCAATTTGCACACAGCAAGCTCCCACAAACAGTAATGAAACAAATGACCAGATAATCTGTTTTAGGTGTTGATTAAGGGATAAATGTTGGCCAGGAAATCGGGAGAACTCCCCTGCCTTCTTCGAATAGTGCCATGGGATCTTTTATGTCCACCTGAGAGGACAGACGAAGCCTTGGTTTAACATCTCATCCAAAATACAGCACCTCCGACAGTGTAACACTCTCTCAGTACTGTACTGGAGTGTCAGCCTAGATAAAGCCATCTTGGATCTGGTCCTGTGTAATGAGACAGGAAAAATAAACGATCTCCTCGTAAAAGATCCTCTCGGAATGAGTGATCACAATATGGTTGAATTTGTAATACAGATTGAGGATGAGGAAGTTGTATCAGAAACGAGGGTACTATGCTTAAACAAAGGGGACTACAGTGGGATGAGGGCAGAGTTGGCTAAAATAGACTGGAAACAAGGACTAAACGGTGGCACAATTGAGGAACAGTGGAGGACTTTTAAGGAGCTCTTTCATAGTGCGCAAAAAAAATATATTCCAGTGAAAAAGAAGGGCGGCAAGAGAAGTGATAACCAGCCGTGGATAACCAAGGAAATAAAGGAGAGTATCAAATTAAAAACCAATGCGTATAAGGTGGCCAAGGTTAGTGGGAAACTAGAAGATTGGGAAAATTTTAAGCGACAGCAAAGAATGATTAAGAAAGCAATAAAGAAAGGAAAGATAGATTACGAAAGTAAACTGGCGCAAAACATAAAAACAGATAGTAAAAGCTTTTACCGATATATAAAACGGAAGAGAGTGACTAAAGTAAATGTTGGTCCCTTAGAAGATGAGAAGGGAGATTTAATAATGGGAAATGTGGAAATGGCTGAGACCTTAAACAATTATTTTGCTTCCGTCTTCACAGTGGAAGACACAAAAACAATGCCAAAATTTGCAGGCCACAGGAATGTGGGAAGGGAGGACCTTGAGACAATCACTATCACTAGGGGAGTAGTGCTGGACAGGCTAATGGGACTGAAGGTAGACAAGTCCCCTGGTCCTGATGAAATACATCCAAGGGTATTAAAAGAGATGGCTGAAGTTATAGCAGATGCATTCGTTATAATTGCTACAAGTGCCACGTGCTAGTCAGAGTAGGAATCGCAGGATAGCGCAGATGAATACGTGGCTTGAGCAGTGGTGCAGCCGGGAGGGATTCAAATTCCTGGGGTATTGGAACTGGTTCTGGGGGAGGTGGGACCTGTACAAACCGGACGGTCTGCACCTAGGCAGGACCGGAACCAATGTCCTAGGGGAAGTGTTTGCTAGTGTTGTTGGGGAGGAGTTAAACTAATATGGCAGGGGGATGGAAACCAATGCAGGGAGACAGAGGGAAACAAAATGGAGACAGAAGCAAAAGACAGAAAGGAGATGAGTAAAAGTGGAGGGCAGAGAAACCCAAGGCAAAAAACAAAAAGGGCCACTGTACAGCAAAATTCTAAAGGGTCAAAGTGTAATAAAAAGGCAAGCCTGAAAGCTCGGTGCCTCAAGGCGAGGAGTATTCGGAACCCAGGAGAGGGCTCTGAGCTGGTTCGAGAAGGTGAGAGCGCAGATGAACAGGACCCCAAGGAAGAATGCAAAAGGCAGGAGGCAACAGAGCAGAGTAACACTGGGGTAAGTGTAACCCACAAGGTGATAGGAAGGGACAATATGTATGAATATAAAGGGGCTGCAGGAGGGGTCAAAACTAAAAATCATGGTTTAAAAACTAGTATTAAAACACTCTACCTAAACGCACGCAGCATTCGAAATAAAGTAAATGCGTTGACGGCACAAATCATTACAAATGGGTATGATTTGGTGGCCATTACAGAAACGTGGTTGCAGGGTGGCCAAGACTGGGAATTAAACATTCATGGGTATCTGACAATTCGGAAAAATAGACAAGAAGGGAAAGGAGGTGAGGTAGCTCTGTTAATAAAGGATGATATCAGGGCAGTTGTGAGAGATGATATTGGCTCTAATGAACAAAATGTTGAATTATTGTGGGTGGAGATTAGAGATAGTAAGGGGAAAAAGTCACTGGTGGGCGTAGTTTATAGGCCCTCAAATAATAACTTCACGGTGGGGTGGACAATAATCAAGGGAATAATGAAGGCATGTGAAAAAGGAACGGCAGTAATCATGGGGGATTTTAACCTACATATCGATTGGTCAAATCAAATCGCACGGGGTAGCCTGGAGGAGGAATTCATAGAATGCATACGGGATTGTTTCTTAGAACAGTATGTGACAGAACCTACAAGAGAGCAAGCTATCTTAGATCTGATCCTGTGTAATGAGACAGGAATAATGAACGATCTCCTGGTAAAAGATCCTCTCGGAAGGAGTGATCACAGTATGGTTGAATTTGTAATACAGATTGAGGGTGAGGAAGTAGTGTCTCAAACGAGCGTACTATGCTTAAACAAAGGGGACTACAGTGGGATGAGGGCAGAGTTGGCTAAAGTAGACTGGGAACACAGACTAAACGGTGGCACAACTGAGGAACAGTGGAGGACTTTTAAGGAGCTCTTTCATAGTGCTCAACAAAAATATATTCCAGTGAAAAAGAAGGGCGGTAAGAGAAGGGATAACCAACCGTGGATAACCAAGGAAATAAAGGAGAGTATCAAATTAAAAACCAATGCGTATAAGGTGGCCAAGGTTAGTGGGAAACTAGTAGATTGGGAAAATTTTAAACGACAGCAAAGAATGACTAAGAAAGCAATAAAGAAAGGAAAGATAGATTACGAAAGTAAACTTGCGCAAAACATAAAAACAGATAGTAAAAGCTTTTACAGATATATAAAACGGAAGAGAGTAACTAAAGTAAATATTAGTCCCTTAGATGATGAGCAGGGGGATTTAATAATGGGAAATGTGGAAATGGCTGAGACCTTAAACAATTATTTAGCTTCGGTCTTCACAGTGGAAGACACAAAAACCATGCCAAAAATTGTTGGTCACGGGAATGTGGGAAGGGAGGACCTTGAGACAATCACTATCACTAGGGAGGTAGTGCTGGACAGGCTAATGGGAATCAAGGTAGACAAGTCCCCTGGTCCTGATGAAATGCATCCCAGGGTATTAAAAGAGATGGCGGAAGTTATATCAGATGCATTTGTTATAATCTACCAAAATTCTCTGGACTCTGGGGAGGTACCAGCGGATTGGAAAGCAGCTAATGTAACGCCTCTGTTTAAAAAAGGGGGCAGGCAAAAGGCAGGTAACTA
This sequence comes from Pristiophorus japonicus, assembly GCF_044704955.1. NCBI lineage: Eukaryota > Metazoa > Chordata > Chondrichthyes > Pristiophoridae > Pristiophorus > Pristiophorus japonicus. The sequence goes on along the minus strand of NC_091994.1, from coordinate 26,102,163 downwards.
TAGGCCGGTTAGTTTAACATCTGTAGTGGGGAAAATGCTTGAAACTATCATTAAGGAAGAAATAGCGGGACATCTAGATAGGAATAGTGCAATCAAGCAGACGCAGCATGGATTCATGAAAGGGAAATCATGTTTAACTAACTTACTGGAATTCTTTGAGGATATAACGAGCATGGTGAATAGAGGTGTACCGATGGATGTGGTGTATTTAGATTTCCAAAAGGCATTCGATAAGGTGCCACACAAAAGGTTACTACAGAAGATAAAGGTACGTGGAGTCAGAGGAAATGTATTAGCATGGATAGAGAATTGGCTGGCGAACAGAAAGCAGAGAGTCGGGATAAATGGGTCCTTTTCCGGTTGGAAATCAGTGGTTAGTGGTGTGCCACAGGGATCAGTGCTGGGACCACAACTGTTTACAATATACATAGATGACCTAGAAGAGGGGACAGAGTGTAGTGCAACAAAATTTGCAGATGACACTAAGATTAGTGGGAAAGCGGGTTGTGTAGAGGACTCAGAGAGACTGCAAGGAGATTTGGATAGGTTAAGCGAATGGGCTAAGGTTTGGCAGATGGAATACAATGTCGGAAAGTGTGAGGTCATCCATCTTGGGGAAAAAAACAGTAAAAGGGAATATTATTTGAATGGGGAGAAATTACAACATGCTGTGGTGCAAAGGGACCTAGGGGTCCTGTGCATAAATCCCAAAAGGTTAGTTTGCAGGTGCAGCAGGTAATCAGGAAGGCAAATGGAATATTGGCCTTCATTGCGAAAGGGATGGAGTACAAAAGCAGGGAGGTCTTGCTGCAACTGTATAAGGTATTGGTAAGGCCGCACCTGGAGTACTGCGTGCAGTTTTGGTCACCTTACTTAAGAAAGGATATACTAGCTTTGGAGGGGGTACAGAGACGATTCACTAGGCTGATTCCAGAAATGAGGGGATTACCTTATGATGATAGATTGAGTAGACTGGGTCTTTACTCCTTGGAGTTCAGAAGGATGAGGGGTGATCTTATAGAAACATTTAAAATCATGAAAGGGATAGACAAGATAGAGGCAGAGAGGTTGTTTCCATTGGTGGGGGAGACTAGAACTAGGGGGCACAGCCTCAAAATACGGAGGAGCCAATTTAAAACCGAGTTGAGAAAAAATTTCTTCTCCCAGAGGGTTGTGAATCTGTGGAATTCTCTGCCCAAGGAAGCAGTTGAGGCTAGCTCATTGAATGTTTTCAAGTCAAAGATAGATAGATTTTTAACCAATAAGGGAATTAAGGGTTACGGGGAGAGGGCGGGTAAGTGGAGCTGAGTCCACGACCAGATCAGCCATGATCTTATTGAATGGCGGGGCAGGCTCGAGGGGCTAGATGGCCTACTCCTGTTCCTAATTCTTATGTTCTTATGTTCTTAAATGTTCAATCTCCGGAGTGGGACTTGAACCATTGTATAAAATATAATGGTACCAAAGATTCTCAGGCCCGTTCTGCCAGCGTAAGCATTGTGGAGCAGGTGCTGCTGAGACTACTGCTGATCCTGTCAAAGTAGGGGCAACACATTAACCTACGTTGGACAGGTGCCAAAAGTCTAGCCATCCGTACCTTTATGGGAGGGCTGATCTAAATTTGCTTACTCCTTCATTTCTGGGCCAGGGCACGGGCAAGACTCTGGTGGGCTCCACATCCGCTCTGTGATCTGTACATTGGGTTTATCCTGGATCGAGCTCGTTGGGAGCTCAACTGTAGGGAGCCCAGGGCTCAGAACATTGCTAGTGTGAAATCTCCTTTCCTCGGCCCTGTTCCCTCTGACTTTAGGGACCATGGGCTCAATTTTCCCTAGTGATATACGCCGTTTTTATGGCGCGCGACGCTTTTTTTGGCCTGTTAAAAAATACAAGTTTCCCCAATCAATGTGCGCCAGTGTAATTCAGTTAGTTACGATTTCTTTTTAGGTTCGTTTTTTTTTATGTCATGGGGGCGTAATCTGCCATCCGCGCCAATTCTGGCCATTTAAGCAAGTTGGGCCAGCTCCGATTTACTCCAATTCCTCTTCGGACGGCGTATGTGGCCTCTGTGGAAAAACCTTCTGGGCAGTTAAGAAAATCGACGCAGGTAAGTAAATCAGCACAGCAGCTGGCTGGACAGCAGCAGCAGAGAGGTGAGAGAGAGTGGGAGAGAGGGGGGGCAGCCTTTCGGGCATAGTTAGGAGTGGGAACCAGGAGAGAGGAAGCCATTCGGCCAGGGATAGGTGCGGGGACTTGGAGGCGGAAGGCCATTTGGCCTGGGATAGGAGAGGGGACCGGCACCGGCATCGAGAGGGGAGGAGATAGACTTTTGTCATTACACTTTAATAATTTAATGGAGGTAAGTTGCTGCAATGTTTAATGTGCTCGTGCAGGTTGCTGTGAGTAGCTGTATATTTCACTTTCCAGCCTTAGCCCGCATTGTGTCCCTGATTACCGTGGCAACCCGATATTTTTGGCGCAGATCTTGGGCTCCACCCTCAAATCTAACTGACAGGCTAGGCGGTGGCAAAATGAAGAATTCAAAAGGGGAAAACTTGGATGATTTTTTTTTGGTGTACTTGGGCCCCAAAAAAAGGGGCGCAACTCTTCAAGTACGCCAAAAAACAGCTCTGGGTAAAATTGAGCCACTTATTTGGGGCAGATAGAAGTTTCGTCTACGCGAGGCTCCTCTTTAAATTGGGAGGCAGAAGTCCTCTGGGTGAAGACCTACTGGGGGAATTTTAACCTGGAGGAATGTGTGGGTTTGGGGGCAGGTGGGGCATTAAATCCGGCAAAAATACGAGTGCATCGGGAAGCAGGCCCCAACCTGTCGAATTCTGTGTTTAACTCCGACGCATTAGGCTGGTTGCATGCAAACACCTCGGGAGAGGTGGCTTGCCTATTAATGTATGGTAATTGTGCAATTGGAGCGATATTTCAACTCACTATTTAATGTCACATCCACATGTTGCAACTTATGATTATGATGATCATCGTATTTCACTCCCTGCTGAAATCAAGTCAACATGAGTGAGGTTATTTGATATGTGTGTGCATTATATTTGATTCTGTCACCAGGTAACTGCGGAGTCCCCATCTCCCCATCTCTGATGGCCAGGAACTCTGAGAACGCTTCTTCCTCTGCAGTTGTTAACTGTGTGATCTGTGGAGGCCCACCTCTGGTTCTCTCCCTTTCCCTTGTGTTTTGCGCTCTTTTCTCCTGCAATTGGGGAAGAGAATTCCTATGAGTGACTATAATGGCATGTACTCACCCAATAGAGTGCATTTGATGAAGGTGACTACCAAGGAGAGGCATCAAATTGCATAAGGATGAGGGCGAGTGGCAGTGCTTGCTGGATAGATGGGGATGTGAGGAAGTGCATAGAAAGAAAATAATGGGTCTTCTTGCCAGGTAAGTGGATGTGAGGAGTGATGTGATTGAGTAGGCTTGACAAGGCAGATTTGGGTGGGAGGGGAGCATGGTGGGTGGAGATGCGCATAGCAGGCAGGTGAATGAGCAACTGTACTTACCTTTCCTGACCTGCTTACATCATTAAAGCATTTCCTACACTGAATCCAGGAGTGTGGCACCACGCTCCTGCAGCTGATCTGCTGGGCCACCTCCAGTGCATCAAGGGAGGCGTCATTGAAGTGGGGCGCAGCCTTTGACTGTCCTGAATCAATTCTCACAGTTCATCTTCTCTTGCTTCCAACTCCCAACTCTTCCAAATTCTATCTTTGGATTGGCCCTTTAAATATTCCAGTTGAGATTGCATTCTGCGGATGCTCATCTCGCTTGCATCTGTGCAATGAACAACAAACTCAGAAGTAAAATGATAATGAGGTGGCTGCGTTAAAAAGCCACTGACAGATGGGCGGAACTTACTTTCGTGTTTCCCACGTGCTAGCGGACCTACCCCGCTCCCAATGCGCCTCCAAGTTATTATCGGGACACATGTTCCTGGGTCTACCTGAATTGTGAACTTCGACCTCTTATGTTCCACTTCTGACAGGGCCCCAAGAATTTTCAGGTTGAATGTTTTGAGTAAAAATAACACAAATTATAATTCCTTTCAAAATCAGTCCATCCTGATGTGATGTATTTCATGGGTTCTTCGCTTAAGAATTCATAGCAACACGTTGCTATTACAAACTAGTTGGTTTATTAACAAAGGTTTAACAATCAAACTACACATTACCAGTTCATCCACTAGGCTCACAACTGCATACCTCATCGTGGATGACTTAGACCCAATTGACTGGGGTTTTCTTGAGTCTTGCGAACATCACATGACTGGCTAAGCCACTCGCAATGCAACAGCTCTATAAACCTGTGAGCACAGGTGAATACATTATACTTGACAATATTAAATAGGCGGGCTAACCCGTGAGGTAAGAGTACTTTTGTAGTAAGGAGCAAGAAATAGAAAACTAAAAGAAGATAAAACTCACTTGCGTCATACTTTTTTTACCAAATAACTCTGGCACAGAACTTACTATTACCAAAGGTTTTTGCTTCGATTAAACAGGCTTAAGTTCAAGGATTTTTATTCATAACTTCCCTCCAAATTCAGAAACAAATAAATATATTAAATACAGCATTTAGAATATGTTAAAATATATAAATATTAAACAATGTCAAAATGTCAAAGTGTCACTGGTCACATATTTAATTTGCTATATTTGCTAAATAAAAAATGCTTGAATATTAAATTTGCATCAGATTGAAAGTTGCCCTGATGCATTCACACTCAGGAATTTTGCCCTCCCTGAGTTCTTCAAGGAAGTTGGTCAAGTGAATGGATGGATTTTGGGTGACAAGGCCTACGCCACGCTGTCATGGATAATGGTCACTCTAAGACATATTGAGGAGCACTACAATGAGGCACAAGCCTTTACTAGAGTGGGCATTGATCATCGCGGCTTTAAAGGAACAATTTTGCTGCCGTGATAGATCAGGCTTTGTGATATGCTGTAGATGAAGTATCCCGTAATTCCTGCCCCCCTCCTTTGGGTGACTCTGCCAGATCACTTTAAATGTGCTTTTAGACTAGCCCAACATCACACATGAGCCGTCCATTATAGCTACCTGAGAGTCAACTCACTGAGTCAACGTGCCCCAGTCTGCTGCTGTAATCTTCAGCTATTCTGCACTCCTAGTTTCCAAGCTCCTCCCAGCGTACTGCAGTTATGCTACTAAACCTCCAGTGGATATTGAAATGAATGAACCACACAAGGTACAGTGGAGTCAGCACTGGAGAGGAGTCCTGGCTGAGGGGTGCAATCCCAACATAAATAACCCAATGGAATTTTGGGGCCACGGTATTTCTAATGCCCAAAATAAGGTTTAACATAAACACAAACACGGGGAGCATTGCTTAAAAAAAACATAGAGCTGTGTAGAATAAGAACTTCATTAACACTGTGCGCTGGTTCACCTGGCATAGAGAGCAGTTGCATTGGGTGGAAGGCTCAAGTTGCCGGAAAAAAGGGATGTGGCAGCTATTGGTTAGGAGTGGAGACTTGGGGAGGGGAGGGGTGGATTATAGCTGCTCGCGGGTTTCCAGCGGGAAATGAATGAAGCCATGGCAATTTTTACAAAGGGCCGAAGTGGCAACCAACCTGCTGACACTCAGGTAAGTGAGGGGACCGGGGTTCTGGGGAAATCTCTGGTACCAAAAGGTGGGTGGGCAGGGCGAGGGGGGAGTCCAGGACAGGGGAGACCTAAACCTACCCTGTGGCCCAGAGCAGTACTTCTGTTCCTCCTGGCCCCACAAAGGAAAGTCTAAAGCTTGCCTTGACTGGCTTCTTCTGCTTCTGGTCCTGTTGTCTTTACTTGTTGGGAAAGCTGCTCAGGTCAGTGTTAAAATTGTGGTCAGGGCCCAATGTCGTCATTGGATCCCGATCTGCATATTTAAAGGGACCCCGCCAATTTGTGCACAGCCAGATTCGTCTAACAGCCACCGAGATAATTAATCAGTTAATCAGCTGTATTTTTTGGGGGTTTTGTTGGTTCAGGAATGAGTGTTGGTCAGGAGACGAAGAGAAATCTTTTCTCTTTAGTTGTGTCATGGGATCTTTTACATCATCCTGAGTAGGCAGACTGGAGCCGAGTTTAAAACCTCTTCTTCAAAATGACACCTCTGATAAAGCAGCATTCCCTCAGTACTCCACCGAAGTGCCACCTTGTATTCTGTGCTCAAGTCCCGGACATGGATTTGAACCCACATTCTTCTGAATCAAAAATCAGATTGCAACGACTGAGCCAATGAGACACAATTAGCTTTGAGGGCAAAAGAGAGCCAGATTTGAGATGTATGTTATGATCTAGATGATCATTACAAGGCATTTTCTTTCACGCAATCTTTCATTTATAAGAAAACATGAGTAACACAGCTACAATGTGGAACATGGCAACTACCCCTTCTTGCTCACATTTAATCTTTACCAGCTCGTTTAAAAAAAAAACACGTACAAATCTGTGGAAAAAAAGTTATAAAATAAACAAGGTATCTCCTGGGAGATGCTGATTTTCTTTATTTAACCTTGCCAGAATATGTTTTGAGTGTTTACCTCTCGGCATCTATTACTTGTGCTTTGGTTGCTAAGCGAACATATACATTACTCATGATCATGAGATAATTCACACTGATATCAAGTTACTGTTCTCCGACTAACTGGAGGACTGACATACTTCAATTTTTCATATTGTCACATTATTCAAGAATACGCTGCAAATCCAGTTCCCCTGTCCAATCAACTGGAATTAATGACAGGTACAAGGTTTATAGAGTTTAAATGGCATTCACTGTCAGGGTTGCGGCAAGGAGTTTTAGATAGTCCATGACTCTGTCAAGTCGAACAGAAGTTAATGCTGTAAGGGTTGGACAGTGAATTATTCACATTGTGAATTGTTTTATATTCCCAGTTTTAGAAGTAATAAGGTGCTGCAGTAGGTTGATGCCCTTACCTGCTGTGCTCCTGAATTTATGCGTCAAAGGTTTCTTTCCAAAGTTCCTCATGTGATCCATTCCCACGGAGGCAAGGCACTTCCCCGAGGGGAGGGTGGGGGAACGGGAGGGCGACTCACCATGGGCCATTCGTGTGGCCAGGGAACATTCCACTCTGAGCTCCAGCCATGCATGGTAAAAGCTGTTATTTTGAATTATCTCCAGGACTCCCTGCATTACCTATTTTACCCTAGCTGGCAACCGGAGCAGTTCCCCTCACTCAGGCCTCTGCCAATATGTCACTTAATGGCTCAGAAAGTTTATCCCATGTGTAAGCTAAGCCATATAGACCAAGAGGTTGTGGGGTTCAAAATCCAGTCTGTGTTGGCAAAAAGGGAGGGTGCGTCGGTCTGATAGAATTGGCCCTGCTCCTGATCACTATAAAGGGACTCCGGCTTCATTTTTTTTTAAAACTTAATTGGAGATTTTAACTCACGGGCCTTATCTGCATAGATCCAACCATCTCTCGCCCGATTCCAGTGGGAAGCCATAGCCGGCCGGTGGGTGGGAGCAATATGTCAGGTGTGTAATGTATTTGCTTCATGGGTTTTTTGCTTAAGAATTCATAGCAACACATTGCTATTAAGAATTAGTTGGTTTATTAACAAAGGTTTAACAATCACACTACACATTACCAGCTCATCCACTAGGCTCACAACTGCATACCTCATTGTGGGTGACCTACACCCAACTGACTGGGGTTTTATTGAGTCTTGTGAACATCATGTAACTGGCTAAGCCACTCACAATGCATCAGCTCTACAACTATTTTGTATGAACTTTAATCAAGTACCCCCTTTTTGTGAGGGCACTAGAACACATAAATATCCAAATTAATATGGGAACTTTACCAAATTAAATTAAAATTCTGTTCCCGGGGGTGATAATGCACTCCAGTCCCTCCGGCGCCCAACTCTTGCGGAAGGCCACGAGCGTATCGATGGACACCGCGTGCTCCATCTCCAGGGACACCCTGGCTCGGATGTAACCGCGAAGGAGAGGCAGGCAGTTGGGCTGAACAATCCCCTCGACCGCCCATTGCCTCGCATCAGTTCTACAACTCTTTTGGAAACAAAAATAAACATTAAATCAAATGCCCCCCGATCTGGAGGACACTCTAGACACTTTTCAACTGCCCTTTTTAAAACATTTTTTTTGTTTTTTTGTGGGGGTTTTTTGTATTTTTTTGGGGGGCTTTAAAATCCTAAATTTAACATATAAAAGGGGAGGGGGACACTAAAACCAGCAATAAAACAAATTAAACTTTAAAACATATAAAATCAAATTAAAATTTGGTTGCCGGGGGTGATGATGCACTCCAGTCCCTCCGGCGCCCACGTCTCGCGGAAGGCCACGAGCGTACTGGTGGACACCGCGTGCTCCATCTCCAGGGACACCCTGGCCCGGATGTAGGCGCGGAAGAGAGGCAGGCAGTCAGGCTGAATGACCCCCTCGACCTCCCGCTCATCAACTTTACATCTCTTTTGGGGGGGGGGGGGAAACAAAATAAACATTAGATCAAGTGCCCTCCGATCTGGGGGATACTCCAGACACTTAACTGCCCCTTTTTCTGATAAATGTTTTTTTTTGGGGGGGCATTAAAACCATATATTTTACAAGTGCCCCCTATAAAAGGGGAGGGGGACACTAAAAATACCGCAATTAAAGCAAATTAAACTTTAAAACATATAAAATCAAATTAAAATTTGGTTGCCGGGGGTGATAATGCACTCCAGTCCCTCCGGCGCCCTCGTCTCGCGGAAGGCCGCGAGCGTACCGGTGGACACCGTGTGCTCCATCTCCAGGGACACCCTGGCCCGGACGTAGGCATGGAAGAGAGGCAGGCAGTCGGGCTGAACGACCCCCTCGACCCCCCGCTCATCAACTCTACAACTCTTTTGATAGGAGACAAAATTAACCAGTTAAGTCAAGTGCCCCCCAATCTGGGGGACACTCCAAACATTTTTCAACTGCCCTTTTTTTTGGGACTTTTTTTGTGTTTTTTAAAAAAAAAATTTTTTGGGGGCAATAAAATCATAAATTTTACAAGTGCCCCCTATAAAAGGGGAGTGGGACACTAAAAATCCGGCAATTAAACAAATTAAACTTTAAAACATGTAAAATCAAATTAAAATTTGGTTGCCCGGGGTGATAATGCACTCCAGTCCCTCCGGCGCCCACGTCTCGCGGAAGGCCGCGAGTGTACCGGTGGACACCGCGTGCTCCATCTCCAGGGACACCCTGGACCGGATGTAGGCACGGAAGAGAGGCAGGCAGTCGGGCTGAATGACACCCTCGACCCCCCGCTCATCAACTCTACAAACCTGTGAGCATACTCACAGGTGCATACATTACAAGGTGCCAGGGCGGCTGCCAATGAACAGCCTCCTGCACTCAGGTAGGTAATTGGGAGGGTGGAGGGGGTGGCGTTGTAGGGGGTGGGGGGCAGATCGCAAAGGAAGCTCGAGGCAGGTGAGGCCTAAGGTTTCCTCATGGGACTGTGAGGAGCACTCCTGCTCTTTCTGGTCCACAAGGAAAGGAAAAAAATAAATAAAAGCTACTTACCTTTCTGGACCTCTTCTGCTCCCGGCTCCTCTTGCCAGCAGGTTGGCCTGGCGGGAAAGCTATGATGGCTCTCTGTTTAAAATTGCAGCCGGGCCCTGATGATATCATTGGAGCTCAATCTGCATATTTAAAGAAGGAGCCTGATGTCTTCCCTGCTCATAGGTTTGTAGAGCTGTTGAGTTGGTGAGTGGCTTAGCCAGTCATGTGAATAAAACCCCAGCCAGGTGGGTTCAGGGGATCCACGATGGGGCAGGTGGATGTGAGCCTGGTGGATGAACTGGTAATGTGTCGTGTGATTATTAAACCTTTGCTAATAAACCAACTAGTTCTTAATAGCAATGTGTTGCTATGAATTCTTAAGCAAAGAACCCATGAAGCAAATACATTACATTGTGGCTCACAATTGCATGCTACATCACCAAATGAAACAACCTTTAGCACTGTGTTGCGGGAAAGTTATTTTCATGTCAGATTAGCGCCACCCCAAATAGAGTGAAGTAAATGTTGCAGCAACAAATTGAAGGAATCAGAAAAAAATGAAACTTAAAATCTCTAAACTGCTGGGGTAACTATGGGATTTCTAGAAAGGAAATGGTACAAAAACAATAAAAGAAGGAAGATATATTATTATTGATCCAGATTGCAAAAACTCATGTCAACTACAATAAGTGCTGCCTGGTTATTTTGACACAGACAAACTGAAACAGAAAGGAAACCAATCCTTGTGGAGTCATCCGCAATTCCTATTAATTTAGGCATTGTTCTGAAGGATAGTGCATTAAAAAGTATTTTCTGAGCGTCACGGAACTATTCTCTCCCTGGCTGTGAGGGTACACAGTACGTGGAACATCCTGGTTCAGGCAGAGCTGCTGTCTTTAGTTGTGTTTTCTGATGTTAATTATTGCTTTGCAAGACATTGATGAGACGTCCCATATTAACTGCTTCCTTTCTGATGACAAATATTATTATCTGTATATTTACCAGAAGATCCAGAAACACAGCTGTAGATTTATGTGGCTGCACAAAGTAATATGCATGGAAACTTTGGGGAAATTGTCAAGAGTACTTCTGTGTGTTAAAGAATTAAGCATGGCTCTAAATTAAACCTGCTTGACTTTAAAAGCCATGTTTCTATTTTAAGATTGCGAATACTAACGTTACGTCCCACATACTGTAATAACCTCACAATTCCAAAAACCGGTTGGGCCTCACTCTTCTATTTCAGGAAATATGGTAACAATCTTCAAAGTCATTTCCTGACAGAACTCTCTTTCTATGCGCCTCTCAACCTTCTCAAAAGCAGATAAGAGAAATATGAACAAATACTGCAATTATTATCTGTCAGCAATTTTCAGGGACTATGAAAACACATCACAACATTAAACTGGTTTTTGTAAGGAAAGCTTCATAAATCATTCTCAGAAGGCCAAGGGGCTGGAAATCAAAGGAAATGTGTACTTTTGATTTTGATAGTTCTGAAAAACAGTTTGTATATGTAGACAGACAAAAGGGGAAATTGTAACATAAACATTTACAAGAAAGTTTCAAAGAGGGAAAAACATGAAAAGAGATAACAAACACTAGTTTCTTTGTCATTTGAACCGTTTGCCAATATAAACAGGTAGTTGTCTGGGCAAAAACCCTGTATTTTAATTTTTGTTGCTATTTCCTTGTTTATGAAATAATTTCTGTTTTGACATAAAAAGAAGAAACCACCAAAAATTCAATAAAAATAAAGACAGGAAAATAAATTCAACTCCCATGTGCTGTTTGCACGTAACTAGACATAGGATTACATCGGATATACAGCACAGAATCAGGCCATTCGGCCCATCCAGTCCATGCTGGCGTTTATGCTCCACTAGTCTCCTCCCATCTTTCCTTATCTGACTCATCTCTCTATTTCCTTCTCCCTCATATGGTTATCCAGCCTCCCCTTAAATGCATCTATGCTAATCGCCTCAACTACTCCCTGTGGTAGCGAGTTCCACATTTTCACCACTCTCTGGGTAAAGAAGTTTATTCTGAATTCCTGATTTGATTTCTTGGTGACTATCTTATATTGATGGCCCTTAGTTTTGCTGTTCTCCACAAGTGGAAATATTCTTTCTGTAACCTTTCATAATTTTAAAGACCTCTATTAGGTCACCCCTCAGCTTTCATTTTTCAAGAGAAAAGAGACCCACCTTGTTCATCCTTTCCTGATAGGTATAACCTCGCATTTCTGGTATCATCCTTGTAAATCTTGGTCTAACATCTGTATTAGTTACATGTCTGTGGATCTCTGTATTTTTCACTTCTTTAATTTCCCCCATTTCCCGCCTGCAGACAATGATTCATGCTGGGGTTTGGTTCCAGAGGCACCCAACAATCCTGCCGTATCTGTAACCCAAGTGGCAATTATTCTTGAATGTGCATGCTGGCAGGCTATTTGACTGTGATGGCATCACAGCTGAGCACGTTGCTGTCCTCACCCAACGTACACGTGGACATGTAGCTGGGGTTGTAGGAAAGTGAGCAGGAGCAAGAATCTGAGGCTACTCATGTTTCTCGGTGACACTCTGCCCGAAGTCAACTAACTCAGCACAATTGGAAAGAAAGAAACGACTTGCACTTAAATAACACCTTGGGACGTCACAAGGTGCATTACAGCCAATGAACCAGGGACATTGCTGGTTTACTTGACTCGTACCTCACCTGGCAGAGCATCAATCCATCGAGCTGTTGGAAAAAGCTGTGACATATAAAACATATGAAATATGTTACACAGGCGTTGATTGTGGGCTGGATCCATTAGAGGAGGGAGTGGCTGAGATGCTCAGTCTAATGTCAGATGCAAGAGCCAATTTGGCCAAAGTTGATTTCACTAATACACTGGCGAATTTGATGTAATGGGGGTACAGATGACTTGCGACTGCCTCACAACTGAATAATTTTCTGATTCAACCCCAATCCATTTGCTAATATTAATGATAGATCCTGCCCTCAGTATAGCTGCAAAGTCAGAAACATCCCACCTGCTGGAGTATATGAAGCATCAAAGGGGGTGAAATTGCCCTGCGCCACAATTGGGGGCGGTAATCTTCTGGGGCTGGGACCTTTAGCGCCCGGCGCATATCTCACCCCCCCGCGGCGGAATTGCCCTTATCTACCCCTCAAAGGAAGAGGAGCGCAATCTCACATGCTCCACTTCCTTTGGGGATGGTAACCGGGGCTCTACTGGGGCGCTGAAGGATGTGCTATATGGATGCTCCGCGTAGTGCTGACGCGCTTCAATGCCCCATAACTTCGATTAAAGGGGAGGGCCGCTGTGCACTCTGCACGGCCTCTGATAGCCTCCACTGGACCACCAGGGCTGCGACTGGACCTGCAGCCCGGCTCCCAAGACGGAGTGTGGGCTGCACGATGGCGGTCCGGACCACGCTTGGGCAGCCACCGTTGAGCCGACCTGAAAGTTTGCCGACAAAAAGAGATGGCGGCCCGGGGCGCTGGCGTGTTCTCCGTTAAGGAGCGCCCCGAGAGCGGATGTCCGCCAGCTTCGCGACCCCCAATGCTGCCGTTGATTACCGCTCGCGGCAGCCTCGGGACCCGCGGGGCAATTTCCCCCGTGAGGCGTTAAGGAGTCGGCGCACGGAACCGAGGGGATCGCTGCGCATAGCGATGATGTCATTGACGGTTGTGCGGCGACCTGTGGCAGCACCTCCGCAATCCCCCCGCCAAAAGAGGCGCTAATGGGGCTATAAAAAGGGGAAATTTCGCCACCAAAGTGTTTCAAGAGCCATTGGTCCCTAGACTGTTTGTCTGCTTTCTTCAGTGTGATTGTAACGATTAAATAAAATCCGGTTTTAATCCTCACTGACAGAATATGCACAGCATGTGTGACATATGCTAATGAGACTGCATTTCTATTCTTCGTGGCACAAATATTGATTGTACTGAATCTGTTATTAGTTCTTGGGTATGTGGTACTGTATAAAGATTACAGTTAATTTATGTGACAATACAGTTCTGTCCAAATCCAATATCGGATTCTCCCATTAACCAACAGTGAGACTCCTGCCTTTTCAAGGGCACTTGTCCTTTTACAAACAATTTAAATTTCTGAAACAGCTGCTGGCTGTGGAATAGTACAAGATCGATACTGCACATGATCTCGCCTCATTAAAGTCAGCGATGGTGCATGACGCTTTGGTGAACAGACCCACTGCCTTACAGAATGGTAGTCCTCAAATTATATCCCGCCACAGGAGGAGAGAGAGAGAGAGAGATGGGATGTTCCAGATCACAGTGACTCTTGCTGTTCCCACACACTTCCTGGTACCCTGCTATGGGGTGAGTTCTTCTCTCCAAGGGTGGTGAATCTTTGGAGAGAAGAACTCTATCCCAAAGAGCTGTGGAGGTCTTTGAGTATATTCAGATTTTTGAACTGTAGGGGAGTCAAGGGTTATGGGGAACAGGCAGAGAAGTGGAGTTGAGGCCAAGATCAGATCAGCCATGATCTTATTGAATGGCAGAGCAGGCTTGCGGGGACGAAAGGCCTACTCCTGCTCCTTTGTTTCTTATGTTCTTATGTCCCTGTGAAACTCTTTGAAACAGGGAAGTCAAATTTGTTGACTTTTTCCTAACCAATCTTTAAAAAAAACATTGGAGTATCAATTTCAGAGCTTGGGCAGAGATGTGCTTCAGCAGATTTATCTAAAACTCCCGCAGATGATCCAACACAAGGACGAAAACTTACTTCTGATGCCAGTGAAAAGCCACAATTTCAACAAAATGCCGCCTGTAAATGTTTTGTTTATGACAGCAGTACACCATGTTAACTATGCTAATTATATTCACCAGCATAATGCATATTTTTTCAAATATCAATATGGGGTTTCATATTTTCATCTGTTTGATAATTTTTGCAAAACAGTGGTAATGAGCAAATGTCTATCCAAGGTGGAATATTAAGGGAATCAAGGGATCTTGGGATAGTGCAGTTTATGCAGAAGATCAGCCATGATCTTATTGAATGGCGGAACAGGCTCGAAGGGCCAAATGGTCTACTCCTGCTCCTAATTCTTTTGTTCTTATGGAACAGAAGTTTGAGCCCAGAGTCTGCATGGCAGCCGTTTGAGCTACCACTAAAGCTGCAAAGCTTGAAAACATGGACTCTCATTGTGAGGGTCCGGTTGCAGCATTCCATCTGAGATGACACTACTCAGGCTGGAAACGGACTCTTCCATATTTTCAGCTATGGTGATGAAACCCCTTGGCGGGACTTGCAATATCTCATGCAATTCCTTGCTGGGCCTGTGAAGTCCTCCTGGCCTGATCTGGGAGAGAACCTTGCTCTTTGGCAAGCTGTCTCATGCACGGTCCCCACCACCAGTTCCTGCTCCTGCACACTAGTGCTAGGTGCATCACCATGGGCACACCTATCTGTCTCACTCTCTAACCCAGCCGCGTTGCCAATCTCTGTGCTTGGGAGTGCATGACGGTGACTCCTCAGAAGGATTCTCCTCCTCTGAGGTGTCCTCCTCGGGTGCTCTGGCAGTTAGGAAGGGTTTAGAGGAAAGAACAAAAAGAGGGAGAAGTATTAGGATGGCACTGGAAGGCTGCACAGTTGCAGGATGTATGCACCACCGTGTAATTTGATGTAGTCAAGCTGGCTGAATGAAGTTATTTCCCGTGCTTCACGCAGGGGTATAAGTAATTGTCGGAGACACTGTCCAGTGAAGCCCCCAGCCTCACAATGTTCGATGCTCACAGCTCCAGCAGGCTCACACATTTCTAGGGCTTGCTGCTGTCGTTGGGTGTCCTCCCCTCATCTTGCTTCTCTCTTGATTATTGTGCTCCATTTTGTCCTGCATCAAGAGAGAGTTCATTGGAGTGGATGGCTATGGAAAGGCGAGTGCAGATGTATGGGGTTTATGTTGGTTGTGCAAATGCCGACTGCGAGAAGAAATACAATGCAAGCAGGATAAGGATGTGTTGAATGAGAAGTAAGTGCTTGGAGCATGGTGAGGAAGGAGTCCTGAAGGAAGTTGCTGATTCTCCAGAGGTTACCAAGTGAGAAGAGAATGCTGCTTGTGGCTGATGTGAAGAATGTAAGGAAGAGGTGAGTGTGTGTTTGTAATGAGAATGGGAAGTGGGTTCATGTGTCCTTCAGGTATGTGGTGCAGGAAGTGATGAAGGGAAAGGAATTGTTGAAAATGCTGAGGGAGGGGGGAGGGACTGCTACCATATGTTGTACAGAGATGGAGAGAGAGAGAGAGATAAATGATTAGCTGTATTCACCCTTGTTCACCCTTGCTACTCGAGTGAGGACATTGAAACACTTTCTGCAATCTATCCAAGTACTGGGCATGACACTCCTGGAGCTGACGGCCTCTTAAATCTCCCCATGTCTGGTGGAGAATGTGTTTGGTCACCCTCCCAACACTGCTGGGGAACAAGCAGGAATTTCTTTCTCACCCTCACTTCTTCCACAAGCACTTCCAGGGAAACTACTGAGAACATTGAAAACTTTCCTCCTATCCATTTCTGAGAATATTCTTCTTCCACCGCTTTGCAAAGACAACAAGCCACAAGAGAATGCAACCTCCCTTTATGAGGTCCGTTCCCACTTTAAATAGCCCTCTGGATGACCCGCTGGAAATGGTGCCCTGGAAGTGGGCGGGTTTTCCGTTGGGTCAGCCAATTCAGTGGGAGATCTGCTGGTGAGATTATAACAAGGGCTGGGAGTTAAAATGATCCCAGCTCTGTTTTTTGGTTGAAGTGGGTGAGTTGTGGACTGAAACTAGAACTCACCTTTCGAAAACTGGCCTGGTGTTTGTGGGCTATACTAACAGGAACATTTCAAAGTCTTGCTCCAGCAGGGCCAGAAGTCAATAGTATTTTATGGTGACTCCTTCCCCAATCAGTCTGCATGATCTACTGCAATAATGATTAGATTATTTATGATCAGTTTCTGTCCTTCGCAGCAAGACAGAAAGTAAAAAAGATTAGTTTTATACAGATGAAAAATTGTGTTCTATAATAAGCACTCAGGAGCAGACATTGTTTAAACAATACTGAATATTGCATGTTATTAGAAAAAAATAGTAACTATTGAAATACAAATGGTGTGAATGTCTGCTTTATTTAAATAAAAAATATATCATTTATTTTTTCCCTCTGTTTATCTGGGAAAAGAAATAGAGACATAGCATCCATAAAGAATTATTATTGAAGATAGGGCTGAAATGTCACGAGAATACGGATGCCAAAAGAGCCTCAATTGCAAGTTAGAATGAAATGACACAGACTGATGAAATTTAGAACGTGTGGTGCACCCTTAGTATTAGAGATATATATCACTTCTTTGTTAAATAAAATGATCAACATTGAGAATATTTGAGTTTGTAATTTATACGAGTGTTTTTCAAAGGTAACGTTCTGATACTATTTTTCCCTCATATATATGGACTACTCACTGAAACTTTTTATAATATTTATATCTGCTCAGTGGCTCATTAACTGTTTGAACAGCACGAAAAATTCATTGTTACAGATACATCATAACTGGATATTATTTTTTCATTCCAGCTAAATTGTATTCTGAAGAATTGCATCTTTCAAAAACACGTTCTTGCAATTTCATTAGTTATGGAGAAATCAGGGCATTTCTATTTTAAACAGAGGGCAATACAACCCATGAGACATCGCCAATTGATGTCCTTCTGTATTGCATTTTCTAGGATTCTGTCATATTTTTGATCTATTCACATATTTTGCACCCAGGCATTTTGATATTCTTAAATCATATGTGAGATTTAAATGGGCTATAAATTATATCATATATTCAAATTGGGCATGTAAGACTATAACAAGGCTGTCTCTGTGCTGAGGCCTACGGAATATGGATGAAGCAAACTCAAAATGGCAGATGATAGCAACAGCTTGCCCAATAATATCGTCTCTGCAGGCAGGTGAAGACTTGCTTTAGTGAACACTGTTGTAGAGTTTCATGTACTGTAAACTAAAAAAGACTGAAGTGAAGTTGCTCAAGGTTACTGGCCAACATCTCAAAAACTTGACGAAACATTGCCCAACACATACCCAGGCGACCTGAGGTGAATACAAAGGGTAAAGCTCTGAGCCAATCATAACTGGAAGGGAAAGAATACTGTAACAAATATTACATACAAACATACAAAATTTGATACATAATTCTGCTGCCAACATACATAATTTACAACACATATACATGCCTTTAAGGCATAAAAACCCCACAGGAAAAGTGGTCCATACGTGGCTAACAAGAGAAGTTAAAAATAGTATTAGATCAAAGGAAGAGGCTTATACTGCTGCCAAAAAGAATAGTAAGCCTGAGGATTGGGAGGATTTTAGGATTCAGCAGAGAACCAAGAAATTGATAAAGAAAGGAAAATAGAATATGAGAGTAAACTAGCAAGAGACATAAAAACAAACTGTATAAACTTCTATAGGCATGTAAAAAGGAAAAGATTAGCAAAAGTAAATGTGGATCCTGTTGTGTATCTGTAAAGCATGCACTCCCATGATCAGCCACCAGGGAGCGCATCCCCTGAAGTCCCAAGAGATCCCAGCATTCCTTGGGAGCAATGTATATAAGCTGGCCGCAAAGGCCTGTTACTCACTCTGGAGTGTCTTAATAAAGACTGAGGTCACTGTTACTTTAACCTCCCTGTGTGCAGTCTCATTGTGTTAAGAACACAACAACTGGCGATGAGTACACGAATCCAACGCAAAGATGCAGCAAACTGTGGGCATCTTGGAGAAGTTCTCGGAGGGTGAGGACTGGGAAGCCTATGTCGAATGGCTAGATCAGTACTTTGTAGCCAACGAGCTGGACGGAGAAGGAAGCGCTGCAAAAAGGAGAGCGGTCTGCGGGGCACCGACTTACAGCCTCATGAAGAATTTTCTGGCTCCGGTGAAATCCACAGATAAGTCGTATGAGGAGCTGTGTACACTGGTTCAGGAGCATCTTAACCCAAGGGAGAGGGTGCTGATGGTGAGGTATCGGTTCGATACTTACCAGCAATCTGAAGGTCAGGAAGTGGCGAGCTACATCGCCGAGCTAAGGCGACTTGCAGGACAATGTGAGTTTGATGGCTACCTGGAGCAAATGCTCAGAGACTTTTTTATACTGGGCATTGGCCAGTTTCCTTCGAAAACTTTTGACTGTAGAGACACCGACCCTCAGTAAGGCCATTACGATAGCACAGGCGTTAATGTCCACCAGTGATAACACCAAACAAATCTCTCAGCACACAAGTGCTAGCAATGTTCATAAATTAACTGGAACTGTGTTTGCGAACAGAAATGTACAGGGCAGAAACTACGAGTCTGCAACTGCCAGCAGCCCTCAGGTGACCCAGATGACTCAGAGTCCGCAACAAAGGATGAATGCAAGGCAATTCACATCTTGTTAATGCTGTGGAGGCTTCCATTCAGCCTATTCATGCCGCTTCAAAGGGTGAGTTTGCAAGAGCTGTGGAACAATGGGGCACCTCCAACGAGCTTGCAGACGAGCTGCAAGCTCTGCAAAACCTGATAACCACCACATGGTAGAGGAAGATCAGTCCATGGTGGATCAAAGCAATTTCGAGCCTCAGAGAGAGGAGGCAGATGTTGAAGTACATGGGGTGCACACATTTTCAATGAAATGTCCACCTATAATGCTAAACATAAAATTGAATGGTTTACCCATAGCCATGGAACTGGACACTGGCGCTAGCCAATCCATCATGAGTAAAAAGATATTTGAGAGAGTGTGGTGAACAAGGCACTCAGACCAGCCCTGAGCCCCATCCACACGAAACTGAGAATGTACACCAAAGAGCTTACCACTGTCCTGGGCAGCGCCATGGTCAAGGTCACCTACGAGGGCACGGTGCACGAACTGCCACTCTGGATTGTCCTGGGCGATGGCCCCACACTGCTTGGAAGAAGCTGGCTAGGCAAAATCTGCTGGAACTGGGATGACATCTGAGCGCTATCACATGTCGATGAGGCCTCATGTACCCAGGTTCTTAATACATTTCCTTCCCTTTTTGAGCCAGGCATTGGAAACTTTTCCAGGGCGAAGGTGCACGATCCTTTCACCACAAGGCGCGAGCGGTACCTCACATGATGAAGGAGAGAGTGGAAATCGAGCTGGACAGGTTGCAACGCGAGTGCATCATCTCCCCAGTGGAATTCAGCGAGTGGGCCAGCCCGATTGTTCCAATACTCAAAAGTGATGGCACGGTCAGGATTTGCGGTAATTATAAAGTAACTATTAATCGTTTCTCGCTACAGGACCAATACCCGCTACCTAAGGCAGACGACCTATTTGCGACGCTGGCAGGAGGCAAGACGTTCACCAAGCTTGACCTGACTTCGGCCTACATGACGCAGGAGCTGGAGGTGTCTTCGAAGGGCCTCACCTGCATCAACATGCACAAGGGACTGTTCATCTACAACAGGTGCCCATTTGGAATTCGGTCGGCTGCAGCGATCTTCCAGAGAAACATGGAGAGCCTACTCAAGTCGGTACCACGCATGGTGGTTTTTCAGGACGACATATTGGTCACGGGTTGGGACACCGTCGAGCACTACCAAACCTGGAGGAGGTCGTCCAGCGACTGGATCGCATAGGGCTGCGGCTGAAGAGATCGAAATGCGTCTTCATGGCAACAGAAATGGAGTTTTTGGGGAGAAAGTTCGCGGCGGACGGCATTCGGCCCACAGATGCCAAGACAGAGGCTATCAGGAACACATCCAGGCCACAGAACGTCGTTCCAAGAACTCCTCAACTATTTTGGTAACTTCCTATCGGGGTTAAGCACCCTCTTAGAGCCCCGACATGTGTTATTGCGTAAAGGTGAGAACTGGGTATGGGGAAAAAAAACAAGTAATTGCTTTTGAGAAAGCCAGAAACATTTTATGCTCCAACAAGCTGCTTGTATTGTATAACCCGTGTAAAAGACTCGTGCTAGCATGTGATGTGTCGTCGTATGGAGTCGGGTGTGTATTACAACAAGCCAACATTGCAGGGAAGTTGCAACCTGTCACCTATGTTTCCAGGAGCTTGTCTAAGGCAGAGAGAGCCGACAGCATGATTGAGAAAGAAGCATTAGCGTGTGTGTTCGGGGTAAAGAAAATGCATCAGTACCTGTTTGGCCTCAAATTTGAGCTGGAAACCGATCACAAGGCCCTCATATCCCTGTTTGCTGAAAACAAGGGGATAAATACTAATGCCTCAGCACGCATACAAAGGTGGGCACGCGCTATCAGCGTATAACTATACCATCCGCCACAGGCCAGGCACTGAGAACTGTGTGGATGCTCTCAGTCGGCTACCATTGCCCACCATGGGGGTGGAAATGGCACAGCCCGCAGACTTGTTGATGGTCATGGAAGCGTTTGAAAATGATAAATCACCTGTCACGGCCCGCCAGATTAGGACTTGCACCAGCCAAGATCCTCTGCTGTCCCTAGTAAAAAACTCTGTACTGCATGGGAGCTGGGCCAGCATCCCCGTTGAAATGCAACAGCTAATCAAGCCGTTCCAACGGCGAAAGGACGAGCTGTTCATTCAGGCAGACTGCCTGTTGTGGGGTAACCGCGTTGTGCTACCCAAAAAGGGCAGGGAGACGTTCATCTCGGATCACCACAGCACACACCTGGGTATAGTAATGATGAAAGCGATAGCCAGATCCTATGTGTGGTGGCCCGGTATCGACTCTGACTTAGAGTCCTGTGTACGGCAATGCAGCGTGTGTGCTCAGTTGAGCAACGCGCCCAGAGAAGCACCACTAAGTTTGTGGTCCTGACCCTCCAGACCATGGTCGAGGATCCATGTTGATTATGCGGGCCCTTTCTCGGTATAATGTTCCTGGTGGTGGTGGATGCTTTTTCAAAATGGATTGAATGTGAAATAATGTCGGGAAGCACCGCCACAGCCACCATTGAAAGCCTGAGGGCCATGTTTGCCACCCACGGCCTGCCTGACATACTGGTCAGTGACAACAGGCCATGTTTCATCAGTGCCGAATTTAAAGAATTCATGACCCGCAATGGGATCAAACATGTCACCTCGGCTCCATTTAAACCAGCCTCCAATGGGCAGGCAGAGCGGGCAGTACAAACAATCAACAGTGCCTTAAATGAGTCACAGAATGCTCACTCCAAACCCACCTGTCCCGAGTACTGCTCAGCTACTGCACGAGACCCCACTCGCTCACAGGGATGCCCCCGGCTGAGCTACTCATGAAAAGGACACTTAAAACCAGACTCTCGCTAGTTCACCCCAACCTGCATGATCAGGTAGAGAGCAGGCGGCAGCAACAAAATGTAAACGATGGTCGCGCCACTGTGTCACGGGAAATTGATCTGGATGACCCTGTGTATGTGCTAAACTATGGACATGTGTTCCCAAGTGGATCGCAGGCACGGTGATAGCTAAAGAAGGGAGTAGGGTGTTTGTAGTCAAACTCGACAATGGTCAAATTTGCAGAAAGCATCTGGACCAAACGAGGATGCGGTTCACAGACTGCCCTGAACAACCCACAGCAGACACCACCTTTTTCGAGCCCACAACACACACCCAAAGGATCAACGACACCATGCCGGACCAGGAAATTGAACCCATCACGCCCAACAGCCCAGCAAGGCCAGGCTCACCCTGCAGGGCCAACAACACGCCAGCCCAGCGAGGGCACAGCCAGACATTTGTACCGAGGCAGTTCACCAGGGAAATAAAGGCTCCTGACCGCCTCACCTTGTAAATAGTTTTCACTTTGACTTTGGGGGGGGGAGTGATGTTGTGTATCTGTAAAGTATGCACTCCCATGTTCCGCCATCAGGGAGCTCATCCCCTGAAGTCCCAAGGGATCCCAGCATCCCCTGGGAGCACTGTATATAAGCCGGCCCCTAAGGCCTGTTACTCACTCTGGAGTGTCTTAATAAAGACTGAGGTCATTGTTACTTTAACCTCCCTGTGTGCAGTCTCATCTGTGTTAGGAACACAACAGATCCCTTACAGGCTGAGGCAGGAGAAATTATAATGGGAAATAAGGAAATGGCAGAGAAATTAAACAAATACTTTATGTCCGGCTTCCTGGAAGAAGACGTAAAAAACTTGCTGGAAATAGTGGAGAACCAAGCGAGACTGAGAAACTGGAAGAAATTAGTATTAGTAAACAAGTGTTACTGAGAAATTAATGAGACTGAAAGCCGATAAATCCCCTGGACCTGATGGCCGACATCCTAGGGTTTTGAAAGATGTGGCTATAGAAATAGTGAATGTGTTGGTTGTTATCTTCCAAAATTCCATAGATTCCAGAATGGTTCCCACAGATTGGAAGGTAGGAAATGTATGTCCACTATTTAAGAAAGGAGAGAGCGAGAAAATGGGGAATTACAGACCAGTTAGCCTGACATCAGTAGGAGGGAAAATGCTGGAATCTATTATTAAGGACATGGTAACAGGGCACTTAAAAATGAATAAAAAGATTGGGCAGAGTCCACACTGATTTTTGAAAGCAAAATCATGTTTGACAAATCAGTTAGAGTTTTTTGAGGTTGTAACTAGCAGAATAGATAAGGGGGAACCAGTGGACGTGGTGCATTTGGATTTTCAGAAGGCATTCGATAAGGTGCCATGCAAGAGGTTACTAAACAAAATTAGGGCTCATGGGATTGGGGGCAATATATTCTCATGGATTGAGCATTGGTTAACAGATAGAAAACAGAGAGTAGGAATAAACAGGTCACTTTCAGGTTGGCAGGCTGTAACTAGTGGGGTACCGCAAGGATCATGGTGTTGGCCCCAGCTATTCACAATATATATCAATGATTTGGATGAGGAAACCAAATGTAATATGTCCAAGTTTGCTGATGATACAAAGCTAGGTGGGAATGTAAGTTGTGAGGAGAATGCAAAGAGGCTTTAAGGGGATATAGAAGGGCTAAGAACATGGCAAATAGAATATAATGTCGAGAACTATGATGTTCAGATCAGCCATGATCCTATTGAATGACGGAGCAGGCTCGAAGGGCCAAATGGTCTACTCCTGCTCCTATTTCTTATGTTCATTGCCTCCTCAGTGCTCCAAGATTGCGAGGAATGTTGTAAGATGGTTTACTATGGTGTCAATACTCCAGTAAAACCTGCAATATCTAATAAGATCTATATATAAAATGTAATTGTCTCAGTTTGATAACAACTTTACGAAACCTAGCTATTTACAACAACAACTTTTTAACTAGGAAATTGTCCCAAGGCACTTCACAGGGACATAAGGAAAATAGATGATAAGTCAAAGAGGCATTGTGACTAATAACTTGGTCAAATGATGAGTTTTAAAGAGGGTCTTAAAGCCGGAGAGGGAGGTGGAGATGCAGAAGGATTTAAGGGAGAGAATTCCAAACAGCAGCATCAGGGCGGCTGAAGGTACAGCTCCCAATGGTGGGGCAAAATGAACGGGGCGGGGAGGGGATGCACAAGAGGCTGGAGAAAAAAAGAAAATACAATGCTGGAGGTTGTAGGACTGGTGGAGGTCACAGAGATAGAGAGGGGCGAAGGCATGGAGGGATTTAAACAGAAAGATGAGAATTTTACATTTGAACCTGGAGGTGACAAAAGAGTGAACGAATGTTTTGGTGCCACTAGGCTGAGGTAGAGACAGAGGCAGATATTGTTATGCAGATTGACGTAGATGGCCTTTGTGATGAAAGCATATGAAATTGGAAGCTCAGCTCAGGTTGAACAGCATGCTGAGTTTGCAGACAGTCTGATTCAGCTTGAGGCAATGACCAGGGAGGAGGATGGTGTCAATGGTAACGGTAATGAGTTTATGACGGAGTGAAGACAGTGTTTAGCTGGAGGAAGTGATGGCTCATCAATGACTGGATGCTGGTCAAGCAGTCTGACAACACAATGGCACATGGAGAGATGAGAGAGATGGCGGTGATTTTGAGCTGGATGTCCTTAGCATACTTTGGATGCTGACTCCAGTCTGCGGATGATATTGGGCTTCAGCTGGCTATGTCCTGCCATCTGGGATTCCCTTCCTTAATCCCTCTGCCTCACCTCCTCCAATACTTTCCTAAAAACATCTCTGAGCAAAAAAGTAGGACCTCAAAAGTAGTAATCTCAGGATTGTTACAAGTGCCACGTGCTAGTCAGAGTAGGAATCGCAGGATAGCGCAGATGAATACGTGGCTTGAGCAGTGGTGCAGCCGGGAGGGATTCAAATTCCTGGGGTATTGGAACTGGTTCTGGGGGAGGTGGGACCTGTACAAACCGCACGGTCTGCACCTAGGCAGGACCGGAACCAATGTCCGAGGGGGAGTGTTTGCTAGTGTTGTTGGGGAGGAGTTAAACTAATATGGCAGGGGGATGGAAACCAATGCAGGGAGACAGAGGGAAACAAAATGGAGACAGAAGCAAAAGACAGAAAGGAGATGAGTAAAAGTGGAGGGCAGAGAAACCCAAGGCAAAAAACAAAAAGGGCCACTGTACAGCAAAATTCTAAAGGGTCAAAGTGTAATAAAAAGGCAAGCCTGAAAGCTCGGTGCCTCAAGGCGAGGAGTATTCGGAACCCAGGAGAGGGCTCTGAGCTGGTTCGAGAAGGTGAGAGCTCAGATGAACAGGACCCCAAGGAAGAATGCAAAAGGCAGGAGGCAACAGAGCAGAGTAGCACTGGGGTAAGTGTAACCCACAAGGTGATAGGAAGGGACAATATGTATGAATATAAAGCGGCTGCAGGAGGGGTCAAAACTAAAAATCATGGTTTAAAAACTAGTATTAAAACACTCTACCTAAACGCACGCAGCATTCGAAATAAAGTAAATGAGTTGACGGCACAAATCATTACAAATAGGTATGGTAATGGTGGCCATTACAGAAACGTGGTTGCAGGGTGGCCAAGACTGGGAATTAAACATACGTGGGTATCTGACAATTCGGAAAAATAGACAAGAAGGGAAAGGAGGTGGGGTAGTTCTGTTAATAAAGGATGATATCAGGGCAGTTGTGAGAGATGATATTGGTTCTAATGAACAAAATGTTGAATTATTGTGGGTGGAGATTAGAGATAGTAAGGGGAAAAAGTCACTGGTGGGCGTAGTTTATAGGCCCTCAAATAATAACTTCACGGTGGGGTGGACAATAATCAAGGGAATAATGAAGGCATGTGAAAAAGGAACGGCAGTAATCATGGGGGATTTTAACCTACATATCGATTGGTCAAATCAAATCGCACGGGGTAGCCTGGAGGAGGAATTCATAGAATGCATACGGGATTGTTTCTTAGAACAGTATGTGACAGAACCTACAAGGGAGCAAGCTATCTTAGATCTGATCCTGTGTAATGAGACAGGAATAATGAACGATCTCCTGGTAAAAGATCCTCTCGGAAGGAGTGATCACAGTATGGTTGAATTTGTAATACAGATTGAGGGTGAGGAAGTAGTGTCTCAAACGAGCGTACTATGCTTAAACAAAGGGGACTACAGTGGGATGAGGGCAGAGTTGGCTAAAGTAGACTGGGAACACAGACTAAACGGTGGCACAATTGAGGAACTGTGGAGGACTTTTAAGGAGCTCTTTCATAGTGCTCAACAAAAATATATTCCAGTGAAAAAGAAGGGCGGTAAGAGAAGGGATAACCAACCGTGGATAACCAAGGAAATAAAGGAGAGTATCAAATTAAAAACCAATGCGTATAAGGTGGCCAAGGTTAGTGGGAAACTAGTAGATTGGGAAAATTTTAAACGACAGCAAAGAATGACTAAGAAAGCAATAAAGAAAGGAAAGATAGATTACGAAAGTAAACTTGCGCAAAACATAAAAACAGATAGTAAAAGCTTTTACAGATATATAAAACGGAAGAGAGTAACTAAAGTAAATATTAGTCCCTTAGATGGTGAGCAGGGGGATTTAATAATGGGAAATGTGGAAATGGCTGAGACCTTAAACAATTATTTAGCTTCGGTCTTCACAGTGGAAGACACAAAAACCATGCCAAAAATTGTTGGTCACGGGAATGTGGGAAGGGAGGACCTTGAGACAATCACTATCACTAGGGAGGTAGTGCTGGACAGGCTAATGGGAATCAAGGTAGACAAGTCCCCTGGTCCTGATGAAATGCATCCCAGGGTATTAAAAGAGATGGCGGAAGTTATAGCAGATGCATTCGTTATAATCTATCAAAATTCTCTGGACTCTGGGGAGGTACCAGCGGATTGGAAAGCAGCTAATGTAACGCCTCTGTTTAAAAAAGGGGGCAGACAAAAGGCAGGTAACTATAGGCCGGTTAGTTTAACATCTGTAGTGGGGAAAATGCTTGAAGCTATCATTAAGGAAGAAATAGTGGGACATCTAGATAGGAATAGTGCAATCAAGCAGACGCAACATGGATTCATGAAGGGGAAATCATGTTTATCTAATTTACTGGAATTCTTTGAGGATATAACGAGCATGGTGGATAGAGGTGTACCGATGGATGCGGTGTATTTAGATTTCCAAAAGGCATTCGATAAGGTGCCACACAAAAGGTTACTGCAGAAGATAAAGGTACGCAGAGTCCGAGGAAATGTATTAGCATGGATCGAGCATTGGCTGGCTAACAGAAAGCAGAGAGTCGGGATAAATGGGTCCTTTTCGGGTTGGAAATCGGTGGTTAGTGGTGTGCCACAGGGATCGGTGCTGGGACCACAACTGTTTACAATATACATAGATGACCTGGAAGAGGGGACAGAGTGTAGTGTAACAAAATTTGCAGATGACACAAAGATTAGTGGAAAAGCGGGTTGTGCAGAGGACACAGAGAAGTTGCAAAGAGATTTAGATAGGTTAAGCGAATGGGCTAAGGTTTGGCAGATGGAATACAATGTCAGAAAATGTGAGGTCATCCACCTTGGGGAAAAAAATCAGTAAAAGGGAATATTATTTGAATGGGGAGAAATGACAACATGCTGGGGTGCAGAGGGACCTGGGGGTCCTTGTGCATGAATCCCAAAAGGTTAGTTTGCAGGTGCAGCAGGTAATCAGGAAGGCGAATGGAATGTTGGCCTTCATTGCGAGAGGGATGGAGTACAAAAGCAGGGAGGTCCTGCTACAACTGTACAGGGTATTGGTGAGGCCGCACCTGGAGTACTGCATGCAGTTTTGGTCACCTTACTTAAGGAATGATATACTAGCCTTGGAGGGACTACAGAGACGATTGAATAGGCTGATTCCGGAGATGAGGGGGTTACCTTATGATGATAGATTGAGTAAACTGGGTCTTTACTCGTTGGATTACAGAAGAATGAGGGGTGATCTTATAGAAACATTTAAAATAATGAAAGGGATAGACAAGATAGAGGCAGAGAGGTTATTTCCACTGGTCGGGGAGACTAGAATTAGGGGGCACAACCTCAAAATACGGGAGGAACCAATTTAAAACCGAGTTGAGAAGGAATTTCTTCTCCCAGAGGGTTGTGAATCTGTGGAATTCTCTGCCCAAGGAAGCAGTTGAGGCTAGCTCATTGAATGTATTCAAATCACAGATAGATAGATTTTTAACCAATAAGGGAATTAAGGGTTATGGGGATCGGGCGGGTAAGTGGAGCTGAGTCCACAGCCAGATCAGCCATGATCTTTTGAATGCCGGAGCAGGCTCGAGGGGCTAGATGGTCTACTCCTGTTCCTAATTCTTATGTTCTTATGTTTTGGTCACACTTCTTAATATCTTCCACGTTGGCAGCATATAGATGAGGAAAGGACATGGGCAAGCATGGATTGGTGCAGGGGTAGGAAGAGAAACCATTGCTCGAGATGCATTTGCTATGACTGGATAGGTGACTGTGGAATTAAGAATAGTCCCATGGGGCTGACAAACAGAGGTGAGGTGTTGGAGAGGAAGATACAGTTAAATGGTGTAAAACACTGCAGAGAGGTCAAGGAGCATGAGGAGGGATTATCGTCACTGAAATTATCGGGTGTGATTTTGGTTAAGGCTGTTTTGTGGCTATATAAGGACCAGAAACTAATTTCAGGGATTCAAACAGGGCGAGAGATGTGGATACAGATCTAGGAAGTGACAATATGTTCAAGGACCTTGGATAGGAATGGCAGAGCAGTCTCGAAGGGCCATATGGCCTAGTCCTGCCCCTAATTCTTATGTACTTATAAAAGAGAGGTTGGAGATGGGACAAAAGTGTTGTGTTGAGATGATGGGTTGATGATGGTGAGCGACAACGTTTGAGGAGAGGCAACCATTTACAATGTTGGCTAAAATCGTGCCAGGAAGAGAAGTGGGTGATCAAGAGTTTAGTGGGAAGGGGGTTGAGGGAGTAGGAGGTAGATCTCATGAATGAGATGAGCTTGGAGAGGGTGGAGGGAGAGGATGAGGGAGAAACTAGAGTAAGAGAAAAAGTTCAGGGCCAGAATAGAGATAGGACTGTGGAGATTTGGCTTAGTGGTAGAGGGAAGGAGGGTAAACAGTAGGAGTAGCTGAATGGATAGCCTCTATCTTTGAGACAAGAAATCCCTGAACTCATCGCACTTGTTACAAGCGAGGGTGGAACGGGCAAACAGAGGATAAGTGAAGGGGAATTATGTAAAGTCTGCTGACTATTTAAATAAAGTCAGATATTCCAGTACTCCCTCAGAAGTCTTAGGCCACTACCTTGGCATGAGAGTTTAACATTGTTAACAGCACTGAGCCTATTGGAAGACTTTGGTAAATACTGTTCGAGTTCCATGTAATGGAAGTTAAAAGGACCAAAGTGAAGTTATTGACCAACATTTATGGGCTCTTCTGTCCAATCCAATACTAGAAGGTAAAACTTAAAAAGGCTGGTGTGAGGAATTTCCACAATTACATATCATAAAACTGCTCTTTGCGAGCATAATTCCTTTACAAATTGGGAAAAACTTTCAAACCAGCAGGACAAATGAACATAAGAACAAAAGAAATAGGAACAGGAGTGTCATGTTTGTAACTACAATGTAACACCGCTGTATTACTGTATACACTCAACTTAGATGCACACCTTGACCACAGGGGGTGAACTTGTGGGAAACACTCCTTACCTGATCACACAGGTATATAAAGGGAGGTCCCACGCAGGGTCATCACTTCTGGAGTCCTGCAATAAAGAGTTAAGGTCACAGAGTGGCCTTGTCCCTGGAATGTGCCTCGTGTGGTTTCATGCTGTAGAGTAAGGACTTTACAAGGAGTAGGCCATACAGCCCCTCGAGCCTGCTCCGCCATTCAATAAGATCATGGCTGATCTGATCATGGATTCAGCTCCACTTCTCTGCCCGCTCCCCATAACCCCTTATCTCCTTATCATTTAAGAAACTGTCTATTTCTGTCTTAAATTTATTCAATGTCCCAGCTTCCACAGCTCTCCGAGGCAGCGAATTCCACAGATTTACAACCCTCAGAAGAAATTTCTCCTCATCTCAGTTTTAAATGGCCGGCCCCTTATTCTAAGATCATGTCCTCTAGTTTTAGTCTCCCCCATTAGTGGAAATATCCTCTCTGCATCCACCTTGTCAAGCCCCCT
This sequence comes from Pristiophorus japonicus, assembly GCF_044704955.1. Lineage (NCBI taxonomy): Eukaryota > Metazoa > Chordata > Chondrichthyes > Pristiophoridae > Pristiophorus > Pristiophorus japonicus. The sequence continues at coordinate 26,072,032 of NC_091994.1, read as the reverse complement.
CATAATATTATTCATTTCGATAAAATCACCTCTCATTCTTCTGAATTCCAATGAGTAGAGGCCCAACCTTTCCTCATAAGTCAACCCCCTCATCTCTGGAATCAACCTAGTGAACCTTCTCTGAACTGCCTCGAAAGCAAGTATATCCTTTCGTAAATATGGAAACCAAAATTGCATGCAGTATTCCAAGTGTGGCCTCACCAATACCCTGTATAGCTGTAGCAAGACTTCCCTGCTTTTATACTCCATCCCCTTTGCAATAAAGGCCAAGATTCCAGTGTACTGCAGCACTTTGCAATCTTTCTCCATTTAAATGATAACTTACTCTTTGATTTTTTTTCTGCCAAAGTGCATGACCTCACACTTTCCAACATTATACTCCAACTGCCAAATTTTTGCCCACTCACTTAGCCTGTCTATGACCTTTTGCAGATTTTGTGTGTCCTCCTCATACATTGCTTTTCGTCCCATCTTTGTATCGTCAGCAAACTTGGCTACGTTACACTCAGTCCCTACTTCCAAGTCGTTAATATAGATTTTAAATAGTTGGGGTCCCAGCACTGATCCCTGCGGTACCCCACTAGTTACATCTGCTCCTTGGTGGTCCAATGACCACATTTCTGTCTAACCATGCCTCCCCTTCCCAGGTGGGTGATATAGCCTCAGAATCGGTTTTGCAATTATCTGAATTTCAGACTTCCTGAAGCTGCATGTTGAACAAGGCTCATTTCTAATTCTTTACTGGTTTCCAGCAGCTTGGGATTGTATACATAATCTGCAATTCACCCTGCCCTTCCATTATATTCTATATATGTATTCATCCCCTTAGGTATAGCACAATGTCATGTGTGATCTAGTAGCCAGCACAGTAGTTATTACTCATGTGGCACTGGATAGCTTCTGGTACTGAATCAGAACAAATGATATAGATTATGATTGACAATTTAAGACCTCTGTAGGGAGGGGAAATTTTAATTCTTCAGCTTCAGCTTTGGAGCCTCCAGGTGGCCTAAAATGTGGTTATTCAGAAAGCTGTAGACTTGATCTCAGTCTTACCTGAATTTTGTTGGACCATTGTGAATGTATATGCATCCCATTCTCCTACTATCTGTTCGAGAAAGTGAATGCTGACTCATCCTTATTCCACCAGAGACTGAATATATCTTCCTCCCCTCACCACAGTACACATAGATAAGCCAGTAAACAACAGTACTAAATGACTAAACATTGGACGCCTCCCAGTAGATCATCAGGAATTAGATCTGCCCTCATTTGAACGGAAAAAAGAAACATTTTTAATTTTAAAAGTGGGATTAAAAAAGGCCGCTTTTATTGCTGAGTCTCCTTGTATAGACAGCTGGTGGCCTGGCATCCCTACAGAAATAATGGCCCAGAAATCCCGGCCTCCCCGGGTCCATACGGAGTGTGTACGGACCCGGGTCGGTATCGCAAAAGCCGCTTTTCGGCGCATAATGCGCATGCGCTGAAAACCGGCTTTTCCGATCTGTCAAGCTGGAGCCAGGACAGTCGCATGGGCAAGATTACAGTATTTACCCATATCTTGCCCAGTGGATGTCCTGAAAACTCTTGCGCCTGATAAAAGCAGGCGCATAGCCTACTTTTACAGGTGTAAGAGTTTTAAAATACACAAAAACATAATAAAATAACATTTTTAAAACACATTTTATTGTTAAAAACCCAGCCCACTATGGGAAGTTTATTTTAAACCATAATTAAAAAAACTTTTTTAAAAATTGGAAAAATATATATTTTTTATAATGCATAAATCATTTTAATTTAAATTAATAAAAATATGTGGTGTATTTTTTCTATTTTTTTATTTGTGTTTTGGGTGTTTGGGGAGTTTTCTCAATCATAATAATGGGAACTTTTTCAGAGTTCCCATTATTATGAATGAGTACATACTTTACCTGGATTGGCAGCCCAGAGCCATGTGACTGCAGCTCCAGCCCTGTGCAGCGCTCCGACCTGCAGTCAGTGGAGACCTCAGGACCGGGATCCCTCGTGGGTGCAGCAGCTTCAGGTCAGCACGCATCTTTTTTTAACTTTCTTACCTGATTGCCCGCGGGAAGCAGCCGACCACGATTTCTAGGCCAATATTATTGGTCATTTACACCATCATTGCAGGGCTCTGCTAAAGTTACAGCGAGAGACTGGGAGATCTCTGTGGAGACTCATGCTTATTTTGAGGAAGTCACCCCATTTCTGAGCAATCATAGTGGTTATGCACAAAAAATCTGCAAAAGGCCATAGACAGGCTAAGTGAGTGGGCAAAAATTTAGCAGTTGGAGTATAATGTTGGAAAGTGTGAGTTCATGCACTTTGGCAGAAAAAAAATCAAAGAGCAAGTTACTATTTAAATGGAGAAAGATTGCAAAGTGCTACAGTACAGCGGGACCTGGGGGTACTTGTGCATGAAACACAAAAGGATAGTATGCAGGTACAGCAAGTGATCAGAAAGGCCAATGGAATCTTGGCCTTTATTGCAAAGGGGATAGAGTATAAAAGCAGGGAAGTCTTGCTACAGCTATACAGGGTATTGCATGCAGTTTTGGTTTCCATATTTACGAAAGGATATACTTGCTTTGGAGGCAGTTCAGAGAAGGTTCACAAGGTTGATTCCAGAGATGAGGGGGTTGACTTATGAGGAAAAGTTGAGAAAGTTGGACCTCTACTCATTGAAATTCAGAAGAATGAGAGGTGATTTTATCAAAACGTATAAGATTATGAGGGGGCTTGACAAGGTGGGTGCAGAGAGGATGTTTCCACTGATGGGGGAGACTAGAACTAGAAGGCATGATCTTAGAATAAGGGGCCAGCCATTTAAAACTGAGATGAGGAGAAATTTCTTCCCTCAGAGGGTTGCAAATCTGTGAAATTCGCTGCCTCAGAGAGCTGTGGAAGCTGGGACATTGAATAAATTTAAGACAGAAATAGATAGTTTCTTAAATGATAAGGGAATAAAGGGTTATGGGGAGTGGGCGGGGAAGTGGAGCTGAGTCCATGATCAGATCAGCCATAATCTTATTGAATGGCGGAGCAGGCTCGAGGGGCAGTATGGCCTACTCCTGCTCCTATTTCTTATATACTTATGTTTTTATGTTACTGGATTAGTAATCCAGAGGGCTGGACTAATGTTTCATGAGACATGAGTTCAAATCCCCCCTCCCACTCCATGGGGAATTTAAATTCAGATAATTACATAAATCTGGATTACAAAGCTAGTGTCAATACTGGTTACCATAAAACTATCAGATTGTCATAAAAACCCATCTGTTTCACCTGGTCTGGCCTATATGTGACTCCAGAAATACAGCAATGTGGTTGACTCTGAACTGCCCTCTGAAATCTCCTAGCAAGCCACTCGGATGTACCAAACCGCTGTGACAAAGTCAACACTGTGGGAGTATCTTCACCACAAGGACTGCAGCGGTTCAAGAATGCAGCTCACCACCACCTTCTCAGGGGCAATTAGGGATGGGCAATAAATGCCAGCCTTGCCAGCAACACCCACATCCTGTGAACAAATTTAAAAAAAATCTTTTAATAGATGTATAGTTACTGACTTGCTTACTGGCATATATATCAACCAGAATAAATTACGAGTGTGTGACAATCCAAAGTACCCCAGGATTCTAAAGCAGCTCCTGAATCCCGAACAAGTCTGGCTACACCTTGCAGCTTCAGCAATTGGTGGAGTCTTCATACTCAAATGTTTCCTCAGATTGGAAGACCATAGATGGTAGCAGCAGAAACCGCCCCCTGAATAAAATAGTAATTAAATTCAATTTCCCATTAAATTATCTTATAATAAGAAGTAATGGTGGTTAAAACAGACATTTTTTATACTTGTTAACATGTGTAATAAATTACTCATGGGTGCATTATGGCTCATGGGGATAGATTTCAGGCTAAAAGTGTTCCCCTCGTGGATTTAGCAGTGAGACCAACCTCTGCGCTGATTGGAAGCAATGCCATCCCATTGCTAAATTGGCATGCTTTGTGCCTGCTTTACGCTTGAAAAACGGGTGCAACGCACACTAACTTCTACTCCATGTTCTACAATGTTTCTATGGAAATTTAGCTTCCTCCATTTCCAAAGGTTACACAGTAGAAATTATTGGCTTACTTTATCCCTGATCATTTTAAATTTGTGTTGTAGTGTGGTGTGTTGTTAGAAGGAGACTTATTTTTCTGAATAATAACTCTGTCAGGAATACCTACTTCCAGCTTTATAAAACAAACATTGGGGTTTGTGGATAATTATTGGAACAAAAATCCCTATTTGCCCTCCTTAAAGAACAATGAGTGGGCCAGCAGACGTGAGATCTGTATCATTGATCACATTCGGAGCGAAGTTCCGAATTACAGTCCTGAATTTTATTTAATTAAGCAGAACCTTTTAGGAACTCTAATTACTGCGTCGGAGATATTTGGTGAAGAAGAAAAGATGTGAATTGGATTAACCTTTTATTCCGTTTTATAACTTTTGATTCTAGCTATAAAGATGCTTGCCCTAAATAAATGGCACATCCATTTGTTATTTTATGTAAGAACCGTTTTGAACAGAATTAGAATTTTTACTCAAAACACTGGCCTCAAGTTCTCTGGGGATTCTCCTGGTCATCCATTGCAACTTGGGAAAAAGTGTAAGTTAGGCGTGGAAAAGTGTATTTTACGCCATTTCCCTGGCAATTCCACTGGTCTCCTACTGGAGGTGTGATGAGAGACAGGGAGAACCACTATGGGATTTCAGGGCCATTGTAACTTGTATCTCTAGCTATAAAGGAAATATAGATTGAACTATAAAGTAAAATATTAATGTGTAAAACTATGTTTAGAAATGTTTTAAACATGACTGCAACAGTGCAACCGCTAACTTGCCATTAGCAATGTTATAGGAAATCTGATAATAAAAAGCATTCCACGATTGATTGTTTCCTGCAGTTTTCATGCCTGATGATTGCAGTCCACAAGATAATCTACCTCTAAACCTCCAACTTCTTATTCTTCTCTAAAGTTCTTTGGTGCACTATTGTTGCCTGGCTCCATGCTCACCTCTCCCATAATTTCCTGTTTGAATCCCCTCAGTCTGGCTTCCATGTTTTATCTTATCTCTTCCATGATGACCTCTTTAAATTTTTCAACATAGTTAACCACTCTATTCTCCTACATGGCCCACTTCCACCCTATCATGGTTCGATCCTACCTACCTGAACATAGTCAGCGCATCTCCCAAAATGGCTTCTTCTCCCAGTTCCTAAACCTCTCCGCCTCTCTACCTCTCTTTCCTCCTAAAGACGCTCCTTAAAACCTACCTCTTTGACCAAGCTTTTGATCATCTAATTTCTTCTTATGTGGTTTGGTGCCAAACTTTTGTCTTATAACATTCCTGTGAAACACTATGGGGACATTTTACTACATTAAAGGTGCTATATAAATACAAGTTGTTGTTGTTGTTGTTTCCATAGGGACCTCTGATATGATCGAAGATTTCACTTTTGGCCCCATCCAGTCTAATACACACACTGCATTTTGACAATGGTACCTGGAGGCATTGGGCTGGCCATAGCCCAAAATTCCATTCCCTTTCCCAGCTGTTCGCTGAGCTGAACCTGGTCTTGTGCTCGATTCGAACCTGAGCTAAGCTTCAAATCCCGTGTGAAGTCTGTCATCAAGGCAGGTTACTTGGACCTCTGTAATATTGCTCGTCTTTGCTCCATCTTTTCCCGGCCACTGCTGAAACCCTCATTCAACTTTTCTAACACTCTCTTGCTGGCTTGATAAGCTACACCCTACACAAACTCCAACTCACCCAAACTTCTGACACACACTGTACTCTGCACTAAATCTCACTCGTTTATCAATCCTGCCCTTAACAATCTTCACTGACTCCCCGACCCTTGATTCCGTTGTCTATAAATCCTTCGCTAGCTTTACCCCATCCTATTTCTTCAACATCTGGAGTCTTGTGTACCAGCTCACACTCTTTTCATCCAACCCTGGGCTTCGATACATTCTCCCTTCTCTCCGATTCACCATCGGTGGCAGATACTTCAGCTGTCATGCTCCACCACTCTGGAGTTTCTTCCCCAAAGTCCTTCATCTTTCCCCAGTTTGAAAAATATTCTTAAAAATCTCCCTCTTCACTGCATGTTTTGCCGCCTCTCCTAATGCTCCTGTTAAACTCATGCTTGGTGCCCAGTTCCTCTTTGTAAAACATCTTAGAACATTAAAGGTGCCCTGTAAATATAAATTGTTGTAGATATAGCTCTGATTCATGCACATTCAGTAGCTTTTTTGCTTTATTTCTCACTCATTGCAAATATGAAAAACCTGGGGCAGGAATTGACTGAGGCGGGCAGCAAACCATCCCGACCTCGGCAGCGTGAGGCCTGGTGAATTTTAACTCTTGGACCTCACCTGCAACGGCCCCGGTGAGCTTCCCATCAAAATCGGCAGGACGTTGTTGCTGGCTGGCGGGTGGGAGGGCAATGCCGCTATTGGTAAGAAAGCAATCCATTTGGGTGCTTACCTAGTTAGGCCACTTCCAGCCCGGACTGCTCATCCTGCTCGCTGGACTTGGCGGGAAAGTCACAGTGGCTTCCGCACTCAGGCCCACAGTTAAAATAGCAGTCGGGCCGCAGTGACGTCCCTCCACCATGCTCAGAAGAGCAGGTTAAAATCGTGGCCCGTGAGATCGGGTTGCCAACAGGTGAGTCCCATGACCGATTATAACTGCCTTCCCACCCGGTAAAATCAGTCCTTATCTCTCTCAGAACTGGTTCCAGTTGGCTATGCAAATAACAAATCATGTGGCTGACCTTTTTATATTCCAGATACTTAACTCCTAGAGCTACTTAGCAATAAATACAGATCCCTAGGTGCCTAACTGACTGCTAATTACACCAGTATTGTTACACACAGCAAAATCGCAATGACATTAATTTTGGAATTATCGTTTATAACGAACGAAATACCCAAGCACAGCCAATCTGTTCTAAGGAGCTTACCCTTAATTCTCATATATAAAAGAACTGAGACCAAGAAATCATCACATCTTTTCACTGAAAGAGCCACTTAACAGCAGTTCATTAATCTGGGCAAAGCTATAGAGAAGGCAACAGCACGACTCAAGGCCCATTGCCACCCATTATAGTTGCTTGCATTTTTACTAGGGTAGTAAGCGTGCATGCGAATCGTGACGCAATGACACAACGGTCTCACTTACTGAATCAGTTTCAACAAACCTGTAAGACGGAATAAAATATCAAAGTGAAAATACAAAAAACTTGCTAAAATTTGGACAGCAGCAGCAGCAGCAGCATTTGCTGTCGTGTGAGCTTGCCACAGCGGGCAGCCTGGCAACGTTTAAGCAGAGGACTTCAGGCTGTACCTGGAGCTAAATCTGTATCAACCTTTTTTTTTCAATAAAGCCTTTTTTTTAGAATCCTTACACGTGGTGCATGCCAGTTGAAGCAACAAGATGGCAGATAAATTAGATCAACTCAAATATGAACACGACACCTGCAAATAGGTTTGAGGGGATTCATGTGGTGCACTCGAGGTTGCAGCCCCTGTTCCATTATTTGAAGGGGCTGCTCCTGAAATTCTGGCTGCACTTCAGTCCCACTCTCCTGATCTTTGGGCACCCTGTGCGGAGGGGAGCGGGTAGGTCCGAAGGCCTCCTCGTAGGACTGCTCCTGGGCACGGCCAAGGGTGCCATCAGCCGGTCCAGGCAGCGGGCGGTCGAGGGGGTCGTTCAACCTGACTGCCTGCCTCTCTTCCACTCTTACATCCAGTCCAGGGTGTCCTTGGAGATGGAGCACGCGGTGTCCACCGGTACGCTCGCGGCCTTCCGCGAGAGGTGGGCACCGGAGGGACTGGAGTGCATCATCACGCCCGGCAACCAAATTTTAATTTGATTTTACGTTTTTAAGTTTAATTTGTTTTAATTGCCGGTGCTTTTAGTGTCCCCCTTCCCTTTTATAGGGGGCACTGGGGAAAATTGTGATTTTAGTGCCCAAAAAAAAAACCAAAAAAAGAAAAACACAAAAAAAAACAAAAAAAGGGGGGAAAAAAAAAAAGGGCCTTGTAAATGTCTGGAGTGTCACCCAGGTCGGGTGGCACCGTTTAATGTTTTATGTTTTCGCAGGTAAACTCAAAAGAGTTTCATGTGGTGCACTTGTTTGTACCTCAACCTTTTTTTCTCTGTTTCCAAGAAAACACACTTTCAGAAAACATTTGCAAAATTGATTTCTGTAAATTTCTAAAAGTGCATACGTTAAAATGGAAACCTGGAGCATTAGACATGGAAAGTACCAGCGAGTGATTTCCCAGGCAATTACTCCTTCTCAACCCTGAGATAGAATTTCTGTCTGTAACTTCTTTCTCAGTAAATGTGTACTATGTAAGGGGTCATTTTACAAGCCGCACTGCCAGTGGGAAGTCTCACTTGCTAGCAGCACAAAAAGGAGTACAAGCGTGCACTCTGGCTGTATATTAATTTAGTGAATCTATTTTTTTGGCAAGGAGAGGGATTAGGGGCGGTGACTGTCTCTGTAGCAGACTGGTGCGTGGTAACATTGGAGCAGCAAAGGGAGGATGAGTGCTGTGTGGAACATGATGCACGTTTAATCTGAAGATTTGTCGATGACATTAGAGCTGAAAAATAACAATACTGTGATATAATACTGTGTATTATTTCATCCAATACTCTGCTGCCCGTGCTCTAACTCACACCTAATCCCGTTCACCCATCACCTCTGTGCTCGCTGACCAACATTGGCTACCAGTCCGACAATGCCTCAATTTTAAAATTCTCATCCTTGTTTTCAAATCCCTCCATGGCCTCCCCCTCCCTATCTCTGTAACCTCCTCCAGCCCTACAACCCTCCGAGATTTCTGTGCTCTTCCAATTCTGGCCTCTTGCGCATTCCCTATTTTAATCACTCCACCGTTGGTGGCTGTGTTTCCAGCTGCCAAGGCCCAAAGCTCTTGAATTCCCTCTCTAAACCTCACTGCCTCTATCTCTCTCTCGTCTTTTAAGACAGTCCTTAAAACCTACCTCTTTGACCAACTTTTGGTAACCTGTTCTAATATCTCCTTATGTGCCTCGGCATCAAACTTTATCTGATAATCGCTCCTGTGAAGTACCTTGGGACATTTTACCACATTAAAGTGCTATAATAAATGCAAGTTATTTTGACACTGAGAAATATTAGCACATGTCGTACACATGGTAAAACATAGGTACTTTTGACAATTGATTTTTTTGATTTTGCTACAATAAATACTCCTGAAGTCTTCAAAGATTAAGGACAGTTGACTCCAGATAAATGCATCCCCGATTTAAGCATGGCTCTCATCCAAGTAGAGAATTCCAATGTGTCAAATCAATTTCCTCAACATTGTTGTTGAATAGAATTTATGATGTCTCATTTTTTTCCAATCGAACTACAGAGCACAAGTATAATTTACACCCTAAAGAAGTACAAACATATAAAGGAGTAGAATATTTGGGCATAGAATGGGCACAAAGTGTACCAAATGTAGCAGTGCGATGGCCTGCAGACATTGGATGCATTGCCAAAATCGAGGGGCCATTTTATGCCAAAAACAGGCATTCGGTCCCTCGCATATGTAAATCAGAGGCCTAACACCTGTTAAAGGAACCCTTTTACAAAAGAGCAGGGCAAACATCGGGCCTGCCTCGTTCAGGATTCTCCAGTAAACCCCCGGCCGCCAAACAAAGGTGAGTTCTTGCATTGGAGCCAGTAGAAGCACTGCTCCCTATTGCAACTCCCACCCCTGTAGCCTGCTTCAGCACCCCTCCCAGTACTTAGCTGAGAGCCAATGCTACCGAAGCAAGTGGCCCAATCAGGCGAGCTGCCTGTGGAGGCGCGACCTACGTCAGCAGCTCACCCCAGTTATTCAGAGGAGGCCTGAGGATCAAATTCTATCGCTCCTCGGGCCTCTCGCTTCAGGCACACATTGCCTCTGCTGTGCAGAGTCTGGGCCCAAAAACAAGCCCAAGCGAATTCTTACCCTGAGGAGTTCAGAGAAAATACGCAAATACACCATTGCTGAACAAAACAGCAGTGGAAAGACATTGGCCAGGAATTTCCTGGGAGCTGCTCCCACCCTGCGCTATAAATTTGGCAAAAACATGGCATAAGCCCTTTATAAACAGGGGCATCCTGGCACTTAGAGCATCTCCAAAGAAATTCCCAGTCATAAATATAAATAAATGGCAATGGTTACTCAGTTAATCAGGTCATTTACTTGACATTAATTTAGATGGATTGTTTCTGGAAGTTCATATTCAAATATATGACTTATGCTTCCCGGTGGCTCGGTGAGTGTAGTACCGAGTCATACAGACCGCTGGGTCCCAGGCCCACTGGTCTGTGGGGTTACTCAATCTCAGTCATGGTAGTAGAAAGGATGCTCCAGGGCTAGTAAGGATACCCCCTGTGGACTCGCCTGCTAACACTCAATTGTCTGAAGTGCTAATTCAGCTCCAGCACCTATGTAACTATCGTAGAATGAGTCAGATCTTTGGAGAGAGAGAGAGAGAAGACAAGAAAAGAAAATAGAAAATATAATTCCTCAGTAGCTTGGAGGACAAGTTCATGGAATGCATTCGAGACAGTTTCCTAGAACAATATGTCGAGGAACCAACTGGGGAACTGGCTATTTTAGATCTAGTATTGTGTAATGAGACCGGGTTAATTAGTAATCTTATAGTAAAGGTTCCTCTCGGGAAGAGTATTCATAATATGATAGAATTTCACATTGGGGCTGAATTCGCGGCTCCTACAGCGTGTACGAGGTGCGCATACGCCTGTAGGGGCCCCGCAAGTTCCGGGTTGAGGCATGAGCTGCGCATGTGCTGAAACCTGCAACTTGCCATTTGTCAAGGATCCTCTTGCCAGATTGCACACACCCCTGGGAAAAGGGCCTCCGCGGGCAGAGTGTTGGGCTATTTGGGGATATACAGCAGCTCCGTAGAAACGGAACACACAATATGAATGGGGACTCCCCTACTTTCATTGGTTGGGCTGGCTCACGTGATCCCAGGGGCTCTTACGAAGCACTTACGCTCCTGGGATACGTGGGCCTCTACTCCATAAAATATAGGCCCATTCTACTCAATCTCTCCTCATAGGACAGCTCTCACAGCCAAGGAATCAATCTAGTGAACCTTTGTTGCAGCCCCGTCTAAGGCAAATATACCCTTCCTTAAGTAAGAAGAACATGGGGGCAAAAGTGCCCCTTTTTATAGCCCATTAGCCCTTCCTATGGGCACCGCCTATGGGCAAGATGGTTTTCGCCTGGGGGGGAGGGGTGCTAGTGCCTCCCGGGAAATTGCCCGGAAAAGCATGCGACCGGGCCAGCAGCCCAGCTCCCAAGACGGAGCTCCAGGCTGCACAATGACAGCTCAGACCACGCTAGGGCTGCCATCTTTGAGCTGGAACGAAAGTCGGCCGACAAAAAAAGATGGCGGCCCGGGGCGCTGGCGCCTCCCCTTTAAGCACCGCCCCGAGAGCGACTGTCGGCCAGCTTCGTGACCCGTGAAGCTGGGGTTGACATCGCTTGCGCCAACCTCGCGGCCCACGGGGCAATTTCCCGCACGGGACGTTAAATGGTTGGCATGGAGCGGTGAGGGGTCGCCGCGCACGGCAATGACATCATTGCCAGTTGCGCAGTGGCCCGGGGTGCTAACCGCGGAGCGCGGCGATGCCATGGCAGCGCCTCTGCAAACTCCCGGGCAAAAACTGTCGCCCATAGGCGGCGCCCATAGGAGGCGGTTCCCAGGCTATAAAAAGGGGTACTTTCACCCCCATGGTCTCCTTACCTACGGAAGGATATACTTGCCTTAGGCGGGGATACAAAAAAGGTTCACTAGATTAATTCCTTGGATGCGAGGGCTGTCCTATAAGGAGAGATTGAGTAGAATGGGCCTATATTTTCTGGAGTTTGGAAGAATGAGAGGTGATCTCATTGAAAGGTATAATATTCTTTGAGAGCTTGACAAGGCAGATGCTGGGAGGCTGTTTCCCCTGGCTGGTCAAGGGTCAAGTCTCAGGTTAAGGGCTTGGTCATTTAGTACTGATATGAGGAGAAATTTCTTCACTCAGAGGGTTGTGAATCTTTGGAATTCTCTACCGTAGTGGGCTTTGGATGCTTAGTCGATGAGTATATACACGACTGAGATCGACAGATTTTTGGGCACGAAGGGAATCAACGGACATGGGGATAGGGCAGGAATGTTGATGTAGATGGTCAGCCATGATTTTAATAAATGATGGAGGAGGCGCGAGGAACCGTATGGCCTACTCCTGCTCCTATTTCTTAAGTTCTTATGTTCTCATTGAGCATAACACTTACGAATAATCTTGATCCACGGATTAAATGTTTCCCACATCGTTTCACTGACTACACCACTGAATATTGTTGGGCCAGCAAATGTCAATTATCTCTCACGGTGACATTTTTTTGTAAAAGATTATATTCGCAGCAGACAGTCTTTTTGATTTGGATTCAATTACTGTATAAATAATGAAATGGGCAGAGATACAAGTAGACCTTTTGTTTTGGCCCATAGGAATCCCGATCCAGCGATAAACACACTGGCAGGCTAATTATAGATTTAGCAGAGTTCAACTGCCTTTTCTTTTTATCCTCACAGACAGAAAGAAAAAGACTTGCATTTATATAGCGCCTTTCACAACCACAAGACATCCCAATGCACTTTATAGCTAATGACCTACTTTTGAAGTGTAGTCACTGTTGTAATGTAGACATAGCTTTGTGATGTCTCATTTTGTTCACATCGAACTATAGGAAACAGAATATAATTTACACTCTTTAAAAGATGCAGCAGCAGTAGGAGTTGATAGAAAATATGCAAATAGACCAGGGCTGAACAAATCAGCTTTGGAAACAAATAAATACAAATTAATGCCAACTGGTATCCCAGTTAATCAGGCCATATAATCTGAATATCAATTTGAATCAATTGGTTCTGCAAGGTACATAGTCAAATATATGAATGATGCTGTTAAAAGTTATACAACTAGGTCACTTTGTGTAGGATTCTTTCCTCAGTTGTGTGAGGCTGTGACCTGCCTCAAGGCATGTTGCTGCAAACAGTCATAGCTGCTCATACAGACAGAGGGACCATTGACATCTGATATCACATCTGCCAGTGTAAATGATGGCATCCTTCAGGCGAATGAGCAGGGTGTGAAGCATTATGAAACCTAGCTAACTGAGAGTTGCCTGAGATAAAGACAGAAGATTGTAAACAGTAAACATAATCCTTTGTCTCGTCACAGAATGCCCTTTCCAATTGCTGCCTTTTTGTTCTGATTGATAAAATATAGTCCAGTAAATGTGCTGTGATTATTACATACCAACTCAAAACAGATCCCCAGGAAATTAACAGGATATCAAGATTGAATAACAAAAATAATCACGGCTTCACCATGTGTTCAATGGATTAGAATGAATTTCACGTTACTGAACTTATTTTATAATTTCTAAAGGAGCATATTTAATTTATACATTTCCAGAAATATGTGGCTATCATGGAACTTGTTATTAAAATGTTATGGATTTAATTTATTGTACACTGGAGTTAAAGGTTGACTTATGGCATCACTTTCCTGAATTAGTTGAGACAAGTTTTGCTTTGCAGTGATTTTGGATTTATGAAATAAAGAGCTAACTTTGATCTTAACATAGTACCGAGCTTAAATTATTTCCTTTGGTTGGCGAAAAATGCAATTTCTCAATTTTTTTCCTTCCATTTTATTTTACCCCTTCTCTCCTGAAGGCAATAAATCTGGCTGGAGTATAGTTCGACAGGCATTGGCAATCTGGTCTCAAATGGCCCTCGTGGGTGGGCCTTTACACTCAGTCTTAACAGACTGACCTAGACTTTCTGCCCTGCCTCCTTGATGGGGTTCCATCTCTGGTGGGGTGGGAGTTCCTCCTGACCTGGATATATTCCTCTGACCCGGCAGTATTTTTTGGCCACAGCCTCCACCAGGGATGTGCACTAATATTAGGGGCATGGAGATGCTAAGTGGGGAAAAGAGATGGTTGGCAGGCTGCCAGGTTAGAAAAAAACAATATTGTTTAAAAAAATTGCCAATGCCATTCTTGGAGTCTCTGCATTTCCACACTCTTCAATTACTTGCAGAAGCCCCTCTTACAGTTCTCTGCCAGAGCCCCCTCTGCTGAACTCTGTTTGCAGGATGTTGAGGCCCAACGGGCATCTCCTGCATCCTGCGTTCCAAGAGGGTGAATATTGGGAGACATGGCAGGGGTAATGTTTCCTTCATTTGTATGTCTTTGACATGTGCCCACCCACACGTGAATAGGCACAGATGCCCCCACCCATCCCGCTGGACCAGCCAGCAAAAAACTTGCAGGAAGTGGGGATGCGGCAGTTCACATCCCCGACTTGTTATCCACCTTAGATCCAATGAACAATCAGCAGGTGGGAGGCAAAAAGTTTAGGTCACTATTTGACTCTGGCGGGCATCGCAACTGATTTTATTTGGCTCTCACCGAACATCCACACACACAGACAGACTTCCCAACTTGGATCGCCGGTTAGCAATCAAGAATGGAAATTCTGCTTGATTTATTCCGACCCTAACCCCAGGAACCTTTGCAGAGCCTCCATCATTGTCCAACTGAGATCCTCCAAGCTATAAGCAAGTCAAGAAATGCTGGTTGGAATAGAATATAAGGAGAAATATTCCAGTGTTGCCTCTGACTGACTTGAGTTACTGTCCCAGTTACATTGCTTGTTTGGTGTTGGAATGCCACAACCTTTTGCACGGACACTAAAGACACAACAATGCTGCCAGCTGGAATTAATCGGAAGTTTGGCACTAACCCTGCGACACTCCAGAGAGCATACAGCATATTTTAAACTTTATTAGTAAACATGTAAAAAAAAAACTCAGGTGGCCTGCTGTATTGTCAATCAATTTCTTATGAAAAATGTAGACTATCCCATCAGCTCCTTTCAATTATTAAAGTCCGTGGCTGAAAATCAGCGTTTCATAGCTTTGCTTGAGCACATATGTGTTGAGCTCTGTTTCTCTCCATTTTACAGGCAGGAGAGCAAGCAATATAATCCTAGCTCTCCACTCACAATGCTGTTAAATAGCTGCACTAGTTTGTTGAGCATTACGGAGGTGATTCTCAGCAAACCTACTGAGGGCATCGTGGATCTGCACAAAGGTCCCACATTCCTCATTTAATTCAATTTCTGCAGAATCACCATTACTGCGCAAATTGTCGCAACTGCAGAGGCAACATCTGGATTCCCTCATTTGATATTTTAAAACATTTTACAAGAACTGTAAAAAAAAACAGCAACAGTTCCTATTTTAACAAGATGTGGCATATTAATATTATTTTAGTACCCCCAGGATTCGTCCTACAAAGCTGCCCCACCGAACACCCAGCGGAAACAGCAGGCTGGGCAATTAGTCTGTACGCAGACCTCATTGCAGCAGTGGCGGCACATTTTCCACATTCAAGACCAACCAACCAAAGATTTATTTCTACTCTGGAGCACGTAGATAAAGAATCATCAGCAAATGCAATACTGGAATCGGGTTGAGCTAACGAGAAGAAATTTGCGCAACAGATCAAACCGGCAAAGAGGCATGTTTCTCTCATTGCTTAATGGTAAAGGACTTCCTTTTAAAGCGTGCTTTTCTGTTTGGACCATACCTTGTGTGTATGTACATGACTTTATGCAGAGCACAAGGGATTCAATTAGCAGATCAATTAAAGTGTTCACAACAAGCCTGTTCACTATAAAAAGTGATATTGTCTACTGTCAGCAACTCCTTTGGCTTGTATCTTGTTGTTGGCAGGGCTGCATTCTGTTTTTCAATGTCAGATGGCAAGAAAATGCATGATCCCTTTTACTAATTTTTGGAGTTTTATCACCATATATCTTGCCTTTTAAACACATCCCCCCCGCCGCCCCCCCTCCAGTTTATTTGATTACTACGAGTGAGAATTTGGCAGACTTTGTTGGTTGTTTTGTTTCCAACCTTGAAAAGGCAAATTGCACTGCCAACTTTGTGCTGCAGCTCATATCAAAAGCCTTGACGTGCACATCTCTATCTTTTTAACCTGACAAACTTGTTTTATGAGCCAGAAGGCTCAGAATGCGAGCTCTTTCAAGAATGAATAACAATAGAGGACCTCCAGTGGAGTCGATAAGGGGGAATTGGAGGTTACACTGCAGCAAGGGAAGGGGAGAAAAGGTGTGTAAGACGGGGGGAAATTACACATTTCCACTGAGAGGATTTGGAAAGAGATTTTCCCCCCAGAAATATTGGAATGCTTTCAGATTGGTTCCTGAACAATAAATAGAACAGCATTTTGCTTATTAACTGCGAGTAGATGAATAAATAATTTTGATCCTCGCACATACTGCACTCACAGCAGTTAACACCATTACCTCCAAGTCACACACCATCCCAACTAGGACATATATCACTGAAACTTCATTGTTGCCAGACCAAAATCCTGGAACACCTTACCTAACAACATTGTGGGAATAACTTCACCACACGGACTGCAGCGGTTCAAGAAGAAGGCCCGCCATCACCTTCTCAGGGGCGACTAGAGATGGCTAATAAATGCCACCCTTGCCAGCGACACCCTCATCCCAAGAATTAATATAAAAATAACCATCAATCAATCAATCTCTGCATGGAAAGTTACCTCAGAAAAAGGTGAAGAGTTCATAATTGACCTTGTTTTAATGCTTTATACAAGATATCCAGTTACTTTCATTGCTTCTAAAATGGTTTCCTTCGGGGCTTTTGGTGGTAATAGTTTTCCATTCATGTGCAGAAGTGCAGGAGGCCTACAAGCAACAAACCTGGGATATCTGATGAATGGCCAGTCTTGTAGTGAATTATTAAAAAATAATCTGTGAGTTGCAGGCACAAATACATGCTGGGAGCTGAACCTACTACTTTACTGGGTCTTTTTAGTTGAGAGTGATGGTGTTAGCAACTCAAAAACTTAGGGTTCACGCACTATCACAGTCCTCTGAGGGAAAATACCTTTTGGAGACAGTTTGAACAGAGAAAATACAACTGTACTGGTAGACTTAATAATTTTCTTGTACAACTTCTAAATTTTAAAGCTGTTATTATGTTACAAACCTAATTGCCAGTATTAAGGGGGGAAATGAAAGAACATGTATTATTAATAACTCAGTGGAGAAGGCAAGATGGCAGCTGAAAAGATTTTGAAAAAAATACAACAATTTTGTTGCTTCCCCTTTTTTCTTTTGTTGGTAGGTTTTTCTGATTGCTCTTGCTTGATTTGTTTGAATACACCGAGAATAGTTCCTCACTGGTAATTGTTCTATCCATGTTCCCCTCTTTTGATGGTGTGTATGTTGCCTACCTCAGTGCTGATTTATTACTTTTCTATGAATATATAATTTCACTCAATCAGGTCCAAGTGTAACACAGAAATGTGTTTAAATATGCGTTTGATGCCAAAATGTGATGCTCAAGTAGAAGAGCAGTGTGAGGGACACAATATGAGCTAGATGCAATGGCCTAAAAATTTATGTTTGCCCAAAATCCGTGCCTGCAGGAGTACAGGATTCGTTCCATGCATCTGAATGGTTCGGCCCAAGGTGCAGCTAGTATTGAACCGCTAAACTGCACACACCTAATGTGCACTACCCGGCGATAGTTGGAGAAGAGGATTTGAAGTGACCCTCAGGTACGTCATTAAAGGGGACGGGAAGAGGGGGGTTCCCAGAAGATGGACATTGGTGGGGAGCAAGATGGGGTGATCAGAAACGGGGCAGCGGTGGCCAGGATCGGGAGGGAAGGTCGCAGTGGTGATTGGGGAGGATGGTGGCGGTGATTGGGAAGGGTGGTGCCCATGATCAGGGAGGGTGGCAAAGATGATGACAGGGTTGGTTGAGGTCATGAACGGGGCAGGGAACAGTGGCTGGCAGCGTCTTGCGTGGTTTGAATGCCGGGCGGGGAGAAGCACATCTGCTCCTTGAGGCCCACATCAGGTAAGTACATTATAAAAGCCCACCTTTTTGGTGGTGTCCTTTAAGGGCCGCCTGAAGACTGCGTGTAGACGTTTCCCACATTACAACAGACTGCACTCCAAAAAGTACTTCATTGGCTGTAAAGCACTTTGAGACATCCGGTTGTCGCGAAAAGCACTTTATAAATGCAAATCTTTCTTTACTTTTAGACCATATTTTCCTGAACGTAGCTGACACCAGCTGCCTCAGGGCAGCCAATACTGCAGAGAGGACCTCAAGCATGTGTTATTCCGCATATGCATATGGGCAGGGCCTACACTGATTGCAAGCTGGAAGTGCACCATCCACCATATTGGTATAGGCAAGAAAAGTGAATCTAGGACCCGCGCCTGAAGCAGGTATTAGGCCCTTTCCATATGTAAATAAGGGGCCTAATGCTGTTTTCAAGTGCGGACCTAGATGATTTTTTTGTTGTCTATACCAATATGGTGGACAGCGCACTTCTAGCTGGTAACAAGTGTGGCTTCCTGCCCACCATATTGGAGGCTTAGGAGGCCAGCTACTGCTTAAAAAATGAGCACTCCCGATTGAATTTCTAAGCCACTTTCTTCACATATACACAGGTTGAATCTTCCTTATCCAAAATTCCCTTATCCGGAACCACCCCCTTGTCCAGAACCATTCCCGGCCACCGGGTGGCGCATGCGCAGAACTCCGACATGAATAAATTGAACAAATTGAAGTCCTTTCTCGCTGCCGACTCCAACAATCGTTGGCCTGACCCTGCGATCCATCACCACCCCCTCCCCATATGATCTCTCTGCCACACTCCCAGCCCCAAGTCAGCCAGCCCCGATATCCGCTTGCTCAATACCTGTACCATCCAATTTAATGTGACCACCCCTCGTCCGGAAAAATCCCTTATCCAGAACAGGCCAGGCCCCGAGGGTTCCGGATAAGGGAGGCTCAACCTGTACTAGGAAATATCTGTTCGTACTGTTCCTGCTGAGAGGAAGTTGCTGTTTTTAAAAGTCAGTCACATTATGCCAGGAAAACCATTATTGTTCTTGTAGTTTATGAAATGATACAATGAACTCTGTACTATGAGCCAGTGACCATAACCTGGTCAGTCTTTAATGGCTTCCAGAAGTGAAGATAAAAAGGTGAAGTTCAGGTTACATACCGGGCCCAGCACGAGTGTACCTATGACCCTAGTGTTAAGTATGGAGAAAGAGTCAGACTGAACACTGTGAGCTCAAAGACCTTAGTCTTTTATTGCAGGTCTCCAGAGTGCCTCTCCAACCTGTGAGGCCTCCTTAAATACCTGTGCTCCCAAGGGATTATGGGATCCCTTGGGACTCCAGGGGATGAACCCTCCGGTGGCTGTACAGAGTAAATACAAGTTTACATATATAACAACACTCCCCACCCCAAGTCAATGTGAGTCGATCTGGGGCCCTTCTTGCCTTGGTTGATTGTCTCAGTGTGAAAGCTGGTATTGCTGAATCATTTGTTGGGCCCTCGCTGGGCTGCTGTGTAGCTGGCCTTGCTGGGCTGCCTGGTGTGTTGGGCCCTGCTGGGCTGCTGTGGATGATGGGTTCTGCTTCGTGGTCAACCATGGTGCTGGTTGCCACTGGTGTGTGTGTTGGGGGATCAAAAAAGATAGGGTCCAAGGTGGGTTGCTCAGGATAGTCCATGAATCTGAGTTTCATTTGGTCCAAGTGTTTCTGGTGAATGAGTCCATTTGAAAGTTTGACCCGAAACACCCTGCGCCCCTCTTTGGCCATGACAGTGCCGGGAAGCCACTTGGGATCTTGTCCATAATTCAATACAAATACAGGATCATTGATTTCCATCTCGTATGACACATTTGTGCTATCATGGTATGCACCTTGTTGAAGCCACCTGCTCTCTACCTGTTCATGTAGATCAGGGTGAACTATCGAGAGTCTTGTCTTAAGTGCTCTTTTCATGAGCAGTTCAGCAGGTGGGATCCCAGTGAGCGAGTGGGGTCTTATGCGGTAGCTAAGCAGGACTCGGGATAGGTGAGTTTGCAGTGAGCCTTCAATTACCCTCTTCAAGCCTTGCTTGATGGTTTGCACTGCTCTCTCCGCCTGACCATTGGACGCTGGTTTAGACGGGGCAGATGTGACATGTTTGATCCCGTTACGGGTCATGAATTCTTTAAACTCAGCACTGGTAAAACATGGCCCGTTGTCGCTCACCAGGACATCGGGTAAGCCGTGAGTGGCAAACATGGCCTGCAGGCTTTCAGTAGTGGCAGTGGATGTGCTAGCCAACATTACCTCACACTCAATCCACTTGGAGTATGCGTCTACAACCACAAGGAACATTTTACCCAAGAATGGGCCTGCATAGTTGACGTGTACCCTAGACCACGGTTTGGAGGGCCAAGACCATAAACTTAGCGGCGCCTCCCTGAGTACATTGCTTAACTGTGAGCATGTATTACATCTGTGAACACAGGACTCTAAGTCCGCATCGATACCAGGCCACCACAAGTGGGATTTGGCTATTGCTTTCATCATTACGATGCCTGGGTGGGTACTGTGGAGGTCATTGATGAAGATGTCTCTGCCCTTCTTGGGGACCAGTACTCGATTGTCCCACAGAAGGCAGTTTGCTTGTATAGACATTTCACCTTTGTGCCGCTGGAACGGCTTTATCTCTTCCTGCATTTCTACTGGGACACTGCTCCCGTGAAGCACACAGCTTTTGACTACAGATAATAAGGGGTCCTGGCTTGTCCAGGTTTTGATCTGCCGGGCAGTGACGAGTGATTGCTCACTCTCAAATGCTTCCATAACCATGGCTAGATCTGCGGGCTGCGCCATTTCCACCCCCGTGGTGGGCAATGGCAGCCTATTGAGAGCATCGGTGCAATTTTGTGTGCCTGGCTGTGTAGGGATGGCTGGTTGTATGCGGACAATGTGAGTGCCCATCTCTGGATGCGGGCCGAAGCGTTGGTATTTATCCCTTTACTCTCGGAAAACAGGAATATAAGTGGCTTATGGTCAGTTCCCAATTCAAATTTTAGCCCAAACAGGTATTGATGCATTTTCTTTACCCCATAGACGCACGCTAACGCTTCTTTCTCAATCATGCTGTAGGCTCTCTCAGCCTTAGACAGACTCCTGGATACATAAGCAACCGGTTGCAGTTTCCCGAAATCATTAGTTTGTTGCAATACACACCCGACGCCATATGACGACGCATCACATGCTAGTACCAAACGCTTACATGGATCATACAACACAAGCAATTTGCTTGAGCATAACAATTTTCTCACTTTTACAAAGGCATTTTCTTGGCTTTTGCCCCAAACCCATTCGTCCCCTTTTCATAGTAAGACATGCAGTGGTTCTAACAGTGTGCTGAGACCCAGTAAGAAGTTATCAAATTAGTTCAGGAGTCCCAGAAACGACTGCAGCTCCATCACGTTCTGTGGCCTCGGTGCGTTCTCGATTGCCTCTGTCTTCGCGTTGGTGGGCCTGATGCTGTCCACCGCAATCTTCCTTCCCAAGAACTCCACTTCAGGCACCAGGAAAACGTACTTTGAGTGTTTTAACCTGAGCCCCACGCGGTTGAGTCGGCTAAGAACCTCCTCCAGGTTCTGCAGATGCTCAACTGTATTCCGACTTGTGACCAAGATGTCGTGCTGGAAGACCACGGTGTGCGGGACCGACTTCAGTAAGTTTTCCATGTTTCTCTGGAATATCGCCACCACTGATCGGATTCCAAACGGGTATCTGTTAGAAACAAAAAGACCTTTGTGCGTGTTGATGCAGGTGAGGGCCTTCGATGATTGCTCCAGTTCCTGCATCATGGAGGCTGAAGTCAGATCCAGCTTCGTGAACGTCTTTCCTCCCGCCAGTGTTGCAAAGAGGTCGTCGGCCTTTGGTAGTGGGTATTGGTCCTGCAGGGAGAAATGATTGATAGTTACTTTGTAATCGCCACAGATTCTGACGGTGCCGTCTCCCTTGAGGACTGGGACAATAGGACTGGCCTACTTGCTGAACTTGATCGGTGAGATGATGCCCTCTTTTTGCAGCCGGTCCAGCTTGATCTTTACTCTTTCTCTCATCATGTATGGTACTGCTCTCGCCTTGTGATGGATGGGTCGCGCCCCCGGAATTAGGTGGACCTACACTTTTGCTCCTTGGAATTTCCCGATGCCTGGTTCGAACAGCAAAGGAAATTTGTTTAAGACCTGGGCACACGAAGTGTCGTCAGCGGGCGGTTGCGCTCAGACGTCGTCCCAGTTCTAGCCTATCTTTTCCAGCCAGCTCCTGCCGAGCAGCGTGGGACCATCGTCTGGTACCACCCAGAGTGGTAGCTTGTGCACCGCTCCATCGTAGGAGACCTTTATGGTAGCACTGCTGATTACAGGAATCAGTTCTTTTGTGTAAGTTCTTAGTTTCATGCGAACTGGAGTTAAGACTGGCCTTGAGGCCTTGTTGCACCACAATCTTTCGAAAGTCTTTTTGCCCATGATGGATTGGCTCATGCCCGTGTCCAGCTCCATTGGCACCGGGAGTCCATTTATTTCAACATTCAGCATTATCGGGGGACAACTCCTGGTGAATGTGTGCACCCCATGTACCTCTGCCTCCTTGGTCTGAGGCTCTGGTTTGTCGTGATCCTCCGTGGATCTGTCCTCCTCTGCAACATGGTGGTTTGTAGGTTCAACAGAATTTGCAGCTTGCCTGCACATTCGTTGGAGGTGTCCCATTGTTCCACAGCCCTTGCAAATGTACCCTTTGAATCGGCATGAATGGAAACGATGATCACCCCCGCAGCGCCAACAAGGTGTTAATGGCCTTGCATTCATCACCCTTGATGGTGGACTCAGACATCTGCGGACGTGCAGCTGCAGGTATGTGTGACCTGCCCTGTATGTTACGATTCGAAAACAACGTCACTTTGTTCACAGTACTTGTAGCAGCACTTGTGTGCTGAGAGATTTGCTTCATATTGTCACTGGTGACAATGAACGCCTGTGCTATTGCTATGGCCTTACTCAAGGTTGGGGTCTCTACAGTCAAAAGTTTGCGAAGTATGGTTTCGTGGCCAATGCCAAGTACGAAAAAGTCTCTGAGCATGTGCTCCAAATGTCCTTCAAATTCGCAATGTCCTGCAAGGCGTCTTAACTCGCCACTTCCTGACCTTCAGACCTTTTGTAGGTGTAGAACCGGTACCTCGCCATCAGAACGCTTTCCTTCGGGTTCAAATGCTCTCGGACCAGTGTATACAAATCGTCGTACGATTTCTCCGTGGGTTTCACTGGAGTGAGCAGATTCTTCATGAGGCCATACGTTGGTGCCCCACAGACGGTGAGGAGGATCGCTCTTCGGTTGGCAGCGTTCTCTTCCCCATTTAGCTCGTTGGCCATGAAGTATTGGTTGAGTTGCTCCACAAATGTTTTCTAATCATCTCCCTCCGAGAATTTCTCCAGGATGCCCACGGTTCTCTGCATCTTTGGGTTCGCTATCTGTATCTCATCGCCAGTTGTTAAGTATGGAGAAAGAGTCAGACTGAACACTGTGAGCTCAAAGTAAAGTGTGACCTTAGTCTTTTATTGCAGGTCTCCAGAGTGCCTCTCCAACCTGTGAGACCTCCTTAAATACCTGAGCTCCCAAAGGATTATGAGATCCCTTGGGACTACAGGGGAAGAGCCCTCTGGTGGCTGTACAGAGTAAATACAAGTTTACATATATAACACCTAGGACCTCCGACGGTGGTGCCCCTGGTGGTGGGCAGACCTTATGTACATGCATTACAGTTCTGTTAATGTGTAGCTCTATTTTTTTTTTAAGGGTACTAAGCCTAATTGCTGTCACGTAAACATTGCGCGAGTTTATACAGAGGTCACTTAGAATGCCGCAGATATTCTGGCACCGTTTTTGTTCCTTTTTTTTTGAAGGGTGACATAAAAATTTGAGTGTAGCACCAGGAACCACACTAAACGTACCATTTCATAATGGAGGTGGAGAGGCTTTTCAAAGACATTTCTAGGAGCTAAAGCTTTATCAGCTCAGTAATCTCAGGCTCACTTCGCAAGCATACCCCCTCACTCTTCCATTCTGCATTTAATTGACTGCAGCAAACAGTGACAACATCCATAAGGTGAATGGCAAAACATGTGAAATGAATCATGAAGGCTTCCCATTGAACAGAATGATACCCGGGGCCCGAAATTCAGTACCACTGGAAAGCTGGTGCTCCCCCCACCTTTTTGTGGCCATTAGCGCTGAAATTCTTTCGTGTCTAGGCCACCCCATATTGAGCTCCAAAAATGAACAAGTGGGTTCCAGCGCTAATGAACATTTCCAAGGTGGATTTTTCAGTGGTGTGGCTGTCTTAATTTGAGCGTTATCACCACTGAGACATTCAGCATGTATGTAAGGGTTTCTAATGAGCCAGCTGCTCCCTGGCCTTTTTAAAGGCCGGGGTTTGCAGCAAGGCCCTGAGCGGGGAAGGAGTTTGGAAGGATGGCTGGTGTAAGAGGTGCAAGGAGAGCCAACAGGCTCACTGATATGGAGCTGGAGACACTGATGGACGATGTGGAGGACAGAGGAAGAATACTGTTTCCTGACGTGGGGAGACCTGGCACACCACCAGTACATAATGCATGGAGGGAGATTGCAGGGGAGGTGTCAGGCACCTCCATATATGTGAGGATGTACCCTCCCAGGAGGGTGCTGGCCAGTCTGCACCCGGCCCTTCCAGGCCCAGAGGTGTTCCAGGGCATCCTGGAAGGACAGCTGTAGGTCCGAGACCACAGCAGCTTCCCGGACCCATAATGCAGCCACAGGGATGACAGTTAGGCGTAATGTTAGGGTAGTCACGTGTAACAGGTGTTATAGTGAGATGCACAGGGGTACAAAATAATAACAGTATTATAGTTCTTTATGGTCTGTTTTTGCAGTGATTTGGATAATTGGATAAATCTTTATTTTTGGCCAGGTGTTTCATCTGGGAGTGGGCAATTCTGCGTTAAGGCACTCATTGCGATGGCCATTGAAAGTGGGAGCTGAAGGGTCATGTGTGGATGGGATTATCTGAAGCGAGCAGCTATGAGACGCAGCTACACCTCCCATCTAGGGTTGCGATGGGTCGAAGCCTCCTCGCTCTGGGGCGACAGGGATCCTCCTCCTCCTGTGCTTCCTCCTCCTCCTCCTTGTCATCCTCATCCTCCTCCTCAGATGATACTGCTGGCTCAACCTCCTCATGATGGCCAGCTTGTGCGGCATGCAGCAGACCACGATGATTATGGAGACCCATTGAGAAGAGTACTGCAAGGTGCCACCAGAGTGGTCCAGGTACCAGAACCTCTGTTTAAGGATGCCTATGCACTGCTCGATGATGTACCTGGTGGCACAATGAGCGTCATTGTATGCATGCTCTGGTGCTGTCCTGGGGTTCCGCAGTGGAGCGAGCAGCAAGTGGACAGGGGATATCCCTTGCCCCCAAGCAGCCAACCGCAATCCTGATTCTGGCCGGTGAAGATGGCGAGCACACTGGTCTGGCCAGAATGAACGAATCATGGCTGCTGCCTGGGTACCTCGCATCAATGGCCAGGATCCGATGCTGGTGGTCACACAGGAGCTGCACTTTCAGAGAGTGAAAGCCTTTGCAGTTGATAAAGATCTCGGGGTGATGATGTGGTGCCCTCAGCCCAACGTGTGTGCAGTCAATGGCACCCTGCACCCTCGGGAAGCCTGCCATTCGGGCAAATCCAGCCTGCCGCTCCACCTGTCTGGACCCTCCTCCTGTACAGTGCATCTGTGACCTGCCGGATGCACCGAGAATTGGGAGACGTTGCCAATGTCTGCAGTGGCAGACTGGAAATACCCCGTCACGTAAAAATTCAAGGTGCTGGTGGCCTTGGTCTCCACGGTGAGGGCAGTCCTGAGGCATGTTTGAGGTTGCAGATCTTCTCGCAGGACAGTGCAGAGCTCCATCAATACTTCTGTCTGAAATCGTAGCCTTCGCAGGCATTGATCATCAGTGAGCTGGAGGAAGGAGAACTGAGGTCTGTAGACCCTTTGAGGGTAGGGCCTCCTTCCCCCATGTCTACGTTGGCCACCTCCCCTGGCAGCTGCCTGCTGGCCATCACCCTGGTCCTCCTCATTCGCAGGCTCCTATGGAGGCTCTTGCTGGAAAGGCTCCTCTCCCAGTATTTGGAGGGGGTTGGGCAGCATCCCTCACCCTCCTCCGGACGCCATCTCCCTCCTTGCCACCCTCTCTAGCTGCAGGTCTGCGCACGCTTGCATGCCCTTGTCTCGGATGTGCTGCCTCCCTGCATCATCATCATAGGCAGTCTCTCAGAATCGAGAAAGACTTGCTTCCACTCTAAAAAATGAGTTCTTAGGTGACTGAACAGTCCAATACGAGCACCGAACCACAGTCCCTGTCACAGGAGCTAATGGCGATGCCTTCTCCTGCGTGCTGCCCTGCTTCTCACCAGGTGTACCAGGTGTCGCCCTCTCAACACTCCTCCCATCCTCAGGGTGAACGCTGCCAAGCAGGTCTCTGCAGCCCACAATGAGGCCTACAGGCCTCCAGTAAACAGTCAGGTGAAAGTTCTACAAAAGTCTGTCAAAGCCTCTGAGCAGGTTTAATGAAGCCAAAACAATTACTACAACTTATTGCACTTTAAATTCAAATCAAAACTTAATGAAATGATTTTCTTGACAAAGGGCCCCGATCGCGGTAACACTCCAACGGTGTTGCGTTCGAGCACTGACTCGAATACCTGGTGGGGGCACTGCCTGAAGAAGTCCTGTCTTTTTATAGCTGAAAATCGAATGTGTTGGCCGTTTTCCAGTGGCCTGGCTGCAGCTTCCCTCACCGCACGAAAATCTTCCTTTGCTCCAGCTTCACCGCACCATTTCCGGTGGAAGTGAGCACCACTGAATCCCCAACCGAGCTGAATCTGGCTCAGGAAGGAAAAAATAGCCGACCAGGCGAGTTCGATCGGCTGCCCAAACTTCGCGGTAGCCGTCCCTTTGGGGACGGTGAATTTCAGGCCCCCGAACTCCAAGGGTTGAATTACGAGAAGAGATTACACAAATTAGGGTTGTATTCCCTAGAATTTAGATGGTTCAAGAGGTGATTTGATCGAAGGTTTCAAGATATTAGAGAACAGATAGGGTAGATAGAGAGGAACTATTTCCGCGGGTTGGGGAGTCTAGGACTAGGGGGCATAGTCTAAATATTACAGCCAGACCTTTCAGGAGTGAAATTAGGAAACACTTCCGTGCACAAAGTGGGGTAGCTGTTTGGAACTCTCTTCCACAAATAGCAATTGATGCTCGATCAATTGTAAATTTTAAATCGGAGATATTAAGGGGTATGGTTACATCGCAGACCAACCATGATCTCATTGAATGGCGGAACAGGCTCGAGGGGCTAAATGGCCTCCTCCTATGTTCCTATCTCAGGTCCATCTTGAAAGCAAAACCTCCAGTGAGGATTAACCTCCAGTTCCATTCTACCAGGATTCTTGAGGTAATCTCTCATCAGTCCTGTACCTCACACATCTATGTGTTCTGCACACCGTATCCTGAGTATCAGCTCATCTGCATTCACTTAGGTATCTTGACTATTATTGTTGTTGGTGCCTAGAATATCAATAATTATATTTCTAAAAGCTGATACACGGGTAGGTTGTTGGTATTTACAGCGCTCTAGAGGTGATGTTAAGTAATCTGGAGGAAAATACATCATCATCATAGACAGTCCCTTGGAATCGAGGAAGACTTGCTTCCACTCTTAAAATGAGTCCTTAGGTGGCTGAACAGTCCAACACAAGCGCCACAGTCCCTGTCACAGGTGGGACAGATAGTCGTTGAGGGAAGGGGTGGGCGGGACGGGTTTGCCGCACGCTCTTTCCACTGCCTGCGCTTGATTTCTGCATGCTCTCGGCGATGAGACTCGAGGTGCTCAGCGCCCTCCCGGATGCACTTCCTCTACTTAGGGCGAACTTTGGCCAGGGACTCCCAGGTGTCAGTTTTTCAGGGAGGCTTTGAGGGTGTCCCTGTAATGTTTCCTCTGCCCATCTTTGGTTCATTTGCCGTGAAGGAGTTCTGAGTAGAACGCTTGCTTTGGGAGTCTTGTGTCTGGCATGCGAACGATGTGGCCTGCCCAGCTGAGCTGATCAAGTGTGGTCAGTGCTTCAATGATGGGGATATTGGCCTGGTCTAGGACACTAATGTTGGTGTGTCTGTCCAGGGGATTTGTAGGATCTAGCGGAGACATCGTCGGTGGCATTTCTCCAGCGACTTGAGATGTCTACTGTACATGGTCCATGTCTCTGAGCCAAATAGGAGGATGGGTATTACTACAGCCCTGTAGACCAAGAGCTTGGTGGCAGTTTTGAGGGCTTGATCTTCAAACACTCTTTTCCTCAGGCAGCCGAAGGCTACACTGGCACACTGGGGGCAGTGTTGAATCTCGTTGTCAATGTCTGCTCTTGTTGATAAAAGGCTCCCGAGGTATGGGAAATGGTCCACGTTGTCCAGGGCCGCGCAGTGGATCTTGATGACTGGGGGGCAGTGCTGTGCGGCGAGGACAGGCTGTTGGAGGACCTTTGTCTCACTGATGTTTAACGTAAGGCCCATGCTTTCGTATGCCTCAGTAAATACGTCGACTATGTCCTGGAATTCCGTACATAAAGAGCTAATGGAAGATAATATTTAATTCCCATGCTGTTATATCTCATCCATCAAATTGCAAGTTGTACAATACCTGCTAGTGCGTAGGTGGGAGAGATAGTGGTAGGACTGGAGAAGGTTACAGAGATAGGGAGAAGCATGGTCATGAAGGGATTTTATCACAAGGATAAGAATTTTAAACTTGAGGCACTGAGAAACTGAGAGCAAATATTGGGCAATAAGGATAAAGATGATGGGCAAGTGAGACTTCTTGTGGCATAAGATGTGCGCAGCAGAGGTTTGGATGAGCAGAAGTTTATGGGGAGTGAAGGAAGAGAAGCTGGCTAGGAGGGCATTGGAATATTTGTGTTTGGCAGTGACAACTGCATGAATCACGGTTTCATTTGAAATGGATTGAAGTAGGGACAGAGCAGGCAATGCTATGGAGGTGGAAAAAGGTGGTCTTTGTAAAGGAGAGGATATGGGGCCTGAAACTCAGGATAGCATCTAATAGGACACAGAGGTTGTGCACAGTCTGGTTCAGCCTTGCTAACATGAAGTCAACTTTCGCGTGTATGTTGGTGATACCCAGCTCTACTATGCCACCACCTCTCTCAACTTCTCCACTGATCCAGTGCTAGGAGATCATTTTTCTGACGTGCAATATTGGATGAGGCACAATTTCCTCCAGCCACATATTGGGAATATCAAAGATAGTGGCCAGGGAAGAGGATGGAGTCAGTCGTGGAG
Organism: Pristiophorus japonicus; assembly: GCF_044704955.1. NCBI lineage: Eukaryota > Metazoa > Chordata > Chondrichthyes > Pristiophoridae > Pristiophorus > Pristiophorus japonicus. The sequence continues at coordinate 26,042,503 of NC_091994.1, read as the reverse complement.
GCCTAGAGTTTGTGGCGGGGCTGAAGACACTGACTTAGTAGAGCTGGATGTCACCAACATACACGTGAAAGTTGACTTCATGTTAGCAAGTAGATGCAGACACGGAGGGGGCCAAGGATAGATCCTGAGAGACTCCTGAAGTAACAGTATTGGGTGGAAAGAGAAGCCATTGATGGAGAAGAGTTGTGTCCTTGTTAAATAAGAACATGAGAAAGGAAAACTTTTGCTTGGTTAAGAAATAATAAAGGATCTGTTATGTTAATGGGAATTGATGATGAGATTTGTAGACTTTTGAAGTAGTAACAGAATTACAATACTGTGAAACTTTAATTATCCTGAGGAAAGGTTCTTGGAATATATCCAGGATTGTTTGTTGCACGTTCAATAAGAAAGAATGCGGTGCTGCATCTGGTAATGGGTATCAACGCAGAAAAAATAAATAACCTGAAGGTAGGGGAACACTTGGGAAATAGTAACCATAACTTAATTAGCTTCACATTGAAAAGTGATGCAGAAAAAGGTGTTGAAAATAAGGGTGTTGGGAATAAGCATATAAGGAGACCTAGCCTAGCTTAACTGGTTAAAAAAAATGTGGGGGGACAGTTGAGTAAGTGACTGAAAAAGAATAGATTAAATACACACCTACTGAGAGTATGGGGGCTGTTGGGGTTCAATGGATAAACAGAAACATTAGAGCAAAAATGAAGTTTAGAAAGAAGGGTATAATACAGAATAAGGAATGAGTACTTAAAAGTACATAGGAAAAAAATAAAAAGAGAGATTAGGAAGGCTGAGGGAATATGAAAAAAGATGGTAATAAAAGCTTTTCTAAGCACGTAAGAAGTACATAAGGACATAAGAAATAGAAGCAGGAGTAGACCATTTGGCCTGTCGAGCCTGCTCTGCTATTCAATAAGATCATGGCTGATCTGATCTGGCCTCAACTCCACTTTCCTGCCTGCTCCCCATAATCCTTGACTCCCTTATCATTCAAAAATCTGTCTATCTCCACCTTAAATATATTCAATGACCCAGCCTGCACAGCTCTCTGGGGTAGAGAATTTCAATGATTTACGACTCTCTGTGAGAAGAAATTCCTCCTAATTTCTGTTTTAAATGGGTGATCCCTTATTCTGAAACTATGCCCCCTAATTCTAGATTCCCCAAAAAGATAATAAGAGAAGGGTGCGACTGCTTTGAGATGAAATGGGTCATCTTGTAATTAGGAGTGAAGTAGCAGCGGTGATGGTTAACAACTTATTGGTCAATTAGTCTTAACCATTGTGGGTAAACATCTAGTCCCTGATTTTCTCCTGGGGCCTCTGCTGTGGTGTGAGTCAGGCAGTGCATTATTAGTATGCATCCAATCATTAGTGTGCTGAACTTGCATAAATATCCATGGCTGACTTAATTGTCATTTTGTGGGTGACCTCTTGGCGTGAAAGATATCTGTCACTGGGAGGTCGCTCATTCGCGGGAAGGAATTCATATGCAACTTTGGGCCTTTTAGTGACATACCTTTCATGTTGGCAAAGGGGAATCATAGAAGGTTACAAAAGTACAGGCATGTCCACAATTACTCATTCCAGCAGTAAAGCACCTTGTTTTACTGATGGGACAATAGAAATATTATTGCAGCAAGAAGGCTCTTTTTCTTGCAAATGATTATTGGGTGTGGAAGCAAGTGGCGCAAAATGCCTGGACGGAGCCTGCGGCATATGTAGAAGTTACTAAAAACATCGCAATGGTGGATAATCAAGGGGCTATAGGGAGGGAGGAACTTAAAACAATCACTATCACTAAAGAAAAAGTACTCGGTAGAATAATGGGACTAAAGGCGGACAAGTCCCCTGGACCTGATGGCTTGCATCCTAGGGTCTTAAAAGAAGTGGCTGCAAAGATAGTGGATGCATTGGTTGTAATCTACCAAAATTCCATGGAATCTGGAGAGGTCCCAGCGGACTGGAAAACCGTAAATGTAACACCCCTATTTAAAAAAGGAGGGAGACAGAAAACAGGAAACTATAGACCAGTTAGCCCAATGTCTGTCGTTGGGAAAATGTTGGATCCATTATTAAGGAAGCAGTAGCAGGATATTTGGAAAAGCAGAATAGAGTCATGCAGAGTCAGCATGGTTTTATGAAAGGGAAATCATGTTTGACAAATTTGCTGGAGTTCTTTGAGGATGTAACGAGCAGGGTGGATAAGGGGGAACCAGTGGATGTGGTATATTTGGATTTCCAGAAGACATTCGATAAGGTGCCACATAAAAGGTTACTGCACAAGATAAAAGCTCACGGAGATGGGTGTAATATATTAGCATGGATAGCGGATTGGCTAACTGACAGAAAACAGAGAGTCAGGATAAATGGGTAATTTTCTGGTTGGCAAACAGTAACTAGTGGGGTGCCACAGGGATCGGTGCTGATGCCTCACCTATTTACAATCTATATTAATGACTTGGATGAAGGGATCAAGTGTAATGTAGCCAAGTTAGCTGGTGATACAAAGATGGGTGGAAAGCAAGTTGTGAGGAGGACACAAAAAATATGCAACGGGATATAGACCGGTTAAATGAGTGGGCAAACATTTGGCAGATGGAATATAATGTGGGAAAGTGTGAGGTTATCAACTTTGGCAGGAAAAATAAGAAATAAGATTATTATTTAAATGGAGAGAAGGTACAGTACAGAGGGACCTGGGGGTCCTTGTGCATGAAACACAAAATGTTAGTAAGCAGATACAGCAAGTAATCAGGAAGGCAAATGGAATGTTGACCTTTATGGCAAAGAGTATGGAGTATAAAAGTAGGGAAGTCCTGCTGCAACTGCTCAGGGTATTGGTGAGGCCACACCTAGAGTACTGCGGCAGTTTTGGTCTCCTTATTTAAGGAAAGATATACTTGCATTGGAGACAGTTCAGAGAAGGTTCACGAGGTTGATTTCTGAGATGAAGGGGTTGACTTATGAAGGAAGGTTGAGTAGATTGGGCCTGTATTCATTGGAGTTTAGAAGAATGAGAGGTGATCTTGGTGAAACTGAGGGGGCTTGACAGGGTAGGTGCAGAGAGGATGTTTCCCCTCGTGGGTGAATCTAAAGCTAGGGGCATAGTTTCAGAATAAGGGGTTGCCCATTTAAAACTGAGATGAGCTGGAATTTCTTCTCTCAGAGGGTTGTAAATCTGTGGAATTCTCTGCCCCAGAGAGCTGTGGAGTCTGGGTCATTGAATATATTTAAGGTGGAGATAGACAGATTTTTGAGCGATAAGGGAGTGAAGGGTTATAGGGAGCGGGCAGGGAAATGGAGCTGAGCCCAAGATCAGATCAGCCATGATCTTATTGAATGGCAGCGCAGGCTCGAGGGACCTAATGGTCTACTCCTGCTCCTATTTCTTATGTTCTTGTGTAAATATGCAGTTCAGTGGACCTGGCTGCAGTGCTGTAAAAAGTGTAGTAGTCTTACCAGGTCCATCAAGGTAGGAGACCCCTTTATAGTAATGTTATGTATTAAGTATGCATGGCATGTCGAGTTACTTCCCACCCATGCAATTCCACAGCATTTGGAGTGCTTCCCATGCACACATTATGTTGCAAGGTACACCTTGCAGCAGTTTATTTCTCACTAATTGCTTCCTCCCTCACATTTCTTAAATGCTTCCCCAACCCCCAGACAAATTGTACCATTTACTGTACCAGCATGATTCATATTCATGTAAATATGCATGCTGATATATGGGGGCTGCTCTATAATCGGCAAGAAATTTAAATTTGTCAATACCTTCTACTCTGTTTGCAGGAGAAGACTGCACATAACAAGAGGGTGAGAACCTGCAGCAGATGGAGTACCCTCCATACTTTGCCCTTTTATTGTCCAAGAGATCCATGGCATAGTGATCACATATGAAGAAACAAGGTGAGGGGAGGTAACAGGATTTTCTCTTGCTCTTTTGTCTCCTCCTCTTGATTCACTCACTCACTCACACACTCACTCACTCACCCACTCACTCACCCACTCACTCACCCACTCACTCACCCACTCACTCATCACTAAAATTATCTGGTATTTATCACATTGCTGCTTGTGGGACCTTGGTTGCTGTGTTTCCTATGTTACTATAGTGACTACACTTCAGAAGTACTTAATTGGTTGTAAAATACTTTGGGATATCCTGAGGTCGTGAACGGCGCAACATAAATGCAAGTCTTTCTTTCTGTGCAGATGGTCACGGCCAAGCTGCCTATTGATAGTAGCCTTTGTGGTTCATGAATGGAAAAAAAGACCGTTGTAGTATAGGCAGTCAATTTGTACACAGTATGATCCCACAAATAGCAATGTGATTAATGACCAGATCATCTATTTTTTTTAGATTGAGGGCTAAATATTGGCCAGGTCATCAGGGAAAACTCCCCTGATTTTCTTCAAAATAGTGCCATAGGATCTTTTACGTCCACCTGAGAGGGCAGACAGGGCTTCAGTTTAATGTTTCATCTGAAAGATGGCACCTCCAACAGTGCAGCACTCCCTCAGAATTGCACTGGAGTGTCAGCCTAGATTTTTGTGCTTAATTTTCTGGAGAGGGACTTGAACCCACAACCCTCTGACTACAATTGTATGCAAGAGTACCTGATGCAATCAATGATCCTGCTGTACTGTGTGAAATACTGTCTTCTGGATATAAAAAACAGGAATTTATTTTGTTCTTGCTGGATGTCCATGGGGAAAGTGATGAAGTTGGTAGCTGTGGCAAAGAATGTGTCAGTTACCTCCTTAATACATCAGTGGATTGCAGGTTGTTTCATGTGGTTGATGCTCACCTACAACAGCCTGGAATGATGCTGAGGTATGGACATTCAGGGCTGAAATGACTGACTATGCAGTTTAGTTACAAGTCAGCATACAGCATATGCCATTACTCTGTCACAGCCTCCCTGCTGAATCATAGCCTCTACACACATCATTCCTGAGACAAGTCTGGGTAAGTCTGTCTTTGCCTGCATGTGTGGTTAGGCAATGGTTGGCAGTTGCAGTTTTCCTGTGATACGATAGGACTTGCTTGGCACTTTTCCATTTCTCTTCTTCCAAGTAGCATAAATAAAGAGGCATTCCAATAAAGGCACTTATTGTCCAAAACAGTAGCTGGTTAGCAAAAAATGTGTAACCCAAACCTATGCTGCAAATTTAACTTCAGCCACTGAATTGACCATAAAAAATATTAAACCACAACAAAAGTGCCCAAACAACAATTTGAGTGCACACTTGCAAATGGATACTTGAAGTTATCCCTTTCGATAACTTTGCATTCAAAGGTGCAATTTATGTGGAAGAAATTAAGAAGCAGTGTACCTCTGGCATAAAGATTGGAAAATGGCACAGCAACTAAATGATGTCACCTCTGCTGTGTTGCCATATTGAAATGATTCCTTCTTAATTCTGGTGAGAGTTTCCGCTTCCATTTGTTTGGCCAGCTGGAATTACAAGTCATGCATATTGTGGATGGAGATCCAGTGTAAACGATCCCCATCCACATTTCCACTTTGTAATTATACATATTTAAGAGAGATAAAAATTCAGGGCCTAGAATCCATATTACCAGATCAAATTAGCAAAGCCGTAGAAAATCATGGGCTAATCAGAGATAGTCAGCTTAGATTCGTCAAGGACATGTTGTGCTTGGCAAATTGAATATTTTTAGGAAATCACAGAGTGTGTAGATTAGGAGAATGTGGCGGATATTACATTAATGGTTTTCAGAACGCATTTAGTGAAGTGCCACATAATAGACTTGTTACAAAAATAAGGCATAAAAATTAAGAGACATGGGGACGATTTTAACTTGCGGCGCACACGGGGGTAATCGGTGCGCGGAATGTACCTGCCGTTCCCCCATTGTCCCCGCCATGAAGTGCGAGCCATTTTGAGGTCTGGACCTCATGTACAAGGGAATAAGGGGTTATGGGGAGCGGGCAGGGAAGTGGACCCGAGTCCATGATCGGATCAGCCATGATCGTAATAAATGGTGGAGCAGGCTTGAGGGGCTGTATGGCCTACTCATGTTCCTATTTCTTATGTTCTTATGTTCTTGTGTACATGCTGCGGTGAGCTGCGGGCACCAAACAGGCACTGAGGCAGCTCGCCAGGTGGGGCGGCTGGGAAGTCCATGCTGACACAGCCAACAGTTGGATCCTGAGGGGGGGGGAGGGATTGTTGCCAATCCTTTGGAGGAGTCCTTGCATGGGCCATCAATGGGCTGGAGATTGTGTGTGGGCCCAGGAGGAGCACTTCTACATTTCTGCCACCAAAAATAAACGGAAAGATAAACTTCAACCGTTTTCTGAGTGGCCTCCAGAAACTCCCTTCAAGAACTCTTGCTTAGCGAACACATAGCTGGTACAAATGTGTGGTGCAGACTCAGCCCAGTTGTACCTCACGATTGCAAGTGAGGTCCTTTGACCATCATAGGATCTCAATTTGCATTTTAAAAGTGGTTTCCTGCCTGAAACAAGCAGGTGCTCTGCCAGACCTTCTCAGGACCCAACTCTCGGTGGCCAACATGAACGGGGTTGGTTAAGTGACCCGATACCATTTCAGGCTGCTACTGCCAGTCGGATGCACTTAACATCAGCCCCATAGTGTTAAAGGAAATGCAGCTACTGGAGAAAGATGTTTAGTGGACATGAATATTTTTTTTGCATTGGGTGGAGGTGTGCCCAAGGATTTGTGCAGGAACTTCTTTTGTTTTTGATTGATATAAATATTTGGACATAGGCATTTATGGAATGACATTGAAGTTTGCCAATGATACTAAATTAGGGGTGTGGCAAATTGAAGAAGAATGCAGAAGTTTGAGAGAAGACCTAGACGGATGGCAGAGTGGGCAGATACACAAAAAAGTGGTACATTTTGAGGAAAAGAACAGTGAAAGGAGGTAAACAATGAATGGTAAGAATCTTATGAATTCGAGAAATCGTAAGAGTGCAGGTACATGCATATAGGTGGAAATGCGGGTATAAAATGCTAGAAAAGTCAAATGGGATTCTGGATGTTATACAGCCAATCATTGAATACAAAAACAAGGAGATGATGTTGAATTTACATCATCATCATCATCATAGGTGGTCCCTCGAACGAGGATGACTTGCTTCCACATGAGTTCACAGATGTTTCGATGAAGGACCTTATATTCCAGTCCTGAACTCCAGTTGAGGGAGTGTAAGATGCCTGTGCGTGGATTTTTTTAACATGTGGTTACCGTTGTACATCAGCCACCACAGGGGCTTGACAGAGCTAGGCCTTTATCCAGTGGCTAGGGTTAACCAGGACGACTGGAGACCAGCTCTGCTGTACGGACCTAGAGCACACACATATCGCAGTGTGGGCTGGCCCGTGCTGCCCCATGGCCCTTGGCTCTTCTGGGCCCCTTACCCTTATTTGCCACACAGCTGCCACGATCTCTCACCGCTCCTCCGCCACAAACATTCGTTGCACCTCTGTCATGATCTCACATTGGTTAGGCCACAGTTTGGAGTATTGCAAGAACATAAGAACATAAGAAATAGGAGTAGGAGTAGACCATTTGGCCCATCGAGCCTGCTCTGCCATTCAATAAGATCATGACTGATCTAAGCAGTTCTGAGCACTTATTATAGGAAGACTATTAGGGCCATGCAAAGAGTATATCAAAGATTCAATAGAAAGATACCATGAATGAAAAGTTATAGTTCAGAAAAAAGCTAAAAAAAACAGGCCTTTTTCACTGAAACATGGAAGGCTAAGCGTGGAATATAATGGAGATCTTTGTAATTATAAATGGCTATCAAGGGTAAATAGTAAAAGAATGTCTCCACTGGTTAGCAAATTACAAACAAGGAAGTATAAACTCAGGATTAGCTTGTGAAGAATGAAAGGTGAAGTTTCACACATAGGGCTATTAGACTGTGGAATACTTAGACTGTGGAAGACAAACATAGGTCCCTTGCAGTCGAATTCAGGTGAATTTATAATGGGGAACAAAGAAATGGCTGACCAATTGAACAAATACTTCGGTTCTGTCTTCACGAAGGAAGATACAAATAACCTTCCGAATGTACTAGGGGACAGTGGGTCTAGTGAGAAGGAGGAACTGAAGGATATCCTTATTAGGCGGGAAATCGTCTGAGGGAAATTGATAGGATTGAAGGCCGATAAATCCCCGGGGCCTGATAGTCTGCATCCCAGAGTACTTAAGGAAGTGGTCCTAGAAATAGTGAATGCATTGGTTATCATTTTCCAACAGTCTATCGACTCTGGATCAGTTCCTATAGACTGGAGGGTAGCTAATGTAACACCACTTTTTAAAAAGGAGGGAGAGAGAAAACAGATAATTATAGACCGGTTAGCTTGACATCAGCAGTGGGGAAAATGTTGGAATCAATCATTAAGGATGAAATAGCGCATTTGGAAAGCAGTGACAGGATCGGTCCAAGTCAGCATGGATTTATGAAAGGGAAATCAGGCTTGACGAATCTTCTGCAATTTTTTGAGGATGTAACTGGCAGAGTGGACAAGGAAGAACCAGTGGATGTGGTGTATTTGGACTTTCAAAAGGCTTTTGACAAGGTCCCGCACAAGAGATTGGTGTGCAAAGTCAAAACGCATGGTATTGGGGGTAATGTACTGACGTGGATAGAGAACTGGTTGGCAGACAGGAAGCAGAGAGTCGGGATAAACGGGACCTTTTCAGAATGGCAGGCAGTGACTAGTGGAGTGCCGCAGGGCCCAGTGCTGGGACCCCAGCTCTTTACAATATACATTAACGATTTAGATGAAGGAATTAAGTGTAATATCTCCAAGTTTGCAGACGACACTAAACTGGGTGGTGGTGTGAGCTGTGAGGAGGACCGTTAAGAGGCTGCAGGGTGACTTGGACAGGTTAGGTGAGTGGGCAAATGCATGGCAAATGCAGCATAATGTGGATAAATGTGAGGTTATCCATTTTGGGGCAAAAACACGAAGGCAGAATATTATCTGAATGGCGGCAGATTAGGAAAAGGGGAGGTGCAACGAGACCTGGGTGTCATGGTTCATCAGACATTGAAAGGTGGCATGCAGGTACAGCAGGCGGTGAAGAAGGCAAATGGTATGTTGGCCTTCATAGCTAGGGGATTTGAGTATAGGAGCAGGGAGGTCTTACTGCAGGTGTACAGGGCCTTAGTGAGGCCTCACCTGGAATATTGTGTTCAGTTTTGGTCTCCTAATCTGAGGAAGGACGTTCTTGCTATTGAGGGAGTGCAGCGAAGGTTCACCAGACTGATTCCAGGGATGGCAGGACTGTCATATGAGGAGAGACTGGATCAACTGGGCCTTTATTCACTGGAGTTTAGAAGGATAAGAGGGGATCTCATAGAAACGTATAAGATTCTGATGGGACTGGACAGGTTAGATGCGGGAAGAATGTTCCCGATGTTCGGGAAGTCCAGAACCAGGGGACAGAGTCTTAGGATAAGTGGTAGGCCATTTAGGACTGAGATGAGGAGAAACTTCTTCACTCAGAGAGTTGTTAACCTATGGAATTCCCTGTCGCAGAGAGTTGTTGATACCAGTTCATTGGATATATTCAAGAAGGAGTTAGATATGGCCCTTATGGCTAAGGGGATCAATGGGTATGGAGAGAAAGCAGGAAAGGGGTATTGAGGGAATGATCAGCCATGATCTTATTGAATGGCGGTGCAGGCTTGAAGGGCCAAATGGCCTATTCCTGCACCTATTTTCTGTTTCTATGTTTCACCACATGGCTATTGAGGCAAACATGATGACATCATGCTAAAGAGAGTTTGAAAAGTGTTTGCAAAAAAAGAATAAAAAGGGATATACGGAATGAGCAGAGAAATAACATCAGTAGAGATTAGGGGAAGAGCACAAATGCAACCGGTTGAGTGGCCTCTTCTGCGATAATTTCAGTTATTTGGTATTATCATGTATAACATGTTCCAGTGATTAAATTCTACCATTTTATGATGCAGTTATTATGGCCTTGAATTTCCTTGGAGGTTTTGCGTAAAACACCAGGGATCTAGTTGCACCGGGTCCCTGCTGATTCTGTGATTTCCTGTTAGCTCTTGTAAGAGATGGAACATGCATCTGCCCCTTACAAGACCAATAACATCAGGGGTGGGCTTCGGTGGGGGACTGGAGTTGGGGGGCAGGGGTGTGCAGGGTGTGGAGCTGGGGGCGGGGATTCCATACGTTGAAAGTTTCCACTTCCATGGCTCAGTTGAGTTCCAAGCTATTAATGGAGGCCAGTGTACTGTCTGAGATCAGGCAAACCAGCCTCCAGATGAGTGCATGGACTTCACTGTGATGTCAAGGCAAGGATAGCAGCCCGGACACCGAAGAAAAGGGCAAGCTTTGACAAACAAACAATTTGTGGATTGTCCTCTCTGCTCAGTTGGGGGGGAGGGGGTGATTGAGGATTATGGCATTTGAGGGGGGGTGAAATATTGTGTAATTATCGTTTTGAAAAATGAAATCAATTCTATCTATGTATTCCAGAATAATTAATCAATAATCTTTACAATATTTGAGAAAATAATAGTGACTGAAAATAAAATATATCAAAATTACACAGAATCAAAAACACGTTGGACACACACAAGGTTTGGCAATAACATACGTGAAAAGCAGGAATCCATCAATAACATTTTAAAAGTTTTAGTGTGGCACATTAATGACAATCGTGCTGTTACAAAACAGTCAGTAATCTTTTTCTCCTTGTTTGTGAAAACCCATTGACAGATGCCAAAATTGAAAAAAAAAAACCTGATGTCGATTCTGGCTGTTGTCCAAACTGTTGAATATGACAAGAGAAATATTCCACAGTTTTTTCTGGCTGATTCTGTGTGTTGTTATCACAGTGAGAATGCTCTGAAGTGCCTCTCATTTCTAGGACTGGTTGTGCCATTTCTTGTCCTGATAAATATTGGAATCCAAGGTTTTCAGTATTTGTGTGTTCCACATCCCTACTTCGAGTTTCTAACTTAGTGTGAAATTGTGGAGTGGACAGACCGTTATTATCAGTCAGGTTCACTTTTCAGAGATAAGTTTGCTCCATAATGTTTTCTATTCTTTCTACAATGTTTGTTATGATCCAGTGCAGGGCTTATAAGCTGATGTTTCAGCAACTTGCTAATATCATTATAGATAATATATCTCAGCGGGAGGTTCGGTGACTGCAAATGTGCTAACTGTTTAGACTTTTTAAATTATATTCTCAGCAAAGCATTTATCTGTAAAGTGCCATCAGGTTCAGATAGATTCCTTTCACTTTTGCCAACTACGTTTATAAGTTTCAACTCACACATTGTGATACTGGAAAAAACACTAATATTACATTAATAATACTCAAACCTTAGGAATAGCTTCATTACTGAATCATAGAAGGGTGACAGCACGGAAGGAGGCCATTCGGCCCATCGAGCCCCGTGCCGGCTCTCTGCAAGAGCACTTCAGCTAGACCCACTCCCCCACCCTTTCCCCAAAGCCCTGCAATTGTTTTCTTTCAGGTACTTAACTCCCCTTTGAAAGCCTGTAAAATTCATTCTATCGAGCCAAGATAAAAAAATAAATTTTGAATAAAAATGAAAATATTTAAATACTGAACCACCAGTGAATGTGGATTTCACTGTATATACTTTGCATTATAATAGTCCTAAAATTATTACATTTTCCCGCAACTGAATTATGTTTCTGAGGTTGAGGTAAATATGTTGAGCAGAATAGAGCGAGCTTTACTCTGTATCAAACTGGACCATACATGATCTCGAGAGTGTTTGCTGGGACAGTATAAAAGGAGCTTCACTTTGCATCTAACCTGTACTATGCCGAACCAGGAAGTGCTTGATGCAACATTTAACTCTTGGTGCAACATGTGGAAACATGTTTCCTTTCCCAGCACTGAGATCCCTCATTCTGATGTGCATAAATATACCGTCATATATCTATGTTTGATTTCAAATCTTGCATATGTGTGCACTTCCCATCCACAAACCAGACTTTGTATTGTCATGATTTTTTGTCACATTTATTGCCAATGATTAACATTAAAATTACCTATGCAAATGCTTAGAATTGACCTACCCAATGTAAACAAATGCTTGTAACTCTTTGTTACTGAGCCAATAGAATCATTCACGATGCTTTTTCCAAAAAACTTACCTGCAATTCTTTTCTCAGTAACTAGAATTTATAATGTCCAAAATAAGGTATTAATCAACATAAAAAATGCAAATGATTACATATTTCATATTGCATGATTAAATTTACTCAATGAATTGTAATTTAATACAGATACCTTCAATTAAGTTTTTACTCAAAGGCCTGGGCGTTGACAAGGTGTTGCTACATCACCATGGTTGGAGAGCTCTTTCAATCTCATCTCCACATTCTGAGTGTGTGCAATGCCTAGAATTTCCCAGCACGCAATCTCTGCACCAATAGTCTCTCTTCATCCCATGAGGATTTAAAAGATTTTTTGCTTTTACAAAAAAAATTTGGAACGCAGCTGGAGATTGAATTGCTTTTATTTCAGCAAGTCTGGCATTTATTTAAATTTCTTAACAGGCAACACCTGTGAACAAGAGCACATGTGAACAGAGGTACCTGTGATTCTGGGCTTCTTTTGTTGACTGAAAAACAAGGGAAATTGTTCATTGAGAATGGGTTGCTGTTGAAAATTAGGTTCAAAAATCGTTCTCTTCTGAACCGTTGTTGAGTCTTAAGTTTAAAAAAAAATAATTTATAAGATCTTAGAAACGACAGCAACATTCCAACTTTGGGCGGCAATTTTTGCTTATTAAGGACTGTATAAGTTGGCAAACTCGCTAATCGTGCACCACATTTTCTGCTTTTATGCACATGCTGGTTGTACATATCACAAATTCTGCATCCATTTATTTTAGGAAGCAGAAAGTTTACACTTAAACGCTTTACGGCGGAAACATAAAGACAGGAACTGGTTGACAGTGATGAAAGTGATGGTGGGCTGGGTGAGGGCACAACAGGGTCGGTGAGCAGGTTGGGGAAAAGGCTCTGTGAATTTTTTTCCATCAGCAATGCCACTGGAGATCAACTAGCAATTTGTATTTTTTTCTAATTTATCAACCATAATATTATTACATCAACATTCACTTCAAATACAGTTGCTACAGTTGTGGAACAGGCTTGATGAGCTGAACAGCCTACTCCTTTTACTATGTTGCTGTAGCACTTCAAAATACAATGATCTTTGACCTGAGACAAGTTGTATATTGTTTAATTTCTAACATATCATTCTTATCTTACCTTTATTTTAATGTGTGATGCCTGAAATGGACACACAAGTAAGAAAACTTCAATAATTCATATGCTCAAAAGTACATATGACTTATTTCTGGCTAATATTCAGATGATAGGGAGCAGAGGAGTGGCTGTGATAGCAGAATCTATGCTTCTTATGGACAGAGCGGCTTCTTTCCTTCTGGATTTTTTATCTCTTCATCCTCCCAAGCAGTTCCTCTATCCTTGTAAGGGTTGTGTGTAAATCCTTGGATCCAAACAGATAAACAAAGATCGTTGAATCTTTCCCTGAGTTGCCCGTATTCAGATTGTCTTAATTGAAAAATGCACAAAAATTAGATGTATTTACTCTTCAATGAGCAATTATTAAAAACGATGCTGAATGGAGTACGTGACTTGTTTATCTTTTCTATCATCCCCATATTGTAAAAGATATTTTCCCTATTCTACTTTGCTTAGAAACATAGAAAATAGGTGCAGGAGTAGGCCATTCGGCCCTTCGAGCCTGCACCGCCATTCAATGAGTTCATGGCTGAACATGCAACTTCAGTACCCCATTCCTGCTTTCTCGCCATACCCCTTGATCCCCCTAGTAGTAAGGACTACATCTAACTCCTTTTTGAATATATTTAGTGAATTGGCCTCAACAACTTTTTGTGGTAGAGAATTCCACAGGTTCACCACTCTCTGGGTGAAGAAGTTTCTCCTCATCTCGGTCCTAAATGGCTTACCCCTTATCCTTAGACTTGTTTATGTCGCTCTATTTTTGGAAACATTGACCAAGCAATTTGTTCCCAATGCTGCTCTGACCATTATGTGGATTGCTTCTTGCTCTATTTTCTATTCCATATCAAGGTAATGTGGCCTTCCATCATTCAGTGACTCAACTCAACAGCTCGCCCAGCAGCCTGGCTCAGGTCGAGATCTCATGATGTTGGAAAATCCACTTTTAACCTGTGCGACCATAGTTGCTGTCAGCTTAATGCTTTGTGTTTTTTTACACAATTCTAGCCTTTAAAGTGGGATTTGAAACCTCTCTGGATGGATCATAGAGTAGTGTGGTACCGAGCGAGAAGGACCAGGATCAATCTCGGGTTTTGGCTGAGTTCCTGACTTCACCACTGGCAGAGATGATGAAGAGGAAAAGCTGCTGATCCTGGAGCCAGTGGAGGTTGAGGTGGGAGTGGAGACGGAGGAGGATACACCAGTTCCATGTGGGCCAGCTGGAACATCCTACACCACCGAGTCTGTATGCAGGGGATTCTCCCATGGCTCCTCTGATTCTGCGGGACCAAGCCGTGCGCAGCACAGTGTTACAGCGCCTTTGCCGCAGCGATGGAGGTTGGTGAAGGAAAGGTCGGTTGCTGTAGGCATGTACCAGGGCATGGTGCATCTGTCACAGGCCAGCGTCGACATAGGTCGAGAGCTGCTCAAGGCCATGGCTACGATAGCCGCACACATCGCGGCTCTATCAGAGCGGCAGTCGGAGTATATGTCGCGTATGATCACCGCGATGGAGTGAACTGCTGACGCCGTCGAAGCCATACGGCAATTGGCAGGATCGGGACATGCCGCGAAACCCCCGCCTGCCATAGTAATCAGATCGCCAGCACCCGAGGGTGAGGAGCTGACAGCATCTTCCAGCCCTGAAGCCGTGCCTTCCACATCACGAGCTTCTCCTGAGGCCCCATTCATTGTGCCTGTAATGTCTGACCCCCAACGACAGCAACAGCACTCGGCTTGGTACCACCACGGGGAGATCCGGGCTCAGGGGCAGTGAGAAAGGGAAAGGCGGGAGTAAGAAAGGGGGGAGGAATAGTCCCAAGGGTGGTGTGGCACGCGGTCAAGGTCGAGGTCATGATCGAGGACAGTAAAAGATCTTTTTTTGTACTTGTCCATTTAATAATTCAAGTTTGATTTTTAAACGTTTATTCAAGTTGTTGAAGTTTTGTTAAAGTTGTGATTAAAGTTTTTACAGTTGTTTTATAGTTATAAGTTTTACAGCGTTTTAAAATTGCTGTATATTTTTTTACATTTTTACATAAATGTTTGAATTGAATTTAAGCACTCTTGTACATTGTCAAACTTTTGGGGTAACAGTCATCAGGGTCTCAAAAAGCAGCTCTCCACATTCAAGCAAAGCGTTCATTTATGAGCTGCTGGTGTAACAATTTTGTAGTGGCATACACTCCGTGTGCCTGCCGCTGTGGTGTTGGTGGGGTGGTGGGGGGTGGGGGGTTGGTGCCATGGGTTCATCTGGAAGCTCCTTGTCATCTTCCTCTTCCTCATTTTCCTCTTCTTCCTCCTCCGTCTCCTGCACTCTCTCCTCAGGTGGTCCCACAGCCCCATGTTGCAATTCCTGTCCCTGCATGATTGCACTGTGAACTGAGCAACCTGCTCAGGGTAGTATTGCAGCCTGCCTCCCGAGTGGTCCTAGCATCGAAAGCGCTGCTTCAGCACTCCAATTGTCTTTTGATATTACATGTAGCTATATGGCTCTTATTATATCATTGCTCAGCTTCTGTCTGAGGGTTCCACAGAGGGGTCAAGAGCCAGGTTGCGAGGCCAAACCCTTTGTCCCCCAACATCCAGCATTTACCTTGTGGCTCAGACTTCAACAGGTCAGACACCGTGCTCTCACGCAAGATGTGCGCATCATGGATGCTCCCTGGAAAGTTGGCATTCACTGCCATTATGTGCTGCGTATGGTCACAGATGAGCTGCACGTTGAGGGAGTGAAATCCCTTACGGTTTCGGTATACCTCCGCCTCCTGTAATGGTGCTCGCAGGGTAACATGGGTACAGTCAACAGCACCCTGCACCTTGGGGAAGCCGGCAATGCGTGCAAATCCCAAAGCCCTGTCACTCTGTGCCTCCCTGGTCATTGGGAAGTTTATAAATTCCATCCAGCATGCATACAGTGCTTCAGTTATCTGTCGAATGCACTGATGAGTAGCATGCTGAGAAATGCAGCATATGTTCCCAGCTGATGCCTGAAAAGAGCTACATGCATAAAAGGAAAGTGCCGCAGTCACCTTCATCTCAACAGAGAGTGCAGTAATGTTGCTGGTACTGGGCTGCAGGTCTGCCTTAATGAGCTGGCAAATCACAGTGATCACCTCTTTTCAGAAGCGCATCCTTCGAACACACTGTTGATCGGTCAGGTCCAAGTATGAGCGCTTCTCCCTGAAAATCCTTTGTGGGTAAGGCCTCCTCCTCATCAGTCTGTGACCTCCTCCATTACCCTGATCACTCTGCTCAATAAACCTTCTCACATCTAGTTCCTCCATTAGACAGGCAGTCAGCAATACAGGCTGAGATAGTACAGGCCCCATTCTTTTTCAATCTCTAGAATATTTTTCAATGAAAAAATATAACTAAAATGCCTTTGATCTTAATAAGTTACTCAGTAACAATAAATATATCTTTCCCACTGTAAATCGCACTGTAAAGTCACTGTTCACCTCAGAAATACAGAGATGCTGCTTTAGCTGACTGCTCCTGATTTCAAAATGGCGGCTCTGAGCACTACCGCCCATTCCCGCCCACTTAATATTGCGAAAAACCACCTTTTCCAGGACAGTATGCAGCTCCTGTGGTATGTCGGCAGTATGCCATGAAAATCAGACTTTTTGAGTGGTATGCAGGCGGTTCTGCATGGCGGACGGTGTGCATACCGCTCAGTGGTATGTCAATGATGAATATTCTGCCGAGCAGTATGTCGGCAGTATGTAGATGTTTTTTCACCAAAATCGCATTTTTGGATGGTGAGCGGGCGGTATGCAGGCGGTGGGGGAGCGCTACGTCCATTTCGGGCACAAAGCTGCGTACTTTCCTTGGAGAAATGGAGGAATGGAATATTCTGTACCTTGCTGTTGGGGGATTTGGGAGGACCTGAAAGGACTCAAGATACTTAAGGACGAAGAAAACTGTGCACCCAAAAAGACCCTACACTCCCCTCATTGCTGCATTGAACCGTTTCTCAAATGCTTACAGGGTTTTTGCTTTCATTGCTTTTACCCAGAGGTTCTTCTATAGTGCTGATCCTTTTCTACATGAAGAAGCTTCCTGATATCAGCCCACTTTAAGAAGTTATGCTGGAGATTTCTGAAAGGGCTGCCTATTTGGAGTGGCATTCAGCTTAAAGCTGTATTACGGAATTTTGACTTAATTTAGGGCCTTGAAGAACCTTGTGCACTGTGCTCAATGCACTCAAAATGCATCTGGGTTACACTTATGTGTGCATTGCACCAAACAGAGAATAGACCTCAGGATTGCGATCGCGATAAAATGGAGTTCCAGTACGAGAAACACAACGCAGATTTCGTCCTTTCCAGGGTACAATGGACATAATTTTTACGGCGTGACAGCTGCAAGAAAAATGCGGGAAACAGCACCAACCCTTGTACCGGATGGTCTGCAACTGGGCAGGACCACAACCAATGTCCTAGGGGGAGTGTTTGCTAGTGCTGTTGGGGAGGGGTTAAACTAATATGGCAGGGGGATGGGAACCTATGCAGGGAGACAGAGGGAAGTAGAATGGGGACAGAAGCAAAAGATAGAAAGAAGAAAAGTAAAAGTGGAGGGCAGAGAAACCCAAGGCAAAAAGCAAAAAGGGCCACATTACAGCAAAATTCTAAAGGGGCAAAGGGTGTTAAAAAGACAAGCTTGAAGGTTCCATGCCTCAATGGGAGGAGTATTCGGAATAAGGTGGATGAATTAACTGTGCAGATAGCAGTTAACGGATATGATGTAATTGGCATCATGGAGACATGGCTCCAGGGTGACCAAGGCTGGGAACTCAACACTCAGGGGTATTCAACATTTAGGAAGGATAGACAGAAAGGAAAAGGAGGTGGGGTGGCATTGCTGGTTAAAGAGGAAATTAATGCAATAGTAAGGAAGGACATTAGCTTGGACGTGGAATCTGTATGGGTGGAGCTACGGAATACCAAAGGGCAGAAGACGCTAGTGGGAGATGTGTACAGACCACCAACAGTAGTAGTGAGGTTGGGGACAGCATCAAACAAGAAATTAGGGATGCGTGCAATAAAGGTACAGCAGTTATCATGGGCGACTTTAATCTACATATTGACTGGGCAAACCAAACTGGTAGCAATGCGGTGGAGGAAGATTTCCTGGAGTGTATTAGGGATGGTTTTCTAGACCAATATGTCGAGGAACCAACTAGAGGGCTGGCCATCCTAGACTGGGTGATGTGTAATGAGAAAGGACTAATTAACAATCTTGTTGTGCGAGGCCCCTTGGAGAAGAGTGACCATAATATGGTAGAATTCTCTATTAAGATAGAGAATGACATAGTTAATTCAGAGACTTGAGTCCTGAACTTAAGGAAAGGTAACTTCGATGGTATGAGATGTGAATTGGCTAGAACAGACTGGCAAGTGATACTTAAAGGGTTGATGGTGGATAGGCAATGGCAAACATTTAAAGATCACATGGATGAACTTCAACAATTGTACATCCCTGCCTGGAGTAAAAATAAAATGGGGAAGATGGCTCAACCGTGGCTAACAAGGGGAATTAAGGATAGTGCTAAATCCAAGGAAGAGGCATATAAATTGACCAGAAAAAGCAACAAACCTGAGGACTGGGAGAATTTTGTAATACAGCAGAGAAGGACAGAGGGTTTAATTAGGAGGGGAAAAATAGAGTATGAAAGGAAGCTTGCAGGGAACATAAAAACTGACTGCAAAAGCTTCGAAAGATACGTGAAGAGAAAAAGATTAGTGAAAACAAATGTAGGTCCCTTGCAGTCAGATTCAGGTGAATTTATAATGGGGAACAAAGATATGGCGGACCAGTTAAACAAATACTTTGGTTCTGTCTTCATGAAGGAAAACACAAATAACCTTCCGGAAATACTGGAGGACCGAGGGTCTAGCGAGGAGGAACTGAAGGAAATCCTTATTAGGCGGGAAATTGTGTTAGGAAAATTGATGGGATTGAAGGTCGATAACTCCCCGGGGTCTGATAGTCTGCATCCCAGAGTAGTTAAGGAAGTAGCCCTAGAAATAGTGGATGCATTGGTGATCATTTTCCAACAGTCTATCGACTCTGGATCGGTTCCTATGGATTGGAGGGTAGCTAATGTAACACCACTTTCTAAGAAAGGAGGGAGAGAGAAAACAGGGAATTATAGACCAGTTAGCCTGACATCAGTAGTGGGGAAAATGTTGGAATCAATTATTAAAGATGAAACAGCAGCACATTTGGAAAGCAGTGATGGGATCGGTCCAAGTCTGCGTCGATTTATGAAAGAGAAATCCTGCTTGACAAATCTTCTAGAATTTTTTGAGGATGTAACTAGTAGAGTGGACAAGGGAGAACCAGTGAATGTGGTGTATTTGGACTTTCAAAAGGCTTTTGACAAGGTCCCACACAAGAGATTGGTGTGCAAAATTAAAGCGCATGGTATTGGGGGTAATGTACTGATGTGGATAGAGAATTGGTTGGCAGACAGGAAGCAGAGAGTCGGGATAAATGGGTCCTTTTCAGAATGGCAGGCAGTGACTAGTGGGGTACCGCAGGGCTCAGTGCTGGGACCCCAGCTATTAACAATATACATTAATGATTTGGATGAGGGAATTGAGTGTAATATCTCCAAGTTTGCAGATGACACTAAGCTGGGTGGCAGTGTGAGCTGTGAGGAGGACGTTAAGAGGCTGCAGGGTGACTTGGACAGGTTAGGTAAATGGGCAAACGCATGGCAGATGCAGTATAATGTGGATAAATGTGAGGTTATCCATTTTGGGGCAAAAACACGAAGGCAGAATATTATCTGAATGGCGGCAGATTAGGAAAAGTGGAGGTGCAATGAGACCTGGGTGTTATGGTACATCAGTCATTGAAAGTTGGCATGCAGGTACAGCAGGCGGTGAAGAAGGCAAATGGTATGTTGGCCTTCATAGCTAGGGGATTTGAGTATAGGAGCAGGGAGGTCTTACTGCAGGGCCTTAGTGAGGCCTCACCTGGAATATTGTGTTCAGTTTTGGTCTCCTAATCTGAGGAAGGACGTTCTTGCTATTGAGGGAGTGCAGCGAAGGTTCACCAGACTGATTCCCGGGATGGCAGGACTGACATATGAGGAGAGACTGGATCGATTGGGCCTGTATTCACTGGCGTTTAGAAGGATGAGAGGGGATCATATAAAATTCTGACGGGACTGGTCAGGTTAGATGCAGGAAGAATGTTCCCGATGTTGGGGACATCCAGAACCAGGGGACATAGTCTAAGGATAAGGGGTAAGGACTGAGATGAGGAGAAACTTCTTCACTCAGAGAGTTGTTAACCTGTGGAATTCCCTACCGCAGAGATTGTTGATGCTATTGGATATATTCAAAAGGGAGTTAGATGTGGCCTTTACGGCTAAAGGGTTCAAAGGGTATGGAGAGAAAGCAGGAAAGGGGTACTGAGGTGAATGATCAGCTATATCTTATTGAATGGCGGTGCAGGCTCGAAGGGCCAAATGGCCTACTCCTGAACCTATTTTCTATGTTTCTATGTTTCTACATGCCCTTCTTTGACCTTACAAAGGCCTTTGACACTATCAATCGCGAAGGACTGTGGAGCGCCCCCAAAAGTTGTCACCATCCTCCGCCTGCTCCATGACGACATGCAAGCCGTGATCCTGCCCAACGGATCCATCACAGACCCAATCCACGTCCGGACCGGGGTCAAGCAGTGCTGCGTCATCGCGCCAACCCTCTTCTCGATCTTCCTCGCTGCAATGCTCCACCTCACACTCAACAAGCTCCCCGCTGGAGTGGAACTAAACTACAGAACCAGTGGGTACCTGTTCAACCTTCGTCGTCTACAAGCCAGATTCAAGACCGTCCCAACCTCTGTCGTCGAACTACAGTATGTGGACGACGTTTGCGTTTGCGCACATTCAGAGACTGAACTCCAAGTCATAGTCAACATCTTCACTGAGGTGTACGAAAGCATGGGCCTTACACTAAACATCCGTACGACAAAGGTCCTCCACCAACCTGACCCCGCCACACAGCACTGTCCCCCAGTCATCAAGATCCACGGCGGGGCCCTGGACAACGTGGACCACTTCCCATACCTCGGGAGCCTATTATCAGCAAGGGCAGACATCGACGACGAGGTTCAACACCGCATTCAGTGCGGCAGCGCTGCCTTCAGCCACCTGAGGAAAAGAGTGTTCGAAGATCAGGCCCTCAAACCTGCCACCAAGCTCATGGCCTACAGAGCTGTAGTGATACCCGCCCTCCTGTATGGCTCAGAGACGTGGACCATATACAGTAGTCACATCAAATTGCTGGAGAAATACCACCAACGATGTGTCCGCAAGATCCTGCAAATCCCCTGGGAGGACAGACACACCAACGTTTGTGTCTTCGATCAGGCCAATACCCCCAGCATCGAAGCATTGAACACATTCGACCAGCTCCATTGGGCAGGTGCATTGTTCACATAACTGACACGAGACTCCCAAAGCAAGTGCTCTATTCGGAACTCATACACGGCAAATGAGCCCAAGGTGGGCAGTGGAAACGTTTCAAGGACACCCTCAAAGCCTCCTTGATAAAATGCAACATCCCCAGCGACACCTGGGAATCCCTGGCCAAAGACCGCCCTAAGTGGAGGAAGAGCATCCGGGAGGGCGCTGAGCACCTCGAGTCTCGTCGCTGAGAGCATGCAGTAAACAACCGCAGGCAGTGGAAGGAGCGTGCGGCAAACCAGACTCCCCACCCACCCTTTCCTTCAACGACTGTCTGTCCCACCCGTGACAGACACTGTCATTCCCGTATTGGACTGTACAGTCACCTGAGAACTCACTTTTAGAGTGGAAGCAAGTCTTCCTCGATTTCGAGGGACTGCTTATGATGATGAGTGCTATGGCTACCTCAAGTCATGTAATGACCTCATAGTAAATAGTCAGGGAATTGGGATTAAAAGGATAGAGCTGCCATGGCTAATAAAATGGCAAAGCAGGCTTAATAGGTCAAGCAGCCTGTTCTTCCTCTCATGATCCTAAAAGCATAAATATGTAAATGAGAATTGTAAATCATGAATAGAAACAGGTTTTCCCTTTGTTTTTTTCAAGCTGCCCAAAATATAATCCAACGATTTTAAAAACCGTTGTGACTTCTGTGCAAAAAACATTGGTATATTGATTATGTATGTGTAAAGGATCATTCCATTTCAATGGTGCAGATTATGAAAAAATAACTTACATTTTTCATGTCCTCAAGTTACCCCAATGTGCTTTGCAATTAATTAATTACTTTTTAAGAATTGGCACAGTTACATCGGCGAGATCCTACAGACAGCAATAATATAACCAGCTCATAGAATCATAGAATGGTTACAGCACCAAAGGAAGCCATTTGGCCCGTCGAGCCCGTGCCGGCTCTCTGCAAGAGCACTTCAGCTAGCCCCACTCCCCCGCCCTTTCCCCGTAGCCCTGCAAATTTTTCTTCAGGTGCTTATCCAGCTCTTTTTTGAAAGCCGTGATTCAGTCTGCCTCCACCACCCTTTCAGGCAGTGCATTCCAGATTATAACCACTTGCTGCGTAAAAAAGTTTTTTCTTATGTCGCCTTTGGTTCTTTTGCCAATCACCTTAATCTGTTTTATTTGGTATTGGTTGAAGGATAACTGTTGGCCAGGACAACCTACTATCCTTTAAATAGTGTGGTGGGATAATTTATGTGCCCTGGAATAGGTAGGCAGGGCTTTGTTTAAACATCACATCCCACAATGCTGCGCTCCCTCAACACTGCACTGGAATGTCAGCCTAGATTGTGTGCTCAAGTCCTCGAGAGATGCTTTGAGCCTGTCATGTATGTAACCTCTATGTAACACCACTGCAATACTGTATATACTTAAGCAATGCACACCTTGACCACAGGGGGTGAACTTGTGGGAGACACTCCTTACCTGGTCATCCAGGTATCTAAAAGGGAGGTCCCATGCAGGGTCATCACTTCTTGGTCCTGTGAATAAAGGTTCAGATCATAGAGTGACCTTGTCCATTGAATGTGCCTCTTGTGGGTTTTGTGCCATTGAGTAAGGACATTACATTGGCGTTGAGAAATGGGAATCAACGACCCACGAGAATGGCCACCGGTAGCACAGAGGAACGGAACTGTGTTGGTGAGGACTGGGACGATTTCATTGAGAGGCTCCAGCAAAGCTTTGTCACGAAAGAATAGCTGGGAGATGCAGCGGCCGACAAGCGAAGGGCCTATCTGCTAACCAGCTGCGGACCTAAGACTTACGCGCTCATGAAGGATCTATTAGCACCCGAAAAGCCGGCGGACAAAACCTTTGAAGAGCTCAGCAAACTAATCGGTAAGCACCTCAAACCGGCGAGCAGCATACACATGGCTGCTTGCAGGGGGGAGATGTTAAGGGACTTCTTTATTGAGGGCATCGGTCAAAGTTAATTGAGACCAATGACTTGACTTGGGGGAGGAGGAAACCAAAATAATATACGTGCGCAATTCTGCCTCCAACGCGGCGGGGGATCAAGGAGTCAATATCATAAACGCGACTCAGAGCCCAGCAGGCAGGCAAGGGCAGTTCGACACAACCCAGGCAGCAATAGACCCCAGAGTAGGTTTTCAACAGAGACAATGGCAGGCTGAATGGACATTTACGCCATCACAGTGGACAATGCGGTCCGGGATGGGGCCATTGACACCCACTTACTCAAGAGCAGTCAAGGAGACAATCAGCGAGGAATGCCGGGTCATAGCTCCTTTGTTCACAACAATGGGAATCTCAGCTCATGCTGGAGGTGTGGGGGCAAACACTCTGCCAGGACTTGCAGGTTTCAACAATTTGTCTGCAGAAATTGCAACCTCAGTGGCCATTTAGCTCGAATGTGCAGGAAGCCTGTAACCAGGCTAATTTACGAGATGGATGGACCAGAAGAGGGGTCTGTGAGGCAGGATGCCTCTTGGGGCAAATCAATGGACGCTGAAGCTCAGCAGGTTCATGTGACAAACATTCACAGCTCATATACCAAAACGCCACCAATGACGATGAAGGTTTTATTAAACGGCATCCCTGTACGCATGGAGCTGGACACGGGGGCCAGCCAGTCACTCATGAGCGTTCAACAATTTGAAAAGCTATGGCCACTCAAAGCCAGTAGACCCAAATTAGAATGCATTGAGACACAACTACGGACGTATACCAAAGAAATCATTCCAGTGCTAGGCAGTGCAATGTTGGCGGTCACACACAATGGATCAGTGAACCGGCTGCCGCTCTGGATTGTCCCGGGCAATGGTCCCGCATTGTTGGGGAGGAGCTGGTTAGCTGAGATGAACTGGAAATGGGGGGATGTGCATGCAATGTCATCTGTGGAGTGAAGTTCGTGCTCACAAGTCCTACAACAATTTGAGTTACTATTCCAAACTGGCGTCGGGATGTTCAAAGGTACCAAAATAGTGATACGCATCACCCCGGACGCCAGACCAGTGCACCACATAGCCAGAGCGGTGCCGTATGTGATGCGAGAGAAAATTGAGAGCGAATTGGACCGTTTGCTGAGAGAGGGCATCATCTCACCCGTTGAATTCTGCGAGCCCCATCGTTCCCGTCCTAAAAGCGGATGGTTCTGTCAGGATCTGTGGTGACTACAAGGCCACTATCAATCGGTGTCCCTACAAGACCAATACCCGCTCCCGAGAGTGGAGGACCTTTTTGCCACGCTGGCAGGCGGCAAGCTGTTTACCAAGTTGGATCTGACTTCAGCCTACATGACCCAAGAACTGGCCGACGAATCTAAACTACTGACCACCATCACTACGCACAAGGGACTGTTCGTTTACAACAGGTGCCCGTTTGGCATTCGATCAGCGGCCACGATTTTTCAAAGAAACATGGAAAGCCTGCTCAAATCCATTCCTGGAACAATCGTATTTCAGGACGACATCCTCATCACGGGCCGTGACACCGAGGAACACCTCCACAACCTGGAGGAGGTGCTACGCCGACTGAACCAGGTAGGCCTGCGACTCAAGAAGTCTAAATGTGTGTTTTTGGCTCCTGAGGTTGAGTTCCTGGGCAGGAGGGTTACTGCAGATGGGATTCGGCCCACCAAATCCAAAACAGAGGCGATTCGATGAGCACCCAGGCCCGGCAACACATCGGAGTTGCATTCATTTCTGGGACTCTTGAACTATTTTGGGAACTTTCTGCCGAACTTAAGCACGTTGTTGGAGCCGCTTCACGTGCTCCTGCGTAAGGGTTGTGATTGGTTTTGGGGGGACTGTCAAGAACAGGCTTTCATTCGGGCGCGGAACCTACTTTGTTGAAATAAGTTATTGACCCTATACGACCCCTGTAAGAAATTGGTTCTGACATGTGATGCATCGTCCTATGGGGTTGGGTGCGTGTTGCAGCAGAGTAATGCTGAGGGCCAACTACAACCTGTGGCTTATGCCTCCAGGTCGCTCTCTCAAGCAGAACGGGGATATAGGATGGTTGAGAAGGAGGCACTCGCATGTGTCTATGGTGTAAAAAAAATGCATCAGTACCTTTTTGGCAGGAGGTTCGAATTAGAAACGGACCACAAGCCGTTAACATCCCTGCTGTAAGACAGCAAGGCTGTCAATGCCAATGCGTCAGCTCGCATACAGCAATGGGCTCTCACGCTCGCTGCGTATGACTACTCCATCCAGCACCAGCCCGGCACCGAAAATTGCGCTGACGCGCTCAGCAGGCTTCCACTGGCCAACACCGAGGGGGCAGCGGAACAAAGTGCTGAGATGGTCATGGCAGTTGATGCCTTTGACAGCGCAGGCTCCCCCATCACAGCCCGCCAGATCAAAATCTGGACAAACAGAGATCCCTCCTATCTCTGATTAAGAAATGTGTCCTGACTGGGGATTGGGCGCCCGCACACGGAGCATGCCCTGAGGAGGTCAGATTGTTTCACAGGCAGATGGATGAGCTCTCCATCCAAGCCAACTGCCTACTATGGGGCAGCCGGGTAGTCATGCCTCAGAGGGGCAGGGAGGCATTCATCAGGGAACTCCACAGCGAGCATCCAGGCATCGTGCTGATGAAGGCCATTGCCCGGTCACATGTTTGGTGGCCGGGAATTGATTTAGACCTGGAACACTGTGTTCGCAGGTGCACGACATGTGCCCAGCTGGGTAATGCCCCCAGGGAGGCCCCGTTCAGCCCGTGGCCCTGGCTCACCAGGCCATGGTCACATATTCATGTAGACTACGTGGGCACGTTCATGGGAAAAATGTTTCTCATTGTGGTAGATATGTACTCGAAATGGATCGAGTGCATCATTTTGAATTCATGCATGACATCCACCACTGTGGAGAGTCTACGTGCGGTCTTTGCAATCCACGGCTTGCCGGACATCCTTGTTAGCGATAATGGCTCATGTTTCACAAGCTACGAATTCCGGGAGTTCATGCCGGGCAATGGCATCAACCATGTCAGGACAGCACCGTTCAAACCGGCCTCCAATGGCCAGGTGGAATGTGCGGTCCAAATCATTAAACAAGGCATGCTCAGGATTCAAGGACCCTCCCTTCAATGCCGCCTAGCGCGCCTCCTGCTGGCCTATAGGTCCCGACTGCACTCGCTCACGGAGGTCCCGCCCGCTGAGCTACTTATGAAGCGAACACTCAAAACTCGGTTGTCCCTCATTCACCCAGTCCTGACCGACATAGTTGAGGGCAAGCGCCAGTTCCAAAACGGGTACCATGACCGAAATTCAAGGGGGCGATGTATAGAAATAAATGACCCCGTATTTGTCCTCAATCATGCCGTGGGGCCCAAATAGCTTGAGGGTACTGTAATAGACAAAGAGGGGAACAGGGTCATCATGATTAAACTTAACAATGGGCAGATATGCCATAAGCATCTGGATCAAGTAAAAAAGGGTTCAGCATGGACACTGAGGAAAGATCATGAGATGGTGCTCACACCACCGCCAATGAATGAGCAACAAGAACATTCAGCAGCATGCACAGTCTCGGCGGTCAGCCCAGACAGGCCGGAATCACCACAGGTGACAGACACTCACGGCAAGGCTCAACAACCAGAGCCCCAACTGCGGTGCTCCACGAGGGAGCATAGACCACCTGAAAGACTTAACCTATGATTCCAATAAGACTTTGGGGGGGAGGTGATGTCATGTATGTAACCTCTATGTAACACCACTGCAATACTGTATATACTTAAGCAATGCACACCTGGACCACAGGGGGTGAACTTGTGGGAGACACTCCTTACCTGGTCATATATAAATGGAGGTCCCACGCAGGGTCATCACTTCTTGGTCCTGTGAATAAAGGTTCAGGTCATAGAGTAACCTTGTCCATAGAATGTGCCTCGTGTGGGTTTTGTGCCATTGAGTAAGGACATTACAGAACCCATGACCTTCTGACTCAGAGTTAAGAGTACTATGACTGTCACAACTAACACTTCAAACCAATTTGTTTTTGGAGCATAAAGAGTCCACCAAAGATTCCTGTTCATTAATTACGTATGCTGTCAGACTATTTACATGTTTGACGTAATCTGAATTTGGTTTCAGTCAATTTTTTCTGGAATAATTATAAATATGTAAATTTGGGTTTCCTCTTTGGATTCATTGCTCATCTCACACTTTCACTTCCTTCATTATCATTTCTTTATTTAAATATTTTGAAAACTGAAAATTCTTAAGAACTTGCTGGCATGAGCTGGTTGGGCCGAATGGCCCATTTCTGAGCTGTACATCCTTTGTAAAAAATTTGAAATTCACCAATATATTTTATGATTTAAGATGTTTTATAAAGGATAACCTAAATTGCAGAATAATAATAGATATTGCAAAGCCGAATTAGAACGATTATAGGAATGCAAAGAACATCCGTAAATAATGTTTCTGGGTCAACTCAAGTAATCTTATATTTCCTCCTGCGGTTGAATACATACTCCACCTTATTTATTAATTTGTTGCCATGATTTTCTGGGATTTCAGAGGAATGGACATTGAGTTTTCATGTTGCCACGGTTACTTTTATATTGCTTTCAGTGTTCCAATTGACAGACCGTACTGTAACTAACTACAACAACAGCTACCTGCATTTATATAGTACTTAATGTAAAGAGCATTCCAAAGTGCTTCACAGAGGCTAAAGCAAACGCATGCCAAGCTAGGAAAGGACAGATTAGGAGCGGTGACCAAAGACTTGTTCTAGAATTGTGTTTTGAGGAAGTCTTTAAAGAAGGAGAATGAAGATGTGAACTAGAAATGTTTAGGAATGAAATTCCAGAGAATAGTTTAATTTGAGCATTAAGATATTAAACAAAAGGTCTCCTAATAATGTTGGAGGAACTACATTTTTAATACTCAAGGGATTACTATATCAGTTTTCATCTCCATTTAGCCATAAACATGTGGGAGATCAGCTTATCGTGAGTGAGGAAGACCTGTGCCTGTGGTGCTCATAAATTAGCAAAGTCTTTGACATTGGTGAGATTATCTCAACATTCAATAGAAATCCTCCGGATGCTATTTGTGTTGTGCATATTCAAAGAAAAAAAAGACAACAACATTTTTCAAGTACTTGTTATAATGAAAATGAAACATAATTCTTTATATTACAAATTATGATGTCAAAATATTATTGTTATAAATTAGTGCCATTAACAGTTCAACTAAAATGTTTAATTAATGATGAACTGGCTTATTAATACACCTAATTATATTGCTTTTGTTGTATTATGGGCTTTTAATATGAGTTTCTGTGTTCTTTTCATGCAGAATTCTTGTAAGATGTGTCGATTTGTTCTTCGGTTTACAATTCTGAATTGGTTGTTTTTATAACATGTGGAGGATCTTATTGTTAATTCAGCTCAGTGAATAACTGCACTGTTGAATGCGGTTCCACGTTTAATCCTGGTCTGCAATGAGTTGCCTGGGAAAGCGGTGGGGCACTACAATTGGTGGTAGTGGTTGAGGGAGCAGAAATGTGGGCTGCAATTCCTGTTGTTGATTGCAACCTGGTGATACCTGCTGGAAATCTACAGGCAGGGTGTTGGAGGAGGTCAGGGTCAGACCTATGATGTCCCTATAGGCTAATGGTCCACCAATGCTTACTGCCAGGCCAGGCTCAAGAATGAGAATTCCAAAAAGCATTGGAACACCAATTAATGTATACATCCTTCTGCTTTTGAATCTGTCAACAACTTTTAAAGTCAGAGGTCTCAAGAAATAAGCAACGCTTTCAGATCAAACTCACCCAATTATGTACATAGCCTGGGGGATTCACATCATAGCGGACTTGTGTGTGGTTCTATATTGTTCAAGATGACTCTTCCTCTTTTTAATGTTTCTCCCCCTTTTTCGGGTCTTTCAACATCACACATCACAGCAGAGAGAATGTGTCCTCAAGCCCCGACCAATGCAGAAATGAAACCTACGAGTAGGGTGCATGTTAAGAGTGGAATGGGTGACTGTCTCTCTAATTTTCTTCCTCTCCTTTAGGAAAGGTGCTTGACCTCTGCTTTGCCTCACTCAGTGTGCAGTAAATTGCTGGAATGTATCTATGGTCTACCACCTCAAAACACATCATCCTGGATTCTAATAAACCTTATCACTATGTGGGCCTGACAGAATTCCCTATTATGTTATTTTGCCTGAACGGATCTTTTACTGTATCTAAAAAATAACATTTTGATATGAAAATAAATGTACTATTATGCTATTTTAGGAGGCATTAAACTCAAGTAAAGCTAATTTCTGACCTGTGACAGACATTGATGTACTTGGTACTAATATGTTTATCAAGGCATCTGTCAAAATGTGTTGTATTTGTAGCAAATTTAAGGCATGGAATGGATAACTTCTTAGTTCATCAGTCTATTCCAATGATATTTCAACAAGCACAAAGAGGTGGGGCCCGAAATTCAGTACCGCTGGAAAGCTGGTGCTCACCCCACCTTTTTGTGGCCATTAGCGCCAAAATTTTTTCATGTCTGGGCCACCCCATATTCAGCTCCAAAAGTGAACAAATGGGTTCCAGCGGCTAATGAACCCTTCCAAAGTGGATTTTTCAGCGGTGTGGCTGTCTTAATTTGAGCGTTATCACCACTGAGACATTCAGCATGCAGGTAAGGGTTTCTAACGAGCCAGCTGCTCCCTGAGGCCCTGATGGGGGCCCTGAGGGGGGAAGGAGTTTGGAAGGGTGGCTGGTGTCAGAGGTGCAAGGAGAGCCAACAGGTTCACTGATATGGAGCTGGAGACACTGATGGACGGTGTGGAGGATAGACGAATACTGTTTCCTGACATGCATAATACATGGAGGAGATTGCAGGGGAGGTGTCAGGCATCACTATATATGTGAGAACGCACCCTCCCAGGCGGCTGATGGCCAATCTGCACCCGGCCCTTACAGGGTGGCGATGGGTCGACGCCTCTTTGCTCTGGGGCGACGGGGACCCTCCTCCTCCTCCTCCTCCTCCTCCTCCTCCTCCTCCTCCTCCTCCTCCTCCTCAGGTGGTACTGCTGGCTCAACTTCCAGCGGCTGTCCCCTCCTGATGACCAGGTTGTGCAGCATGCAACAGACCATGACTAACAAGTCCTTACTATACAGTATAAATTCACTCGAGGCCCATGCTTGAGAGAAGGTCACTCTGTGACCAGTAACCTTTATTCGCCAGCACTGAAGTGATGAAGGTGGTTGGAGCTTCCCCTTTTATACCTGAAAGAGCAGGTTAGTAGTGTCTCCCACAAGTTCACCACCTAGTGGTCAATGTTCTCACAGTGTACAACTAGTCAGTTTATACATGGGTTACAATGACAGTTGAATACATGACATCACCTCCCCCCCCAAAGTCTTATTGGGATCACAGGTTGAGTCTCTCTGGTGGTTTACGCTCCTTTGCAGAGCGCCTGAGTTGGGGCTCCGGTTGTTGGGCACTGGCCTGTTTGCGGTGCCTCAGGCCTGTCCGGACTGCCCACAGTGACTGGGCTCTCCTCCACTTGGTTCCGGTGTTCGGTCACCTGTGGTGAAGTGAACTCGACATCGTGTTCTTCCTCTGCTTCTTTTATGGGGTTGCTGAACCTCCTTTTTGTTTGATCCACGTGTTTGCGGCAGATTTGTCCATTTGTAAGTTTAACTACCAGAATCCTATTCCCCTCTTTGGCAATCACAGTGCCTGCAAGCCATTTGGCCCTGCCGCGTAGTTGAGGACAAAGACAGGGTCATTGACATCGATACCTCGCGCCCTCGCATTCCTGTCATGGTAGTCACATTGTGACTGACGCCTGCTCTCGACAATTTCTTTCATGGTGGGGTGTATAAGGGATAACCTAGTTTTGAGCGTCCTTTTCATTAGCAGCTCTGCGGGTGGAGCCCTTTTAGCGAGTGTGGTCGGGATCTGTAGGCCAACAGAAGGCATGATAAGCCGCTTTGTAGGGAACCCACTTGGATTCTGAGCATCCCCTGTTTGATTATCTGCACTGCTCATTCTGCCTGGCTGTTTGAGGCCGGCTTGAACGGTGCTTTTCTGACATGGTTAATTCCTTTGCCTGCCATGAAGTCCTGGAATTCAGTGCTTGTGAAGCACGGGCCATTGTCACTGACCAAGACATCCGGTAGACCATAGGCGGCGAACATTGCCCGTAGACTTTCTACCGTGGCAGAGGATGTGCTTGAATTTAAAATGTCACACTCGATCCATTTGGAGTAGGCGTCTACTACAACCAAAAACATTTTTCCCATGAAAGGACCTGCGTAGGACATGCATGACCAAGGCTTGGCGGGCCATGGCTAAGGGGGGGCTTCCCTGGGCACATTGCCCAGCTGAGCTCACGTGTTGCACCTGCGAACACAAAGTTCCAGATCTGCATCTATCCCTGGCCACCAAAAGTGTGACCTGGCAATTGCCTTCATCATGACAATGCCCGGGTGCTCATTGTGGAGTTCTCTGATGAACACCTCTCTGCCCATCTGGGGCATGACTACTCGGTTTCCCCACAGTAGACAATCAGCATGAATCGAGAGTTCATCCCTGTGCCTGTGAAATGGTTTAAATTCCTCAGGGCATGCCCCGTACGTGGCTGCCCAGTCCCCATTCAGGACACATTTCTTGACTAAAGACAGTAGCGGGTCTCTATTTGTCCAGACTTTAATCTGACGGGTTGTCACGGGTGAGCCTTCACTTTCGAAAGCTTCAACAGCCATGACCATCTCAGCAGCATGCTCGGTAGCCCCCTCAGTGGTGTCTAGTGGGAGCCTGCTGAGTGCATCGGCGCAATTTTCGGTGCCCGGCCTGTGCCGAATTGTATAGCCATAGGCGGCTAACGTGAGTGCCCACCTCTGTATGCGGGCCGATGCGTTTGCATTTACGGCCTTGTTGTCGGCCAAAAGGGATGTTAGGGGTTTGTGATCTGTCTCCAGCTCAAATTTCCTGCCAAACAAGTACTGGTGCATTTTCTTTACTGCATATACACATGCGAGCGCTTCCTTTTCTACCATCCCGTAGCCCCTTTCTGCCTGGGACAGACTTCTGGAAACATAAGCTACCGGCTGTAACTGACCCTTGGCATTAACATGCTGCAACACACACCCAACATCATAGGTCGACGCATCGCACGTTAAAACAAGTTTCTTACATGGGTCATAAAGCGTTAACAGATTGTTGGAGCATAACAAATTGCGTGCTCTATCAAAAGCCCTTTCCTGGCTGTCCCCCCAGACCCATTCACGACCTTTGTGTAGGAGCACGTGTAGCGGCTCGAACAGCGTGCTCAATTTGGGAAGAAAGTTACCAAAATAGTTCAGGAGCCACAGGAACGAACGCAGCTCCGTCATGTTACGGGTTCTGGGTGCTCTCTGGATCGCTTCCGTCTTGGACGCAGTAGGTCTGATCCCGTCTGCTGCTACCCTCATCCCCAGGAATTGCACCTCTGGAGCTAGGAAGACGCACTTCGCCATTTTCAGTCGCAGCCCTACCCGGTGAGTCGAATTTGTCCAGGATCTGTGAGCATGATATTCGCTCCATAGAAGAAATTGCATTGACATCGCCCCATTTCCAGTTCATTACAACAAGCCAACTTCTCCTCAGTAGTGCGGGACCATCCCCCGGGACAATCTAGAGTGGCAACCTGTTCTCCGAATCTTTGTGGGTCATGACTACCGTGGCGCTGCCTAGCACCGGAATGATCTCCTTTGTGTATGTCCGTAGCTGTGCGTCAATCGGCGATAATTTTGGCCTCCTGGCCTTGGACGTCCACAACATTTCGAACTGTTTGATACTCATCAGGGACTGGCTGGCCCCCGTGTCTAGCTCCATTGATACTGGGATGCCACTGAGGAGCACTTTCATCATTATCGGTGGCGTCCTGGTGTATGAACTGTATATGTGCTCCACATGAACTCGCTGAACTTCAGCTTCGAGCGATTTCCCTCAGTGTTCATTTGGCCTCGTAAGGCTTACATCGGGCCCATCCTCCTCGTACATCAGCCTGGCTGCAGGCTTCCTGCACATATGTGCCAAGTGACCACTGACATTGCAATTTCTGAAGGTATATTGCTGATACCTGCAAGCTCTGGCTGTGTTTGTGCCTCCACACCTCCAACATGAGCTGTTGTTGGAAACAAAAGGTCGATTACCAGTTGATCTCCTCTTACTGTCTCTGTGACTACCCTTAAGTGCATCATTAACAGGTGTTGATGGCCCCATTACTGGCCGCATTGTCCCTTGCGATGGCGTGAATCGGCGTTCAGCTAGCCATTGTCTCTGTTGAATTCCCCCTTGTGGTTCGACTACATGTTGGGGCATGCCCATTGCCCCTGTCTGCCTAGAGAACTGTGTGCCACTTTAACAATGTTGACTCTCTGTCCATTTGCTGCATTTGAGCCCAGATTTTTGTCAAACATCATTCTTTTCTCTTCCTCCCCTGAGATAAAAGTCTGGGCCATCATGGCCGTCGTTTCCAGAGTCAAGTCTTTGGTCTCAATCAGTTTCCTGAAAACCCCAGCATGCCCGATGCCCTCAATAAAAAAGTCTCGCAGCATCTCCGCTCTGCATGCATCTGTGAACTTACATAGGCTCGCCAGTCGGCGGAGATCTGCCACGAAGTCTGAAACGCTTTGCCCTTCTCACCGCCGGTGCGTGTAAAACCGGTGTCTCGCCATGTGCACGCTGCTTGCCGGTTTAATCTGTTCCCCGATTAACTTACTGAGCTCTTCAAACGTCTTTTCTGCCGGCTTCTCTGGCGCTCGAAGGTCCTTCATCAGGGAGTACGTCCTAGATCCACAAATCATCAGGAGATGAGCCCTGCGTTTGTCGGCCGAATCCTGTCCCAGCCATTCCTTAGTGACAAAACTTTGCTGTAGTCTCTCAATAAAATCATCCCAATCATCACCAACACAGTACCTCTCTTCTGTGTTGCTAGTGGCCATGCTCGCGTGGTTTAAATCCCAGCTTCTCGTCACCACTGATAAGTCCTTACAGTATAAATGCACTCGAGGCCCATGCTTGAGAGAAGGTCACTCTGTGACCAGTAACCTTTATTCACCAGCACTGAAGTAATGAAGGTGGGTGGAGCTTCCCCTTTTATACCTGAAAGCGCAGGTTAGGAGTGTCTCCCACAAGTTCACCATCTAGTGGTCATATACATGGGTTACAATGACAGTTAAATACATGACGACGACGATTATGAACACCTGTTGAGGAGAGTACTGCAAGGTGTCACCAGAGCGGTCCAGGCTCTGGAACCTCTGTTTAAGGATGCCTATGCACTGCTCGATGATGCACCTGGTGGCACAATGAGCGTCATTGTATGCATGCTCTGGCGCTGTCCTGGGGTTCCGTAGAGGAGTGAGCAGCCAAGTGGACAAGGGGATATTTCTTGTCCCCAAGCAGCCAATTGCAATCCTGATTCGGGCCGGTGAAGACGGCGGGCAAACTGGTCTGGCACAGAATGAACGAATAATGGCTGCTGCCTCCCTTGCCCGCTGCCTCTCTGCACGCTGCTGATGGCGATGCCTTCTGCATGCCGCCCTGCTTCTGACTAGGTGTACCAGGTGTCACCCTCCCAACACTCCTCCCATCCTCAGCATGAAGCCTGCCAAACAGGTCTCTGCAGCCCACAGGACTCCACTAAAGAGTCAGACCTAAAAGTTGTACAAAAGTACAGAGGTATGTGCAAACCTCTGAGCAGCACTCAGCAGGTTTAAGGGAGCCAAAACAATTAATAAAACTAAATGAAAAGCTAAATACGCGGACCATGGAAAATGCAATAAAAACACTAATAATGAATAAAACTATATGAAAAGCTAAATACTGCGGATGCTGGAAAATGAAATAAAAACACTAATAAGTAATAATACCTAGCAAAGGGCCCCAGCGGTGTCACGTTCGAGCACCACATTGATAACCTCGCAGGGGCGCTGCTGGGAAAAGTCCTACCTTTTCCTCGGTGAATTTCGCTGTCCCGGTAGCTTTACAGCGGTCTGCATGCTGCTTCCCTCGCCACTGGAAACTCACCTTTACTGCAGTTTCACCCCGCCGTTTCTGGTGGAAGTGAGCATCGCTCAAATCCTCCCCGAGCTGAATATGGCTTGGAGAGGGAATAGTACCCAACCGTGGCAGCCGATCGATTTTTTCGATCGAACGCCTGAACTCCGCAGTAGCTGTCCCTTCGGGGATGGTGAATTTCGGGCCTGTGAGCAGGGGTGTTCCGCTGAACTTCTGTCATAACTCTGGCAGGAGTCTGGTGGAAACAATCAGAAAATGGCAAACATTCAGTGGATTTGTAAGGGGTGAAACCACTCCTTACAAGGCCAGTGACAACAGGGAGTGGGCCCTGGAGGTGGAGCCAGGAGTAGGGTGTTCCTCAGCTCAGATGGAATCCAGTGTAGGATAGGAGGCTAGTATGCTAAATGAGATGAGATGTACCAGTCATTAGTTGGGTGTAAGTAAGTAGGCCTCACTGTGACAGTTGTTAGAAATCAGGGGTGTAAAAAATGTATATGGTTATGCGAACAAAACTGACGCGAATAATGCTGTGTTTACATGGTTGTGTTGAACTGAGACAACAAGTCTCCTGAGACTAGATAGATGCTTAGAAGTGCTAATGTTTTGGTTCCCTGCTGATGTTATAGCATTCTGCACTATGATCAGCCATGATCTTATTGAATGGCGGTGCAGGCTCGAAGGGCCAAATGGCCTACTCCTGCACCTATTTTCTATGTTTCTATGTTTCTAACCATTATCTGTTGTTTTCAAGTTAATACTTCAACTTTGTTTATGTATCTTTAATGTAACCAACTAAGCTCTATATTATTAACAATCAAGTTATAATGATGCTAAGGTAGGAATTGAAGTTAGTTTAACAGAATTGCTTGCGAAAATAATTAAAAGTTACTGAGTATAGGAAGACGTAGAATGGAAGGAAGTTGGGGAAGTTAATGTAAACACAAAACAGTTTGTAGATAATGACCGATTGAAGTAAGACAGTTCTCTGGCTTTGGCCTCATGATTGAGAGGGTAGAGGGCTAGGCCTTGTGCTGATTATACCCGAGAGGATAGGGATGAAAGAGATAAGACAAATTCCAAACGCAGAACTTTCAGTCAGTATAGACAGGAAATGACATGTGGACCAGAACATGAGACATCTTTAGGGAGGGATTTGTTGCGAGAATCAAAACAAAGAACTCGAAGCTCCATTGGATATTGAGTTGTTAGGGGAACCTCTGTAGGTTAAAAGGTCTTGTCAATATCCCATTTCAAGCCCACCCCTAAAAAGAGAATAAAAGAGACGCCTAGAGAGCTTTGCAGTGCAGACGGTGGAGATGAGAACAATACAGAAGTTGGACTGGTCGAACACTCTTCGAGAGTGATCCCATGCTTACCGAAGGAGGCTCTAGATGAAAGGAAGAGAGGCTGCAAGCCAGAGAGCTGCTCATGTGCGCCAACCATTTGTCCGATCGGATCGGTACCAGTTAATTGTCACGGTTGTATATTTTTGCTGTACAGTATAACTAGGGTGTTATATTCCATCTTAAACTCTGATTAAGCACAATATACTCACCATATTGGTTTACAGTCATGGTTTACATTACAACAGTGACTACACTCCAAAAGTACTTCATTGGTTGTAAAGCGCTTTGAGAAGTCTGGTGGTCGTGAAAGGCGCTATATAAATGCAAGTCTCTCTCTTTCTTTCTTTGCAGTCGATCCTGATTATTAAAGTGACTAGAGATAGCCGTACTTTGGTTAATTCTAACAGGGAAGGGTCCAGACCAGTAGAGTCGCCTGGAAGACTGATGTATTTAAAAAATCTGGATCAGACACCTTACACAAGGGGCCAAGAGGCACTAAGCGGGGTTTGGGGTGGACTAGGCATTCCTCTTCAGTGGCGGGCATGTGCTTGATTTTCCAGCAGCATAGTTCAGGTGTGCATCAGAGATGGGCCTACTTCTGCCCGCTGGGATTGAAGGTCAGGGATTTTTGGGGCAACAGCATTTACGTACGAACAACATCGCATGGAATTCATGTTTTACAGGTGCACTGTTGTCAATTTCATTAATACCAATGTTTTATAAATGTTAGCAAACTATGGCTGCATTGCGATGATCTTTATATACGGAGATAGTACCAAAAAAAATCACAAAAAACCTTATGTAACAAATGACCAAAAGCTATCAAATATCAACAACTTTGACCAATGATTTGGCATATCCAGGAAATGTACACAGGCATCCCAACAGCTACAATATAATGGTAGAAAAGATGTACCCAGTCTTTGGGACATGGAATCAAAAGTTGACATGTGAATTGGTGAGATATGATTTTGTAATATTGCCCTTGATGAATATGATGAATTTTCAGTAGTATTTAAAGTAGATAAGTGATATAATCGACACAAATATGTCAAGATAAAATAACCAGAATTGTTGTTTAGTAAACTTACTTTTGTTCTTAGGTTAGTGTTTAGCGGATTTTCTGTGATTTATAAGTGCTTAAAGTGGTTAAATTGGAGACGAAGTTAGGTAATACTTTGTCTGTTGGAGCCAAAGGAGGTAAATGCTAAACTAAATTTAATTGCCAAAATGTGACATCGACCAACCCTAGGTAAACATATATGGAAAGGGGTATTCATCCTGTGCTGGAAGAAAATGGTTCCTCTAGGTATTCCATCGATGGCTGAGGTTCTAATAGCAATGGTAAGGTACGGTAGCATAGTGGTTATGTTACTGGACTGCCTGGATTATTGATCCAGAGATGTGAGTTCAAATCTCACTATGGCAACTGGGGAATTTAAATTCACTTATTTAAATACATCTGGAATAAAAATCTAGTATCAGTAATGGTGTCCATGAAACTACTGGATTGTCATAAAAACCCATCCAGTTCAAAAGCTGCTGATCTGGCCTATATGTGACTCCAGACCCACAGCAATGTGGTTGAATCTTAACTGCCCTCTGAAATGGCCAACCAAGGGCAAATAGGGATGCGCAATAAGTGCTAGCCTTACCACAAAAAAAAAATCCTCCAAAATTTTAAATGGTCTGAGGAAATTTAAAATGGATGTTGGTATGATGAGCAATAAGATAAATTCCACTATTTTCACATTCGTTCCACTGAAGGAGAGCAGGCTCATTCTTCATTCCAATCTGCCTCCAGGCTCAACCAAGCCTGTGTTTTTCATCAGATTTCTGCTAACTCATTTCTCAACCTTTATCCTCCTTGATTTCAGATTCTCAGGGGTTTCATCTTGAAATGATCACGGAAGCATTCCGTTGACTTGTGCAAACAATGGTTGACACTCTTCCATTACCATCTATGACCAGTACCTCAGGCAGCACCCCAACTAAAGCTTCAGCTTTAACTTTCAGTACTGATTCAACCTTTATTCTATAGTTAGCCAGGTCCAAGATTTCACATCAGAAGTCTTTAAACACTTGTATCTGCGACCAAAAATAAATAAAGTGATTATTCAGAGAGTACTGTCGATGAAGAAATATTCTGTATTTCTGAATTATACATCATTATATATGGTTGGAGAATTTTGCCAAAATCATCTCTGTGATGTTATCTGATGGAAATGTGTGCATGATCATACACATATTTAATCCTTTAGGCACATCTGTTACCTGAAAATATATTAATGCTTACAAACGATTATGTAAGCACATTATTGCATATTCCTCAATTCTGCCAAAATATATGCAACGTTTCCCACAAAATTAATTACATTTTATCATTAAAAAATTCTCAAAGTGTTGCATTGAAAAGAGGACAACAATCTTCAGTCTATTTCTTTAACTGTCCATGCTGAAGATTAGTACTTTAATCTTTCAGTTGATATCCATTGCTTCTTCTGTCAAATGTTTGCATCATCTCATGCATTCCAACTCAGATTGCACAAAGGACCCGATTATGCACAATACTTTTCTACTGTTGCATGCCTGTGTACATTTCCGCTTGGAATATTCCACTGCAAAAATGATGTCCAATGTAAAAGCTTTAATTCGTTTCAGCAGTTAGTTTCAAGAAAAATAGTTCCATAGTTGTTGGCATCAAGATTCTCCCCATTGTGTTGAAGGAACACCTATTTTTGTGGAGTCGCCTGTACTTATAAAATAATCCTGTTTTATTGTTACAAGTTTTCTGTAGTTTACATTATTCATAAAAGTTGTGTAAATCCTCTTGCATTACAAAGCCTATGAGAAGGTTAATATTCTTTGCAGCTAGCTATATGTTTATGATTAAAGTATTCCATCTGCCTCGTACTCACAAGAAGCCCTCTAATGCTTACTTACATTTCAAAATTCAGGCATCTGATATTTATACTGAAGCATATGCTTGCTTCTTTAGCTATCTCCTCTTTGCAAGACATAGATTATCATCTCTAACATTTTACCTCTAACGTCATGATTTCTCAGCTTTCATGTTTTATTGAGTGGTCACTCAGTAATCTGGTTACATTTTCTTCAAAAGATTGTGTATCACTATTGATTGCAAACCTTTAAGTTACATTTTTCATTCTCAAGTCTTCACATGTTTCCCCTCCTCAACGTTTTATGGCTGTGGGACAGTTAAGATCCTGAACTACTTTGTGATTACTCTAAGTGCTGCTCCCTGAGGCACGAGCCACACATGGGGGCGCATTTCTGCTCATCTGTGATTTTTTGGGGGGTTTCCTTGGCTCTTCCACTGAAGTTATGATGGACAAGTGGGAGAGTCCCTGCAGAAATTACTCCTCCCCCAAAGCTATCAGACAGACAAGGATGAACATGGAGTTTGACTCGTGTAATGGGTTAAGTTTTACTTTTTCACCTCTAGGACCTGAAGTCCAGCCTAGACTGGATGATAGGTTCCTCTGACTATTGCCTGTAGATGTGAAATGAGTTTGAACAGACTCAAATATGTTCCTATTTGGCATGGCCCCACAGCACCCCTACTTCAGCTCTGATATGCAATAAATTGTTTGGCTCATGGGCTGATTTTCATGTCGATAATGCCCAGTGTATGCCAGTTCTGATGTAACAGCACAGAAAAATGAGTAGAGACCGCTAACGCTGAATCTCCGATCTCTTTTTGCATGACATGCACTTCTGGTGCCAGGGATGGGATGGGGTGGCTGGGGGCAGACACAGGAAGCTCTCACCTGAAACAAGCAGGAGCTTCATAATAATCTTATAATGATGCAGCACGAGTAATTGTGCCTTCCACAAGAATGGTAGCATAGTGGTTAAACTACAGGACTAGTAATCCAGAGGCCTGGACTAATAATCTGAAGACGTGAGTTCAAATCCCACCACGGCAGCTGGGGAATTTAAATTCAATAATTAAATAAATCTGGAATTTAAAAAAACTAGTGGCAGTAATGTCGACCATGAAACTACTGGATTGTAGTAAAAACCCATTTAGTTCACTCATGTCCTTTAGGGAAGGAACTCTGCTGTCCTTACCTGGTCTGGCCGAGATATGGCTCCAGACCCAAAGCAATGTGGTTGACTCTTAACTGCTCTCTGAAATGGCCTAGCAAGCCACTCAGTTGTAACAAACCACTACAAGAAACAATAATAAGAATAAAACTGGACGGACCACCCGGCATCGATCTCGGCACCAACTTTGGACACGACAACGGCACACCCAGCCCAGTCGACCCTGCAAAGTCCTCCTCATCTGGGGACGTGTCAAAATTGAGAGCTGTCCCACAGACTAGGCAAGCAACAGCCCGACATAGTCACACTCACAGAATCATATCTTTCTGCCAATGTCCCAGACTCCTCCATCACCATCCCTGAGTACATCTTGTCCCACCAGCAGGACAGACCCACCTGAGGTGGTGGCACAGTGGTATATAGTCGGGACCCCATGAAGTCTCATGGCTTCAGGTCGAGCATGGGCAAGGAAACTTCCTGCTGATGACCACTTACCGCCCTCGCTCAACTGATGAATCAGTACTCCTTCTTGTTGAACACCACTTGGAAGAAGCACTGAGAGTAGCAAGGGCGCAGAATGTACTCTGGATGGTGGACTTCAACGTCCATCACCAAGAGTGGCTCGGTAGCGCCACTACTAACCGAGCTGGCCGAGTCCTGAAAGAAATAGCTCCTAGACTGGGCCTGCGGCAGGTGATGAGAGAACCAACATGAGGGAAAAACCTACATGACCTTGTCCTCACCAATCTACCAGTCGCAGATGCATCTGTCCATGACAACATTGGTAGCAGTGACCACCGCACAGTCCTTGTGCCGATGAAGTCCCGTCTTCACACTGAAGACACACTCCATCGTGTTGTGTGGCACTACCACTGTGCTAAATGGGATAGAGTCAGTACTAGTCTAGCAGCTAAAAACTGTGCATCCATGAGGCGCTGTGGATCATCAGCAACAGCAGAATTGTATTGCATCACAATCTGTAACCTCATGGCCCGGCATATCCCTCACTCTACCATTACCATCAAGGCAGGGGACCAACCCTGGTTCAATGAGGAGTGCAGAAGAGCATGTCAGGAGCAGCACTAGGTGTATCTAAAAATGAGATACCAACCTGGGGAAGCTGCAACACAGGACTACATGCATGCTAAACAGCAGAAGCAGTACATTATAAACAGAGTCACGCGGTCCCACAATCAACAGATCAGATCAAAGCTCTGCAGTCCTGCCTGAATGGTGGTGGACCATTAAAGAACTAACGGGAGGAGGAGGCTCCAATAATATCCCCATCCTCAATGATGGCAGAGCCCAACAAAAGACAAGGCTGAAGCATTTGCAACCATCTTCAGCCAGAAGTGCCGAGTGGATGATTCATATCATCCTCCTCCTGAGGTCCCCACCATCACAGAAGCTAGTCACATGATATCAAGAAACGGCTAAGCGCACTTGATACAACAAAGGCTATGGGCCCTGACAACATCCCGGCTGTCGTGCTGAAGACTTATGCTCCAGAATTATCCGTGCCTCTAGCCAAGCTGTTCCAGTACAGCTACAACACTGGCATCTACCCGATAATGTGGAAAACTGTTCACAAAAATCAGAACAAATCCAATCCAGCCAATTACCGCCCCATCAGTCTACTCTCAATCATCAGCAAAGTGTGGAAGATGTCGTTGACAGTGCTATCAAGCGGCACTTACTGACAAATAACCTGCTCACTGATGCTCAGTTGGGTATTTACCAGGACCACTCGGCTCCAAACCTCATTACAACCTTGTTTCAAACATGGACAAAAGAGCTGAATTCCAGATGTGAGAAAAGAGTGATTGCCCTTGACATCAAGGCAGCATTTGCCTGAGTGTGGCCTCAAGGAGCCCCAATAAAATAGATGTCAATTGCAATCAGGGGAAAAACTCTCCACAGGCTGGAGTCATACGTAGCACAAAGGAAGATGGTTGTGGTTGTTGGAGGATAATCATCGCAGCTCCAGGATATCACTGCAGGAGTTCCTCAGGGTAGTGTCCTAGGCCCAACCATCTTCAGCTGTCTGGATGAGTGTAGCTCCAATAACACTCAAGAAGCTCAAGACCATATGAACATACGAACAATGATGGCCAGGTAAAGACCATCTGGCCCATCGAGTCTGTCCCACACAAACCATCCAGGACAAAGCAGCCTGCTTGATCGGCACCTCATCCACCACCTTCAACATTCATTTCCTCCACCACTGGGGCACCATGGCTACAATGTGTACCATGTATAAGATGCACTGCAATAACTCTTCACGGCTTCTTCAGCAACACCTCCCAAACCCACGACCTCTACAAAGAAACATGGAAACATAGAAAATAGGAGCAGTAGTAGGCCATTCGGCCCTTCGAGTCTGCACTGCCATTTAATATGATCATGGCTGATCCTCTATCTCAACACCATATTCCCGCTTTTTCCCCATACCCCTTGATGCCTTTTGTTTCTAGAAATCTATCTATCTCCCTCTTAAATATATTCAGTGACTTGGCCTCCACAGCCTTCTGTGGTAGAGAATTCCACAGGTTCGCCACCCTCTGAGTGAAAACATTTCTCCTCATCTCGGTCCTAAATTTCCTACCCCATATCCTGAGACTGTGACCCCTTGTTCTAGACATCGCAGCCAGGGGAAACATTCTCCCCGCATCCAGTCTATCCAAACCAGTCAGAATTTTATACGTTTCAATGAGATCCTCTCTCATTCTTCTAAACTCTAGTGAATACAGGCCCAGTTGACCCAATCTCTCCTCATACCACAGTCCTGCCATCCAAGAAAGCACTCTGGTGAACCTTCACTGCACTCCCTCTATGGAAAGTATATCCTTTCTTGGGTAAGGAGACCAAAACTGCACACAATACTCCAGGTGCAGTCTCACCAAGGAAGGACAAGGGCAGCAGGTGCATCATCATCTGCAAGTTCCTGCAAACAAAAAAGCAAATTTTGGTAGGAAGAATAAAAAAGCAAATTATTATTTAAATGAAGAGGGACTACAAAATGCTGCGGTACAGGGGGATCTGGGGTGGGGGGGGCGGGGACTTTGTACTTGCAGTTAGTAAGTATGCAGATACGGCAAGTAATTAGGAATACAAATGGAATGGGGGCTTTTATTGCAAGGGATACGGAGTATAAAAGTAGGGACGTCTTGCAACAACTGTACAGGGTGTTGGTGAGATCACAGCTGGAGTACTGCGTACAGTTTTGGTGTCCTTATTTAAGGAGGGACATACTTGCATTGGACACAGTTCAGAGAGGGTTCTCTAGGTTGATTCCTGAGATGAAGGGGTTGTCTTAGGAAGAAAGGTTGAGCAGGTTGGGCCTATACTTATTGGAGTTTAGAAGAATGAGAGGATGTTTCCCCTCATCTAGAATTAGGGGACATAGTTTCAGAATTTGGCCATTTAAACAGAGATGAGGAGGAATTTCTTCTCTAAGATGGTCGTGAATCAAAGAACCGTGGAGGCTGGATCATTGAATATATTTAAGGTTGAGATAGACAGATTTTTGAACTATTGGAGAGTCAAGGGTTATGGGGAATGGGCAGGAAAGTGGAGTTGAGGCCAAGATCAGATCAGTCATGATCTTATTGAATGGCGTAGCAGGCTTCAGGGGCCAAATGGCCAACTCCTTCTCCTATTTCTATGT
This sequence comes from Pristiophorus japonicus, assembly GCF_044704955.1. Lineage (NCBI taxonomy): Eukaryota > Metazoa > Chordata > Chondrichthyes > Pristiophoridae > Pristiophorus > Pristiophorus japonicus. The sequence goes on along the minus strand of NC_091994.1, from coordinate 25,997,602 downwards.
TCCCCTCCAAGTCACATACCATTCTGACTTGGAAGTATATCGTCATTCCTTCATCGTCATTGGATTAAAATCCTGGAACTCCTTCCCTAACAGCAATGTGAGATTACCTTCACCACATGGACTGCAGGGTTCAAGAAGGCGGCTCACCACCACCTTCTCAAGGGCAATTAGGGACGGGCAATAAATGCTGGCCTTGCCCACGCCGCCCACATCCCGAAACGAATAAAAAAAACATTCCAGGCCATTATACTGGTCAACACCAGGTGCGCAGACTTCCCTTAGATAATGTCATCCAGGCTTGCTAGCTCCTGAGCTGTATACAACAGTAGGTTTAAAAGATCCTGTAAGAAGATTTATTAAGCACCTTCAAGGCCATTTCTGCACTAAATTTGCTTTTATTTTCTACTGGCATTTAGATTTGTGTGTTGCTGTTTGGACCAATTGGTATATTCGTTTTGTCACTGAACCATTGCTGGCACCAATGGGTGCTCATTGGGAAACCCCCTATCTGGAATGCTGAGAAGAAGAGGAAGACCATTTGAGGAATACCAAGCAGGTCAGGATGTCCACACAGTGCCCATGCACCTGCATCTGTAGTATACCTTCCTTTGGCAGATGATTAGTGCAGGTGGGAGCTACTACTCCAAAAGCAAGCTGAGACGACAGACCTCATAGTGCAGCAGGCTGTATGAATGCCTAACTAACCATAATATTGGATTGTTCTTCAGAAGTGCTCAAATCACAGTGTATCAGTGTTCAGCGGTACTACATTACAGAGGGCATGCCAGGATGATCATCAGCCAGCAATGCCTAACTAGCTGTGCCTATTAAGATGCTACCAACCATACCTTCATTCGTTGTTGCACCTAGCTGGCAGTAACTGTGGGGAACGATATTCACAAGTTCTGGGTCAACGGAGAACCAGATTAAGGGTGTGTCATTGCTGCTTAGACACCTGCTTTTACTGTACAGCATCGTACTGCAAGTACTGATCAGGTTTGCGTTCAGCCCTGCCTCCACCACCTTCCAGGCATGATGCAATGGTGACCTATGGGGCCACTTGCTCGTGCTAACACCAATTAACTTGATGAACACAGTGAAAAGAGGAAAAAAAACTGATTAGCAATTACTATGTAATTTCTGCAAGTAAATATCAGTGTCATATTTGAAGAAGAGAGGTAAACATCCAATTGTTAGTTACAGATTGCATGGAGTTTTGGCAGAATTTACTTGAAGCATTTCACAGGACAGCGTTCGAATTGCATCTCATTCAGGTTCAAGCTAAAAATGAAAGACCACAAATTCTCAGTTGATTATGTGGCCATGTAAACTGCCTTTAGATAATTCATGTTTCATCCTTGTCTTGCAGAAAACTTCATATCAATGGGGAAGTAACAGCATCCACTGCTTTAATGGACATGTTAAACAAACATACACCAGTTAAGCCCTAACTTATTAAGACTGTTCCCTCAGCCTGACTACTCCCTTGGTTTGCAGCCATAGCTGATCTCTTCATAGAATTAGGACAGCTGTGAAAGCTGTTAGACATATTTACAGGGGGGTTCATCCAAAAGTCAAGTTTCCTATAACCTTCAGTATCCTTCATCAGCTCAGAATGATCCAATATTTTCACGTTCTTGACTATTTCAATGACCTAATGCGGAGTGGGCCCATTCTTTAGCTTCCTTTGGGTTACTTCATTGTGCTGAATTTACTGCATCCTCTTTCATCAGGTTAGGGGCCTATTTAAAAAGATTTAATTTCCAGACAGTGACTTATACTTTTACTGACATACTAAGTCATTCAGGTCCATATTAGACATGTATAATTACTGTATTATGATAGATAACATAGATAATTACCACAGCAACCATACAGAATGCGTCACAGATTGTTTCAGTGTGAAATTTACCCTGTGAACATGGTAATCAATGCGGGTAACAAAATGTTCCTTCAATGGAAATCTGCTGCTTAAATTCTCAGTTTTTTTTTAAGTAATTAAAATACCACAACTGGTGTAAATAGGAAACAGATTGTTTTTTCAATTTGGGATTATACATTCTTCCAATCAGATTTTCACTGCAGTGTATAGTGTGCAAATCAATGATCTACTTATATGACACAATTACTTCAACACTTCCTGTCAGGTAAATAAAAAAATGAAAATAATTAAAGAGCACATATCTCTCTCTAGTGGTTATTCTTGACTTAAAGGTGGAAGCACGAGGCATGCCAAAGGAAACCAGGACGTGGTCACTGGAAGATAAGAATACATTTTGCCGCTCTTCTCTCAGCACTTCATTTGATTGCATCACCCATTCTATATTGGCTGGTTATCAGCATATATTTTAACAGCAATAAGGCAAGTTTCCAAATTAAAACTTGTGACCACTTCCTTTTTCATGGGGGTGGGGAAGGTTGTACTATTAGGAATTTCCAGCATGCAAGCCAGAAATGTTTGTGTGTAAATACATTTATCAGAAATGATGGTGTCTCTTTTAACTTCTCTCTTTTGCCAGGCAGTATTCCCTGGACACTGTGTAACTGTTGTCAAGAGGTGCTATAAAATGCGTTGAGGTAAATTCCCCTTTATCTTTTGCTTCCTCCCCTGCGGAAAGGCCTCCGCTTAGTGATTTGGGAACTCACTACAGGGAAAAGAGTAATCATGAATAAACATTGTATAGGTCTATGTTGTAACATGTTCGCACCTTACAGTAATTTGGGAGACAAAATATTTCTTTCCTCCTGGAGCTTCTCCCCTTAATCCTACCTTTTCTGAGAGGAGAAGCTCAAGCACAGGTACTGATCCAGAGGCCCAAATGTGAGCCTGAGGAATGAGAAATTGGACTGCCACCCAAAGAGGCGGCAAGTTGGCAAAGTTTGCCCAGCTGTCCTTGCCAACCTCTGGCCTAATTGAAATTCAATGGGGAGTTTTTACTTCCCGACGCACTGGGAGGTGGGGAGGGGGCTGTCTGGTAGTGAGCAGGAAACCCGGTTGTCTGGGTTTGCCCCTACCCACAGTATGCGACTCTTGGCCGTGACAGGTTTCCCCGCCCGGAAATCAGCCTGCTTGACAGGCTTGGCATCCAATCGGGCGGGGAGTACTCCGGAAGAGGCCATAGGACCTGATCTGATCCCTGACCCCAGGGCTGGTCTGATCTCGAAGGAGGGTCCAATTCCTGACCCCGGGGAGGGGGACTAATTCTGGAGAGGGGTTTGTATGGGAGGGGGCGGGGGTGGGGGGGTGGTTCTGACGGCAAGGGAGATTTAGGCCAGGTGAAAGCACTCCTGCTCCTCCTGGCCCACAAGAAGTGCTCCCCGAGACAGTCTTTGCCCTGCTGCCGGGTTTCCCATGGCCCGGGAAACCTGGTCAGCCAGAGTTAAACCTGAGTTCCAGCCTCATTAACATATTTAAAATGCCAATCTGCTTCCTGGGACCAGGTTGGCTACTCTCCCCTTGTCTCCCCACAGTAAAAGCCAGAAGTTGGCCTGTTGGATCTGGCTTCCCGATACACTTGGAAATTTTGCCCATTTAACCCTCCCCCCCGCCAACCGCACCCACTCCCACCCACTCACTGATGTTAAAATTCTCCCCTTAGTCTCCAGCCTCAGTTTGAATTAAGCAGGCGAGATGTTTATACCAATTGGGTGTCTTGGTGTAGCTCTCCGGTGGGGGCCTACCGAGTACCACCCGGCTCCACATTGAGCTGACCTGCTCCACCCATTTGTACATGAATTTAATTTGGGGTCTGACAACTGGCATTAGGGCCTTGATTTGCATATGCAAGGAACCTAAGTTGTTGTTGTTGTTATTGTTGTAATACCTGTTACATGTGTGAACCCTTGGAGGCCTAATTGTTGCTGGCTTCCAATTTGGTGGCAGTGCACTTTCAGGGGAGATCGGGTGCGGGACATTGCGACCCGAAATATGTCTGCCTATCGTTCATTTTATGTCCATAATACAGGCAAAATGTTGTCCAATTTCTCCCCCCATCAGGTATCTAACCTGGGATCTTCCTGGACTTTCAATGCCATACCACATAATGTATTTAGCCCTCGAGCCACTTGAGGAGCTAATGTAATTGAAAATTGGGGCAGATATTTGCGTGCTGATGTCAATCATGAGCAAAAGGGGTGGAGGCCCAATGTTATTAGGCTGCTCTCTGTGTTACTCCAGGGTATCCTCCCCTTAGGTCACTATTGTAGCATGCCTGGAGGGTGGCGGAGGCAGAGCTGAACTCAAACCTTATCAGTACTTGCATTGGTTCTGACAGCTTATGCTGTATTGTAACCTGAAGGAATCCTAGCAGCAGATGACACACCCTTAATTTGGGTCTCTGCTGACCCAGAACTTGTGAAGGTAGTTCCCCGCAGTTATTGCCAGTTCGGTGCAACAATGACTGACAAGATGGTTGCTGGCACCTTTTTTGTGCTGTAATACTTACAGTACGCACCGAGCATTCGGAATATGAAAATTGGCTCGTATGCCTTTCTTCCTGTTCGGAAATCTTGCTATTGTGAAATGATGTCTGATTCACGAGGCTGCCACCCTTTTTGACACTCCTGTATTGGCTTCACTTACACAAAGGAATGTCTGGCTTGCAACCGGTATTCTCCATCAGTTGTGAATCATGGGCCGTCTAGCAACCCAAGCAGTTGCGAGCCGAACACCCAGCCATGATTTTGCTGCACACGACCTGTCACTGCTCACAGATAAAATTCACCTACCTGTCGTCACAGGTGGCTGCATTTTTGCAATTTTGAGCCCAGTTGTCATGTGGAGGGACAAACCATAATTCCATCTCGGTAGGGGTGGGTAGAAGGAAAATCTGTCGCCCCAACCAATCAGGAATTGTGTCAATGAGCTGCATTCATTCTGGCTATAGGTGACCAGGCACCCCATGTGAAGGGGTTTGATGGGAAAATATGTTAAGGGAAAATGGGGAAAATGATTTGTTTAAATGAAACACGTTAACATTGCAACTTCTTTAAACAGAGAAACATTATCGTAGTCGTCAAAGAGTTAAATGCAAATTTAAAGATTACAGGCAGTCCTAACCACTACGTGGGTGGGGGAAATAACCACACAGATATACGTAGATAATACTAATACCTTGCATTAGTTAAACACAGATAAGAGAGTGAGGAGTTCTCTTTTCCACTTTTTAGTCAAATGGATTTTTTTTTGCTTACCTGAAAGTTTTATGTGTTTTCCCCATGATTGAAAAACATGTTCATTTGATAAACTTATTGAGACAATTACAAAAATTGTATGCAGTGTCATTCCATTGCTTTTATTTTGAATATCATGCATACATTTGGAAATAATAATTGAGTTTAGTGTTTTTCATGCACCTAGATTTGGTGTAATATATAAATGTTTTGAACATATTCTCCGTGCTGTTTTTTTTCTTATAACACGCCTGTGAAGCGCCTTGGGACATTTTACTATGTTAAAGGCGCTATATAAATACAAGTTTTTGTTATTGCGTTGTTACTGATTGGTCATTCCTAACAGCTGTAGAGAAGTTTGATGCTGCTCAGAACACATGGTAACCGTGTGGTTGTGATGGCACTTATTATTCTCAATAATATGTGCTGAAGGCAACTGGAGGGTCAGAGCACAAACTGATGAATTTATGTTCTGTTTTATTTTTGTAAATTATTTCAAATGTTTATCCCCTTCCCAGTTTTGTTTTAACCATTGCTGACTCAAAGGCTGGGCTGACGACACGCTTCTGATTATCTGTCAATGCTTTGTAACTTACCATGAGGGTGGCCTAGTGATTCGTTCTTTTATTTTTCTTTCCATCACTGTGGGAAGTTCCTGGTATCTGCTTAGCATCAACCTCTGCCAACATGAGTTTGGGACTGTAGCAATATTGTACAAGACAGACTGGAGATCAATGTAGTCCAGGAGCATTATCAACTTATAGTACTTAAATACATAAACAGTTAGAACCAGTAGCTATAACAAATGTCCAGAAATGAAAAGATACTGGAGCAGTGACGAACCCACGCAATCTGGTGTATATAGATAAACTTGTTGAGAGGACCTCACTGTGTGGGTAAGTGTGGGCGTGAACCTGTATCCTATCACTTGTAAGATCGTGTACTGAAACTGTTGCAGAGCAATGCTGCTAGGCATTCTTTATGATATCCCATATACACATTGGTATGGAGAAGCAATACTGATCTTACAGCAGTGCATTATTGATGAAAACCCCTACTAACGATATAAAAAACAGGTGCAAATGCTTTCTACCCGAGACTTGTTCTGAAAACAGTTTACAGTGATATTGTGTAACATGATTGCTCACCAGCAGCCTAGTCAGAAGCAAGCCCAGGTCAATCAGGTCCAAACAATAGATCGAGACAAATGTGCAGGCACAGACAATTGGCCTTTTCTTGTTCCAGGCTCTCTTACGTTCCTATGACACAGGCAGTTAATTGGCACGCAATTCATAAAGGTCCCTTTACATATTCCTGAACGCTTGCATTACAATATCCACCTTATACAGCTCACTTCATACCGACCTAGAGCGAAGACAGTTGCAGACTAGAGTAAGGAGTGGCTACCAAATAAAGCAAGTAGTCACGTGGCAAAACAAAACGGGGTAGGCATATCCAGCATGTTAGAAATGTTAGTTGTGCAGTAGATTATCTCTTGGGTTTAGTGTCACCTATCTCTTCCATAATAGGAACTCACATCCCTTCCAATCAGAAGTTTATCTTTATTGTTAAATAGCTAGTCATATAATAGCACAATTCAGGGGTCATAACAATAAAAACATCCTTGTTATGTCAATTACATAAGAACATAAGAACATAAGAAATAGGAGCAGGAGTAGGCCACTCGGCCCCTCGAGTCTGCTCCACCATTCAATAATATCATGGCTGATCTGACCATGGACTCAACTCCACTTTCCCGCTGGCTCCCCATAACCCCTTATCCCCTCACCATTTAAGAAACTGTCTATTTCTGTCTTAAATTTATTCAATGTCCCAGCATCCACAGCTTTCTGAGGCAACGTATTCCACAGATTTACATTCTAGGAAAAGAAATTTCTCCTCATCTCTGTTTTAAATGGGCAGCCTCTTATTCTAAGATCTTGCTCTCAAGTTCTAGTCTCCCCCATCAGTGGAAACATTCTCTTTGCATCCACCTTGTCAAGCCCCCTCATAATCTTAAACGTTTCGATAAGATCACCTCTCATTCTTCTGAATTCCAATGAGTAGAGGCCCAACCTACTCAACCTTTCCTCATAAGTCAACCCCTCATCCCCGGAATCAACCTAGTGTACCTTCTCTGAACTGCCTTCAAAGCAAGTATATCCTGTGGATGCTGTAATATTGTAAGGGCCCCATGACCATTTCTCCTACCTCCCAGAAGGTGGACTGATGAACACAATAGTAGCATGAGGTTAATTGTAAACCAACAGACTGGTTTATTTTAAATATAATATGTGAAAGAATTGAATTTTAATCTATTTCATAATGCTCCTTTTAACATAGAAAACCCTCCAAAGTAGACCACACTATCCCTGTTTACAGATTAAATATATTTTATGACCAATAATCTCTCTGAAACTAGTCAGCACTAAAATCAGATAGGGATGTCACCCTCACTGTATCTGTCCTTTACTCCAGATCTCTGCAAACTGTGTGTCCTTTCTTTGCTGGATTGACCTCTGACCTTCTCCCGGCTCTCCTTATCTGGGGATTGGGCAGTTGAGCTGCCAATCAAACTACTGCCACATTCCTAAGTATAGGCTCCTGGCAACTAACCTCTGCTGAGCGTAAATGAATCATTTTGTGATGAGTTTACATAGGCAGTGCCATTACATATATTGAAACAGGAATTTATCATGTAAAATGTAAACACAAAGGTGGGACACAAACATGACAATAGGAAGTCAGGTTTTGTAGACAGGAAGTGTGCGCAGATGCAATATTATTAATATATTATACAGATTTACATAACAATGTGCTTCTAGTGCCTACTGCCATGTTTCTCCTTACTGATCCTGTAAGGCATACTCTTCTTGCTGCCTATGTTTGAGTGCTCCTTCAATGGGAAGAGCAAGTGTGCTATCAGACTGCCGTTGTTCATGGCGGATCTCAAGAGATTGTTGTGACTTTGCACCTCTAGGTGCAAGGTCATCAGATTATGCTATTACAACTGGCACTTCTTCAATCCTCTGAGGGGACTGGTTGGTTTGAACAACTATCACCCTGAAAGGATACTTGCTTATTTGTCTCTTCTCCTGCCATATGCCTGGTGCTGGGCACACTTGTCGGATGACCTGTGATCTGTATGAGAGCAGAGCGTGGGGTATTATTGAGCACTGTGGAATCCACTATCATGGCTTTCCTGAGCTACTCTCCAGCCTGTGAAATTGAGTAGTGACGGGCTTCTGTAAGTTGGAGCCCAAGTGCTGAATTGCCATGATTTTGCTCACAGTGCAGTTCCATCCAAGCAGTTCAGACCTCAACTTTGACAGGGGGGTGTCTTTCCATTTCAAAGAAAGCTACCTTTCCTTGTCCCATCTTCTACAATATGTCTTTCATGGAATCAGTGAATTGTGGGGGGGGTGGGGGGGGCTGGGGGTGGAGGCGGCGGGGGGGGGGAGGCGGGGTGAGTTCCTGACATTTCTTCTTGCAAATATTTCTGGTTCATTGCAGCTGTGGCAATGTTTTGTGAATCTTGTTAGTATTTTTCCACTTTAAGAAGAGCTTTCCTAACAGCCAACCCTTCAAGAGGAAGCAGCAGCTCTTTAAGTGCTGCTGCCTTGCTGGATTTTTCACCCGCAGTCAATTGTTCTGCTCTCTGGGCTCCTTATGCATATGTTTCATGCAATGGGGTACCTATTAAAATTGGAAAGAACTGCTACCCTTGCAATTTTTGGCAAGGCTGGTCTTCTCTGATACCCAGTGCACATCTCGCTGATATCACAAATTCGGTGCCATTTTGTCCTGGATCTGTCACTTTCTTTGGGTGTTACTGGCAAGGACTCAAAAAAAACAAGTAACAGTAAAACCACACCTACTTCAATGATATCTCTTTATTTCTTTTAAACATTTTAAAAACAATTTATCCAGGAATGGCTGATGCTCCTCCCCTGTGGCACATTCCATTCACTGAGGTCCGGTGGTAGCTCGCTATCACACGCACTCAGAGACAGCATGAGTTCATGGTTACTTGCCAGAAGGGAAGATTAATATATTGCTGGCAGTAGTACAGCTCCTGGGTATCCGCTGAGGGAAGATTGTACCTTTTGCACCACGGAGGGGAAACATTTACCAGCGCATTCACAAAGGGACATATACTGCGACTTTTTTTTCCTGACCTTGACAAAATCTGAATTGATTTGGGTTCTCAGTGCAGTTTTGGATTCATTTCCATTCAAAGTAGCATTATAATATTTTAATATATCACTTAAAAATAGTAAAACGATTCCTCCCAAAATTAAAAATACCCTTTGCAGTTCAAAGTTAACCCCCACCTAAAACATGGATTATTTTATCAAACAGTTAATTCTAGTACATGGTTGATTGAGAGCGTATATTCCAGCACCTGCCTGCCTGTGTATATCTTCTTGTGTCTTTTTATTTCTTATTTAAGCCTCTCTTCCACCTGCAATTTTCTCCCCTTCTTTTTATGAAGATACTGATTCACCATAGGGTATGGTTCCATGGGTGGCAGCTGCTCTCCGGAACCTCTTCACAACTGAGCCCATCAGCAGGCTATATGTCCGTAGAGAGTAACAAGGCTTTATTTCCCCTTCTCTAGGCTGGGGGATGGGGGCAGGTCAAAGGCCAATTGTAGTTCTCTGACAGAGATCAACTAACTTAGTAAAGATTAGGGATTGGATCTGGGACCTGGGATCTGAGCCATGGCTGAGTAGATAACACTCTCTCCTCTGAGTCACATCCAGAGACTTCAACACAAGAATCTAGGCTGACACTTCAGAGTCATACTGAGGGAGCGCTGCACTGCCGGAGGTGCTTTCTTTCAGATGAGGCCCTGTCTGCTCTCTCAGGTGGATGTAAAAGATCCCATGGCACTATTTGGAAGAAGAGCAGGCGAGTTATCCCCGGTGTCCTGGTCAATGTTTATCCATCAATCAACACCACTTAAAAAAAAACAGGTTATCTTGTCATTATCACATTTCTGTTTGTGAGAGCTTGCTGTGCGCTAATTGACTGCCATGTTTCCTACATTACAACAGTGACTAGACTTCAAAAGTATTTCATTGGCTGTAAAGCGCTTTGTAATGTCTTGAGATTGTGAAAGGCGCTGTATACATGCAAGTCTTTCTTATTCTTTGCTTTCTGTGTTGTATCGCTCTGTACCTCACTGGACAGCGCCCCTTATAAACAAAGTCATGGGGTAATCCTTGGACATTAGTTCCAATTAGTCAGCAATGATATCATCATTTATAATAAACCATACCTTTAAAGTAAATATATTGTTCATCCAAATTCATTTTAATCCGAGGGCTTAAATGATCCATCACTTTTAGATCTGGCTACTGGCCAGTAAAAATCTATGTGTGACTTCACCATTTGTTGACGTGTTTGGGAAATGATGTGAAAAATCTTCTTCTTCCCTGCCTTCAATGAGCCTCAACCACAGATAAAGGACATCTTTGCAGTTTTTATTATTTTAATTTAAAATTTTGCTACACAATTTCCTCCCTTTTTATGAGCTGTAATTTGACTTAAAATATAGAGTTTCTTGTTCACGAACCAGTAAAAGGCTCACACTGTTTTTAGTATAATTCAGTTAGTAACAGTGACAGCTGCAAATGACATGGAGAGGGGGTTTCACAGGCAGACATTAGGGGTAAGACTGTGATTGGCTAGGAAATAGTTTCAAAGAGGAAAAAAAAATCAGGGAGCTAGGTGGGGGGAGGGGTGGATAATCGGAAACGCTGATGTTAGATAATTAGTCTTTTGTGAAAGAAGCGAAGCATACAACATTGCTAACAAACAAAATTATGCGGCAAATGCCTTACAAATGAGGGCTTCCTGACAGAGATCGTCCTTGAGTTTGGGGAGCTGCATCTGTCATTTGACCTGCAAAACTCAGTTAAGTGTGACACGGCATCCTGCGCATTTTTCATGCATCTGTAAGTTTTTGTTTCTAAATTAGTTAGCTGTCTAGGCAGCCTCATCAAATGTGCACTGATCAAAGTCACTGACAGGTCCCCCTTCCACTGCCTCAGTGCAGAAAATGACACACTATGGTACATGTAGATTTGTTTACACAGAGCAGGTTTTAAGCCCAGACCAAATGGAGAGAAAAGAGAGTTGTAAATTATCGCTCTGTTACTGCGATCATTCTACAAAGTCAAAACAAAATAAAACAACACCAAAAACCCACCCTTTTACATTGGGTAATGACTTACCACAAGGCTACTTAAAGGCAGCATTGTTGGGAAGTGACAATGTTACAGATGCATGATGGTTCGATTTGGTTATACAATGACTGATTCCCGAAGGGAATGTTGGCTGGCCGATGATGCTTCTCTAAAACGCCCCTTGTTTATTCCTTTCTGTTTTATAAAGTGACTCCTGGAGAACATTGCTTAATGCTTTGTAAGTAGTCTTGCTGCATAAATAAAAAAAATTTTGACACCTTTTAATTACAATAAAATATTCCTTTATTAAATGCTCAATTTTCTCCTTTTTTTTCAAAAGGTTTTTCTTCCTTTCTTTCGTAATCTCTCGTGACATACCTTATCTTGAACTATTGGCTACAGGAGGCAACCTGCTCTCAATTTCTGCAATAAAATGTTCTATGATGGCCATTAGGCCACAAGAGAGGCCCAGGATTTCCTCTGTGAAAGTGACCGGTTCCAATGATGATTGGCTACAATGGCAGATCTGAAATTGGTAACTCACTTTTAGTAATTGTGGGCACAAAACTCAATTCCACTATTCTGTGGGCCAACCTATTATCATAGAATCATAGAAATTTACTGCACAGTATTGTGTTCCTAACACAGATGAGGCTGCACACAGGGAGGTTAAAGTAACAGTGACCTCAGACTTTAATAAGACACTCCAGAGTGAGCAACAGGCCTTAGGGGCCGGCTTATATACAGTGCTCCCAAGGGAAGCTGGGATCCCTTGGGACTTCAGGGCATGAGCTCCCTGGTGGCGGAACATGGGAGTGCATGCTTTACAGAAACACAACACACAAAAGTAGGCCATTCGGCCCATCGTGTCCGTGCCGGCTGACAAATAGCTTTCTAGCCTAATCCCATTTTCCAGCTCTTGGTCCGTAGCCTTGTAGATTACGGCAATTCAAGTGCAGTAATCCAAGTATTTTTTAAATGACATGAGGGTTTCTGCCTCCACCACCCTTTCAGGCAGTGAGTTCCAGACCCCCACCACCCTTTGGGTGATTTCTTTTCCCTCAAATCCCGTCTAAACCTTCTACTAATTACTTTAAATCTATGCCCTCTGGTTATTGACCTCTCCTATCCACTCTAGCTAGGCCCCTCATAATTTTATACACCTCAATTAGGTCTCCCCTCAGCCTCCTCTGTTCCAAAGAAAACAGCCCAAGCCTATCCAATCTTTCCTCATAGCTTAGATTTTCCAGTCCTACATATATATTCAGTGAATTGATGATTTTAACACCATGGACTCTAAGGGGCTGATTTTCATCAGGGCCTCCGTCCACCCAAGTGCCAACCAATGTGCCGCCGATAGCCGCCGAGATACCGGACGGTACTTTGGGCGGGATATTCATCGCCGAGGCCCCTCAAAGGTTGACGGGCGGCAAATGGACGATGTATGCCGCCAATCTGGGTGGCAGCGGGCGGGAGCTCTCATTCTCGGCGGCAGAGGCGCTTGCCGTTCAAGTGCCGCCAAGGATGGAGTCGGGCCCACGGAGGGTCGAAGACCTGAAAATAAAAATCAACAGTAAAAAATAAAAAAACTTTCCAAAGACCTTCAGGGGACCCCCATCCAGGTAAGTCGCTGCCGGGGGGTGGGGCTGGGGGCATGGCCAGAGAGCTTGGCGGGGGGGGCGCGTGGCAGCCCAGGTGACGGTTGGCAGTGGAGAGCGCGCGGTGGCCACAAAGCCGGGCTTGGTTCCTCCACACTGGAGCACAGATCTTCTTGTGCAGTGAACCCCAAACCTAATAAGAACTGGATTGAGACCAACCAGGTTAGTGCCAACAGAGTCCAGGCTACATCCCATTATATTCAACCCTGGAAAGCAGTTCTTGTTTGGTACAATTGTAGCCCAGAAAGCCCTGATCTTCTCCATCTGCAGTCGGGGCCATAAAAGGAGCGGCGTGCGGCCCAGGGAGCAGCGTGGAGGGAGGCCACTACAGGGTACAGCGTGAGCTGGTGTAGGAGGGCAACGGCAGCGAAGAGTGACGTCACCAAGGTCCAGGTCGGTGATTGGAGCGTGGGCAGATGCAGCAAGGGCGGCGAGGTCAGGTCGAAGGAGCTGTGACAGATTGTGGAGGAATGTGATCGGGGCCCAGGGGAGGCGTGAGTTCGGGACCAGGGGCCCAGTGGCAGCACGGACCAGCCCACACTGCGCTATGTGTGCGCACTAGGTCCGTGCAGCAGAGCAGGTCTCCAGTTGTCAGGTAACCCTTGTCACTGGACCAAGACCTAGCTCCGTCAAGCCCATGTGGTGGCTGGTGTGCAACGGCCACCACACGTTAAAAAAAATCCTCAAGGCAGCTTCCACCCTTGAGGATGTAGTTCGGGTTCTTCATTCGAAACACCTGTGAACTCATCCTTTTTTTTTGGCGTGGAAGCAAGTCATCCTCATTTCGAGGGATTGTCTATGATGATGATGATGTTGAAACATTTAAAAAAAATGTTCACTTACCTTTTTTTTCAGGTTCGCAGTGGTCTATCCCCGTTCTGCTGCTGAGTCCTGCCGACTCCCACCCACAGGCATCTGGGAGCTCGGCAGGCAGGAGGTCAGTTGCGCCACTTGGCCGCCCGCTGATGTCAGCGGGCGGTTTCCGGCGGCTCTCTCCTCCCGCCCGCCCCCTCCAGGCCACCTCCAAAGTGGCACTGGGCGGATCTTCAGGGGGAATGTCGGCGGGAGTGGGTGGCAGTCAGCGGCAGCGTGCGGTGAGGTGATGAATTTTGGCCCTTCTATCTAGCACTGTACCTGGGAAAGCTGAGAATGTGGCAGCTCAGCATTTCTTATTTTATATACAACACATTCCCAGTGAGAAATCCAGGAAGTCACACCTTGACCCGATTTAAATTAATGTGAATAATCTTGGGGCCCTTAATAAGGCTCTTGCACATTTTGTGCAGCAACACTGCGAAGTACATATTTATCTTGGTATGAAAATCACACTTTCAGTGCATTGGCCAAGAAATGGGCCTAAGATCTTCTCACTCGATTTCTGGACTCAGTCGTCCAGCCCACACTAGTTTCATGAGTGATGCAATTCGGAAAAATAGTCTTCTGTCTTTGAGATGAGTCTACACGACCCACTCAGACCTGTTTTATTTCATCTTGGCCTTGGTGCAATTTTTATGTCTTTACCTCCTCTATTTTACATTCAAGGTTTTCCTTTGCATTAAACTAGTAACAGAGGCTCAGTGGGAAGCACTCTCACCTCTGAGTCAGAAGATTGTGGGTTCAAGTCCTACCTCCAGAGACTTGAGCACAAAAAGTCTAGGCTAACACTCCAGTGCAGTGCTGAGGGAGTGCTGCACTGTCGGAGGTGCCGTCTTTCGGATGAGACGTTAAACCAAGGCCCCATCTGCTCTCGCAGGTGGACGTGCCAATATTTATCCCTAAATCAACATCACTACACTGATTATCTGATCATTTTCACATTGCTGTTTGTGGGAGCTTGCTGTGCGCAAATTGGCTGCCATGTTTCCTACATTACTGCAGTGAATGCACTTCAAAACTACTTCATTGGCTGTAAAGCGCTTTGGGACGTCCAGTGGTCATGAAAGGCACGATATCAATGTAAATCTTTCTTTCTTCATTCAAAGGGGGTAAATTTGATTTTGGGGGGTAAAATTGGCAGCCCGTTTCACATCTCTCTCGATTTTTATTTCCATTGAAGTCATTATCGTTCAAAATCAAAATCTTCCCCAAGGAATGTCTGTTGGTTCCAGGCATCCAGCGTTCAAAGGTTGGCACAGAAGGGCGAAAATATTCCTCCCACTGCAGGACCTGTGCATCTCTTGCCTTGCAGAGGCCTCAGGAGGAAGGTTCAAAAGTTAATGAAATAGATGCACTTCACCGGTAGTGTGGATGCTACCAGTAGCCTATGCTGCAGGGAGCCTCTAAACTACGGACCCTTTCTGGTGGGACTTCCCGTCAGAGGTCGGGGAGCGGGTCTCTTGTATTTAAATGACCCGATATTTCGGCCAGGGTAAGGGTTGCATATCTGTAGAAGGTGGTAACTTAACCCCATTGGAAGTGCATCCCAATCAAAGAAAGCTGGAATTCCAAGGATACCTTCCACATCACCCCTGGAGGAGATCCATACCCCTCTTATTCCCTGGAATTCATACACAGGTGAATGGATTAATCAATACCCACTTATGGAGTCTAGGTTTTAAATACTCTCAGCTATTATGGGATGCTCCATTTCTTATGTCGGATCATTTTCTCATTCTATGCCAGCTGCCTATGCGTTTCCGATATGTGCCGGAGGCAGGTGAAGTTCGCTCACTGTGCATAATCACAAATCTAGGCAATAACCTGAACATTTGCTTCTGCACTATTCTGCAATATCACATTTCTTCTATTTCTAGCATTTTCAGTGGACTGTAAGTCAGTCAGCCAGCAGCTCAGTGGGTAGCACCCTGACCTCTGAGTTAGAAGGTTGTGATTCAAATCCCGCTCAATAGATTTGAGTACAAAAATCTAGGCTGACACTCCAATGCAGTGCTGAGGGAGTGCTAAACTGTCAGAGGTGTTGTCTTTTGGATGAGACATGAATCCGAGGGCCTGTCTGCTCTCTCAGGTGGATGTAAAAGATCCCATGACACTATTTTGAAGAAGAGCAGGGGAATTATCCCTGGTGTCCTGGCCAATATTTGTCCCTCAATCAACATAACAAAAACAGAATATTTGGTCATTATTGTTGTGTATGCAATAACTGTTAGACTGAGTACTGTTTTACTCCAAGAGGTATTTACGCAATAGTAAGGAAGGACATTAGTGTGGATGAGGTGGAATCTTTGGGTAGAGCTGCGGAACACCAAGGGGCAGAAAAGGCTAGTGGGAGTTGTGTGCAGACCACCAAACAGTCATAGTGAGGTTGGGGACAGCATCAAACAGGAAATTAGGGATGCGTGCAATAAAGGTACAGCAGTTATCATGGGTGACTTTAATCAAAATATACATTGGGCTGAACAAACTGGTAACAATACAGTTGAGGAGGATTTCCTGGAGTATATAAGGGATGGTTTTCTAGACCAATATGTCGAGGAACGAACTAGAGAGCTGGCCATCCTAGACTGGGTGTTGTGTAATGAGAGAGGATTAATTAGCAATCTTGTTGTGCGAGGCCCTTTGGGGAAGAGTGACCATAATATGGTAAAATTCTTCATTAAGATGGAGAGTGACACAGTTAATTCAGAAACTAGATCCTGAACTTAAAGAAAGGAAATTTCGACAGTATGAGACGTGAATTGGCTAGGATAGACTGGCGAATGATACTTAAAGGGTTGACGGTGGATAGGCAATGGCAGACATTTAAAGATCACATGGATGAACTTCAACAATTGTACATTCCTGTCTGGCATAAAAATAAAACGGGGAAGGTGGCTCAACCATGGCTTACAAGGGAAATTAGGGATAGTTTTAAATCCAAGGAAGAGGCATATAAAGTGGCCAAAAAAAGCAGCAAACCTGAGGACTGGGAGAAATTTAGAATTCAGCAGAGGAGGACAAAGGGTTTAATTAGGAGGGGGAAATAGAATATGGGAGTAAGCTCACAGGGAACATAAAAACTGACTGCAAAAGCTTCTACAGAGAATAAGATTAGTGAAGACAAATGTGGGTCCCTTACAGTCAGAATCAGGCGAATTTATAATGGGGAACAAAGAAATGGCAGACCAATTGAACAAATTTGGTTCTGTCTTCACTAAGGAAGACACAAATAACCTTCCGGAAATACTAGGGGACTGAGGGTCTAGCGAGAAGGAGGAACTAAAGGAAATCCTTATTAGACAGCAAATTGTGTTAGGAAAATTGATGGGATTGAAGGCTGATAAATCCCCAGGGCCTGACAGTCTGCATCCCAGAGTACTTAAGGAAGTGGCCCTAGAAATAGTGGATGCATTGGTGGTCAATTTCCAACATTCTATGGACTCTGGATCAGTTCCTATGGACTGGAGGGTAGCTAATGTAACCCCACTTTTTAAAAAAGGAGGGAGAGAGAAAACAGCGAATTATAGACCGGTCAGCCTGACATCGTTGGTGGGGGAAATGTTGGAATCAATTATTAAAGATGTAATAGCAGCGCATTTGGAAAGCAGTGACAGGATCGGTCCAAGTCAGCATGGATTTATGAAAGGGAAATCATGCTTGACAAATCTTCGAGAATTTTTTGAGGATGTAACTAGTAGAGTGGACAAGGGGGAGCCAGTGGATGTGGTGTATTTAGACTTTCAAAAGGCTTTTGACAAGGTCCCACACAAGAGATTTGTATGCAAAATTAAAACACATGGTATTGGGGGTAATGTACTGATGTGGATAGAGAACTGGTTGGCAGACAGGAAGCAAAGAGTAGGAATAAGCGGATCCTTTTCAGAATGGCAGTCAGTGACTAATGGAGTACCGCAAGATTCCGAGCTATTTACAATATAATTCTTGATTTAGATGAAGGAATTTAATGTAATATCTCCAAGTTTGCAGATAACACTAAGCTGGGTGGCTGTGTGAGCTGTGAGGAGGATGCTAGGAGGCTGCAGGGTGAGTTGGACAGGTTAGGTGAGTGGGCAAATACATGGCAAGTGCGGTATAATGTAGATACATGTGAGGTTATCCACTTTGGTGGTAAAAACAGGAAAGCAGATTATTATCTGAATGGTGACAGATTAGTAAAAGGGGAGGTGCAATGAGACCTGGGTGTCATGGTACAGCAGTCATTGAAAATTGGCATACAGGTACAGCAGGCGGTGAAGAAGGCAAATGGCATGTTAGCCTTCATAGCAAGAGGAATTGGAGTATAGGAACAGGGAGGTCTTACTACAGTTGCACAGGGCCTTGGTGAGGCCACACCTTGAATATTGTGTACAGTTTTGGTCTCCTAATCTGAGGAAGGACATTCTTGCTATTGAGGGAGTGCAGCGAAGGTTCACTAGACTGATTCCCAGGATGGCGGGACTGACATATGAAGAAAGACTGGATCGATTAGACTTATATTCAATGGAATTTAGAAGAATGAGAGGGGATCTCATCGAAACATATAAAATTCTGACGGGATTGGACAGGTTAGATGCAGAAAGAATGTTCCTGATGTTGGGGAAGTCCAGAACCAGGGGTCACAGTCTAAGGATAAGGGGTAAGCCATTTAGGACCAAGATGAGGAGAAACTTCTTCACTCAGAGAGTTGAGAGCATGTGGAATTCTCTACCACAGAAATTTGTTGAGGCCAGTTCGTTAGATCTATTTAAAAGGGAGTTAGATGTGGCCCTTACGGCTAAAGGGATCAATGGGTATGGAGAAAAAAGCAGGAATAGGGTACTGAAGTGCATGATTAGCCATGATCATATTGAATGGTGGTACAGGCTCAAACGGCCGAATGGCCTACTCCTGCACCTATTTTCTATGTTTCTATGTTTTTATGTATGACCTTGGCTCTGCTTTATTAAGGCCCAAAGTGACTAATCTACAAAATGGCCGGCCTTTTATATTTGGGCTGCACACACATATGTGCAACCCAATGACCTCCAACAGTGACGCCATCTAGCGGTTAGTGATCGCAAAAGTACATACATGACAATACACCCCTCTGAGATATTAACACAGTCTTTTACAAATTGAGACAGCTTTATGCTGACCGTCTCAGTTCAACTCCAGCTTTGGGTGAGTGTTCCGAGTCTGTTGTGACTGGTGGCTGGGTGGCTGACCTGATGGGAGTGGCAATGGCCATAGAAACATAGAAAATAGGTGGAGTAGGCCATTCGGCCCTTCTAGCCTGCACCGCCATTCAATGAGTTCATGGCTGAACATGCAACTTCAGTACCCCATTCCTGCTTTCTCACCATATCCCTTGAAGCCCCTAGTAGTAAGGACTTCATCTAACTCCTTTTTAAATATATTTAGTGAATTGGCCTCAACAACTTTCTGTGGTAGAGAATTCCACAGGTTCACCACTCTCTGGGTGAAGAAATTCCTCCTCATCTCAGTCCTAAATGGCTTACCCCTTATCCTTAGACTGTGTCCCCTGGTTCTGGACTTCCCCAACATTGGGAACATTCTTCCTGCATCTAACCTGTCTAACCCCGTCAGAATTTTAAACGTTTCTATGAGGTCCCCTCTCATTCTTCTGAACTCCAGTGAATACAAGCCCAGTTGATCCAGTCTTTCTTGATAGGTCAGTCCCGCCATCCCGGGAATCAGTCTGGTGAACCTTCGCTGCACTCCCTCAATAGCAAGAATGTCCTTCCTCAGGTTAGGAGACCAAAACTGTACACAATACTCCAGGTGTGGCCTCACCAAGGCCCTGTACAACTGTAGCAACACCTCCCTGCCCCTGTACTCAAATCCCCTCGCTATGAAGGCCAACATGCCATTTGCTTTCTTAACCGCCTGCTGTACCTGCATGCCAACCTTCAATGACTGATGTACCATGACACCCAGATCTCTTTGCACCTCCCCTTTTCCTAATCTGTCACCATTCAGATAATAGTCTGTCTCTCTGTTTTTACCACCAAAGTGGATAACCTCACATTTATCCACATTATACTTCATCTGCCATGCATTTGCCCACTCACCTAACCTATCCAAGTCGCTCTGCAGCCTCATAGCATCCTCCTCGCAGCTCACACTGCCACCCAACTTAGTGTCATCCGCAAATTTGGAGATACTACATTTAATCCCCTCGTCTAAATCATTAATGTACAGTGTAAACAGCTGGGGCCCCAGCACAGAACCTTGCGGTACCCCACTAGTCACTGCCTGCCATTCTGAAAAGTACCCATTTACTCCTACTCTTTGCTTCCTGTCTGACAACCAGTTCTCAATCCATGTCAGCACACTACCCCCAATCCCATGTGCTTTAACTTTGCACATTAATCTCTTGTGTGGGACCTTGTCGAAAGCCTTCTGAAAGTCCAAATATACCACATCAACTGGTTCTCCCTCGTCCACGCTACTGGAAACATCCTCAAAAAATTCCAGAAGATTTGTCAAGCATGATTTCCCTTTCACAAATCCATGCTGACTTGGACCTATCATGTCACCTCTTTCCAAATGCACTGCTATCACATCCTTAATAATTGATTCCATCATTTTACCCACTACTGATGTCAGGCTGACCGGTCTATAATTCCCTGTTATCTCTCTTCCTCCTGTTTTAAAAAAGTGGGGTTACATTGGCTACCCTCCACTCCATAGGAACTGATCCAGAGTCAATGGAATGTTGGAAAATGACTGTCAGTGCATCCACTATTTCCAAGGCCACCTCCTGAAGTACTCTGGGATGCAGTCCATCAGGCCCTGGGGATTTATCGGCCTTCAATCCCATCAATTTCCCCAACACAATTTCCCGACTGATAAGGGATTGAAAGCCAATTTTCATTGAACATGTCAGGGATTGAAAGTCCCGATTCACTGATGACCACTGAGTCCTCTGATGACTGGGGGTAGGTTGGTTGGTCATCGATTGTCTCTTCCTCTGACTGTTCTGGTTCGTCTCTGTGCCGCAGCTTTGTCTGATCAATATGTTTCCTGCATGTTTGCCCATTTTTGAGCTTGACAATAAATATTCTGTTGCCCTCCTTGGCCATGACAGGATCAGCGATCCACTTGGGACCCTGACCATAATTCAGAACATATACAGGATCATTTACAGAAATATCGCGTGACACAGCTGCGTGATCGTGATACCCTTGCTGACTTTGTCTTCTATATTCAATATGATTATTCAAGTCAGGGTGTACAAGAGATAGCTTGGTCTTAAGACCTCTCTTCATCATTAGTTAAGCAGGCGAGACCCTAGTAAGCGTGTGTGGTCTTGTCCTGTAACTAAGCAGTATGCATGACAGGCGGGTCTGCAGTGACCTTTGGGTTACTCGCTTCATACTCTGCTTTATGATTTGGACAGCACGTTCTGCTTGCCCATTAGATGCAGGTTTGAACGGTGCTGAACTCTTGAAACTCCTCACTGGTGAAGCTCGATCCGTTGTCGCTAACAACGATGTCAGGCAGACCATGTGTCGCGAACATGACACTGAGTTTCTCAATGGTAGCTGTGGATGTGCTGGATGGTATGATTATACACACTATCCACTTCGAATATGCGTCCACCACAACTAAAAACATCTTCCCCAGGAAGGGACCTGCAAAGTCTATGTGGATCCTGGACCATGGTTTGGACGGCCACGACCACAGACTCAACGGTAATTCCGCTGGTGCTTTGCTGAACTGCATGCAAGTGTTGCACTGATGCACACATGATTTAAGTTCAGAATCAATTCCCGGCCACCATACATGAGACCCGGCGATAGCTTTAATCATTACAATGCTGGGATGTGTGCCATGTAGCTCACGTACAAATTTCTCTTTCCATTTCTTGGGCATAACAACACGATTGCCCCACAGTATACAATCCGACGGAATAGACAGTTCGTCTTTGCGATGAATGTAAGGTCTGGTCTCCTCGCACATTTGCTTGGGTATGGCCTTTGAGGATGCAATTCTTCACTACCGATAAAATTGGGTCCTGGCTAGTCCATGTCTTAACTTGTTGAGCCGTGACAGGGGTTCCTTCACTCTCAAAAGCATCCATAACTAACAATAGGTCCGCCGGTTGTGGCGTTTCCATCTCCGGTGTGGGCAACGGCAGACGGCTCAAAGCATCGGCACAATTCTCGGTGCCAGGTCTATGACGAATGACATAATCATAAGCGGATAATGTCAGCGCCCACCTCTGGATGCGGGATGAAGCATTGGTATTGATACCTTTGTTTTCAGAGAACAATGAAATGAGCGGCTTGTGATCTCCAGTTCAAACCGAAGATCAAGCAGGTACTGATGCATCTTTTTAACCCCATACGCACAAGCTAGTGCTTCTTTCTCTACCGTGCTGTGACTTTTTCCACTTTAGACAAAGTTTTTGAAGCATACGCAACTGGTTGAAGTTTACCTGACTCATTAGCTTGTTGGAGTACGCAACAAATTCCATATGACGAAGCATCACAGGCCAATACTGAACGTTTACATGGGTCATAATGCACCAGCAGCTTGTTAGAGCAAAGCAGATTAGTGGCTTTCTCAAAAGCTCTGTCTTGCGACGCACCCCACACCCAGTTGTCGCCTTTTCTTAGCAGCATGTGCAGTGGTTAAAATGAGGTGCTCAATTTAGCTAGAAAGTTACCGAAGTAGTTGAGTAGACCCAGGAACGAACACAGCTCCGTCACATTCTGCGACTTGGGTGCATTCTTGATGGCCTTGGTTTTCGCGTCCGTGGGCCTGATGCCGTCAGCAGCAATTTTCCTCACCGGGAATTCGGCCTCTGGTGCCATGAAGCGTTTCAGTCTGAGTCCTACTTTGTCCAGACGATGTAGAACCTCTTCCAGGTTGTTCAGATGTTCCTTGGAGTCACGACCTGTGATCAGGATGTCATCTTGGAACACGACGGTTCTGGGAACAGACTTCAGTAGACTCTTCATGTTCCTTTGAAATATTGCTGCAGCCGAGCGAATTCCAAAAGGGCACCTGTGATAAATAAACAGTCCTTTATGCGTGTTAATGCATGTAAGTCTCTTCGACGTTGTTATGTCTTCAGATGTTCTAATAATGATTCCACGAGTCTATGTGTTGTGCTTGAACTATAGTGACCTTCGTCCATTTAATGTAACTCCAGAGTGAGGATCACACCTGGTGGCCTGCCTTTTATATTAGGCCTGGCACACCTGTATAGGTATTCTACAAGTCTCCCACTGCAGTGCCCTCTAGTGGCACACCTTGTAATAGTACAAGCAGTAACCATATAGGATACATGACATCACTCTCCCCCAAGTCCTTAGTGCAAATCGCCTCTGCATTGACTGTGCTCTGGGCTTAGCTCTATCTGGTTGACCCCTGGATGAGTAGGTGGTGTTTCGTTGGCAGTAGAGTTGCTGGTAGTTTCTGTTTGTGTGTCCATGATCACTCCATTCTTTCCCCCTCACCCCCCCCCCACATACAGATTGTGCTGTTGGCTCATTACATTCAAGTCCCCCCAAAAATTTGCATTTGCAGTATAGCATTCGTGGTACTGTGGTGAGGTAAGTACATTTGAATGGTGAGGTACATAGTTGGAATATACTTGGAGTCAGTGCTGGGGTCAGCACCGTTGCGTGAGGACAAACTAGTGCCAGAACTGCTGGATGGTGTCCAGGTAGTCCGGTGGCGGCGCGGTGCCCAGTGCTGGCAGTGGGAACCCGGTTAGCTCAAGTTGCCTGCTCTCGGGGCTTTTGCCATTGCTTCCAGCGTTGGGCAGGTTCATAGATGCCTGTAACCTCCCTGTCCTCTCCTTGTGCCTCGGGTCGCTGCTGCTCCCTGAGGAGCAGTCATCTGGCATTGAACAGAGAACTGCTGACTCGCTTGCCTGGGCGTTATTTAGTTTGGGATCCTGGCTGGTCCCAGTCCCATTTGGGAGAACCGTTGCGGGTGACCCTTTGTTCCCGGATGTAGCCTTGGTGGTGATAGGGTCTGGGGCCTTAGCGCAGTTTGCTCTTTCAGGCGTGTGGCAATTGGTGCCATCAGGTGCCTGAGAGGTGGATCCGATCGGGGGCAGGGTATCAATACCAGTGCTGTTGCCCTCCTGAGATCGCTTGCTCTGCAGCTTGTATATATTAGCTGCTTGTGGCCACACTCTGTGGTGCATCACTCTGGTCCCAGGGATGCAGGCTACAGCATTGGGTAGCTCGCTGGACCTGTGTGCTCCCGATGGGTGTTTGCCCACTGCATTGACTGTATGCAGTTGAAATCCTACATCGCACAACGTTTCATTACTTAGGGTAAATAACCTGTAGCTCCGATCACAATCGTGCGACTTTTCCTTGCTTATTGCATGTACACAACTCTGATCATCAATTACACATTTTACATCTAACTCACAGTTGCTGTTACATTGATTGAGAGTGTGGAACTGTCCCTTTAAGTGTGGTGAGTTGTGGGCCTCCTTTAAGAGAGCCTTGCTATCTTTACCCCAATCCTCTTCTCCGTTTGTTGCCACGTGTTGCTCCATCAGCGCTGCACCTCGTGGTCCGGCCGCCACCACCTTTTTCTTCAACGCCTCACCTCGTGGTTTGGGCACCATCTTTATTCCATCCATGATGTCGACTGTTGTGATCCTCTTCTCCCCGGGTTCTGCCACCGAAGCTGGGAAGTCGCCTCTGAGTCCGATTTTCTTCCTCCGGAGTCCTGCACTGGAGCCTGGAAGGTGCGTTCGGGTCGGTCTCAGCTGGATCATCTCCATGCAGTCGTGCTGAGCGATCTGTGCCTCAGGTGCTGTGCTGGCCTGCTCTCTGGTGCCGGATCCAACCTCAGGTGGGGGTTTGCTTTGCCTCTGAGCGCGGGGGACGTCGATCGCTGGAGGGATGAAATCTTCCCAGCTCTAACGGATCTTCTCCATCCACCTTCTTCCGAGTAGCGTTGGTCCATCACCTGCAACAATCCACAGTGGTAACTTGTGCATCGCGCCATCATGGAGTACCTTTACATCCGCACTACCAATGGCTGGGATAATTTCATTGGTGTAGGTACGCAGCTTTGCCTGAACCGAAACCAACTTGGGTCGTTCAGCCTGATTGTCCCATAGACTCTCAAAGGCTTCTTGATTCATTACTAACGAGCTCGCCCCCGTGTCCACTTCCATGAAGACTGGAATGCCTTTTATCTCGACTTACATCCTCAACGGAGAACATTCGGTGGTGCAGGTAAACATGATATATACCTCATCGTGGGGCTGAGATGCCTCCCTGACTTTCGCTTCACAATCCGTGCTGGATTCATGGCCATCTGCAGACTCTTCATCAACACATTGAGTCATATTTCTTTTACACATTCGCTGGAGGTGGCCCTTTGTGCTGCAGCCTTTACACACATAGTCTTTAAAACGGCACTGGTGAGCCCTGTGATTCCCTCCACGATGCCAGCCTGGAGCTACTCGATTAGCCCCCCTCGGGAGACTCTGAGTTAAGGGACTCGGGGACCTATTCTCTCTCCCCTGAGAAGATTCACATTCTACAGTCCAGCCTCTAAAAGGCGCCATTCTGTGCAAATACTTGCCGGGTTTGAGTCCTGAGGATGAGTCATCTGCCTAGAGCCGTAGGCCGAGGTCATGAAGGCTTGGCTCATGGAGATGACCTTCTGCAGTGTGACTGTGGCATCCACAGATAGTAGCTTATGAAGAAGGCCCTCATGGCCGGTTCCAATGACAAAGATATCCCGCAGCGCTTCGGTGAGGTGGTCACCAAAATCACACAGTGCCGCCAGCCTCCTGAGGTCTGCAGTATATTTCGCGATTTCCTGGCCTTCGGGCCATCGGTGTGTATGAAACCGGCGTCTGGCTGTGAGGATGCTCTCTTTGGGCTTGAGTTGTTCTTGGATTAGCGTTACAAGCTTCTCATGTGTCTTGCTTGTTGTCTTCACTGGTGCCAGCAAGTCCCTGACGAGGCCATAGACGGTGGGCCCACAACTGGTTAGCAGGATAGCTCTGCGCTTATCAGCCAGTGTGGCCGGATTGTCGCCTGCCAGGTCGTTTGCTGTGAAGAAATGGTCGAGCCTCTGCACAAAGGCTTTCCAATCATCACCATTGGCGAACTGCTGTAATGTACCAAAGTTAGCCATTTTCGCGTGAAGGTCCGTAATCTCGTCGCCAATTGTTATGTCTTCAGATGCTCTAATAATGACTCCACGAGACAATGTAATATGCTTGAACTGTAGTGACCTTAGTCCATTTAATGTAAATCCAGAGTGAGGATCACACATGGTGGCCTGCCTTTTATACTAGGTCTGGCACACCTGTACAGTAACCTACAAATCTCCCACTGCAGTGCCCTCTGGTGGCACACCTTTTAATAGTACAAGCAGAAACCATGTAGGATACATGACAGATGGCTCGACCAGCTCCTGTGTCATGTAGGCCAACGTCAAGTCCAGTCTTGTGAATGACTTCCTCCCGGCTAGCATTGCAAACAAGTCATCAGCCTTCGGTAACGGGTACTGATCCTGTTTCGAAACCCTGTTGATTGTAGCCTTGTAGTTTCCACAGATTCTAACTGTGCCATCATTTTTCAGCACAGGAACAATGGGGTTGGCCCATTCATTAAATTCAACCGGTGATATGATCCCTTCACATTGGAGTCTGTCCAGTTCGATTTCGACCTTCTCCCTCATCATATACGGAACTGCCCGAGCTTTATGATGGACGGGTCTTGCATCCGATTCCACTTGGATCTGCACCTTGGCTCTCGTGAAGTTGCCGATGCCTGGTCCGAACAGTGAGGGGAACTTGCTTAGTATTTGGGCACATGTATCTTTCTCTGACGACAACGCCTTGATGTCGTTCCAATCGCATCTGATTTTTTCAAGCCAGTTCCTGCCATACAGCGTTGGGCCATTACCTGGGACAATCCACAGCAGTAACTCATAAACCGCACCGTCATACGACACTTTAATTGTGGCACTGCCAATCACCGTTATGAGTTCTTTGCTGTACGTGCGCAACTTGGCATTGACTGGACTCAGCCTGGGCCTCACAGCCTTAGTATCCCACAGCTTGTCGAATGCCTTCTGGCTCATTATTGATTGACTCGCCCCCGTGTCCAGTTCCATCGATACCGGCACCCCATTAAATTTCACGTTGATCATTATCGGTTTGCTCTTAGCTAGGAACGAGTACAGTCCATACACTTCCTCCTCTGGTATCTCAGATTGCGTAGCCGGATCCGCGCTCGTCTGACTATCATCCTCCATGTGGTGTGCCACACCACGCTTACTCATCTGCGGACACTTGCACTGGAGATGCCCCACTCTCAGACAGCCTTTGCAACTATATTGCTTAAATCGGCACTGCTGGTGCCGGTGATTTCCCCCACAGCGCCAACACGGAGAAATCGGATGCATTACCGCTGGCGGACTTTGGGCAGCCACAGGTTTCGCATACGCAGTCGGGTAGGCCCTGCCATGTGCCGCTCTGCCGAACACCGAATCAATCATATTTACAGTACTTGCTGAGTTTTGATTTTTCACTGATATCTGCTTTAGACTTCTATCCGTCGTCATGCATGACTGAGCGATCCTGATGGCCCTGTCCAAGTCCAACGTCTCCACCGTCAGTAGTTTACGCAGGATCACCTCGTGGTTGATGCCAATTACAAAGAAGTCCGCAGCATGTCTGTCAAAACAGCCCTGCTAGGCGTCTCAGGTCGGCAACGAATTCCACCGCATTCTGGCCCTCTGAGCGAACGTGCGTGCAAAATCTGTATCTCAAGATGATAATGCCTTCATCTGGCTTAAGGTGATCCTGTACCAATGTACACAATTCTTCATACCTCTTCTCTGTTGGACTCACAGGCAGGAGTAGATTCTTTATCAGGCTATAAATTTTTGGACCGCAAACCGTGAGGAACACCGCCCCCTGCCGATCTGTGTCGCCAACCTCCTCCATTTTGTTGGCCACGAAGAACTGGCTCAAGCGGCTCACAACATCTGTCCAATCTTCACCTTCCACGAATCGCTCCAACAATCTAATTGTGCTCATTTTTGCATGCAAAGGTTCTTCTTGCCTCGTTGCCAAATGTTGTGTGTGCAATAACTGTTAGACTGAGTACTGTTTAACTCCAAGAGGTATGACCTTGGCTCTGCTTTATTAAGGCCCAAAGTGACTAATATACAAAATGGCTGGTCTTTTATACTTGGCCTGCAAACCCGTGTGTGCAGCCCAATGGCCTCCGACAGTGACGCCATCTAGTGGCTAGTGATCCCAAAAGTAGATACATGACAATTATCACATTGCTGTCTGTGTGAATTTGCAGTGTGCAAATTAGCTGCTGCATTTCCTACTTTGCAACAGTGACGACACTTCAAAAAGTACTTCATTGGCTGTAAAGCACTTTGGGATGTCCGATGGGTAGTGAAAGGCACTATATAAATGCAAGTTTTTCTTTGTTTTAAATAGCATTATCCTAAATTTTCACTTTGTATCCTGGGTTCTTGTCTCTGAACAAACTACAGCTGATTTTATAGGCCATATGGAACAAAAGGGTTTTACAATCTAAATCACTTAATGTTTGAGATTATTTAATGGTAAACAAAACAAAACTGTGACATTAATCTCAAGGAAAGCATATACCTTTTCATGGACTATTTTTCAGCAATAGCCTATTTGTGGTAAGCCACCTTACAAGGAAATTACACAGCTGTGCAGGCAAAAGCCACGTAAAATGACAAGATTAATAACAGTGAAAATAAGAATCTGCTGATTAAATTGCACTCATCCTAATGAGGTAAAATGATTGGAGAGCTGACCATTATATCTTTGTTGTTCTGTTGTATTAAAATCACCTTATACTCTCTGCTGGTGGGTTAAGTCACACAAGTTATAGTTGATAAAATCTGGTGAAGCTTTGTTTATTTCCCCAGAGTGTTAAATACACATTTGTACAGCTGTCATCTTTTTCATGATGTTTCACAATTTTGTTTTTATCAATACAATTTTTCATTAGATTGTTTCTTACATCTCAATACAACTTTAAAAGAAACATAGTTATCACGATTGTTCCTGTATCTTCTGCCAATATTTCAATGCACTGAAATGTTATGGTCTCTGCTATTAATCCTGAAGCATTCAACCTCACCTGCAGGTTTTAACACTTAACCTCTTCACAAAGCTTTAAGATGTTAGTAGCCACTGAGCAATTGATTTTCATAAGAACATAAGGATTAGGAGCAGTAGTAGGCCATTCGACCCCTCGAGCCTGCACCAACACTCAATAAGATCATGGCTGATCTTCTACCTCAACTCCACTTTCCTGCACTATCCCCATATCCCTTGATTCCCTTAATATTCAAAAATCTATCAATCTCTGTCTTGAATATACTCAACGACTGAGCATGCACAGCCCTCTGGGGTAGAGAATTCCAAAGATTCACCACCCTCTGAGTGAAGAAATTTCTCCTCATCTCAGTCCTAAATGGCCAACCCCTTATTCTAAGACTATGACCTCTGGTTCTCGACTCCCCAGCCAGGGGAAACATCCTCCCTGCATCTACCCTGTCAAGCCCTGTAAGAATTTTGTATGTTTCAATGAGATCACCTCTCATTCTTCTAAACTCTAGAGAATATAGGCCTCGTTTGCTCAATCTCTCCTCATAGGACAATCCTACCATCCCAGGAATCAGTCTGGTGACCCTTCGTTGCACTCCCTCACTCCCTTTCCAGCCGTAACAAGATAAAGGATCATCTCCCTCCCCTTGCCCCCATCCTCGACAAAGCAATTTGCACAAGTAACGGGGTTACCTCTCACATTCATTGTTGCTTCTCTTCTCTGCTGTGTTGAGTTGGATCCTTTGTGGCTGGTTGTGACTCAACCATATCCCACCATCTCCTTGTCTGTACCAAATATTTATTTAACTCTATTTTAGGATTCGGGCAAGTCAAAATAACAGTTTTAGGTACTGAAAGGTTGACTTCAATAAGTTCAAGCTGAGTTCTAGTCACAAAATGGCAGCTAATTTTCACAATATTTATACTATCTCTTCATCCAACAATGGTTAGAGCATTTCTATCTAAGGTCCATACTCATGGTGCTTGCTTGCTGACAAATGTCTGTATAAACACCTCAGATTCTTACAGCGTACACTGTATGTCTCAACTACTGATACTTCAGGCTTTGATTATACCTATTTCAGTCCATCCTCTAGACCACAGAACCATGCATTATAGCGTGTAATGATATTCATGAGAATGGTCTAAATACTATGAGATTCTGCCTTTAAAAATAGGGAAATCGCAGTTTTAATTCACACAGATCATGCAAAATCCTTTCTGGGTATGTTTGTTTTCTAAGCTAGCTCCAGTATTGTCTCAGATAATAAAAATATAATAATACGAGATGCTAGTTTCAGCAAACTACTTCACATTCCAATTAATATAAGATATGATAATATCAGGTGCGAGTTTCAGCACTCTCTCACACTGGAGTCAGGTTCGCTGCAGGCTGAGCTAAAGCTTTGTAACATGTCAATCCCTTTCCCATTGCCAAAGTAACATTAACCAGAATGATGACAGTATTTAGTGTTGTCTGACACGACTTGGTTCACTGTGTTTAAAAAGTGAATAACTGTTTAGTCATCAGTCCAGCACCACCCAAAAGGTCAGTGAGTGCAACAAGAAAGGATCATCAATTATCCGCACTTTTAGGACATTCCATTAAGCATCTTGGCTGCGGACTGAGAAAATGCATGAGGTCTGCAGTACAAACCTCATTTTAGAACACCCTGATGGATAGAAGGACCCTAATTGTTCTACCATACCAGGACATACAGTGATGCCTGCGCTGCACTGTGGCCTGTCAGAGAAATTGTATCCTTCACAGAAATAAATGACTTATGCACGGAATCCACCCAAAACATTCAAATCAGGCTGGTTCCAGAAAATCCACCACCATGTATGGATCGCTGGGGAGGCAAATCATGCCTCAGGAAGTTAGAGACTGTAAGTTCTTGGACTTGGATTCAAATCTGGCCCAGAGGAATGGGGCAAAAGTTTCCTCTATCCGCTGGCTGTAACGGTCCTGGGGGGCGGATATAGACGTAAGTGCAAGGATGCATCCTCCCGGAGCGTTGCTGGCTCGAACATTACATAGAATTTACAGAATGTCCAGCACAGAAACAGGCCATTTGGCCCAACAGGTCCGTGCCGGTGTTTATGCTCCACACAAACCTCCTCTCACTGTACTTCATCTAACCCTATCAGACTACCCTTCTATACCTTTCTCTCTCATGATTTCCGCATGCTCTCAGCGACGAGACTCGAGGTGCTCAGTGCCCTCCTGGATGCTCTTCCTCCACTTTGGGCCAGGGATTCCCAGATGCCGGTGGGGATGTTGCACTTTATCAAGGAGGCTTCGAGGGTGTCCTTGAAACATTTCCTCTGCCCACCTGGGGCTCGCTTGCCGTTTCGGAGCTCTGAGTAGAGCGCTTGTTTAGGGAGACTTGTGTCGGGCAAGCAGACAATGTGGATCGCCCAACGGAGTTGGTCGAGCATGGTCAGTGTTTCAATGCTGGGGATGTTGGCCTGAGCAAGAACACTGGCGTTGGTGCGTCTATCCTCCCAGTGGATTTGCAGGATCTTGTGGAGGCAGTGCTGGTGGTACTTCTCCAGCGCTTTGAAATGTCTGCTGTATATAGTCCACATCTCTGAGTCGTATAGGAGGGTGGGTATCACTACTTCCCTGAAGACCATAAGCTTGGTGCCAGATTGCCACTTATCAGCTCAAGCCTGAATGTCATCTAGGTCTTGCTGTATGCGGGCATGGACTACTTCATTATCTGAGGAGTTGCGAATGGTGCAGACATCAGCGAACATCCCCACTTCTGACCTTATGACGGAGGGAAGATCATTGATGAAGCAGCTGCAGATGGTTGGGCCTAGGACACTGTCCTGAGAAACACCTGCAACGATGTCCTGGGGCTGTGATGATTGTCCTCCAACCACCACAACCATCTTCCTTTGTGCTAGGCATGACTCCAGCCACTGGAGAGTTTCCCCCTGATTCCCATTGACTTCAGTTTTACGAGGACTCCTTGATGCCACACTCAGTCAAATGCTGCCTTGATATCAAGGGCAGTCACCTCACCTCACTTCTGGAATTCGGCTCTTTTGTCCATGTTGGGACCAAGGCTGTAATAGGGGCATAATCGTAGAATAAGGGGCTGCCCATTTAAAACTGAGATGAGGTGGAATTTCTTCTCTCAGAGGATTGTAAATTTGTGGAATTCGTTGCCTCAGAGAGTTGTGGAAGCTGTGACATTGAATAAATTTAAGACAGAGATAGACAATTTATTAACCGATAAGGGAATAAGAGGTTATGGGGAGCGGGCAGGGAAGTGGGGCTGAGTCCATGATCAGATCAGCCATGATCGTATTAAATGGCGGAGCAGGCTCGAGGGGCCGTATGGCCTACTCCTGCTCTTATTTCTTATATTCTTATGTTCTTATGTAATGAGGTCTGGAGCCGAGCAGTCCTGGTGGAACCCGAACTGGGTTTGGTTATGCCTCCTTGTCTACCATATCAAACCCTTTATTCATTTTATACTGCTCAATTAGTTCACTGCTTTATCATCTATACTCAAGGGGATGCAAGCCTAGTCTATGCAACATGTCCTCATAATTTAACCCTTTTAGACTCTTTTAGACAAGATGAGGCCTGCCCAGTTGGATCTCTTAATTGCTACTTGCTGTTGTTTTAGATTATACTTTCAGTATAATTGTATTTTTTTCAATTATGATTTTTTTTGGGGCTCCCTGGTGCTGCCTTTTGGCAAAATTGCTCTGCTTGCTGCACTATGCTTGCGTTTAGAGTACTAAATAATTGCAGCAATACAAACATTGGGAGGCTGTGTCATCCTCCATACTGTTGAATAATCTGGATAAGGAAGACCATGCTATGATGCAACATCACAAGCGGGTGCAAAGACATTTCAGATGTGTGCTCACCACCATCACTCCAGCAATCGTGTGTGCCGACCGAACCACTCTTACCTGGATCTGTCAGAGCAGAACTGTGTCCTCCACATCTTTCCACTGCAAACATAGTGGTCAAGCCGTGCCATATGCTGCAGCAATAGGCTACAGCAGCAATTGATCCTTGTTGACACTGTGCTGGGATTTATCTCCTCAGCAGCTAGCTCTGGGGCTGGCCTGACTGTGGAAGTTTTGGATGGTGTAATGTATTTGCTTCATGAGTTCTTTGCTTAAGAATTCATTGCTATTACAAACTAGTTGGTTTATTAACAAAGGTTTAGCAATCACATTACACATTACCAGTTCATCCACTAGGTTCACAACTGCATACCTCATTGTAGAGGACCTAGACCCAACTGACTGGGGTTTTATTGAGTCTTGTGAACATCACGTGACTGGCTAAGCCACTCACAATGCAACAGCTCTACAAACCTGTGAGCATACTCACAGGTGCATACATTACAGATGGGCAGGAAGCTATACAACTACGTATGACCCTGACTGCAATTACCTGCCTGTATTGTGAGATGGTATTATAGTATGCACGCTGTATAAAATAATGATCTGGAGCGGGTAAACTTCTGGAAATTAGATAAAAATATTTATTTGTGGCTGGAGGATGGGGAGGTCAATAGAAATGAGAAGCAGAGATGGAAAGTCATGGGCCCAGAAATTGCAGCCGGAGGCTTCCTGCGGGCGGACGCCTCCAACTAAAATTTTTTTAACGAAAGTAGCTGGTGGCCCCGGAGAAACGTACACTTGTGCTTTGAGGCCTCCATTCGCAGTCCAGCGTAGGGGCTCATGTATTCCAGGAGCGTATGTGCAGCCTGGGATCACGTGGGCCGGACCAACCAATTAAAATTGCGTATCTCCATTCACAGTAATGGTGAGCTCGGAGATCACCATTTCTGTGACTGGGGATATCCCGAAAAACACATAAACGTTTTAAATAAATAAGAAAAACACTTCACATATTTAAAATGAATTGAAATTGAAGTTAATTAAATGTTTTAGAACAAAAACATTTTACAATTTAAAAAAATGTTTTAATGGGGTGAAACTAAACTTACCTTAATTGACAGGGTTTTTAAATATAAAAATTATTGATAAAATGTTATTTTTCTATCTTTTAAAACTGTTACACTGGTAAAAACAGGTCTTATGCCTGCTTTTACCAAGCATAAGAGTTTGAAAGACATTTGCTGGGCAGGAGTTGGGCAAATAGCCCAAAATCTCTGCCCGCGAAGACCCTTCTTCTGGGGATGCGTGCGATCTGTCAAAAGACCTATCCCGCGTTCGTGTATCCCGCGCCGACAACGGGCAATGTGAGGCCTCTTCGGGCACATGCGCACATTGTACCCACCCGGCGAGGCCGCAATTCAGGGCCCATGATGTTTATACACAGAAGGCGACCAAAAACCTTGTTATGCAAAACTTCTTTGTGCAACTGACAACTTCGCTCACCTACAATCTCTCATCAAAACTAGGATGTCCCATACAGTGTAGGCTTCACAAAAAGCACCTTCACTGTACTCATGCTGAGCTGGCAGCTTGTCACTTTCCCCCCTCACCCTTGATACATTATGGAAATGCCAAATGAAGGGGGAAATAAATCTTAATAACTTATTTCAGTTTATATACAAAAGTGAAGTAATCTGTTTCTTACACCTGTGCTTTTCCCTTGGGGACTATATAAGATGTGATCAATCTACTTCTTAACTTTAAACTGTGCCCAAGTGCTCCCCAAGTGGGAGGAGAAAATGTAATAGCTGGCAGAGTAAAGGTGCTCTCAGATGCTTGGGAAGGTCATGGTTGGCTATGACCCTTAGAGTGCAGGGGGCCCATATGTCCCTGGATAGGGGCAGTGCTGTAATTGCCAGAGTCTGCCTGCTCTCAAGCACTTTCTCATTCCTTTGTGGGGCCGGACTGAAGTGGGAGTATGTGCGGCCACCAGATTGAACTTTCTCCAGCCATGATAGTGTTGCTGGATGCCACAGATACACGGCTGGCATGAGAGCAGTCTGTAGGATGTCGCCAATGTTGGCCATCATTGCTCTTTCCAAACAATCGCCAATCTTTCCAATGATTGATGGTGTCTGGTGGCTGGGTGGCCAAGGCCCTGGCACTTGTCACAATATTCAGGAGAGACCAATTTTGTGATTGGTGTTTCTCTGCTTTGGGGCTCCCTGCTGATGACTGTGAAAATGCCACTTCCTCCATGGGACTCTGCATGGGCCAGTTTACAGCTTTGGACAATTGTTGCATGCTGCTCATGATGATGAGCGATTTCAAGCACTCTAGAAGTGCCCAGGACTCTTTGCACGTGCACTGGAGACACTTTGTTGCTTGGGCAGTAACCTAACAGTGTGGTTCAACTGCCCATGGTAGAGTCCACTCAATTTTAATCCCATTGAAACCACATCTGCGGACGCCTGAAAACTGGATCTGGGAGATCTGGGAGACTGCATTCATCTCCTTCCAGGTAGCTCACGCTACCATCCTTGCAGGAGGGTGTCCCTGTACTTCATTTGCTGAATTTATACACAGCAGGACCTGCAAATCTTCCTCATGGAAACGGACAGTTTTGCCCATGTCGGTCTATGCAGCCATTCTACGGAGAAAATGCTGCTTTGCTATGAGATAAAATGACTCCCCTTTAAATGCTGCTGGCTGGCCAGAATTTGCAACTGGAAACCAGTCCCTGTGCACATTTTCCATGAGTAGAAAGTCGAGGCAAATGAAATGGTGCACCTTAGATTGCAAAATTTGGTGTGGCCGACCCCCACACTACTGTAACTGCACACTTAATTAGATGTGGCCCACACCAATTGCTTCATAATAATCAACTGCTCCACAAGGCTGGAGACCTCTAATGTAAGACAAACAGCAGAGTGATGAAGAGGGAATCCACCTGGAGGGTTTAATTCACTCTGAGACTTAGTGATAGTATATTACTGTGCAGTAAATTAGTGAACTTGACTTAATGCAGTGCGCGCTACATTTTGCTTATGCTCCACAGTTAGCTCCTTGAAGCAAGCAGTTGTAACACACAAGACTGTACATTAAGGCTTTTTTTTTTGCTGGTTAAGTGATTGCTAAGCACCAATTAAAACCAAATGTAAATTTGCATCTCTGCAGCTTCTCTGTACAACAACTAATTGTCCACATTTAAAGCATGTTGGATCAGAGGAGACGACGGAAAGAGTTTGAAGGGTGAGCAGAGTGGGAGTGAGCTCAAATGCAACAAGAAACATTACTGAACATTGCAACATGCCATGCATTTGGGGGACATTTTGAAGGAGGAGGAGAAAGATGTTTGAGGGTCATCTGAAACAAAAACTTACGCGCTCACAACTGACCTGGAGTCAAAATCGGGGCCAGTATTTTAGATAGTGCTGCAAAATACCACAGACTTCCCTTAAACTGCTGAGTTGGCAATCCAGAATATTAAGATCAGCTTCCAATCGACCGTTCACTGAACCTTAGACCCACTTTTTAAATTTCCAAGTAGCTATATTAATTAAGCACACTTTTCTAGTCATTACCACTTTCTTAAATATAAAATTGACCAAAATACTCTGAATGGAGCTTTTCTCACTCAATAATAGAAACGGGGCACCTTTACTGAAGAAAGCAACCCTTCTTTGAGGTCACCTGGGGGACACTGATACTCAGAATTATACCAAGGTGACCCAGTCAGTTACCAACAAACGACATGAACATACGAACGATGACGGACAGGAAACGACCCCCCTGGACCATCCAGCTCGCTCCACACAACTGCAATGCTTTATTCATCACAATGGCCTGAAATTGCGGTCAGAGGCTTCCCGTGGGCGGATGCCTCCGACCAAAATTTATTTTACGAAAGTACCTGGTGGTCCCAGAGGAACGAACACTTCGGCTCTGAGGCCGAGATGCGCAGCCCAGCGCAGAGGCCCCGCATGCCGGGAGCGTACACACATCCTGGGATCATGAGAGCCTGGACCACCAATGAAAATAGAAACATAGACACATAGAAAATAGGTGCAGGAGTAGGCCATTCGGCCCTTCTAACCTGCACTGCCATTCAATGAGTTCACGGCTGAACATGCAACTTCAGTACCCCATTCCTGCTTTCTCGCCATACCCCTTGATCCCCCTAGTAGTGACTACATCTAACTCCTTTTTGAATATATTTAGTGAATTGGCCTCAACAACTTTCTGTGGTAGAGAATTCCACAGGTTCACCAATCTCTGGGTGAAGAAGTTTCTCCTCATCTCGGTCCTAAATGGCTTACCCCTTATCCTTAGACTGTGACCCCTGGTTCTGGACTTTCCCAACATTGGGAACATTCTTCCTGCATTTAACCTGTCTAAACCCGTCAGAATTTTAAACGTTTCTATGAGATCCCCTCTCATTCTTCTGAACTCCAGTGAATACAAGCCCAGTTGATCCAATCTTTCTTGATATGTCAGTCCGGCCATCCCGGGAAACAGTCTGGTGAACCTTCGCTGCACTCCCTCAAAAGCAAGAATGTCCTTCCTCAAGTTAGGAGATCAAAACTGTACACAATACTCCAGGTGTGGCCTCACCAAGGCCCTGTACAACTGTAGTAACACCTCCCTGACCCTGTACTCAAATCCCCTCGCATTGAAAGGCCAACATGCCATTTGCTTTCTTAACTGCCTGCTGTACCTGCATGCCAACCTTCAATGACTGATGTACCATGACACCCAGGTCTCGTTGCACCTCCCCTTTTCCTAATCTGTCACCATTCAGATAATAGTCTGTCTCTCTGTTTTTACCACCAAAGTGGATAACCTCACATTTATCCACATTATACTTCATCTGCCATGCATTTGCCCACTCACCTAACCTATCCAAGTCACTCTGCAGCCTCATAGCATCCTCCTCGCAGCTCACACTGCCACCCAACTTAGTATCATCCGCAAATTTGGAGATACTACATTTAATCCCCTCGTCTAAATCATTAATGTACAATGTAAACAGCTGGTGCCCCAGCACAGAACCTTGTGGTACCCCACTAGTCACTGCCTGCCATTCTGAAAAGTACCCATTTACTCCTACTCTTTGCTTCCTGTCTGCCAACCAGTTCTCAATCCACGTCAGCACACTGCCCCCAATCCCATGTGCTTTAATTTTGCACATTAATCTCTTGTGTGGGACCTTGTCGAAAGCCTTCTGAAAGTCCAAATACACCACATCAACTGATTCTCCCTTGTCCACTCTACTGGAAACATCCTTAAAAAATTCCAGAAGATTTGTCAAGCATGATTTCCCTTTCACAAATCCATGCTGACTTGGACCTATCATGTCATCTCTTTCCAAATGCGCTGCTATGACATCCTTAATAATTGATTCCATCATTTTACCCACTACTGATGTCAGGCTGACCGGTCTATAATTCCCTGTTTTCTCTCTCCCTCCTTTTTTAAAAAGTGGGGTTACATTGGCTACCCTCCACTCCATAGAGAATGATCCATAGTCTATGGAATGTTGGAAAATGACTGTCAATGCATCCGCTATTTCCAAGGCCACCTCCTTAAGCACTCTGGGATGCAGTCCATCAGGCCCTGGGAATTTATCAGCTTTCAATCCCATCAATTTCCCCAACACAATTTCCCGACTAATAAGGATTTCCCTCAGTTCCTCCTTCTTACTAGACCCTCTGACCCCTTTTATATCCGGAAGGTTGTTTGTGTCCTTCTTAGCGAATACCGAACCAAAGTGTTCAATTGGTCTGCCATTTCTTTGTTCCCTGTTATGACTTCCCCTGATTCTGACTGCAGGGGATCTACATTTGTCTTTACTCACCTTTTTCTCTTTACATATCTATCGAAGCTTTTGCAGTCCGTCTTAATGATCCCTGCAAGCTTCCTCTCGTTATCTATTTTCCCTGCCCATATCAAACCCTTTGTCCTCCTCTGCTGAGTTCTAAATTTCTCCCAGTCCCCGGGTTCGCTGCTATTTCTGGCCAATTTGTATGCCACTTCCTTGGCTTTAATACTATCCCTGATTTCCCTTGATAGCCACGGTTGAGCCACCTTCCCTTTTTTATTTTTATGCCAGACAGGGATGTACAATTGTTGTCGTTCATCCATGCGGTCTCTAAATGTCTGCCATTGCACATCTACTGTCAACCCCTTAAATATCATTCGCCAATCTATCCTAGTCAATTCACGCCTCATACCTTCAAAGTTACCCTTCTTTAAGTTCTGGACCATGGTCTCTGAATTAACTGTTTCATTCTCCATCCTAATGTAGAATTCCACCATATTATGGTCACTCTTCCCCAAGGGGCCTCGCACAATGAGATTGCTAATTAATCCTCTCTCATTGCACAACACCCAGTCTAAGATGGCCTCCCCCCTAGTTGGTTCCTCGACATATTGGTCGAGAAAACCATCCCTTTTGCACTCCAGGAAATCCTCCTCCACCGTATTGCTTCCAGTTTGGTTAGCCCAATCTTTATGCATATTAAAGTCACCCATGATAACTGCTGCACCTTTATTGCATGCACCCCTAATTTCCTGTTTGATGCCCTCCCCAACATCACTACTACTGTTTGGAGGTTTGTACACAACTCCCACTAACGTTTTTTGCCCTTTGGTGTTCTGCAGCTCTACCCATGGAGTATAATCATTGATAGAAATGGTGAGTTCCATTTGTACAATCAATGAGAATACTCCCCAAAACACAGAAACACAAAACATAAATAAAACAAAACACCTCACATATGTAAAATTAGTTGAAATTGATTTAAATTAAATATTTTAGAAAAAAATAAATTTTTTTGAAATTTAATTTTACTATCTTTTAAAACTCTTACACTCGTAAAAGCAAGCGTTACGCCTGCTTTTACCAGGCGTAAGAATTTTAAGGACATTCACTGGGCAAGAGTTAGGCAAATAGCCCAAATCTCCTGCCTGCAAATGTCCTTCTCCTGGGGAGGCGGTCATCTGTCAAAAGAAATGTTGACAGTTCGCAAGCGTCGGGTTTAGTCGCATGCACTTTGCACATTGTACGCACCTGGAGAGGCTGCAATTTACGGCCCCATATATACATTCTCCACCCCACCCCATCTCCCGGAAGAGGTGAAAAAACAGATAAAATCTCAGGCCAATTTGGGAAAACAAATCTGGAGAATTGCTCTTTTGGCCCCATCAGGCGATCAAAAGTAGTCCAGGAGATCACTCAGGAACTTGTTAATGTCATGCAGTAGCTATCTTTGTGCGAGGTGATCTCCAACCCAGGCAGAAACAGGTCCAGCTTTCGCTTGAAGGAATTCAACAAATCGATGTTCACCACATGAACCGGCAGCCTTTTCCAGAAGTCCAATATGCTCTGGGTAAAGAACCACCTCCTGACATTCAACCTAGTCATGGTCTTATATAACTTGAAATTATGACTCCTAGTCCTCCCTAACCTATTTAGTTGAAATAAGCTATCTACACAAACACAATCTGTCCCCTGCATCATCTTATAAACCTTGATCACTTGGTATTCTCCGAGTCTTTAATCTGCACAGTATCTCTACATTGCTATCCTATGACAATTATTGTCAGGTCGGTTACTGTACACACTAATGGATGTGTTCCTACATATTCTGTAATCATAACTAATTTAATCATTGGGTATTTTACCATTTTAGAAATTTTGTGATCATGGGTTCGCCTGGAACTATGACAATACACTGGCACTGGATACTGTAGGTGCTTTCTTTGTCCTGGGGTGTCATGGACTAAATGTGTTACAGGGAGGGGTGTATTACACAGATTAAGTGAATGGGCACAACTGTGGCAAATGGATTGCAATATAAGCAAATATGAGGTCATCCACTTTGGACCTTAAAAGGATAGAACAGGGTACTTTCTAAATGATGAAACGCTAAAAACAGTGGAGGTCCAAAGACACTTGGGGGTTCAGGAACATAGATCATTAAAATGTCATGAACAGGTACACAAAGTAATCAAAAAGGCTAATGGAATGCCAGCCTTTATATCCAAGGACCAGAATACAAGGGGGTAGAAGTTATGTTGCAGCCACACAAAACCCTGGTTAGACCACACCTGGAGCACTGTGAGCAGGTCTGGGCATCACACCTTAGGAAGGATATATTGGCCTTGGAGGGAGTGCAGTGTAGGTTTACCAGAAGGATACCCGGACTTCAAGGGTTAAATTTCGAGGAGAGATTACACAAATTAGGGTTGTATTCCCTGGAATTTAGAAGGTTTGATCAAAGTTTTCAAGATATTAAGGGAACAGAAAGGGTGGGGAGAAACTATTTCTGTTGATTGGGGATTCTAGGAGGCATAGTCTAAAAATTAGAGCCAGACCTTTCAGGCGTGAAATCAGGAAAC
Source organism: Pristiophorus japonicus (assembly GCF_044704955.1). Lineage (NCBI taxonomy): Eukaryota > Metazoa > Chordata > Chondrichthyes > Pristiophoridae > Pristiophorus > Pristiophorus japonicus. The sequence goes on along the minus strand of NC_091994.1, from coordinate 25,956,302 downwards.
ATTTCAACACACAAAGGGTGCTAGAAGTTTGGAACTCTCTTCCGCAAATGACAATTGGTGCTAGATCAATTGTAAATTTTAAGTCTGAGGTTGATAGCTTTTTGTTAACAAAGGTATTAAGGGATATGGGCCAAAGGCAGGGATGGAGTTAGGTCACAGATCAGCCATGATCTCATTGAATGGCGGAACAGGCTCGAGGGGCTGAATGGCCTACTCCTGTTTCTATGTTCCTATTCCTAAAGCATATTAAGCCACTGACTATCTTCACTATCACAATTTATGTGGATATGTTATTAATGTGATAACCGTACACTTTAATTTCTCTCTATTAGCAATATTAATATGATCAGTGCTTTTCTGAACTTTCGTCTCTTGTTCACCATAAAGCCCCAAATATCGACTTCGTCCTGTCTACATCCCCATTGTTGTGAAGATTTGAGTAATTGTACAGTCTCCTCCTGCAACAAATTCCTTCCCCAAATCTTATAACTGGGAAACACCTTGGCCCCAAAGATCCATGGTGTAAATGCCGAGATATGCCAGGCTCCACCATCGACACTGCCAAAGTTCATGGGACCAGAGGGTGCAGTCAAGAAGTGGATTTTTGGTGCTTGGGAATGCATTTGGTGTGCCACCCCCCACAGCTGAACACCATGGTATAAGTTGCCTTTGTGGGGGGAGGGGTGCCACGACCCCCCAAAAATTAGTCGAAGTTGCTCCTTATGGTTTCCCTTTGTAAGAGTGCTGTTCTTAAATTAACAATTTTTTTTCCATCTTTCTCTTCAGTTGTCCAGACCATGGCCCCATTCTTGGCCCTCAAATGCACCCAACTTCTGTCCCTCTGATCGGCCAGTACATCAGGTCTTACCAGGCGAGCCTGTGCCAACTATACTCTGGGTCCAAACTGGGGAACCAGCTACTCCTGCACTGGCTTTGTACGAGATGGGCAGAGGCTCTGTCCGCTACAAGATCTGTAGAGAGCCTCTCACAATCCCTTCAATGTGTATTGAATTGGCATGATGGTTTAATACACAATTCCTACTTATTAACTGAGACCAGTTCTCATTATATGCAAGATATGATCTGAATCTATTTCTAATAGTTTTTAAATTTGATAAGTGGGCTGCGCATTTCATTCAAAAGTCGTTATCAGTACCTGTAGCACCTCTTACTGCAAGTAGGTGATGTTGTGATAGGCGTTTTTAATGTTAAAATTGTCAATCTTTCCCGTCACATCCTGCATCACACACAATGGGCGGCACTTTCAATTTTGGCAGGGCCGTAAAATGAGCGAGATTGGTCCCGCTGTCTGTTATACATCTCGCCTGAATTTCCTGTCATTCAAACCAATGAAGCAACAAAAGGCACTCGCGGTAAGCAGTGAGAGACTAATTTGTGTGAGCAAGGCAAAAAAGGAACAGAAACAAGCAATCTCTCAGCTCAACAATCCCTTGGAAATCCACTGACCACAACAGCACTCTGGTTCCTAGGATCTGAGAGCCTAAGCTGAATGCCCCTGTAAATAGTGCTTCCAGTCAGTCAGTCAGTGCCTGAAGCCAGTCCTGCGAGCTTTTCCTCACCTGGTTGGCCACTGAGCGGGCTGCCGTTCTTCCCAGTTTAAAATCATTTTGGGGTCCTAATTACAGCATCTGACCCCGATTTGCAAGTATCCATGAGGCGTCCGACTGCTTCCAGAGGGCACCCCAGCCACCTAAATAAAGTGATCAGTTGAAAGCGTGTCCAGAGCGATTACAGCGGGCACAAGCGGTTAGTCAAATTGATCTGTTTTTAACAGCCACCTCACCCCATTCCCTCCAGGAATCGACATCATTGTAATTGAGTTCATTTCTTTGTAAAGGTACATTTTGAAGCAACCAGTCTCTGATTATCCCATCTGATTATTACCTGACAGCTAGAAAATGTAAATATTCTAATTACTAGAAGCTGTCAGACACATAGGCATAGAAAGAACACACAGAACACCACTGATTGCCTGAAACATTGCTGATCAGGTAGGAAATGCGCCAATTAACAAGTAGCAATCAGGTAGGATGACTATCAAACAAGAATCAGTAAACAGCTACCTATAAACAATTAGCAATGAAGAGAAAATCGGGCCTTGGGCCTCAGCCTCAATGTCACGATTGGGGTGAGGTCTGTCATGGCACTAGAGGCAGCTCACCCATTTCGATCCATCCAATAGAGGTGGCCTGCATTAGCGGAAGCGGTCCTGAGGCAAGTCCCAGGAGGGAGAGGGGGATGGGGAAGGAGAATGGGGGGCAGGAACGCTCATGGCCAGCAGGAGGCCCTCAGGAGGGCGGTGGAACCGGGAGGTCGTACTCCTGTTCCTGCTGGATCCACATGAAGAGTGTTGTACTCCGACTTCCCCTATGGTTTCTCTGGTATTGGTACCTGACGGCACCTAAAGTGGGAACAGCAATGTACTTAGCATGTGTAATGTATGCACCTATGAGTATGCTCACAGGTTTGTAGAGCTGTTGAGCTGGAAGTGGCTTAGCCAGTCACATGATGGTCACAAGACTCAATAAAACCCCAGCCAGTTGGGTTCAGAGGATCCATGATGAGACAGGTGGTTGTGAGCCTGGTGGATGAACTGGTAATGTATCGCGTGATTGTTAATAATCCAACTAGTTATTAATAGCAATGTCTTGCTATGAGTTCTTAAGCAAAGAACCCATGAAGCAAATACATTACAGCATGAAAATGAATATCAGAGTACTTTACATCCAAGCTTCCTTCAAGTAACATCCCTTTGGCAGCTCAGGAGAAAACTGGCCTCAATGACTGCTGTTTGGGTCCTTGCAGGTTAGGGCCGCCATGTCGAATGCCGGGTCAGGCTCCACGCTGCTCCTTTGAAGGTCCCGACCTGCTGATGACCCCAATCAGCAGGTCAGGGCCTTCAAAGGAGCAGGGTAGAGCAGACCACCAAGGTACAGTGCGAGCCGGTTCAGGGGGGCAACGGCTGTGAAGAGGGCGACTGGATTGCACATCACCATAATCCAGGTCTCTGGTTGGAGCGTGGGCAGGTGCAGCAGGAGCGGCGAGGTCGGGGTGAAGGAGTGGCGAGAGATTGCAGAGCGACATGATCAGGGGCCCAGAAGAGGCGAGGGCCCAGGGGCAGCACGGGTCAGCCCACACTGCGATATGTGTGCGCACTAGGTCCGTGCAGCAGAGCTGGTCTCCAGTCGCCTTGGTTAATCCTTGCCACTGGACCAAGACCTAGCTCTGTCAAGCCCGTGTGGTGGCTGGTGTGCAACGGCCACCACACGTTAAAAAAATCCACACACCGCCATCTTCCACCCTTCAACATGTAGTTCGGGACCTGGAATATTAGGTCCTTCATTGAAACACTTGTAAATTCATCCCTTTTTGGCATGGAAGCAAGTCATCCTCGATACGAGGGACCGTCTATGATGATGATGGTGATGTTTGGGTGTTGCCAGGTTTAGGACACGAGCTGATATTGCCATGGGAAGACTTTAGTTTTGACTTTTATAATAAAAAAGATGGATTTGCTGCTTCAGGACTTGTTGCAGAATGCTGGTAGTATTTTTCATTAATAATAAAAGCTATGTTCAATACTGTGCCACTCCCCTCCTTTTGTGACAGGTCTCATTTGGAGCCAGATGAGGGGAAACGAGTATAGCTTCCCTGACAGCTGCTGAAATCATTTGCCTGGGCTCTCTTGAGCCAGTAACAGCTGTTTCCCCACCATGGAGTAGGAATCCCCAGTCCAGCACCCTTCTCCTATTCCCATACCACCATTCTTCATACCCTTACTTGTTTTCTCTGTTCTTCCATCTACTGCTTGGCACCGGGTGTTGGCCCCTTGCCAAAGTCCTCCAAGACAGACTGCTGCTTGGGGTGTTGCTGCCATCGTAGCCACGATAGAGCAGCTCAAACTCATTCAGAACCTTTAATTGAAACTGAAGACCACTGACGCAGCTCACAACTTCTGGCACTCATTCATTAATTAAAAAACCTACCGTTCCTCACTAGAAAGGGCGAGAAATTGGGTAGCATCCCGTTTGATGTGATAACTTTTGCGGGAGCACAAAAATATTGCTGGGCGCTGCACAATTGATTCCGACGGGAACTTCTGCTTTAGCGCTCCAAGAGGGAAGTGGAGCGCTAAATCAAGCTAAAGGGAGTGAGGGGGCGGTCGCGGGAGAGCGCTGAGCAATGTCCCGTGCAGCGCTGCCGCTTTTACTGGCTCCTTCCCTCCCTTAAAGGGAAGGGCCAATGCTGCGGTCATTGAAGCCCAAGGCTGTGTATGTTTGTCGACGGCACCTGCGATACATGCATAACAGCCCCAAGCACTCTGAGAGAGGGCAGGGCTGGAAAAAAATCAAAATACAGCACACTGGGTATATTATTACCTTTTGGTCCAATTGACCCCCACCACCTTTAATTAGCGCTCCCCAAGTGACCAGCCGAGGTGACAATGCCTTCTGCAGCTGCCATTGTTGACGCCCGGCGATGCAGCGGGGCGGGAACGATAATGGGGCACAGTGCACTGGATGGCATCAGGATCTCTGGAGCGAAAGTGATCGAGGCGGTAAGTTTTAGCGCCAGTGCTAACCTGCCTTGGAAGTTCGCAGGCGTCGGTGATTTTGTTGCGCCCGGCCAGTAAGCTCTTAGCACCCTGAAATCTCCCCCCCCTGGAGGCGCTAACAGGAAACACAAAGGAGGCCAATTTCTCCCCCAAAGTGTCCAGACAATAGTTGTGCTTTATTATCTGCAACAGGGCTTGTCCCTTTAAGATCAAGGAAGCACCTAGATTCCTTCTCTCCTCATGGCTGCAGCCAATACTATACGCCCAGTATGCCCAAATGGCACATGCCTGAATTTGAATTGGGCTCGAGGGCAAGTTTGATTGCTGAGTTTTGGGTCCCATTGGAGCACATCTCTGTTGCATTCTGCACTAATTGCTTTCGGACAACACCAGGAAAGGAAGATCTGGCCCAATGAGTTTATTGCATGTACCTCTTTTATTCAGGCATGGGGAATGCTGCTGTTATTAGCATGCTGAGCTGTACAAGTCTATTTAAAATTTCTCAGATGTTTCATGGACTGCAGAAGTGTAATTGAAATTTAGTGGTAGAGTTTTGGCCATCAAAACCATCATTAGGACCTTTGCCAACAAAAACTCCCTGTTTCAAGGAGAGATACATCACATTTGTCTTGATGTTATTTGTCCAAAATAGCAGTAAAAGTGAATTTGCCAAACCACAATACTAAGCGCACTCTTTATAGTATTCCGCCCATGTTCTCCCACTGTCAGCCAGAGCGTATTAATGACACATTTGCAGTACTCTGTTCAATAATAACGGTACCGTGCAATGGAAGATTTAGTTCTGAACTCTAAGGAGGAAATTGTAACTCTCGGCTGGGAAGTGAGAGCTGCAGTGAGAAGGCAGGTCCATTTTAATGGCCAGGCCTCATCAACATCCTGCCGGACAGTTGCCCACCCAAAACAGGCAACCAGGTCTGTGGCTCTACAAAGTGATGTGGAGGGATGGAGGGGTCGGGAGGGGGAGCCCAGTGTGGCAGCGTAATCAGCTCCTCAGGGCCTCCCGCAAAATTACATTTTGGACTTACCTTGTGGGCCTCCACTGGGTGTCCGCTTGGTTTTACTGGCAAGGTGTCTGCAGCAAGTGCCCCACTCAGTAGGCAGTTAAAATAGCATCGGAGTCCTATCTAAGTGATAGGACCTCAATTTGCATATATTTATGAGGCTCCCACCTGAGTCAAGCGGGCGCCTCAGCTGCTCAAGGAAAAGCAGTGTTAAGAGATTCTAGGTGGGAAACGGGTGATAAGTGCATCACTTGAATTTTACTTCCTGTTCCACCTGTTGGGAATATAATGAAAAACTATAATGGCACTGTTAAGGTTTTCTAATCCAACCAATGGCTCATATTTATATCGACATTATGTATTCACTGTCGAAATAAGTATTTTTTTTTTGCTAATTAGATCTACAAAAAAGATTCAAGTCATTCATACATATTCTGGTTTTTTTTAGTTTTAGATATATTATCATATAGATTAATGATACATAAGCCAGGGTGGGATTCCTTGTAAAACGAGTTCCAAATCAATACCAGTGTTATGGTAAAGAATACCGTCATGTTGGGCCAGGACTGAACTGTCTGTATTTTCTGCTGCCATGGTTCAAATGTAGTGACCTTTCACGAATAAAATATAGAACCAGTATTTACCTGCACCATATATAACCCAGAAAATCTATAAAATGATGAAAGCAAATAAAAAGAAGCAACAATTGGTAGTGCCTTGAGCCTGAAGCAATAAAATTGTATTGGCATGGCAACCAATGATGGCAGTCTAATGGTGAAATAAAGAACAAAATAACAACACAGATGATTATCAATAAGCTGGAGATATAATCATCCAATATTAAGTATAACACATCTTGGTTAAGGAAAGATGATAAGCAGCTGTCAAGAGAACATTGCAGGCTATGAAGGCAAATTGCAGCCCATAATTTAAATAGCAGATAAATTAATAAATGGAAGTCATAGAAACAATAATCTTGGGGCATTTCAATGTGCTGAGGGGTCCAAAGTTGCAATGCTTCTTCAATGAAATCCTAGTCAGTGCATTCTGAAGAGGTCTGTGTAAACTGATGTAATTTTAGCTGTTTCAGCTTTAGGGCTACAGTCCATATTTAACCAGATCGCTGAGTACCACGGCTGACTCCATACACAAAAAGATGAGGAGTAAGAGTTTTCACCATTTTCTGTGGGAAGTTTTGAAAGGGAGGTTCTTTCAGATTATCTTTAACTGTTCTGGAATGTTCCCCTAGTGCATGATGAACTAAATATTTACAAAAATTGTTATGGGAATCAGTCAATCGCCAGAGCTCCAATTTCTCTGTTCACACCACCTAAAACACTCACCACTTACTTGGCAGATTGGATTGTTCCAAAACGACAGCTCTAATTTTGTCACCTCCTTGGATCGGTATTTGATATGAGGAGGACCCCCTCTGTCAAAGAACTTTCTATACCACATCCAGAATCTCCACCACACCCCACACCAGAAGTCGGTACTATATCCTCACATTTCTTCTCCTTTTCCAACCCCAGCCATGAAGGAACTACTGCTGGCGGAAAGCTGACAATATGATGAGCCTCCGCTTGCAGGCTGGGTTATGGAATATGGGTAAGGAGGCAGAGAAGTTTCTTTGCTCTTCTCTCTGGAATCTTACGCACAGTGATTTCTTTTCACTTCAAAAAAAATCTATTTTATATCAAGTAAAATGCTCTAGAGAATATCCATTATTATCACAACGAATAGAGAACTGTGCCGGGTACCACATTCTTTGGCTGAAACAGATCATCATAGGCAGCCCCTCGGGATCGAGGAAGCCTTGCTTCCACTCCTGAAGTGAGTTCTTCGATGGCTGAACAGTCCAATATGAGAGCCGCAGACTCTGTCACAGATGGGACAGATAGTCGTTGAGGGAAGGGGTGGGTGGGACTGGTTTGCCGCACGCTCTTTCCGCTGTCTGCGCTTGATTTCTGCATGCTCTTGGCGTTGAGACTCGAGGTGCTCAGTGCCCTCTAGGATGCGCTTCCTCCACTTAGGGCGGTCTTGGGCCAGGGTCTCCCAGGTGACAGTGGGGATGTTGCACTTTATCAGGGAGGCTTTGAGGATGTTCTTGTAGCGTTTCCGCTGCCCACCTTTGGCTCGTTTGCCATGAAGGAGCTCCGAGTAGAGCACTTGCTTTGGGAGTCTCGTGTCTGGCATGCGGACTATGTGGCCTGCTCAGCGGAGTTGATCGAGTGTGGTCAGTGCTTCAATGCTGGGGATGTTAACCTGAGTGAGGACACTGATGTTGGTGCGTCTGTCCTCCCAGGGGATTTGTAGGATCTTGCAGAGACATTGTTGGTGATATTTCTCCAGCAATTTGAGGTGTCCACTGTACATGGTTCATGTCTCTGAGCCATACAGGAGGGCAGGTATTACTTCAGCCCGGTAGACCATGAGCTTGTTGGCAGTTTGGAGGGCCTGACAACTGACAACAGATAGGATATCATCAATAGGTGGTTTTGTAAATCTTAAAAATGTGTTTATTCACCTGAACAAGAAGCTTGGAGACATCATCAACTCAGGCATTGCTTCCCATTTAACAGGTCGTTGGCAACATTGCCATAATCTGGGCTTTAGTACTGACAGGCCAGTGGGTCTTCTGGAAGAACAGTGCAATGTTTGCAACACAAGGTGAGTTTATGAGTTCTAGACTTTGAATTGAACACAAAGAGTGATGGATTGCACCCTTTGTTCGTTCGTAGGACAAGCAGAAGATCCTTTGTGCTGATTGTAAGATAGATCATTTGATCCAGAGTGGCTCAAAGATTTTGCTTTTCCAGTATTTACATAATGAACTACAGTTCCAGTCCAAGAAGTTAAAGGTACATTGTTTTGTGCCAGCCCTGAGATGGCAGAGCTGGATCACAGCAAGTATTATGCTTGCCAGTTTGCATGAATGCTTAGCTGACATGATCTTCTGGAGTTGGTCAACTTAAATATTCATAGATAGCTCCTGACCGAGATTGAGCTTGCTACTGGGTGGGGTTTTCTGCACAGCAGCAGCCCTGAATGCTGCAATTTTAAAAGGAGGTGATATTCTGCTGGACTGTCACAAAATCTTTCCCAGCAGTATTTTGTTCAACAAAATTCTCAGATGCAGCAGTTGATGAAAGTACAAGGAAGGATAGTTGCCTTGTTTGGGTGGAAGAGTATCCTCCTTGCAGGAGAACCTTAAACACTGCAATGGAGGAGGTGGCTCGAGGGATGAACATGGTCTTCAACAGGAACTGGGATCAGGTGAGCACAAAGTTCTCAGGAAAACTGCCACGGTAAGTAAGACTTGCCTAGGCAAAGTAAATGGGAAAAGTATGCATGCTACAAACAACTTCTTCTCAACCTGTGACCTAAGCTTAAATAAAGGAGACTACAAAGGTATGATGGCAGAGTTGGCTAAAGTGGACTGGGAAAATAGATTAAAGTGTAAGACAGTTGATGAGCGGTGGCAGATATTTCAGGAGATATTTCATAACTCTCAACAAAACTATATCCCGATGAGAAGGGAAGACTGTAAGAGAAGAGATAACCAACAGTGGCTAACTAAGGAAATAAGGGATGGTATCAAATTGAAAACAATGGCACACAATTTGGCCAAGACTAGTGGGAGGCCAGAGGATTGGGAAACTTTTAAAAGCCAGCAAAGAATGACTAAAAAAATGATAAAGAGAGGGAAATAGATTATGAAAGTAAACTAGCACGAAATACAAAAACAGATAGTAAGAGTTTCTACAGGTACATAAAAAGGAAAAGACTGGCTAAAGTAAAAGTTGGTCCCTTAGAGGATGAGACTGGGGAATTAATAATGGAGAACAGAGAAATGGCAGAGACATTGAACAAATATTTTGTATCGGTCTTCTTGGTAGAAGACACTAAAAACATCCCAATAGTGGATAATCAAGGGGCTATAGAGAGGGAGGAACTTAATACAATCACTATCACTCATGAAGTAGTACTCGGTAAAATAATGGAACTAAAGGTGGACAAGTCCCGTGGACCTGATGGCTTACATCCTAAGGTCTTAAAAGAAGTGGCTGTAGAGATAGTGGATGCGTTGGTTGCAATCTACCAAAATTCCCTGGATTCTGGAGAGGTTCCAGCGGATTGGAAAACCGCAAGTGTAACACCCCTATTTAAAAAAGGAGGCAGACAGAAAGCAGGAAACTATAGACCAGTTAGCCTAACATCTGTTGTTGGGAAAATGCTGGAGTCCATTATTAAGGAAGCAGTAGTGGGACATTTGGAAAAGTATAATTCAATCAAGCAGAGTCAGCATGGTTTTATGAAAGGGAAATCATGTTTGACAAATTTGCTGGAGTTCTTTGAGGATGTAACGAGCAGGGTGGATAAGTGGGAACCAGTGGATGTGGTGTATTTGGATTTCCAGAAGGCATTCGATAAGCTGCCACATAAAATGTTACTGCACAAGATAAAAGTTCACAGGGTAATATATTAGCATGGATGGAGGATTGGCTAACTAACAGAAAACAGAGAGTTGGGATAAATGGGTCATTTTCCGGTTGGCAAACAGTGACTAGTGGGGTGCCGCAGGGATCGATGATGGGTCCTCATCTATTTACAATCTATATTAATGACTTGGATGAAGGGACTGAGTGTAATGTAGCCAAGTTCGCTGATAATACAAAGATGGGTGGGAAAGCAAATTGTGACGAGGACACAAAAAATCTGCAAAGGGATATAGACAGGCTAAGTGAATGGGCAAAAATTTGGCAGATGAAGTATAATGTAGGAAAATGTGAGGTTATCCACTTTGGCAGAAAAAATAGAAAAGCACATTATAATTTAAATGGAGAAAAATTGCAAAGTGTTGCAGTAAAGAGGGACCTGGGGGTCCTTGTGCATGAAACACAAAAAGTTAGTATGCAGATACAGCAAGTGATCAGGAAGGCAAATAGAATGTTGGCCTTTATTATAAGGAGGATAGAGTATAAAAGCAGTGAAGTCCTGCTACAACTGTATAGGGTATAGGTGAGGCCACACCTAGAGTACTGTGTACAGTTTTCGTATTTAAGGAAGGATATACTTGCATTGGAGGCTGTTCACAGAAGATTCACGAGGTTGATTCCGGAGATGAGGGGTTGATTTATGAAGATAGGTTGAGTAGGTTGGGCCTATACACATTGGAGTTCAGAAGAATGAGAGGTGATCTTATTGAAACATATAAGATAATGAGGGGGCTCGACAAGATGAATGCAGAGAGGATATTTCCATTCATAGGGGAAACTAAAACTAGGGGACATAGTCTTAGAATAAGGGGCTGCCCATTTAAAACTGAGATGAGGAGGAATTTCTTCTCTCAGTGGTTTGTAAATCTATGGAATTCTCTGCCCCAGAGAGTTGTGGAGGCTGGGTCATTGAACATATTTAAGGCGGAGATAGACAGATTTTTGAGCGATAAAGCAGTAAGGGGTTATGGGGAGCGGGCAAGGAAGTGGAGCTGAGTCCATGATCAGATCAGCCATGATCTTATCGAATGGCGGAGCAGGCTCGAGGGGCCAAATGGCCTACTCCTGCTCCTATTTCTTATGTTCTTATGTTCTTATGTTTGACTGAGACCATATGCAAAGCAGTCAGACAATCTTACAACTCTTTAATAGAGTTGTAAACTTTATAGCTGCTATTGAAAGCGGAAACTCTTGTCACATATTTATCTGTAAAGATGGGTCTTCATTGCAAGCCTCCACAAAACCTAGGTGCATAATGAATGTCCGTTGACTCACACACAAGTGTGGCACTTTGATGTTAATGTCTTCAAACTTTCAGTATCTCAACACTACTGCTCGATTTGCAGGAGAAGATGGCACATAACAGGAAGCAGCAAAGGTACATGAGATAAGAGCCTTGCAACTACAGGCCTTGAAGCCAATTTGAAGAGGCAACCCTGAAAATCTTGGGGTCAGAAAACAAAAAGGGAATAAGGGAGGGTGAAACTGGATGGCTCTCCATACTTAGGGCTAAGACCATCCTTTTCCTACTATTAAAAAGCAAGACTTACATTTATATAGCGCCTTTCACAACCTCAGGATGTCCCAAAGTGCTTTACAGCCAGAAATGTAGTCACTGTTGTATTGTAGGAAACTGTTGTAATGTAATGTATTCTTTTCCCACTACTCCCTCACTCACAGGCCCACACTACAGGACAACAGCTTGGACACAAGCTTTCAAGTATTCAAGTATGAAGTGATATCTTGCAGCTAGAATTCCAACATATCTTTCTCTTTGGTTACAATAAGCATCCTCTCAGACCTAACCAGAGGTCCCAGTCCTGTAGATAAAGCAGCATCTCACTGCATTCTTTGTCACTCATTCTACAACTATTTTGTTGAAACTATAAGTCAAGTGCCCCCTTATTAAAGGAGCACTAAAACCGACAAATTTAATCAAATTAAACTTTTAACATTCAAGAATCAAATTTAAATTTGGTTGCCGGGGGTGATGATGCACTCCAGTCCCTCCAGCATTCACCTCTCGCGGAAGGCCGCGAGCGTACCGGTGGACACCGTGTGCTCCATCTCCAGGGATACCCTGGCTTGAATGTATCCACGGAAAGAGGCAGGCAGTTGCGCTGAACGACCCGCTCGACCGCCCGCTGCCTGGACTGGTTGATGGCCACCTTGGCCATGCCCACGATCATTCACTTTACAACTCTTTTGTTGTGAACAAACAAACAATTAAATCAAAGGTCTCCTGATTAAAGGGGGGGGGGACACTCCAACAAGTGCCATTTTTTTTGTCTCTTTTTTGGGGGTTTTTTGTGTTTTTTAATGTTTTTTTTGGGCACCGAGAGGCAAATTATACAAGTGCCCCCTGATTCGGGGGACACTAAGAAACCGGCAATAAAACAAATAGAACTTTAAAACATATAAAATCAAATTAAAATTTGGTTGCTGGGGGTGATGATGCACTCCAGTCCCTCCAGTGCCCACCTCTCGCGGAAGGCCGCGAGCGTACCGGTGGACACTGCGTGCTCCATCTCCAAGGACACCCTGGCTCGGATGCACGCGCGGAAGAGATGCAGGCAGTCGGGCTGAACGACCCCCTCGACCTCCCGCTGCCTGGACCGGTTGATGGCACCCTTGGCCGTGCCCAGGAGCAGTCCTACGAGGAGGCCCTCGGACCTACCCACTCCCCTCTGCACAGGGTGTTCAAAGATCAGGAGTGTGGGACTGAAGTGCAGCCAGAATTTGAGGAGCAGCCCCTTTAAATAATGAAACAGGGGCTGCAACCTCACACATTCGGTAAAAACATGGAACACGGACTCTTCCCGACCGCAGAAATTGCAGGCGGCCTGGGAGCCCGTGAACCGACTTAAAATTTGGTGCACGGGACTGCTCCGTGCACCACCCTCCAGGCCAAGTCCCCGATAAATAGTGGGAGGACTCCCGCGTAGCATGCACTCCATCGGGGACCCCCGCCTCCTCCGGGCAACAGCTCTACAACTCTTTTGATAGGAGACAAAATTAACCAGTTAAATCAAGTGCCCCCCAATCTGGGGGACACTCCACACATTTTTCAAGGCCCTTTTTTTTTGTTTTTTGGGGGCACTAAAATCATAATTGTTACAAGTGCCCCCTATAAAAGGGGAGGGGGACACTAAAACCGGCAATTAAAACAAATTAAACTTTAAAACATATAAAATCAAATTAAAATTTGGTTGCCGGGGGTGAAGATGCACTCCAGTCCCTCCGGCGCCCACATCTCGCGGAAGGCCGCGAGCGTACCGGTGGACATCCTGTGCTCCATCTCCAGGGATACCCTGGCTCGAATGTATCCACGGAAGAGAGGCAGGCAGTCAGGCTGAACGACCCCCTCGACCGCCCGCTGCCTGGACTGGTTGATGGCCCCCTTGGCCATGCCCACGATCACTCACTTTACATGTCACAAGCACCACCACAGGTGCATCCACTTGCAGGATTTAGATAGTCAGCACTGGGTGAAACACTGAGCGTAAGGAGAAGCAAATTCTGGTGGCGTCAGAGGAACAGGAACCTGCCTGCCTCATTTCTTACCTGTTGAGGCGTTTGATTGGGACCTCCTGGATATAAAGGTGTGCTGCTAACTGAGCAGCAACATTTTACGCAGCCATTTGAGAATGTGAGAAGCAAGCTCAATGGTTTGGAGAGAAATCCACTATTTGCATGTGTGCAGTTGAGCATTGCCACTTAATCGATATGCAATCATTTCTCCGTATTGAATTTACTCTTATCCTGTTGCAGCCTCACTGACGCAGTATGCAAAGTGCAAAGCTCCAAATTTGGCTCTTTCACACATGCATATCAATGTCCATATTTCTGTAACACAAAAATTGTTGTTGGCACTGCAATATAGACATATATTTTGAGTAAGCAAATTCTGGATAGTCTTACCTTGGCATCCTCCCTGAAGCCTGAGAACCTCTTCTACTTTTACTAACACAATCGATGAGCATGAGAGATTGCATTCATTTGCTGAGTTCCTTCTACCCAGGCATTGTGGACATTGCTCCAATAGGATGAGGGCCCTCAGCTCTTAAGAGAGCACCCCTTCTTTGCTGCATCTTGAACGCAGCATTCTTAAATAGGGCAGTCCTGATCGTCAGATTTCAAAAGATGAATTTCTGATTTGCCGTTATTCAGGACCGCTTTAAGTGTGAACAGTAGCCCTTTAAGAGCTGCTGCTTTGCTTGGTACCCCACATACCCTCCAATCAGCGAACACCCTGTCCCTGGGGCAGTATTGCCGGGAGGGTATTCAGATGATGCTAATGAGCTGACCTCGCTGATGTTCTGTCCTCGAGTCATGATATCCATCTTTATGTTAAACATTGTATTTGCCAATGCACAGCAGAATGTTGTATGAAATGGGAGGAGAGTGTTTTATTTTTCCTCCTCCCCATTCTCTGCTGCATGCGCGTGAACATCTGCTGTTAACTTTTAATCATCACGCAGCGAACAGATGTTAAAAGATGGCAACAGTGATTTGCCACAATTGTGCTGCGTCACTGGTCAATGCAGCTTCTTCTTCATTCTAGAGTGATAGTGATGTTTACTGTTTGGATTAGTGCAATTAATTCTCTTAATTTTCAATGATTATGCATTGCAATTTTTAATTTCCACCCCTATATGTAGCTACTTATGTCCTCCAGTTCTGTAATCACAGTCCAAGATAAATAACTTGATTGCATCCATAATCTATCCATGCCCCTGAACAATTTAATTAGCTGAATTATGTCCCTTCGCAATCTTTTCTCATGAAAATCAGTTAACTTCTTTGAGTCTGTCTTCAACCGTGGCCCTGTGGAATGTCAGCTGTGGCTCAGTGGGTAGCACTCTTCCCTCTAGGCCAGAAGGTTGTGGGTTCAATTCTCACTCTAGAGCCTTGAGCACATAATCTAGGCTGACACTCCAGTGCTGCACTGTAGGTTGTGCTGCCTTCTGGATGAGATGCTAACCTAAGGCCCCGCCTGCTCTCTCAGGTCAATGTAAAAGATACCATGGCACTATTTCAATGAAGAGCATGGTCAATTGGCCAATCAACATAACAAAAACAGATTATTTGTTTGTGGGAGCTTGCTGTGCGCAATTGGGTGCTGCTTTTCCTACATTACAACAGTTCATTGGCTGTAAAGTGCTTTGGGATGTTGTGAAAGGCTCTATATAAATGCAAGTCTTTATAACTGAGAATATTATGTTCCATACTCATTCTCTAAACTCCTTCCAATACATTGAGGAGAGGAAGCGTTCGAGGAGAAAATTGCCTGTGGAATGAAGAAATCTTGGCAAACAACTACCAAGATTAATGACACTATAAAGAGAGTTGGATAGTGACCAGGAACCCTGAATTTTTTTTCCACCCTTGCCTGGAAACAATGAAATCAATTGGACCACCTCAGCTGAGATTGGCTAACTTAGCACAGACAAGGCTGAAACCTGAGACTATGTTGATCTGCACATCTTATTGCCACACCATGCACACTTTGCATTTACTCACTGAGTCGGATGGATTCTGTACCAAGTCTTTCCTTTAATGTGAACTGTAATGTATTTGCTTCATGGGTTCTTTGCTTAAGAATTCATAGCAACACAGTGCTATTAAGAACTAGTTGGTTTATTAGCAAAGGTTTAACAATCACACTACACATTACCAGTCCATCCACCAGGCTCAGAACCACTTGCCTTATCATGGATCCCATGAACCCAACTAGCTGGGGTTTTATTGAGTCTTGTGACCATCATGTGATTGGCTAAGCCACTCCCAACTCAACAGCTCTACAACTATTTTGGTAAAACAAAAGATCAAGTGCCCCCTTATTAAAGGGGCACTAAATGGACAAATTAAACAAATGCACTTTTTAACAAAAATGATTCAAATTAAAATTTGGTTGCTGAGGCTGATAATGCACTCCAGTCCCTACCTCTCACGGAAGGCCGAGAGCGTACTGGTGCTCAAAGCATATCACAGTGATGTCAAAACCAATATGTTCATATTTAGCAGTAATGAACATCAGAAGTGAGATTTGAACCACATCTCTCAGAGGAGTCTGCAACCTGAAGTCAGCACCTTAGACCACTCAGCCATCCTGACTACTAAGGGCTCAATAGCTCTACAAACCTGTGAGCATACTCACAGGTGCAAACATTACATGAACAAATATAATATAATGCCAAAGCAGATAAAAAGCAGGAAATGTAAAATACACGAGTAGGTCCTTGGAATATTGCTCACAGATAGTCCTGTACCTGGAGGGCAACTTTTAATGTTTATTGTGGTCTGCTGTATTCTAAGTGCAACTTTGGTTTGCCCATTGGTGTAATATAGCAAATTTATTACTGAAATATATCACTTGATGGATATGAAAAATAAAAATACCACACACTGATACTGAAAGACATATATAAGAACTAAGTTATCTACCATTTTTCAGTATGTTCTTAGGTTGCTTTCCTCTAATTTATTTCTGTTTTGCATTCTTTTTCATGGTGGATTTGCACTATTTGCTTAAAATGCAAGTGCTTTACTTATTTGTTTATCCTTCCCTTTACAAAACCTTATTTCTTTTTCTCACTTATTTTACTTGATTATGAAAGATATCCTTTTCCTCCCTTTCTTCCCATTCTGGATACATAGTTCTTGCTGAAGCTGATATTTGGGCAGCACTGCATGAGGGAGGTTTCCCCCGACAACTTCATCAACATCCCCAGCCCTGGCACAATCATCAGTCCCTGCTCATTAAGTACCTCTCAGTGACATATTACAAAACTCTCGTCCTAACATCATCATTGGCTCAGAATTTTTACCTTGGAATATAGGACGAGGAGTTGGCCAGTCAGCCCCTTGAGCCTATTCCACCATTCAATTAGAACACGGCTGATCTGCATCTTAACTCCATCTACCTGCCTTAGTTCTGTAACCTTTAAGACCCTTGCCTAACTAATACCTACCATTCTCAGTTTTGACATTTTCAATTGATCTAGATGCAACAGCTTTTTGGGTATCAAATTTATTTGTTTTGTCTTAAAACACTCATGTGAAGCGCCTTGGGACATTTTACGACGTTAAAGGCGCTATATAAATACAAGTTGTTTTTGTTGTTGAGAGAGTTCTAGATTTCCACTACGCTTTGTGTGAAGATGTGCTTCCTGACATCACCCCTGAATGGCCTAGCTCTAATTTTAAGGTTATACTACCTTGTTCTGGACTCCCCCACCAGAGGAAATAGTTTCTCTCTATCTACCTCAGTTGGTAGGCCCGGCTAGCTCAGTCGGTAGAGCATGAGATTCTTAGGCTGGAATTTTCCAGGGGGTTGGTGGGCGATGTCAGTGGTGGATTGGGTGGAAAAGTGTTTCTTTGACAGGGGTTCGAGACCCTGCTGTGAACCTGCTGCCATGTGCCTTTCCCAATGTTGGGTCTGTCAATGCTGAGCAGACCCGACTGGCAGCGGCAGGGGACCCAATGAAAACGATTTGCATCCAGTTGCCAGATGCTTAACAGCCTTTTTTCACTTACCTTTTGTCTTTAACTTCATGACCACGAGATCCCCGCTGTGCACAGACCACGGCTGTCAAACTGAGACAGGAGTTCAGTGGCCATTGCTCCAGCTGATTACTTGACAGCTTCAAATGTACCGAAAAACTCCCACCTGACTGATATTCACTTTCCTCAGGCAGAAGCTTTGTCTCACTCCATTTCCAGCACAGTTTCTGAAGGCTTTCCACTTTCCACTCTCCAACCATTCTCACCTCATTGGAAGAACTCTCTCACCATTGACAGAATGCTTCTGTCATCTCTACTTCACCTGCCATCTATTCCATCAACATGGGTGCCCTTTATACTCTCTCGCCTTGCTCCTCAAAATCCCACCACAATCAGCCCCAACACCAGCAGCACCAACGGCAACACCAACCTTCTCCGCAATCAACTGATGCTGCACAGGACACAGGGCATCAGCACCCGACCACATTGCTGCCTGGGAGACCAGGCATGGCCAGATTTACTTCACTTGATGCCATACACCATGGCTGCCACATGATCCTACACCAACACCATAAAGCATCCCTACAATACCCAAGCCATTTCTTTCATATTCATCATCATTGCGGGGATACAGTTATGTCTCACCAGTCACTGCAGCTCACTGAGCCATTTCCAAAGGTCACACAAATCTGTCCAAGAATGCAAATTGTTGAAAATAAAGGTTTCAATGTTTGACATTAACACATTAACAGAAACTTTATGTGAAAATAGCATACGACACCCAAATGCCTACCCTTATGTATTGTTAGTTGGTATGATTGCACTAGGACGAGGGTAATTTTGAGGGATGGCTAGTGAAATAGGGATCTGATAAAGTAAATAGGAGGTCCAAGATAAGTTGGTGTGAGTAAGGATGTTGCAGGACTAGGATAGGGAAGACAGAGTAATGGGGATGTGATGAGAGGCACAGCAGGAGAGGTTGAGTGTGGCTTTGTACTAATGTTTCACGATCTACTGAAATCATTGAAAGGTTTGTGGCACTGCACCCAGGTCCTCCTGACCACATCCCTGGTTGTGCCCGCCTCTGCAGTGTGCAACCAGGCTGTATTGATCTCCTGGGGAGGTCTTTTCTGCATATGGGAAGGGAAAAAGACCTCCCTGCGTGCTGTGACACACTCCATAAGCATATGGAGGGAGTGATGGGAGAACCTGAGTGCAGCCTGCACCTCTGTGCTGTCATTGTCAGTGTTTGCAGCACCTCAATGCTGTAGAACACTGACAGCACAAATGTCAAGACAGATGTGCCCATTGTCCCTTTAAGGAAACCGGCTGATGACATGTCCTGAAATGACATCACTAGACCCGCTTCCTCTAATTGGGCCAGGTAATGTGCTGGGTGGGCTTAACAAGCCCCATCAACGGAAAGTCATTTTACACAGAGGACTGGAGCCAGCAGTGAGGTGGGGACCCGCTACTGACATCACCCACCATGGACCCGCCGAGGTAAGTATAATCGCAGCCTTAATCTCAGGGTCGTGGGTGCAAGCCCCACTTTGGGCAAATTATTTGTGGCGAACATAAAAGGGTTTTTATAGGCATATTAACACTAAAAAGGTTGTCAGAGGAGTGGTGGGGTTGATTAGGGACCAAAATGGAGGCAGAAGGCATGGCTGAGGTACTAAATGAGTACTTTGCATCAGTGTTTGCCAAGGAAGAGGACTTTGCCAAAACTGTGGTAAATGAGGAGGTTGTCGGGATACTGGATGAGATAAAAATAGATAATGAGGAAGTACGAGATAGACTAGCAGTACTTAAAGTGGATAAATCACACAGTCCAGATGGGATGCATCCCAAGTTACTGAGGGAGGTAAGGGTAGAAATTGTGGAGGTACTCCACAAAGGACTGGAGGATTGCAAATGCTACACCCATGTTCAAAAAAGGGGAGAAGGATAAACCTGGCAATTACAGGCCAGTCAGTTTAGCGTCAGTGATGGGGAAGATTTTAGAAACAATAATCCAGGAGAAAGTTAACAACCATTTGGACATGCATGGACTAATAAAGGAGAGCCAGCACAACATTGCTGAGGGAAAATCGTATTTGATTAATTTGATTGAGTTTTTGATGAGCTAACAGAGAGGGTGGGTGAGGGCAGTGCAGTGCAGTTGATATTGTTTATATGGACTTTCAAATGGTGTTTGATATATTAGAATATTTATTGCAAACGGGATGGAGTATAAAAGCTGGAAAGTCTTGCCACAGTTGTATAGGGTATTGGTGAGGCCACACCTGGAATACTGCGTGCAGTTTTGGTTTCCATATTTATGAAAGGATATACTTGCTTTGGAGACAGTTCAGAGAAGGTTCACAAGGTTGATTCCTGAGATGAGGGGGTTGACTTATGAGGAAAGGTTGAGTAGGTTGGGCCTCTACTCATTGGAATTCAGAAGTATGAGAGGTGATCTTATTGAAACGTATAAGATTATGAGGGGGCTTGACAAGGTGGATGCAGAGAGGATATTTCCACTGATGGGGGAGACTAGAACTAGAGGGCATGATCTTAGAATAAGGGGTCGCCCATTTAAAACTGAGATGAGGAGAAATTTCTTCTCTCAGAGGGTTGTGAATCTGTGGAATCCGCTGCCTCAGAGAGCTGTGGCAGCTAGGACATTGAATAAATTTAAGACAGAAAGAGACAGTTTCTTAAACGATAAGGGAATAAGGGGTTATGGAGAGCGGGCAGGGAAGTGGATCTGAGTCCATGATCAGATCAGCCATGATCGTATTAAATGGTGACGCAGGCTTGAGGGGCCGTATGGCCTTCTCCTACTCCTAATTCTTATGTTCTTATGTTCTTATGTAATAGGCTTGTTAGCAAAATTAAAGCCCATGGGATAAAATGGGCAGTAACAGCATGGTTACAAAACTGGCTAAAGGATATAAACAGAGGGTTGTGGTTAATCATTGTTTTTCAGACTAGAGGGAAGTATCCAGAGCTGTTCCTCAGAGTTCAGTACTTGGACCACTGCTGTTGTTCATGGACATTAATAACTTGGACTTGGGGGTACAGGGCACAATTTTGAAACTTGCAGATAACATGAAACTTAGAAGTGTAGTAAACAGTGAGGAAGATGGTAATAGATTTCAAGAGGAGATAGACAGTCTGGTGGAATGGGAAGATACATGGCTGATGAAATTCAATGCAGAAAAGTGTGAGGTGATATGTTTCGGTAGGAAGAATGAGGAGAGACAATACAAGCTAAATGGGATGCAAGAACAGGGCTGTTCATGTATAAACCTTTGATGGTGGAAGGACAAGTTAACAAAGCAGTTAATAATGCATATGAGATCCTGGGCTTTATAAATAGTGGCATAGGGACCAAGTTTCCACAGGAGTTGCTCCTATTTTTTTTGGAGCAACTAGTTTTTTTTAGAGTATTTTAAAAATCACAATTCTCCACATTTAGTTTGCTCCAGTTCAGTGAGTTGGTTCAGTTTCTTTTTAGTTCATTTTTTTTTCAAAAGGGGGCATTACCAGCCACTTACGCCTGTTTTGGCCATTTAAGCAAGTTTAGCCAGTGAAAAGTTACTCTAAAACTAACTTAGGCCAACGTATGTATCCACTTTTGTATACTCAGAAAAACCTTGCGAAGACTTAAGAAATGAGCGCAGGTAGCCAGAGATGGGGGGGTAAGGGAAGTTAGAGGATTTTCCAAAGCACTAAACACCTTCACAACAACATTAAATAAGCATAAGTACATTTAAAGCACTAAGCACTAAACAAAGCAGTACATTTAAAGCACCAAGACTTGCAAAGCACTAAACAAAGAACAAAAAGTAATAAGCAATTAATTAGCAAATAAAAAATAGAAGGAACCCTGCACCTAAAGCACCAAGACCAAAGTAATAAGCAATCAATCAATCAATAACAAATAAAAAATAGAAGTCCTACCTTTATGTGAAGGGAAGGCAGCGGGCCGCCAATGAGGGAGAGGGGAGGAGGGGAGAGGGGAGGAGGGGAGGAGGAAAGGGGGGGAGGAGGGGGGGGGAGAGAGATGAGGGGGGAGAAGACGGGGGGGGTTGTGGGTATCGTTAAACAGATGCGCCTGCTCAGGTCCCATCCTACTCATGTCTTAATCTTTGGCAAGTTAGTGGAAGGTGCCTGGCACTGTGGAACAATATCCATTATAACCCACCGCTTTCAGAAGAGTAGCAAGAGGAGAAAATCAGAAGGATATATGCTAGCCATCACTTCCTTATTGAAAGGGCTATTTTCCCCAACACTATTAAGACATGAACTGCAAGAATATCCAAGTCTTTACCCATCTTTTCTGTTTGATGACTTATCGCGCTAGATTCATTGAAAACGATAATAAGCACAACACAAAGGGGCCAAGTTCCCCAGAACCTGGGGGCGAGGAGCTACTGCACATGCGCGCACACTCTAGCGTGCATGTGCAGGGGTTCCGGCACTGTTTTCAGCGCCGGGACCTGGCTCCGCCCCCCCGCTGGTTCTGCTGCACTCTGCCGAGTCCGAAGGAGGCCTGAGGAGCCTGGCGAATACCACGGTAAGGATTAGGCGGGCTTTTTGTTCCAGAAAGCCGGCGGATCTCACGGAGGTGCGCCGTTCTAAGTGTCGGTAGAAACTTGGCCCCCATGGTGTATAAAAGCCAGGAAGTTATGCTAAATCTCGATAAAGCTAGTTCAGCCCCAGCTGGATGTGAAGGCTTTGGAGAAGGTACAGAATAGATTTACTAGAATGGTTCAAGGGATGAGGGAATACAGTTATGTGAATAGACTGGAGAAACTGGGGTTGTTCTCTTTAGAGTAGAGAAGGCTAAGAGGAGATTTCATAGTGGTGTTTAAAATCACGACCGGTTTATTTTTTTTTAAATTCATTCCGGGATGTGGGTGTCACTGGCGAGGCCAATATTTATTGCCCATCTCTAATTGCTCTTGAGAAGGTGGTGGTGAGCCGCCATCTTGAACCGCTGCAGTCCATGTGGTGAAGGTACTCTCACAGTGCTATTAGGGAGGGTGTTCCAGGATTTTGACCCAGCGACGATGAAGGAATGGTGATATATTTCCAAGTCAGGATGGTGTATAACTTGGAGGGGAACTTGCAGGTGATGGTGCTCCCATGCACCTGATGCCCTTATCTTTCTAAGTGGTAGAGGTTGTAGGTTTGGGGGATGCTGCCGAACAAGCCATGGCGAGTAGCTGCAGTGCATCTTGTCGATGGTGCACACTGCAGCCACGGTGCCAGTGGTGGAGGGAATGAATGTTAAAGGTGGTGGATGGGGTGCCAATCAAGCGAGCTGCTTTGTCCTGGATGGTGTCGAGCTTCTTGAGTGTTGTGGGAGCTGCACTCATCCAGGCAAGTGGAGAGTATTCCATCATACTCCCGACTTGTTCCTTGTAGATGGTGGAAAGGCTAGGAGGAGTCAGGAGGTGAGACACTCGCCTCACTTATGTGGGTGGTCCAGTTAAGTTTCTGATCAATGGTGACTCCCAGGATGTTGATGGTGGAGGATTCGGCGATGGTAGTGCTGTTGAATATCAAGGGGCATTGGTTAGACTCTCGCTTTTTGCAGATGGTCATTGCCTGACACTTGTGTGGCATGAATGTTACTTGCTACTTATCAGCCCAAGCCTGAATGTTGTCCAGGTCTTGCTGCATGCGAGCATGGACTACTTCGTTTTCTGAGGAGTTGTGAATGGAACTGAACACTATGCAATGGCCTACTTGGCTATTGCTTATGCTTCTGTGCAAGCTGCTTGCTGCTTGGTGCAATGTGGCTCCTCACCCTCGCAGCACCCCTTCTTCCTTTTATGGTTGCAGATGATACCCCCAGTGTCATCATGAGTGACACAGCCACCCTTGAGGCGACTGGCAGCCACAGTCAGGGGGAGACACTTGACACCCTCGATGATCTTGGCGGCATCTCGGATGAGGGAGATGGAGAGGGGGAGAGCTCTGCCAGCAACAGTGAGTCACTGCTTCCTACAGCCCCATGCACTAGCTCAGATACTGGGAGTCCGCGGTCAGGTATCTTAGATTTAGGAGAGGGATCTGCACTGGGTGAAGCACCGGGGCCTAGTTGGCTGCAGCATGGTGGAGGGCAAAGGGAACCTCGGGTGCCATCACCCCGGGGGGTGAGAGCGCAGTCGAGTCCTGCTGAGGAGGACTCAGATGAGCCCATCGATGTTGAGGGTTATGAGCAAAGGGTGGAGGCCATGCAATCCAAGCTCTTGGTGACAATGCAAGGGGTGCCTGAGAGGCTGTCGCAAGTGGTGAGGAGTGTGGAGGAGTCTGCCTCTTTCATTGTGGACAGCTCTGTGCATACCATGGGGACCATCATTGCGAATGTGCAGACGATGGTGGAATCCCAGAGTGAACGTGCGGATCCAACTGCGATAATGCATTTCTTGACGGAGGTGACAGCCGCTATTGCAGCACAGGCGCGGGGGAGCGAGCGTGACTATACTTCTTTGGACAGGATGGCCGCTGCCCTGGAAGCTCAGAATGCTCTGGCCAAAGGGGCACAGAGCGTCTGATTGCTGTCGTCTCTGATTCCAGAGTGTGGCTGGTGTCATGCACTCTCAGCTGGAGGCCACGCGAGATCTGACTGCTGCCATTGTGGCTGGGTCCACACGGTCGACTGGGGGCCAAACGGTGCCACCAACCCTGCCGACCTGTGGTGCAGCAGCTTGGTGGGAGAGGTGGGGTACTGCCCCGGGGGTGTGGCACTGGCTCCTCGGACCAGGAGACTGATGTGAGCTCTCTGGTTCACAGCAGCCCTGAGCCGAGACCTGCCACTCTGCAATTGCTGCCAACCATGGCTTCGCCCCAGCCACTTCCAATTGAAGGCGCACAGGAGGATGTGGCCCAGTCTGCAGCCAGTCCTTCCAGGGCTAGAGCTGGTTGAGGGTGTCCGAGAAGGACATCTGTAGCTTCCTCTACAGACACACAGTTGCCTTCCCAAAGCCATGAGGCAGCCACAGGGGAGACATTGCAGTGTAGTTTAAGGATAGGTCGGCGTAAGAGGGGTAATAAGGAGTTGCACAAGGGTGATAATTAATTATGTGACTGTTTTGCAAACCCATTGATTGGGTTCTAATAAATCTTTATTTTGTGTTTGGAATTTGTGATCAGGTCTCTCATTTTACTGTGCGGGAATGATATGTGAGAGGGCTCACAGGTTGGTCCATGGACATGGCCAGATGCAGGCTACACAGGGCATTAAGTTACGTGAACCGCACAGTTATGGGATGGCTTTGTGCTTCCTTTGCAGAGTCACGATGGTGACACCGCCTCCTGCGTGTCTGCCCACATGCATCTTGATCCTCCTCCTCTTCCTCCTCCTCCTCCTCATGCACCTCCTCCTCCTCATGCGCCTCCTCCTCTTCCTCCTCCTCCTCCTCATGCGCCTCCTCCTCCTCATGCGCCTCCTCCTCTTCCTCCTCCTCCTCCTCATGTGCCTCCTCCTCCTCCAAGGTGCCACTTCTCCCTCGGCCTCCAATGGCTGTGCCCTCATGATAGCCAGGTTGCGGAGCATGCAGCACACCACCAACGAATATGGAGACACGCTCAGGCAAGTACTGCAGCACACCCCTCGAGTGGTCCAGGCAACAGAACCCCTGTCTGAGAATGCCAATAGTGTGTTCGACGATGGTCCTGGTGGCCATCAGACTCTCATTGTACGCGAGCTGCCCTTCAGTTCTAGGGTTGCGCAGAGGAGTTATGAGCTAAGTGTTCAGCGCGTAGCTCTTGTCACCAAGGAGCCAGCCACAATCTTCATTGGGACCAGAGAAGAGGCGTGGCACACTGCTCTGGCACAGTATGAAAGATTCTGGGGAAGCCCACAATGCACAGGAATGAAGTCTGGCACTCCAATTGCTTGTCCCTGGTCATGGGGAAGGAGATGTAGTCGGCCCTCCTCCTATACAGAGCATCTGTGACCTCCCATATCGATGTGAAGACTGAAATCTCAAGTTGTTGCACATGTCCGCAGTGGCAGCTTGAAAGGATCCAGTGGCATAAATGTTGAGGGCGATAGTCACCTTGGATGCCATGCTCAGGGCTGTCCTCACCCGTGTCTGTGGCTCCAATTCTGCCTGCAGGAGATTACAGAGTTCAGTCACGACGTCCTTCCAGAATCTCAGTCTGTGCAGGCACTGATCATCATTCATATCCCTGTATGAGAATTGCTGGCGGAAGACCCTTTCTCGAAATGGCCTGTCGCCCTCACGTCTGTGTAGATGACTTGCTTTGTGACGTGGCTCATTGACATCTCCCTGCTGCTCTGCTGCCTCCTCCATCTCTGCAGGCTGCTGCTGCCCAGCATCTGGCTCCACTGCAGGCTGCCTCCTGGCCTGCTCACCCAGTATCTGGTGTGGGGGGTCAGCGTAACTAGCTTCCTCCTGAGGGGACGCCCTTCCTGAGGGCATTCCTGTGGAAACTCTCTTGCCTTCCCTCTGTTGCCATCTCCCTGGCCCCCTCTCGCCATCTCCCTGCGACCCTTGCCCGCTGCCTCTGCAGCCGTTGCCCTCAGCGCCACCTTCTCCTCTGTACCTCGGCGGCACGCACAATGTGCAGGAGGCGTTGGCCTGCCAGCATTGCCCCCAGCTTAAAGCGCTCCACAAGCTCAGCCTTCTTGGAGTCGCCTCCCTGCTCTGCAGGTGGAGGGCGGCTCCAGCACTCGCAAAGCAGCGCGCACTGTATCCTTGCAGTGTTAGTGAAACAACGGGGAAAAGTCGCCAACACAAAATCAACACAAAGCAAGACACCTTTAAGGCACTCCGGCAGTGTTCATCAGGAACTATGCACCACCTAAAAAAAACAATTCTTGCCACCGTCGAGCGGTCGGACAACTTTTATAGGGCAATGGGGCTTCCGGCCCGGGACCTCGGTGGTGCGCGCAGTGGTGATTTAGGAGTGCTGGACATCACCGTCGCAGATGTGGGAGGGGAAGTGGCGTGGTGATGTACACCGCCGGAAAACTGCAGCAGGGCAATGGGGCTATCAGCGTCCATTCCACAAAAACTCGGCGGCCACTGCGCTCCGCAGCATGGCCGCCGATTTGCGGTGCGAACAGGCCTTAAGGAGAAGGACAATTTCGGTCCCAAGGTGTTCTGAGGCCTTGGAAGGATTTGTAAGTGAGGATAAGGATATTGCCACTAATATGCTGGAAGACAGGGAGCCAGTGCAGTTCAGCAAGATGAAGACGAAGGATGAGAGGGACTTAGTATGGCACAGGATGCCATTGGGTTTTTTGTGAAAGAATCCTGTTAACTGGAAAGTGGGCTGAAGATGCCTACATTTGCCCTACTGTTGACTCTGAACAGTATTCTGACAGAAGAGTGTTTTACTCACCCAGCTGGCTTGAATTTGAACTCAGGTCCCAGAGGCGAAGAGAAATTTCTTAACACCCAAACCAGTATTAGCAAGTGTAAAATCTAAGTGATGATGTTATAGTTGTCTAACAGCTGAAATAACATTTGTGTTGCAAAGATGGCAAAAAAAAGCCTTGTATTTCCCGTGCTAAATCTAACGCTTCAAATCATCTCTCTGTTCACAAATAAGAATTCCTTGCTTGCAAGCAAGAAGTTTCTGATGATTTTAGGGCTTTAAAATCCCTCGTGCGGAAAACATATGTGAGGCACCAATTTGAAAATTCTTCTGTACAACTGTAATGCGAATTGCCCTGAGATATAATTACATTACTCCGTGGGTGTTTTAAGATTGTTCGGAGTATCCTGTGTTGCTGGAAATCTTAGCACCAATCTATGGAAATTAGCCACTAAATCCATCTGGCACAGAAACATATGCACCAAGCAAACATTAAACCAGGATAACTTACCTCTGCTTTGCATTTTAAATGAATACTGATTGTTGGCTCTTTTGGCTTGCATTAGCCTAACTCAGGATTATCATTGTGACTACCCAGGATTAATCCTATAATACTTTTGCGCTTAACCCATGCGACATTATCATAAGGTTGGATCTGTCCTTGTCATGCTTTTGAATGGGTGGAAAAGTATTTGCACGGGCTTCAGTGGGTTGAGGTTTTTAAGCAACATTCATAACTCCGGTTCTGTGGTTTTACCTGCATTGATCGACCTTGTGTCATAACTGGAGTCTCGTTGCAGGATGTCCCATCGGCTGCTTCAGCGCAAAACCACACATTCTTGAGTTTGCACATCCAAATGACTGCAGGTTACTGTACTTTCACATGTCAAGTGTTTGAACTTTTTTTTTTAAACTGTCAACAACCTCAAGTTAATTGAGCAGTATTAGGGTGCACTGTTTTGATTTGCAAAACGAATAAGCAAAATCGAGGGCACAGTCTTCTGCTCAAAAGGCTGAACTGAAAAGTTGCTGCGCGCAGGTGGTTCCGATGATGCAGTGCGCTCTCTCTTCTGTGATTCCCCGTGTGGTGAGGTTCTGATCTCAACTGGGTCATTTTGCTGAAGCACCAAATATAAAAACGTAGAAGTAGTTAGGAAAGGTAATTTAATGATCTTGCAGGTCTGGGAAGGTAAGAAGAGCTAAGCACAACTTCCAGGAATGTATAACACTGAAGAGCTTTGCACCTCCCAAGTGGTACCGTGGGTCCTTTCCACCCCCGGTCTTCACCTGCAAATATTCCTTTTCTCTACTGAAAGCCTCACATGGTATGTAATCGGCTCACACTCCTCATCGCCCCTATTCGGATCTGCATGCTGACTCTTGGGTTTGACTGCATCTCCTGCCGACTTTTGCTCACACTCACTTTGTAGATTATTTTTAAAGGAGAAGACAGCCTAGAGCAGCAGAGAAAGATTCACCACAGATCATGTAGCCCTCAGCCTGTGCTTCCTTGCTTTCTATGCGGAGGGAGCATCAGAGCTCTGGGAAACACAGAGCAGTCATCAGTTATGGGTAGTCTTAATCTCCCAGAAACCATGAAGTGGCTTCAGTTTAACTGCTCCACCCCCTCCCCCTCCCCCCACACCGCTCTGTTTCCGCTGATCAGTGAGAGTTAAGAGCCCCCTTTAATTTCTGGGCCATTGGCTCATTCCAAGGTCAGTCAGTTTGCTGTCCCTTCTTGCATAAAACAAGGTCTAAATGCACTGTTTTCCAACAGAGCTCCGTTCATGACATTTGATACAGGAGTAAGATAATTGAGTGAATGGGCCATTAATTTTCATCAGATCACTGGGTTTCCACGGGTGCTTGGAGCTATAGATTGAACTTGTCGCCATTCATGTCCTTCCTGTCAACCCACAACATAATGTCAACCAAAATGGATAACACTACATTAATGTCCAAGTAGTGCAGCTACAGGCACTGTTCTCTGCATGTCAATACCCAGAATGTAGGGAGCTGTAATCATTCATCCCGCAGTCCAGTGTTCCTGTGCTCATTCAGAATCAAGGGCAAAGCACTGGCTTGTTTCTAGGAGACAAGAGGTCTCCAACACTATCGGGGCTATTAACACTATTGAGAAGGACCACCAGTGAAGGAGAAAAAGAAAAAGAGATAGAGAGTAAGGTGAAGCAGAAAAAGAGCGTATATGACAGATGTCAGGTTGAGAATACCAGTGAGAATCAGACTGAATTTAGAAAGTTCAGAGGGGAAGTGGAAAAGAAAATAAGAGGGGCAAAGAGAGAGTATGAGAATAGATTGGCAGCGAACATAAAAAGGGATTTGAAAGTTTTCTATAGGCTTATAAATAGTAAACAGGTAGTAAGTGGGGCCAATTAGGGACCAAAAAGGAGACCTACGTATGGAGGCAGAGAGCATGGCTGAGGTACTAAATGAGTACTTTTCATCTGTCTTCACCAAGGAAGAAGATGCTGCCAAAGTCATAGTGAAAGAGGTAGTGGAGATACTGGATGGGATAAAAATTGTTAAAGAGGTACTAGAAAGGCTGGCTATACTTAAAGTAGATAATTCACCAGGACCAGATAGAGTGCATCCTAAGATGCTGAGGGAAGTTAAGGCGGCAATGCGGAGTTTCTGGCTATAATCTTCCAATCCTCCTTGGATACGCAGCTCGTGTCAGAGGACTGGAGAATTGTAAATGTTACACCCTTCTTTAAAAAAGGGTGTAAGCATAAACCCAGCAATTTCAGGCCAGTCAGTTGAAGCCATGGAATTGGCAAAGTGACAGGAAACAGAGAGTAGTCGTGAACGGTTGTTTTTCGGACTGGAGGAAGGTACACAATGGTGCTCCCTTGAGGTTGGTACTAGGACCACTGCATTTCTTGACATATATTAATGACTTGGACTTGGGTGTACAGGACACAATTGCAAAGTTTGCAGATGACACAAAACTTGGAATGAGGAGGACAGTGATAGACAATGAGAAGGATAGTGATAGACTTCAAGAGAACATAGACAGGCTGGTGGAATGAGCGGACACGTGGCAGATGAAATTTAATGTAGAAAGTGCGACGTGATACATTTTGGTAGGAAGAACAAGGAGAGGCAAAATAAAATAAAGGGTACAATTCTAAAATGGGTGCATGAACAAAGAGACCTAGGGGTATATGCGCACAAATCATTGAAGATGTCAGGTTAGGTTGAGAAAGCGGTTAAAAAAGCATCTGAAATCCTGGGCTTCGTAAATAGAGACAACGGGTTGGATTTTTGATTGGAGACTTTTTCGGGCGATAATGGCAGCGGGGCAGGAAATAGTTTGCATCTGCAGCCACAAAATTCAGCAGCTGGGCCCTGAGTGTGGAGCGAAGCGCTAATGGAGGCGTTCCACACCTCTCTTAGGGCGCTAGGCCGGCTGAGCAACTGAAAATCCGTTGCTAAAGAGCTGGAAAAAAAAATCACCACAAAAAACACAAAAATCATTCCCAATAAATTGCTTAGATAAGCCGCAACAATAAAACAAAAAAAAACAATCACACTTACCTCATGCAGTCGTTCCTTCTCTTGCCGCCGGGACAGCTCTGACCGCCTGGTTTTTCAGGTGGGTTGTGTTATGTATGTACACCTGTAAATACCATGTCTAACCACCAGGGGGCTTATCCCCTGGAGTCCCAAGGGATCCCACAATCCCTTAGGAGCACCTGTATATAAGGAGGCCTCACAGACTGAAGAGGCACTCTGAGATCTGTAATAAAGGACTATGGTCACACCTTACTTTGAGCTTGCAGTATCTAGTCTGACTCTTTAATCAAGACATAACAACTGGCGACGAGATACAAATGACGAACCCCACCGCAACAATGCAGAGAACCGTGAGCATCCTGGAGAAATTTTCGGAGGGAGATGATTGGGAAACCTTCGTGGAGCAACTCGACCCATACTTTGTGGCCAATGAGCTGGAAAGAGAAACGAACGCTGCCAAATGAAGGCCGATACTGCTCACCCTTTGCGGGGCACGAACATATGGCCTCATGAAAAACCTGCTCGCTCCAGCAAAACCCACAGAAAAGTCATACGATGAGTTGCGCACACTGGTCCGGGAGCATCTAAACCCAAAGGAAAGTGTATCAGTTCTACACGTACAAGAGGTCAGAAGGCCAGGCAGTGGCGAGCTACGTCACCGAGCTATGGCGCCTTGCAGGACATTGCGAATTTGAAGGACACTTGGAGCACATGCTCAGGGACTTCTTTGTACTAGGCATTGGCCATGAAGTAATACTTCACAAACTTTTGACTGTAGAGACCCCAACCTTGAGTAAAGCCATAGCGATAGCCCAGGCGTTCATTGCCACCAGTGACAATACCAAACAAATTTCGCAGCACACGAGTGCTGCTGCAAGTACTGTGAACAAAAGTAATGTTGTTTTCGAATCGAAATGTACAGGGCAGGACTTGCACGCCTGCAGCTGCGTGTCTGCAGATGACTCAGAGTCCACCATCAAGGGTGGTGAATACAAGGCCATTAACACATTGTTGGCACTGCTGGGGTGATCATCGTTTCCATTCACGCTGCTTCAAAGGATAGGGCTGTGGCACAATGGGACACCTCCAACATATGTGCAGGCGAGCTGCAAATCCTGCTAATCCTGCAAACTACCATGTTGCAGAGGAGGACAGATCCACGGTGGATCACGACGAACAAGATCCTCGGACTGAGGAGGCAGAGGTATATGGGGTGCACACATTTACCACAAAGTTTCCCACGATAATGCTGAAGGTTGAATTAAATGGACTCCCGATGTCCATGGAGCTGGACACGGGCACAAGCCAGTCCATAATGAGCAAAAAGACTTTCGATAAATTGTGGTGCAGCAAGGCCTCAAGGCCAGTCCTGACTCCCATTCGTACTAAACTGAGAACGTACACAAAGGAATTGATTCCCG
The DNA here is from genome assembly GCF_044704955.1 of Pristiophorus japonicus. Taxonomy (NCBI): domain Eukaryota; kingdom Metazoa; phylum Chordata; class Chondrichthyes; family Pristiophoridae; genus Pristiophorus; species Pristiophorus japonicus. The sequence goes on along the minus strand of NC_091994.1, from coordinate 25,924,390 downwards.
TAATCGGCAGTGCTACCATAAAGGTCTCCTACGATCGAGCGGTGCACGAGTTACCACTCTGGGTGGTACCGGGCGATGGCCCCACGCTGTTCGGCAGGAGCTGGCTGGGAAAGATACGCTGGAACTGGGATGACGTCCAAGCGCTTTCGTCCATCGACGACACCTCATGTGCCAGGTCTAAACAAGTTCTCCTCGCTGTTCGAACCAGGCATCGGGAAGTTCCAAGGAGCAAAAGAGCAGATCCATTTGATTCTGGGGGCATGACCCACCCATCACAAGGCGAGAGCAGTACCTTACATGATGAGAGAGGGGTTGGAGATCGAACTGGACAGGCTGTAATGAGAGGGCATCATTTCGCCGATCGAATTCAATGAGTGGCAACCGACCCAGCGGTTGACCACGAAGAGGAACCCATCACCCGCAGCAGCCCAGCAGGATTCACCACCCCTAGCAGCCCAGCAAGGCCAGCTGCGCAGCAGCCCAACAAATGACTCACCAAAACCAGTATTTGCACCGAGACAATCAACCAGGGAAAGGAAGGCTCCAGATCGACTCATATTGTAAATAGTTACACTATTGACTTTGGGGGGGGGAGTGTAACAACACCATGTCTAACCACCAGAGGGCTTATCTCCTGGCGTCCCAAGGGATCCTACAATCCCTTGGGAGCACCTGTATATAAGGAGGCATCACAGGCTGGAGAGGCACTCTGAAATCTGTAATAAAGGACTACGGTCACACCTTACTTTGAGCTTGCAGTATCTAGTCTGACTCTTTATTCAAGACATAATAGGTTGGCTACGGGGCACTACTGGGTCTGCATGAAACAAATTTCGAGATCGGGACGATAACGGGGACATTGTACACCGACTCGACGCTCCCGGGCGGTACTGCTCTGCGCCGCCACAAAACCGGCACTAAAATTCCAGGCAGGGCGCTAGAAGCTGCCACCCGAGCAGAAATAATTTTCAGGTACATTACCTCCCCTCTGGGGCATTAATAGAGGCACAAGCCCAATGGAAATCCAGCCCATAGAATACAAAACTAGGAAGTTATGATGAACCTTGTATAAAACACTGGTTCGGCCTCAACTGCAGTATTGTATCCAATTCTGGGCACCGCACTATAGGAAGGATGTGAAGGCCTTAGACAGGGTGCAGAAAAGATTTATGAGAATGATTCCATGGATGAGGGAATTCATTAACGTGGATTGACTGGAGAAGATTGGGTTGTTCTCCTTGGAGCAGAGAGGAGATTTGATAAAGGTGTTCAAAATCATGCTGGGCCTGGACAGAGTAGATAGAGAGAAACTTTCCCATTGGCACAAGAGTCGAGAACCAGGGGATACAGATTGGCAAAAGAACCAAAGGCGAAATGAGGAGAAACTTATTTACGTAGCGAGTAGTTAGGATCTGGAATGTACTGCCTGAGAGGAGAATTGGATAAGTAGCTGAAGGAAAGAAATTTACAGGGCTACGGGGGAAGGGCGGAGGAGTGGATCTAGCTGAGGTGCTCTTGCAGAGAGCCGGCATGGGCTCGATGGGCCGAATGGCCTCCTTCTATGCTGTAACTATTCTATGATTCTATAATCTTGTGAGAGGAATGCTATAATGAACCTTGCATCCACACTCAAATTAAAATTGAACAGCTCATTTGCATGCTGAAAGGAAGATTCAAGTGCTTAGATAGGTCTCAATGTTGTTTTGTAAATTATGGTGGCCTGCTATGTCCTCCACAATTACACTCTTCGTTGTTGTGTATGCTTAAATAACTGACAAACTAACTTAACTGTGCTTTTATACAACCCAAAATGGTGTCCCAAACCGGCATGAACCAGAATGAATACAGCAACTGTGAATAGCACCCGCAGGGTCCTAATGCCCATCCTATGCGCTGTAACAAACAAATAGAGTATGAACACAACATTTGGAAAGGCCTGGGAATTGAGATTCTTTAGGAAGAGACCGAGCCAGAAGTTGAGCCCACTGAGACAGAGGAACTCAGACATGAGGAGGACACAACAGGATGCTGGGAGAGAGCACTTAAACTTTCAGCAACATCTGGTCATATTATAGCTATACAAGTTCTGTAGTAACCAGAGTGCTCCACGTAATTTAAAAGTACAACTCTCCAAAATATTCCATTCATCATTAAAGGCTGAAGTCAAATGAGGGCCTTAAGTTCACAAACATCTTTATCAGTTCAAGTGCAACTTCATGTTTTTAAACAGAAAAATCATGAACATCTTCAGAATAGTCCTGACAATTAAAATTGTGTAAGGGTTTGGAACGTTATAACGGAAAAGTCAATTAGACTCCCAACTGTGCACTACCATGGTGACTTTTCCATTTCTCCTCAATCCTATTTTAACACTTCTTCCAAGTGCTACCGAAGGGACTAGGGTATGAAATGTGGATCGCTGCTCCACTCAGTGTCGCTGAGTCCTGAAATGGACCTACCACAGACTGCTTCTCTGGTCTTGGAGTCTCCACAGCCATGGCTTGCTGCCTTTCATTCCATTTGAAGAACAATTGCACGGTGATCTCAGTAGTCCTACTAAGGATTGCAAGATGCTAGCAGAGCATCAAACTCAAATGAAGGCACATAAAAGCCTGTCTGCTTTTCAACTAGGCTTGGGATCAGAATATTGGTTGCCACTGATCTGCAGGAAAACAGACTTTAAGGAATTACCAATATCCCTTAACCCCCAAAGGAGAGCATCCCAAATACCCTTCAGACCCTCCAAAATGAGACTTTGAGAGATCTCAGTTTCTGGTAGCTAACGCTCTCCTCATTTTCTTCATTCCATCACCCAAGGTCTGACTGCTACCAGCCAAAGCCTGCACTTTGGAGGTGATGACTTACTTTAAGGCTACTGTGTTTGGTGGGACATAAGCAGAGATTCCTGCAGCTGCCACTAGCTCCAAGTTGCTCTGCATTGTTGCAAAGTCCACTCTTTGTTGCTGCAAAGTAGGGTATTGTATTCTGTTGGTAGTCCTGCCATTTGCTGTATATATTTGGATAGGCTTTGTTGTGCCTTCATATGAGTTCGATGCTCTGCTAGCATATTGTTTTCCATAGTAGGACCATTGAGATCATCGTCCAATTGCTCTTCAGCCAAGAGCCTAATCTCGACTCAGGAGCATCCTTCTCAACTCCCATAATCTATGGCTTCCATGTGCGTTGTGCAACACCCAATATCCACTTCTCATCTGGACCATCCATAACTCCCTCCGCCACCCCAAGTGACTTTATCTGGGTTGATAAGTGTAAATGAATTTCTGCTGGCTCTTCTGCTTTTAAAGGGCTAACCATTGGGTCAGTTTCACTCTCTGCTTCTTCTTCCCGGCCTCCGGTTCTGTGTAAAGAAATGCACTGAGTTTCCTGCTAGCCACGGTTTCCTTATGTAAGGGTTTCCTCAGAGTATGAGTATCAGAATTTTTCTTTTTGATCTTTGCAGATTAGCACTTGTTAGCACAATCCAACTGTGAATGTAGGTTTTCCCATGTCTCCGCTTCCTGTTACCTCATTGAGTGAGATCCTACTCTTTGAATTGCCTCCTTGTCCTGCTTGGTTAATGGGCTGATGTCTGCTGTTTCCCTTCCTGTAGCTTGTTATTCCCAGAAGTTATGTGCAATGTTTTCCTGTATGAGGACAAAATGGTTGTTACTTTCAGTCACAGCCTGCTTTATTTGATCACTTTTCTTGCTACGTGTGATGGAATCTGTACAATTCATTTAGTTGACAGGTTTATATCATTAAGTATGTTGCTATACTTTTTGGATTAATATTGGTCTATATTCTGTAAAGAAAGAATGAGCTTTTATTTATATAATGCCTTTCCAGTTCTCAGAATGTCCCAAAGTACTTTACAGCCAATACATTGCTTTTGAAGTGCTGTTTTGTTGTCAAACACACAAGCCAATCTGCACACAGCAAGGGTCTAAAACAACAATGAGATAAATAACCAGCTGGCTTGTTTTTGGAGGTATTGGTTGAGGCCAAGATACTGGGAGAAATCCTTGTTCTTCTTCAAATAGTGCCATTGGTTAACTTCTGTCCACCTGAGAGGCCAAACAGAGACTCCGTTTAATATTTCATTTGATAGCCAGTACTTTTGGCAATGCTGCTCGCCTGTGACACTGCACTGAAGGTTCAGCCTACATTATATACTCAAGTTCTGCAGTTGGGCCCTTAGCCTTAGACCTTCTGACTCAACGATGACAGTGCAACTACCAAGCCAAGAATGTTCTGCATCTAGTATTGAGCTGCAAAACTGATCGATGATATTGAGAAATGGTGAAACCAGACTGAAAGACAGACAAATGAAATGTGGCCTGTGCCCAAAGGACTATCGCAAGAGAAAATTAAATGATCGGGGAGATCGGTCATGGTCGTAAAGAAACAGGAAGTGCCTCTAAAGCTGGCCATAGTAGAAATATGATGGAAACATAATTATTTGGATGATAAAAGTTTCTCAATTAAAATGAGTGAGAAAAAAAGGAGACAAAGTAAGGAAGAAATTAATATCAGAAATAGAATATACAGGTACAAGGGCTGAAATTGATCAACTTACTGCCCACTGCCGCCGACATTGCTCTGCTCGAACCGCCTAATGCCACTTTCGACGTGGCCTGGAGCGGGCGGGAGGGGAGAGCCGCCGGGAAGCGCACACCGACGTCAGTGAATGGCCATTGCGCGTAAGTAGACTCCCGCCTGCCGAGACGCCAGATTGGTGCAGGCCTGAGTCGGCTGGAGTCAGCGGCAGGACGGTGGTGGACCACTGCGTGGAGGCTGCTCTGTCCTCAATGGTAGGTGTGAAGATCCTGTAAAAAAGGTAAGTGGAATGTTTTAAAATTATTTCTTTACAGGTACTTACCTGCATGGAGTCCCCTGAAGGTCCTCAGATGTTTCTTTTTTTTTGTTGATGATTTTTATTTTTAGGTCTTCGACCCTCCGTGGGCCCGACTCCACCATTGGCGGCACTTGGGTGGCAAGCACCTCTGCCGCCGAGAATGAGAGCTCCCGCCCGCTGCCGCCCAGATTGGTGGTGTACGTCGTTGATTTGCCGCCCGACGACCTTCGAGGGACCTCGGCGATGAACATCCCGCCTAAAGTACCGTCCGGTACCTTGGCGGTCATCGACGGCACTTTTGGCGGCACTTGGGCGGGTGGAGGCCTTTACCAAATTTGGCCCCCTTTTAAGGAGTGGAACAAGAAAAATGATGAAATCTTGCAAATGCAAAGAAATCAGAAAGACATTAGAACTACAAGCTAACGTATAATGGAAAATAGCAGACTGATTAGTTTAACAGACACTTGGCTCAAACCACAGAACTTCCCGGAGTTTCAGACTCCACGTTTTAAAGTATTCAGCAGAGATAAGGCAATTATGATCATAGTGGGGTAGCTTTACTCATTTGAGAGGGCTGTGATTGCAACCAAGCAAATGTACAGACCTATGATTAGAAAGAAGATGCTACATTAGGTCTAGTATTTAGCAGTGAGTCAAAAGTAGTTGGCTGTCTAAATGCTATGGGTATGAGTGATCATATTATTAGATTCGGTATTTCAGTAACCACAGAGGTTAAAATAGTAATATGAAAGGGAAGGTATCAATAATAAGGGTGAGAGATTAGGAATTCATAATTGGGAATGTATATACTAGGAAAACAATTTCAGAAAAATTAATTATTTTTAATAGAAAATCATAAGGGATATAATGATAATATAAATATTATGAAGGAATAGGAATGTGGTAAAAGGGATGGCTAAATAGGGAATATAAAGTTTAAAGGATAAGGGAAATGCATTAAATGATATATAAATAACAAGGGATTGGAAATAATTGGCTCAGGTAGGAAAGTGATTTATGGAATAATGAGATGATAATTCGGAAGGAAAGAGAAATTTAAAAAATAAAGTATTCCTATCAGAAGAAAAACCATGTTAGTTACTTGAACATTAGCTTGGAAATGTCTGTCAGGAGAAAAATGAAGTGGCTCAGAGTGAGACTCTCCACTAATTCAATGCATCACCTCTGTTAGCTGAACCCTAACTACAGAAATGTATCCTCCAAAAAGGAATCAAATATGTTGGTTGCGATTTCCCCAACCTTAGCCGGTCTGTGGCGGAGGGACCTGATCTTGCTGCTGGCTCCAGCCAGCTGCCCAAAATGAATTTACATTGATTGGGCTTGTTAAACCTGCCCAGCGGGTTTCCCGGCCAATTGAAGAAAGCGGGTCTGATGACATAATTCGATGACGCACCATCAGCTGGTTCCCTTAGTTTGATATTTGTGCTCATCGAATCATAGAAATTTACTTCACGGAAGGAGGCCATTTCGGCCCATCGTGTCCGTGTTGGCCGATCAAGAGGTATCCAGCCTTATCCCACTTTCCAGCTCTTGGTGTGTAGCCCTGTAGGTTACGGCACTTCAAGTGCACATCCAAGTATTTTTTAAATGTGGTGAAGCTTTCTGCTTCTACCACCCTTTCAGGCAGTAAGTTCTAGACCCCCACCAGCCTCTGGGTGAAGAAATTTCCCCTCATATCTCCTCTAAACCTCTCCCCAATTACTTTAAATCTATGCCCCCTGGTTGTTGACCCCCCTGCCAAGAGAAACAGATCCTTCCTATCCACTCTATCCAGGCCTCTCATTATTTTATACACCTCAATCAGGTCTCCCCTCAGTCTCCTCTGTTCCAAAGAAAACAGACCCAGCATCTACAATCTTTCCTCATAGCCAACATTCTCCAGTCCAGGCAACATTCTTGTAAATCTCATCTGCACCCTTTCCAGTGCAATCACATCTTTCCTGTAATGTGGTGACCAGAACTACACACAGTACTCCAGCTGCAGCCTAAACAGTGTTTTATACAGCTCAAGCATAACGTACTTGCTCTTGTATTCCATGCCTGAACTAATAAAGGCAAGTATTCCATATGCCTTCTTAACCACCTTAACTACTACCTTCAGGGATCTGTGGACCTGTACTCCAAGGTCCCTTTGTTCCTCGACACTTTTCAGTGTCGTACTATTACATGTGTATTCCCTTGCCTTATTAGACTTCCCCAAATGCATTACCTCACACTTATCTGGATTGAATTCCATTTGCCACTGTTCTGCCCACCTGACCAGTACATTGATGACTTCCTGCAGTCCACAGCTTTTTTCTTCATTATCAACCACACAGCCTATTTTAGTGTCATCTGAAACTTCTTAATCATACCCCCAACATTCAAGTTCAAGTCATTGATATATACCACAAAAAGCAAGGGACCCAGCACTGAGCCCTGCGGAACCCCACTGGATACAGCCTTCCAGTCACAAAAACACCCATCAACCATTACCCTTTGCTTCCTGCCTCTGAGCCAATTTTGGATCCAACTTGCCACTTTGCCCTGGATCCCATGGGCTTTACTTTCATGACCAGTCTGCTATATGGAACCTTATCAAAATCTTTGCTAAAATCCATATACAGTACATCATACATACTACCCTCATCGACCCCCCTGGTTACCTCCTCGAAAAATTCAATCAAGTTAGTTCGATACAACCTTCCCTTAAGAAATCCATGTTGACTGTCCTTGATTAATCCATGTCCTTCCAAATGAAGATTTATCCTGTCCCTCAGGACTTTTTCCAATAATTTTCCCACCACTGAGGTTAGGCTGACTGGCCTGTAATTACTTGGTCTATCCCTTTCTCCCTTTTTAAAAAAGGTACAACATTAGCAGTCCTCCAGTCCTCTGGCACCACACCTGTAGCCAGAGAGGACTGGAAAATGATGGTCAGAGCCTCTGTTATTTCCTCTTTTGCTTCTCTTAAAAGCCTGGCATACATTTCATCCGGGCCTGGGGATTTATCTACTTTCAAAGCTGCTAAGCCCTTTAATATTTCCTCTCTCACTATGTTTATCTCGTCTGATATTTCACACTCCTCCTCCGTCATTGCAAAGTCTGCATCACCCCGCTCTCGTGAAAACAGATGCAAAGTATTCATTAAGAATCATACCCACATCTTCTGCCTCCACACACAGATTTCCTTTATTGTCTCTAATAGCCCCCACTCTTTCTCTAGTTATCCTCTTGCTCTTAATGTATTTATAAAACATCTTTGGGTTTCCTCTGATTTTACTTGCCAACATTTTTTCATGCTCTCTGTTTGCTTTCCTGATATCTTTTTTAATTGCCCCCTTGCACTTCTTATACTCCTCTAGAGTTCTCGGTATCTGTTATAAGCTTCCTTTTTATTCTTTATTTTACCCTGTCTGTCCCTTGACATCCAGGGGGCTTTAGATTTGTTAGCCCCACCCTTTCTTTTTAAGGGAACATACTTGTTCTTTACCTTCGGGATTTCCTCCTTGAATACCTCCCATGGCTCTGACGCTGATTTACCATCAAGTATCTGTTTCCAGTCCATCGTGGCCAAATAAAATCTCAGCCCAGTAAAATTGGCTTTACCCCAATTGAGAACTTTTTTTCCTGGTCCACCTTTGTCCTTTTCCATAATTACCCTAAATCTTACTGAATTATGATCACTAGCACCAAAATGCTCTCCCACTAATACCCCTTCCACCTGCCTCTCTTCATTGCCCTAAACCCATCCAGAACCGTCCGTTGGGCTTATTACATACTGACTAAAGAAGTTCTCCTGAATGCATTTTAGGAATTTCATGCCCTCTGGACCATTCACATAAATTTTTTCCCAGTTAATATTAGGGTAGTTGAAATCCCCCACTATTACAGCTCTATAGTTTTTGCACTGCGCAGCAATTTGCCCACATATTTGTTCTTCTATCTCCCTCTGACTGTTTGGGGTCTATAGTCCACTCCCAGTAGTGTGATCACCCCGTTTTTGTTCTTCAGTTCAACCCATATGGCTTTGTTTGATGATCCCTCTAACATATCACCCCTTCTCACAGCTGTAATTGTTTCTTTAATCAATACTGCAGCCCCTCTCCTTTTTTCCCCCTCTCTCTATCCCGTCTGAAAACCCTGTAACCAGGAATGTTGAGCTGCCATACCTGCCCTTCTTTCAGCCATGTCTCAGTAATAGCTATAATATCGTACTCTCAAGCATCTATCTGTGCTCTCAGCTCATCTGCTGTCAGTGTTCTACAGCATTGAGGTGCTGCAAACACTGACAGAGGTGGACAGAGGTGCACGGCTGCACCCAGGCTCTCCCATGACTCCCCCCCATATGCTTATGGAGGGAGTCACAGCTCTCAGGGAGGTTCTTTTCCCTTCCCATGAGCGGAACGGAGCTCCCCAGGAGACCAATGCAGCCTGGTTGCACACTGCACAAGAGGGCCCTCCGCGTAGCGCTGGAAATTAGGGTTACCGCCCCCGAGAGGAAGTGGAGTGTGCGGCATTGTGCTCCGCTTCCTCTCGGGGGCGATAACCCTAATTTCGCTGCCGGGATGTGACCTCTGGCCCGTGGCGCAGGAAGTCCCGCCTTCCTCGGTTACCGCCCAAATATTTCCCCCAGAGTTCCTTTGAAACATTTTAGTCCCAGTAAAATATCGTTGATTATTTGATGGAGTATTTTTTTAGGTTATTTCATTTCTGTTCTCCCTCTTCTTAGGTCTTCTTGTCCTCCCGTGAGGAGTCAGGAAGGCACCTACCGCCTGCCACCAACCCCCCACTCCCCCCACCAGGGGTCTGCCAGTGCTACTCTGTAATCCAACTGCTTGGAGATGTTTGAGCGCATACGTCCACTCATATATCCTCTGTTGTTATTGTAAGTAGTGTAGACGGGTGCATAAAATTTCAAAGAGACATTGATGGATTAAGTGAGTGGACGAAAGTGTGGCAGATGGATTTTAGCGCAATGTTCCCGCTAAGTTGCTCAGCCATGCAGCATTCTGCAGGTCCTGCGCAGGCCATTCACCGGCTTCTAAATGGAAACAAACCATGCATGCGCGAAAATGTGAATAGGCTGTGCAGTCACTTAAAGGATCGTGCATGAAAAACAATTGGAGGGAGTATTGAATTGGACCAAAAAAGGATAGATCCAAGTATTATTTCAATGGTGAAAAGCTAGGAACAGTGGAGGTCTAAAGAGGTTTGGGGTCCATGCACACAGATCACTAAAATTTAGTGGTCAGGTACAAAAAAATAATCAAAAAGACTAATGGAATATTCATCTTCATAACTAAAGGGCTAGAATATAAAGGGGAGTAAGTTTTGCTACAGTTGTACAAAGCCCTGGTTAGACCATATCTGGAGTACAGTGTACAGTTCTCAGCACCATGCCTTGGAAAGGATATATTGGCCTAAGAAGGAGTGCAGTGCAGATTCACCAGTATGTTACCAGGGCTCCAAGGGTTAGATTATGAGGAGAGGTTACATAAACTAGACTTGTATTCCCTACAATATAGAAGGTTAAAGGGTGAATTGATTGAGTTTTTAGGATTTTCAAAGGAATTGATAGGGTAGATAGAGAGAAACTTCTTCCGCTAATGGGGCAAGTCTAGGACAAGGAGACATAACCTAAAAATCAGAGCCAGACCGTTCAGGAAAGAAGTTAGGAAACACACAAAGGGTGGTAGAAGTGTGGAACTCTCTTCCACAAAAAGCAACAGATGATAGCTCAATCAATAATTTCAAATCTGCAATCGATAGATTTTTATTAAGGGTATAAAAGGAAATGGAGCCAAGGCAGGTGGATGGAGTTAAAGTATAGATCAGCCATGATCTCATTGAATGCTGGAATGGGGTTGATGGGCTGAATGGCCTACTCCTGTTCCCAATTTTCCACATGGCCAATTTTTGGCACAGTTGTAGAGCTACTCCTGACTTTTTAGTGGCCAACTGCGGCAAAAAAAAAGTTGCAAGTTTCGCTGGCATAAACTTTAACTTTGGAGCGGCGCAGATTGTCCTTAAGTTCTGTGGATGGAGCTTAAGGTCTACGCCGAAAAACTGAGGTTGCCAGGGTAACGAAGGACGTTGAATTTATCCTGCAGTCTCATTGCTGATTTTTCTCTCCCCACGAACTTCTATTTTCATGACAGGTGTAAGCATTCCAAGAGCCTAATTTTTAAAAATTGATTTGTCTCTTTGTAAACTCAACCATGACTCCGTGATAGCTCCCCACCCTGGTGCCTCTTCTATCCCAGGCCAAAATTCCCCTGCCCCCCGCCCTCCCCCCCCCCAGTGCTGGCCGCTTCTATTCCGGGCCGAAAGGCCACCTGCACCCAGTGCCATGTCTTCAACTACACTAAAACAATGGCATCTTCTCTGCACTGATTCTCTTAAGTGCAGGTAAGGTTTTTCAGAATGGTGCACTGTGCTGTGCAAACTTGCTTAAATGGCCAGAAATGGGCAGCCGGCACCCCCAGTGACGTCAAAAAATCGGGAACTAAAATAATTGGCCGTAAGTAGTTTAAGATGGTGCAGAAACTTTGGCAAAACTTGCAGATTTTAGTCTGCTCCAAAAAAACAGCCTATTCCAAAAAAAAAGGCGCAGAATGGTGGCAAAAGTTCAGCCCATAATATGTTCCTATGATCCTCCTCTCACCTTGTGTGAAGTGACTAACACACCCATAACTTTTAAAGCTTGATTCAGATCATGGTTGTTAATAAAGAGAAAAACTAGCTCCCATGATGACTTAGTGGATTTGTGTACTGACTGGCATAGTACTGAAAGATCTGACTTTCAATGCCAGGTGAGTTCAGTGAGCGAGGGCAGAGGTTGGGGTACTACAATTACAAGCCAGAGTTTTCGCTTATAATTATTATCCAGCGACTCCTGCTGGAATGTGTACATGATGAATGCAGGCAGGATCAGGCCCGTTTGTGATGCTCTCACAGTTGAATTGCCTGTTGACATTCATACATGAAGAATGGCAAAATGGAGAAGGTACTGAGTGATGGCTGGTGCTTTGGAATCGCACCCCAGTGGTGCCTTCAGAAAAAGGAGAAACAGGAAAAATAAAGACTAAAGTCTATATTATTACAAATAATTACATTTATAACTTGTTTTTCATAACTTAGTAATTGAAATGTCTGTATTTGGGTACCTTCAAGTTGGCCTTGTTTTTACAGCTGGTAGTTTTTGTAATAATAAGCTGCAGTTCCTTTTGTAAATTATATCATGAAAACTCATCACAAAAAAGCTATAGGTAATACCAATGATCATTTGTATCCGAGATTCTCATTACCCAGAGCCCAGCAGATCCACCTGCAGTTTGCGTAAACCAAGTCACAAATGTAATGTTTCTGACTGAAACTAAGCACAATTTTTGAATGTCATTGGTATGAGCAATCTGCAAGGAAATGTTATGCATAGAATGCAAATTATACTACGCTCTGTTAGAAATATCAGAACATCAAATTCAAAATGCTCCAAAAATAACACACTTTAATTAACCCATGAATTGCAGTAGTACTAGAGGAGCAACATGCTGTGCTATGATAATGACTGAATTTTGGTTTGAACCAATTCACCACTTGAAAACCCAATTTATGTTGTGGTGATGTGTATAAGAATAAAAGTGTTTAGTAATGACAAAATTGATTCTGTATATATATAAATATTAAAAGTGTAGATTATACGGAAAGGCTGCAGTGTTGAAACAAAATGGATAACTTCCCCAAGTTCATGTCTCCATGGCTTTGAAACTCATCAAACTAGAAAAGGTGTTAATTGGAAAACTATTAACCTAATCAAGGAGTAGCGCCGGCCCTCCAGACAGACACATGTGTGAGGAGAACCAATAAGGAACTGCCCTGGAACCAAGACCCAATCCTGGGGTTTTCTGAGAAACAATGGACTTAAGGGACTTCTCGCCTGAGCACACGGCTAGCCGTCCTTTCAAAAGCAGCCGAAACAGCAGGCCATGTGCTCAGCCAGCCAGCCAGAAGAAAGTGACGTATACCTGTTTATACATCATTATTGTAACATTGTATCTGTTGTAACTAAGTCGATCCGTAGGATAGCTGACGACTGCTGATAAATGTGCATGTGTGTGTGTTTAATGAACGATTCCAAATTGTTTTGAAAGAATCGGTCTTGCTGTCAATTTAATGCCAGAGATTTAGAAATCTTACACGTGAGTAATTTATTGGGAATGTTTTGTTGTTTTTTTCTCAGATTTTTTTTCCCCCAAGGCCTCTGTTAGGTCTCTCCGAGGCCGACTGCTTAACTCGGGATTTTCATTTGCTCAGCCGGCCTAGTGCCCTAAAAGAGATGTGCAACATCTCTCTTAGCACTACGTTGACCATACTGAAAGCTATCTTGTCAGTGGCCCAGGGAGCCTGATGTATGAGGATGAAATAAGTTGCCTGCAGTATTGTAGGAGTTAAAAGTTATTCCAAATTTTAATTCTTTCTACTTTCCCTGCATATCTTACAGAACTTTCTTAACTTCCACCAATGCTGCTGCATAACTAGCTGCTACAAGGTGCAGGTAATGACCTAAGATGATCTGACTCCTCAATAACAACTCCTCCAAAGAGACAGTTTGGACGTCAAGTGGCTCAGTGGGTAGCACACTCACCTCAAAGTCAGAAGGTTGTGGGTTCAAGTCCCACTCCAGGGACTTAAACACAAAAGTCTTGGCTGACACTCCAGCGCAGTGCTGAGGGAATGCTACATTGTTGGCGGTGCTGTTTTTTGTATGAGATGTTAAACCGAGGCCCAGTCTGCTCTCTCGGGTGGACATAAAGGATCCCATGGCACTATTTTGAAGAAGAGCAGGGAGGGGAGCTATCAGTTTATCTGGTCATTATCACATTACTGTTTGTGGAAGCTTGCTTGTGCGCAAATTGGCTGCCATGTTTCCTACATTACACCAGTAACTACATTGCAAAAGTACTTCATTGATTGTAAAGCGCTTTGCGATGTACAGTGGTCATGAAAGGCTCTATATAAATGCAAGTCTTTCTTTCTTTTTTTCACAAACTACCTGAGATTTTGCTCAAATTTCCTGCAACAAATTGATTGAGACCAAGAGAATGGGGAAGACATTGCGGTGGAAGTTCGGTCGCGCCTCTGTTGCGGTGTTAATCCATCAGCTGGGCCCTGAGTTTGTGTTTCCAGTCAGTCTGAAGGCACCTTTCCTCGAGGGCTCTTTCAGCGATGGTCAGAATGTAGGCGGTGCAGAACAAAGGTAAACAAAGTATTATTTTTAAATTATCGTTGGTAATTTTATGCACAGAATAAATAGGATGAGAGCATTAATGAATTGCAAAGGGTAAAAATGGCATGAAGGTGCCCGTAAACCATAAAAATAGTATGAGATTATAACAAGGAAGAAAGAACGAAAAACTTGCACTGAAGCAACCCCGATGTCTCAAATTCAGGGCCTAGAAATTGGGCTCCTTAGCGCCTCCCATTATCACCTCTGGGGGGCGGTAACGGGGCACGAACCACTCACCGACCGGGCGCGGCGAGATAAAAGACACCCGCTAACTTTGGCGGGAGGCTTGCGGTGGCGGTAAGACGTTGCATCCTGATCCCCTTCGCCCAGAAATTGTGATGTCATCGGCGTGCGCATTGCCCTGATAGCGCCCTGGACCTGAACTTTTGTTCTGCCCCCTGCAGCATCGCCGGGCGACAACACCGACAGCTGCAGGAGGCGTCCATCGGAAGGCCGGGCGCTTTGGGGGTGAAAGTTAAAGGCGAGGTGACCCGAGGCAAACACAAAGTTCTCAAAAATGGCGTTTCTCATTTTTTTAGGCTGCGATCGATTAGCCCGGCACCCTGCTGTCGTGCATCGGGCAGATCGGACCAGGTCGCAGCTGCCGTTGGGGACCAGCTCACTTGTCCCAATGCAGAGCCTGCAGCGATGGCCCTTCCCTTTAAGGGAGGGAAGGAGCCTTGGATCGTGGCCCAGTGTGCAGCGCTGCCACTACCGCCCACCCTGTGTCCTCTACCGCTTGATTTAGCACTCCACTTCCTTCCTTGAGCGCAAACATCGGATTTTTTAAAAGTTGAAAGTCATTAGCGCCTGGTACTAATTTTTTCAACCAAACGGTGTGCTCCCGGAGTCTTGTTAAACATTTCAGGATGAGATGAGGCAGAACAACAACAAAATGTTATGTTAATGGAAGGGAGGCAATATCAGGGTT
Source organism: Pristiophorus japonicus (assembly GCF_044704955.1). NCBI lineage: Eukaryota > Metazoa > Chordata > Chondrichthyes > Pristiophoridae > Pristiophorus > Pristiophorus japonicus. Next base: position 25,909,315 of record NC_091994.1, on the reverse strand, counting down.
AGTATATAGAGCATTGGTATATTACATGGGAATAAATTAAATCTGGAGTGAAAGTAATAAAAATAGAAAAACAAGAGGGAGGAAGAGAGGGGAGAAAGAAAACCAGCCAAATCCGGCTCCTTAGCCCCCGTTGTTTTGATGCTACGAGTGTTGTTTTGGCTCCAAAATGGCACCTGCAGTGCACGCACATTTCTGGTGCGAGTTACACTGGATGCCATATTGGTTAGCGCGTGTGCAATGAGTGCCCATCGGAAGTATGCAGAGTAGGCAGATCATGATATCAATCAGCTTGCAGTGCTGATTCGATGCCAGTGCGGCCGTTTTCAAGCTCAACTCTCCAGCTAACGTCCTCTCTTAAGCTCGCACAGCTGAACACGCGTTCAGCAGGAGGAAGGCCCTCCCACCAGTGCTATTTAAAGGGATCATCAACTCCTTTCAGATTAGTTGCTGTTTAGTTTCTACAGCCTGCTGCTACGACGGTACAAGTCTTTGGTGCTTTCTAGAGTTCTTTAAAGTTGCTAAAGTCTGCAGGGAGTGGTGTGGGAGCTGCTGAAGGACCTTCTCCTGAGCGCAAGGCTTCTGCACAAACATGTTGGTCCCAGACACTAGTTGGCATTCCCCTTGGAATACAGAATGACCTGGCGAATGAACAGAGGGCAGGCAGAACAGGACAAACTGCTGGTAGAAGGAGGCGGAGGAGGGGGAGAACGCTCTCAACAGGAGGTCCTATCCGGCCAGGGTATTCAGGGAACAATTCATTCGCCTAGCTGAACTTCAGTGAGGAACAATGTGTCTGGCCGACCTCACTGAAATCTGCCCCCTGCTGTAGCCACAGCTGCAGCCTCAGAGCAGGGCGAGGACCGCAGTGCCGGTGGCTGTGAAGGTGACCGTGGCCATGGACTTTGATGCCTCAGGCTTCTTCCAGGCTGCAGCAGGAGATATTTGCAACATCTCCTAGTTTGCCGTCCACTGTTGCATAAGGGACGTGAAGCTCTGTATCCCAAGATAGCTGATTACGTTTCATTCTCTCGCGCCAGAGAGCAGCAGGTGTGGAGCGAGCACATGGCTTTGCGAGGATTGGCATCGGCATTTGAGCCACCACGACAAACCGGGGGGGTGCCTACTGGGCGACAAGGACCATCCGTTGACCACATGGCTGATGCACACATGGGAAGCACGCATACAACAAAAGCCATGCTGCCACACAAAATGCCGTAGAGCACACTATTGGTATGCTGAAGCAACGCTTCCACTGCCTGGCCCGCCCTGGAGGAGCCCTGCAGTGCTCGGCACAGCGGGTGTCAAGATTCATGGTGGTCTGCTGCATGCTGCACACCCTCGCCATCCTGAGGGCACTGCCCTTGTCACTAACTATACAGGGAGCACCTGAGGAGCAGGAGGAGGAAGAGGAAGAGAAAGAGAAGAGGAAGTGAGAAGGGCAACCTAGCCAGCCCCTTTCTGGCCAGGCTGTCCGTGAACGACTCATCTGACTGCGATACCAGTAAACGCAGCCCCAATTCCACATTGAGCAATAGTCCCCACCTTCCCTTCCCTCTGTCACTGACCATCACAGCGTCTGCTTGGCCACAATGCAAATATAAAAGCCAATACAAAATAAACTTTCCAAACCAAGTTTATAAATCAAGCCATAACATATTTCATACAAATGTCAACTAATCACCCTTGTGCGTTCCCTCAGTGCCTGTTTTCCGTATGCCTGGGTCTGTCCGAGTGCCCCTGCGCAGTGTTACCCCAGTAGCTGCAGCATGGCTGGTGGAAGGCTGCTGACTTTCGGTGGGGGAGACTGTAGATGGCCTTGGAGGACGACCTCGAGCAGCTCTGGGTCTAGAAGGCCTGGTTACGGACGGCAACATTTCGGCATGGTCGGCAGCAGTCTGGGCTAGCTGGTTGACCGGCAGCAGCAAGGGCACTGGCGGAGTGGCAGCGGTCGGAGGACAAATGCTGTCATTCTGTGAGAGGACAGCAGGTTCGTGCTCCCGGCAGCCACGGTGGCACCTCAACAATCCTAGTAATCTGCTGGAGGACACTCTGCAAGCCCTTCTAAACACTGGCATCTCTAGTCATGATAGCAGCAGTCTGAGCCGGTGTGGCAGCAAGCTGACCCTGCATAAGAATATTCTGAGCTTCCACTACAGCACCCAGACATTGGGTGGCTGCTGCTTGTGCTGCAATGGAATCTGAGACATCATCGGCAGTACCTCGATTTGAGGATGACTTGCTTCCACGGCAAAAAGTTCACATAAAGGACCTAATATTCCAGGTCAAGAACTAAATCTTGAAGGGTGGAATATGCCTGTGTGTGGAATTTTTTTAACGTGTGGTGGCCGTTGCACACCAGCCACCACACAGGCTTGACAGAGCTAGGTCTTGGTCCAGTGGCAAGGAAGCTGAGACATGGGCCATCAGACGTTGCGTCATCGTTGGATCCACAAGTGTGCTAAGGGAGTTGGCCATCTCTTCCACGCTAGAAAGGACGGGTTCCAAGCTCTGCGCAAAGCCCTGTGCCACATTGGTGCTGGACTCCTCCATGCTCCTTGACATTGCACGCAGGCTTTCGAGCAGACCTGCCATTGCACCAAGCATTTAATTGTGCATACCTATCGGCCTTCTCCTGTAGCCCATGCCATCGAAGTGCACACCTGAGGCCTCTGCAGCAGAAGCCGTGTGTGACCTCACCCCGCGGCGGAGCAGGCACGAGGGGCCAAATAGCCTACTCCTGCTCCTATTTCTTATGTTCTTATGCAGATCCCGCGTCTAAGCTATCCTCTAACGTACGCGGAGTGTCAGTATCTGAGCTGGTGGCTGCGAGTGTGAAATTGAGTGACAGTGTTTTTGCCTCACTACTGTCTTCTTCCTCTTCCACCTCTTGATATTCCAACACTGCCTGGCCAGGTTGCAGTTCTTGAGTATCTGAAAGAAGAAAAGCGCAAGAACAGGATTTGTTATGTATAGAAGAACTGCACGAGGCTGAGTACTGTGAGCTAAACTTAGTGTGACCTTAGTCTTCTTTATTACAACTCCTGAATGCCTAAACAACATGGCAGCCAATCTTTTATACTGGCCTTGCACTGAGTGCAGGTGACCATTAGGACTCCAACAGTCACGCCCTCTGGTGGCAAGTATTACATAGTTACATACATAACATCACTCCCCCCGCAAAGCTCGGTGCAACTTATTTACAAGTTGAGGCGATCCGAAGCCCTTCATTCCCTGATTGATTTTCTATGTTCAAATCCTGGCGTCTGTGAGTTGGTCGGACCATTGCTGCACTGCACCGCGGCTGGTCTGACCGGACTGTCAGGAACAGTGGGTTCATCCTGGTGATTGACGGCGAGGTTGATTGCTGGTTGGGTGTGTGTTGGTGGATCATTGATAGTGATGTAGAAACATAGAAGCATAGAAAATAGGTACAGGAGTAGGCCATTCTGCCCTTCTAGCCTGCACCGCCATTCAATGAGTTCATGGCTGAACATGCAACTTCAGTACCCCCTTCCTACTTTCTCGCCATACCCCTTGATCCCCCGAGTAGTAAGGACTTCATCTAACTCCCTTTTGAATATATTTAGTGAATTGGCCTCAACTACTTTCTGTGGTAGAGAGTTCCACAGGTTCACCACTCTCTGGGTGAAGAAGTTTCTCCTCATCTCAGTCCTAAATGGCTTACTCCTTATCCTTAGACTGTGACCCCTGGGACTGGACTTCCCCAACATTGGGAACATTCTTCCTGCATCTAACCTGTCTAACCCCGTCAGAATTTTAAATGTTTCTATGAGGTCCCCTCTCATTCTTCTGAACTCCAGTGAATACAAGCCCAGTTGATCCAGTCTTTCTTGATAGGTCAGTCCCGCCATCCCGGGAATCAGTCTGGTGAACCTTCGCTGCACTCCTTCAATAGCAAGAATGTCCTTCCTCAAGTTAGGAGACCAAAACTGTACACAATACTCCAGGTGTGGCCTCACCAAGGCCCTGTACAACTGTAGCAACACCTCCCTGCCCCTGTACTCAAATCCCCTCGCTATGAAGGCCAACATGCCATTTGCTTTCTTAACCGCCTGCTGTACCTGCATGCCAACCTTCAATGACTGATGTACCATGACACCCAGGTCTCGTTGCACCTCCCCTTTTCCTAATCTGTCACCATTCAGATAATAGTCTGTCTCTCTGTTTTTACCACCAAAGTGGATAACCTCACATTTATCCACATTATACTTCATCTGCCATGCATTTGCCCACTCACCTAACCTATCCAAGTCACTCTGCAGCCTCATAGCATAGCATCCTCCTCGCAGCTCACACTGCCACCCAACTTAGTGTCATCTGCAAATTTGGAGATACTACATTTAATCCCCTCGTCTAAATCATTAATGTACAATGTACAATGTAAACAGCTGGGGCCCCAGCACAGAACCTTGCGGTACCCCACTAGTCACTGCCTGTCTTCTTCAAATCGTTCCTGGTTGTCAGTAAATCGCAATTTGGTCTGATCTAAATGCTTTCTGCATGTTTGGTCATTTAACAGTTTGATTATAAACACACTATTCTCTTCCTTGTCCAAAACAGTGCCAGCAACCCACTTGGGACCATGACCGTAAATCAGGACAAACACAGGGTCGTTAACATCAATGTCACGTGAAACAGCCGCGCGATCGTGGTACATGTTCTGCCGATGTTGCCGGATTTCCACGTGATCATTGAGATCCGGGTGGACTAGGGAGAGCCTGGTTTTGAGGGCTCTCTTCATTAACAATTCTGCCGGGGGAAACCGGTGAGCGAGTTGGGTCGCGTCCGGTAACTGAGCTTAAATGGAGCAGACCTGACATGCTTGATGCCATTACGGGACATAAACTCGTTGAATTCCGAGCTGGTGAAACATGGTCCATTGTCGCTGACAAGAACGTCGGGCAAGCCATGGGTGGCGAACATGGCCCGGAGGCTTTCAATGGTGGCTGTGGATGTGCTGGATGGCATGATTATGCATTCAATCCATTTGGAGTAAGCATCCATTACTACTAAAAACATCTTTCCTAGAAAGGGGCTGGCAAAATCTACGTGGATCCTGGACCACTGTTTGGAGGGCCATGACCACAGACTCAGTTGAGCCTCCCTTAGTACATTGCACAGTTGCGAGCAAGTGTTGCACTGTTGCACGCATGACTTCAAGTCCGAGTCAATGCCGGGCCACCAACCATGCAACCCGGCAATTGCCTTCATCATGACAATGCCTGGGTGGGTACTGTGTAGGTCATGTATAAACGTTTCTCTGCCTTTTTTGGCAAAGCCATGCGATTACCCCATAAGAGACAATCTGACTGGATGGACATTTCATCTTTGCGTCGGTGAAATAGCTTAATTTCGTCTAGCATTTCCCTGGGAATGGCCGACCAGTTCCCATTTAGGATGCAACTCTTTACTAATGATAACACAGGATCCTGGCTGGTCCAGATCTTGATCTGGCGAGCCGTGACGGGTGACCCCTCACTCTCAAAAGCATCCATGACCAGTAGCAAGTCTGTGGGCTGCGCCATTTCAATCCCGGTGGTGGGTAATGGTAGCCGGTTGAGAGCATCGGCACAGTTTTCAGTGCCTGGTCTGTGGCGGATAACATAGACATAAGCGGATAATGTTAGTGCTCATCTTTGGATGCGGGATGAAGCATTGGTGTTTATACCTTTGCTCTCTGAAAACAGTAAAATGAGCGGCTTGTGGTCAGTTTCAAGCTCAAACCAAAGTCCAAATAGGTATTGGTGCATTTTCTTAACCCATATACACATTCTAACGCCTCTCTCTCGACCATACTATAGGCTCTCTCAGCCTTAGACAGACTTCTAGACGCGTATGCAACCGGTTGGAGGTTGCCCGATACATTGGCTTGCTTAACACACAGCCGACCCCGTACGTTTATATGGGTCATAGTGTACAAGTAACTTATTTGAACATAGCAGGTTCCTGGCCTTCTCAAAGGCTGTGTCTTGAGATTTGCCCCAAACCCAGTCGTCACCCTTACGTAGCAACATGTGCAAAGGCTCAACCCGGGTAGAAAGTTACCAAAATAGTTGAGAAGTCCCAGGAATGAACGCAGCTCCGTCACATTCTGTGGTCTGGGTGCGTCCTTGATGGCCTCTGTCTTTGAGTCTGTGGGCTTGATGCCGTCTGCTGCAATCTTTCTCCTCAAAAATTCGACTTCTGCCACCAGGAAAACATACTTGGAGCATTTCAGCCTAGTCCCATTCTGTCTAGGCGACTTAGAACCTCTTCCAGGTTGTGTAGGTGTTTGATGGTGTCACGACCGTTGATCAGGATGTCGTCTTGAAAGACAACGGTGTGCGGAACAGATTTCAGCAAACTCTCCATGTTTCTCTGGAAAATGGCTGCAGCTGAGCGAATCCCGAAAGGGCACCTGTGGTATATAAACAGTCCTTTGTGTGTGTTGATGCACGTCGGTCTTTTCGAAGATTCAGCCAGCTCTTGTGTCATGTAGGCGGAGGTTAGATCCAACTTGGTGAACGACTTCCCCCCCGCTAACGTTGCAAACAGGTCATACGCCTTGGGCAGCGGGTACTGGTCCTATAGTGAGACTTGGTTAATTGTTACCTTGTAGTCTCTGCAGATTCTGACCGTGCCATCGCTTTTCAACACCGGAACAATTGGACTGGCCCACTCGTTGAACTCAACTGACGATATGATTCCTTCGCGTCGGTGTCTGTCCAGTTCGATCTCGACTTTCTCCCTCATCATGTACGGAACCACCCGAGCCTTGTGATGGATGGGCCGTGCATCGGGGCCTAGATTTGTCTGTACCTTGGCGCCTGTGAAGTTGCCAATGCCTGGTTCGAATATCGAGGGAAACTTGCTCAGCACTTGAGCACACGAGGTGTCATCCACTGAAGATAGTGCTTTGATGTCGTTCCAATTCCATCTAATCTTTTCTAGCCAGCTTCTGCCGATCAGCGTTGGGCCATTGCCTGGAACAATCCACAATGATAGGTCATGCACAGCTCCATCATACGATACCTTCACTGCTGCACTTCCAATGACTGGTATGAGCTCTTTGGTGTAGGTACGCAGCTTTGCATTAATCGGGCTCAGTTTGGGCCTTTGTGCCTTATTGCCCCACAGCTTCTCGAACACCTTCTGGCTCATTATTGACTGACTTGCACCCGTGTCCAACTCCATGGATACTGGAACTCCATTTAATTTGACTTTCAGCATTATAGGAGGGCTCTTGGTGGTGAAGGTATGTACCCCATACACTTCTTCCTCGGGTTGAGTTGCCTGTGCTGCGTGATCCGCGCCGGATCGATCATCTTCTGCCACGTGGTGTGTCGCAGCACGTTTGCACATTCGCCGGAGGTGCCCATTATTGCGCAGCCTTTGCACACGTAGTGCTTGAATCGACATTGATGGGCCTGATGCTTACCCCTGCAGCGCCAACACGGTGCTAATGGATTCACATTCACCCCCAATGGCGGACTCTGAGTCATCACAGGTCTTGCAGCTGCAGACGTATAGGCCCTGCCATATGCAGGTCGGCCAGCTAGTGCCGTCATTTTATGCACAGTACTTGCCAGTGAGCTTCGATGTTGAGAGGATATCTGTTTGGTTTTATCGCCCGTGGCCATGCATGCCTGGGCGATCGCGATGGCCCTGCTCAGGTCGAGGGTTTCGGCAGCCAGCAGCTTTCGAAGCTGATGCCAAGCACGAAAAAGTCCCGCAGCATTTCCCCCAACACAGCTCCAAAATTGCAAGGTCCCGCTAGGCGTCTCAGGTCAGCAACATAATCCGCCACGTCCTGGGCCCCAGAGCGATGGTGCTTGTAAAAACAATACCTGGCCATGAGGATACTTTCTTTTGGCTTGAGGTGGTCCCGAACCAGCGTGCCCAACTCTGTATATTCCTTCTCCGTTGGTTTTGTTGGTGCGCGCAGATTCTTGATGAGGCCGTATATTTCAGGCCCACAGACGGTGAGGAGAACCGCCCTGCGTTTGACCGCATTAGTGTCTCCTTCCAGCTCGTTGGCCACGAAGTACTGGTCGAGACGCTCGACGAAGGCTTGCCAATCATCACCCTCTACGAATCTCTCTAATATTCCAACGGCAGCCATGGTTGCAGGAAGGTTCGTATTCTGTTACGCGTTGCCAATTGTTGTGTATAGAAGAACTCCACGAGGCTGAGTACTGTGAGCTAAACTTAGTGTGACCTTAGTCTTCTTTATTACAGCTCCAGAGTGCCTAAACACCATGGCAGCCAACCTTTTATACTGGCCCAGCACGTGTGTGCAAGTGGCCATTAAGACTCCAACAGTCGCGCCCTCTGGTGGCAAGTATTACATAGTTACATACATAACAGGATTGTAGTGTGGGGAGCGGGTGAAAATAAGAGGTGCTTACTTGCAACAGCTGTGTAGCTTCTAAATCAGAAGAAATCGACCGATGCAGGGGAAGTGGGATGTGAGAAAGAGGATTAGGTATGGGGTTACCGTCACCGTCTGGCCACGGCCTCAGCGATGGCCACTCCTATAATAGCTCGTACCGTCTCTTCCACAGGGGTAAGGCTATGCAGCCATGCCGGTCCCTCGCCAGTCCCTCGCCGGTCCCTCGCCGGTCAGCTACTGCTGCCTCTGGTTATGCGCCACCTTGCCCTGCAAGAGAGCGGGAATTGTGTCAGTGAATGTGGTGCAATCTGTTTGGGTGATGTGCCTGTCATGGTTGAATAGCTTCCAGTGTGTGCAAGCTATGAGATGTGGATGTGAGGCTTGCAGCAGTGTGTGAGGGTGAGGTGAAGCAATGAATTTGAGGTATGAGTCATGCTTGATAGAGATTGTTGGTAGGTGAGTGATGGGGGGGGGTGTGGTGCATTGAGCATTGTGTGGGACTAGTGGTGCAGTATGTGGGATATGACATTTGAAGATACATTCACTGACCTTAATCACTCAAGTGAGGTCATTGAACTTTTTGCTGCACTGCATCCAGCTCCTCGGGGCTCGACTCCTGGCATTGACCGCCACAGCTTTCTGGCCCCCTATGGATAGAGCACATCTCTTCTCCTCCCAACCTCCTCCACCTTTGGCCTAGTGTCGGAAAATCTTGGAGCCTGCTCTCTTCCCTGTTGTGCCATTAGTGCATCTTCTTCCAGGTCAGAATGCCTTCCACAGACACTTCCAGCACCTGCTCCAGCCACAATGCACCTCCCCTTTAAGTGGTGCAGGCTGGCTTTAATTGGTGCTAGCCTCGCACAAACTCGGGGCCCTTGCTGAGGTGTGCAGCCACTCAACTGTGCATTTAGCGCTGGCTGCCCGCAGCAATCATGTAAATTAACAGGCAGCTCGAAGTTGACATGCTGCCTGCATCAGAAGTAACGGGTGCAGGTTAATTGCACATCGTGAGCTCCGTGCCTGTTTTCGGGTATATCAAATTTAGTCCCCAAAGTTTTTACAGCTGTATTTTACATCTACATTTTAGTCATAAAGGGTTAAGTGAAACTACTCCTGATATTGCTGGAAATTTGTGTTTGTTTCAATATTATCTTATGTGAGCGGAAATGTTAAAAAAAAGAGATCAGCTTCGACAGCCTGCTGTATTGCTGGACTCTTTATTCCTGGTCTTGACTGCAGTGTAGAAATTAAAGGTGATGTCTGCCACATAATAATCATCAAAATAATTAGCACTTACCCACCACCAAGAGACGTGAACTTTGGAACTGCTCATTTACTGCAATAGTATATATTGTACTTGATTTGTCTGCATTACCATGCAATTGTCATTGCTGAAGCTTGTTTCTTGATGACTTGCAACGTATTATGGTTGTTCTTCTTCTCCCAGAGTGCGTGAGATTTGTAAATACACTTGGCGAACTCATTTAACATGAAGTGTAAAACATTGATTTTTACACCTCCTCTGCTGAGAGGGATATGAGGAGTAAAATTTATATTTGGTGGGGGTGCAAAGCGGGTGGTAGTTCCTCGGCTGCCGGTTACACATTCGCCCAATCGTCCTTTCCGTTGACTGCAACTGAAATGAAAATCGGACGGGGGGGTATAATGTGGTCTCTACGATTATTTTTAAATTTGTGATCTACTTTAAAATCACAATTATATTCAACTGAATAGATCATTTTAAAGCCAGCTGTGTTTTCCACCCAAAGCTAACCTGACTGTTTTAATAACTCAGTAGCTTGCTAGGCTACGTCGGAGGGAATTAGGAGCCAACCACATTACATGCAGGTCTGACTTGAGTAGGAGTAGCAGCTTCCCTTTCGTGAACGAGTTGGGTTTTTACAACAGTTAGAAGAATGTTATTTTTCCGGTTCTAGCTCCCAGATTACCAGATTTATTGAATTCAGTTTCACAAAATGCCAAAGTTCTTTTTATATTCATTCATTTGCTGGGTTTGCTACTGTCGAATTACCAACAAGTTTGGTGTCCTTTGAGACGACATGAGTTGTGATTTAAGATCACGTAACAGAATGGGCTGCGAGAAGGCTGTCATCATCCACCTCTGGCATGGCTATCAAGTCCGCATGTCAAATCCATTGATATGCAGCTGAATTCTACTATGGGAATTATCATCGGAACGCTTTTATCGACACCAACACCTTGACAGCTTGTGAACATCGCACCACCACAGCTACGCCGCGAATATGCAATCTCCAGAGAATACAACTGTTACACCAACAAAGACATGCCAATCCAGGCCGACTTGAACAACCTACCACCAACCCATCTCAAACGTAGAAGGCCATTTTGTACCGTCGCCCTTGAGCGATCGCCCCATAGCCTTGATGACCAATGGCGAAATGCTGGGAAGAATTGCGACATACGAATAGATTCCTTATAGAGAACCCTACAATACAACCTAAAGGATCAAACCTTCCTCACAAACAGTAGACAACCATCAACCGCCTCAGAACAGGTCATGGTAGGCACTGCCATCTTCTCCACAGATGGAAGATTAAAGCATCCCCATCATGCGACTGTGGAGCTCCTAATCAGAACCTTGAGCATTGCCCTCAAAGGAAATTCGCAGGCATAAGAACATAAAAACATAAGAAATAGGAGCAGGAGTAGGCCATTCGGCCTCTCGAGCCTGCTCTGCCATTCAATAAGATCATGGCTGATCTGCTACATCAACTCCACTTTCCTGCACTATCCTCATATCCCTTGATTCCCTTAATATCCAAAAATCTATCGATCTCTGTCTTGACGATACTCAACGACTGAGCCTGCACAGCCCTCTGGGGTAGAGATTTCCAAAGATTCACCACCCTCTGAATGAAGACATTGCTCCTCATCTCAGTCTTAAATGGCTGACCCCTTATTCTGAGACTATAAGCTCTGGTTCTAGACATCCCAGCCAGAGGAAACAACCTCCCTGCATCTAACCTATCAAGCCCTGTAACAATTTTATATATTTCAATGAGATCACCTCTCATTCTTCTCAACTCTAAAGAATATAGGCCTTGTGTACTCAATCTCTCCTTGTAGGTCAATCCCCCCCATCCTAGGAATCAGTCTGGTGAACCTTCATTACACTCCCTCTATAGCAAGTATATCCTTCCTTAGGTAAGGAGATCAAAATTGTACAAAATACTCCAGGTGCGGTCTCACCAGGGCCCTATATAATTGCAGTCTGACGTCTTTACTCTTATACTCAAATCCTCTTGTAATAAAGGCTAACATACCATTTGCTTTCTTAATTGCTTGCTGTACCTGCATGTTAACTTTCAGTAATTCGTGTACATGGACACCCAGGTCCCTCTGAACACCAGTATTTCCCAAACTCTCACCATTTAAAAAATACTCAGCTTTTCTATTTTTCCTACATTATATTCCATTTGTCATGTTCTTTCCCGCTCACTTAGCCTGTCTATATCCCCTTGAAACCTCTTTGCATCCTCCTCACAACTTACATTCCCACATAGCTTTGTATCATCAGCTATATTACATTTGGTCCCCTCATCCAAATCAGTGATATAAATTGTGAATAGCTGGGGCCCAAGCACTGATACTTGTGGTACCACACTAGTTACAGCCTGCCAACCCAAAAATGACCCGTTTATTCCTACTCTCTGTTTTCTGTCCATTAACCAAACCTCAATCCAAGCTAGTATATTACCCCCAATCCCATGAGCCCTAATTTTGTTTAATAACCTCTTGTGTAAGATATCCACGCTGTTACACCGGAAGCTTTGGCCTGGAAATCTGACTTAGACATTTGATTTGCTTTGCTACGACCATACAAAAGAAGAAATAAGAAGAAATAATCATTCATGGGATGTGGGCATCACTGGCATGGCCAGCATTTTTTGCCCATCTCTAATTGCCCTTGAGAAGGTGGTGCTGAGCTGACTTCTTTAACTGCTGCAATCCATGAGGTGAAGGCGCTCCCACAGTGTTGTTAGGGAGGGAGTTTCAGGATTCTGACCCAGCGACAATGAAGGAATGGCAATATATTTGCAACTGCTGACGGTGTGTGATTTGGAGGGGAATTTACAGATGGCGGTGTTCCCACTTGCCTGCCGCCCTTGTCCTTCTAGCTGGTAGAGGTCGCGGGTTTGGGATTTGAACTTACAATTTCTGCTTTGATGGTCTATTACCATATCCCTTATGCTGCAATATCCATGTTACGCTGGCAGATGTAAGTTATACTGGCAGCTGTGCATCATACTGTGCTCAGTTACAATAGAGCTCTGTTTCACAAGCATTTATCATTTATTGTCAGAAGAGAATGGAAAAGTCCCCTAAGAACATTTAAAACATTGAAAAGTAAATTTATAGCATACCCAAGAGGGAGTAGACCACCTTTCAGAATGTGACTTTGCAGCAGGCTTCGGTTATACCGCACCGGATGGGATCTCAAAGTGGAATGAGACTACCTACTGGAGGATCCTCATTTCTCCCAATTTAGTGCACACAAGAGTTAAATCGCCAACCTGACTCCTGTGTTATACCACTTTGTCGATGTGCACTTGAAATATCTATTGCATCAAGATGAGGTTAGCAGCTCAAATGCACCCTAAGCTATCAATTCTATAGTGTACCATCTTCTCTGCCTGATTTTCTGACCCAGGTCCCACAGCCAGTTGCTATTTGCCAGGCAATCCTCGACATCAGCAATGCAAAGGAGAGAGCTGGCGTTCTTTGTGGTGGGACCCGCTTTGCTGCTTGAAAAAGGTTGCAAAGTTCAAGTTGGGCTTTGATGCAAATGGCATCAGCTATAATTGCATTGAAAGTTTCCCAATAGCCACGCCACCCCATCCCACAAACAATATTGCCCACTTCTGGGGAAGATTTCCTTTGTGCGTGTTTGTAATGAATTCATAAATCCGTTTATAGATATCTCACCACTTACTGTGCACAGTGGATCCCTTACCCCATTGCTGGAAAGGCACCAAACCATTTTAAAGCCATTTTGCTTATTAGCTGTGCATTTAACACACTGTATAAAGACACCAAAGTTTGGCGTCGTACCTGTCATCCAGCGGCAGATTCCGAAATAGCTGCCAGTTTCGAACAAATGCCATACCTCTGAACTGCCATATCATTTCAAAGGAATCAAAACATGCTGGTTTGCACTGCAGCGGAAAATACTGCCTTGAGGTTTGCAGTGCAAACAGAAGCCATTATATTGCAGTTAACACTGGCACTATTCATGCTGCTCAGCACTTTCTGAGAAATAAATATTTTCCATTCAATTTTGTTTTATAAATGTTGGTCTAATGATGAATAGCTTAATATGACATAAATGAAGGCAGCGAAAGCATACAATAAAGCCCTATTTTTCTGTTCTTTGATGTCAAATAAAATGTAATCTCATGTTATTTTTGGATGTGATGCATAAATGCTTTGCAGTCCGCAGAGGGTTAAAGTTGAACATGAAACCAGAAACGACATCAGAAGCACAGCTGATGTCTGTGATATGTGAGTTCACTGTATAAAAATGTCTGATACATGCAGCATTTTCCAATAGATGTCTGTACAGTTGGGAAGGTATCCAAAAGAAAGAGAGGGAGATTTTCTTTTCATTTTTAGTTTTGGATGCTGATGTTGAGCAGTCTGCCCAGATACTCCGCTCTAATCAATCTGTTCAAATCGATCTACTTCAAGACTTGACTTGTTGCCCTCAAACCTCTTAACCAGGAGGATGATAGAAGGACTTCTCTCTCATGCCCTTTTCTGAACGAGAAAAAATTTGATGGCTTTTCGTAACAAGCCCGGATGCTTTCCAGCTTCATCAACACACTTAACAGCCGTTTAAAAATCTGACACAAAACAAAATGAAGTAGTTCCTGGCTTTGCTTCTAAGGTTTTGAGTCCGCAGATGTCTGGCAGTAATATATATGCTTTAAGAAAAGCAAATAGTACACCTGCAGCTAGAGAAAGGGCAGAATGACAATTAATTCATTAATTACTTTCATTAAATCAGGTTGGGTAACTGGATACTCCAAAGATCAGGCCCAGTACTGGAACAGCAAAGGCCGGGACCTATGGGGAAGGTTCTAACGAATGTAGCAGGCTCTACTGGTTTGAGATTAAAAAAAATGATTCATATAAAGTGCATTGTTAAAACTGATTGGTAATACTAAAGTCAGGAAAAGTGGCTCTTTCATGTAAAAACATAGGAATTTTTAGGAACATGAAAAGATTAGCCCCAACAAGCCTGTTTTACTTTTACTCATATAGACAATTAAATATACATTGGCTATTATGCCTATTTTGATAGAGCATTTTTCAAATCATGTAGTAGAGTCAAATCTCAACAACAACAGCTTCTATTTATATAACGCCTTTAATGTAGTAAAATGTCCCAAGGCACTTCACAGGAATGTTAAAGAACAAAGTTTCACACTGAGCTACATTAGGGCAGACTTGGTCACAGAGGTAGGTTTTAAGGAGCATCTTAAAGGAGGAAAGAGAGGTAGAGAGGCGGAGAGGTTTAGGGAGGGAATTCCAGAGCTTAGGGCCCAAACAGCTGAAGGCACGGCCGCCAATGGTGAAGAGAGTAAAATCATGGATGCACAAGAGGCCAGAATTTAAGGAGCGCAGATACCTTGCAGTGGCTAATTTCCCACTCCTTGCCCTGTGACATAGTCATCGCGTAAATGGAGATCTTAGGAATTGCACATGATGCCTTATACAGCCATTGTAAACAGAATAAAGCGATATGGTGGGATATATTAAAAACATCAGGCCTCGTCAGTATAACATATTCTCTGCAGGGAAACCTTGTTCCATGCTTTCTGGGTCCAAAAGTGCAAATTTGTTATATTGATTAATTTCCCCATTTCCTCTCCATTTTAAACTTAAAGTAATATAATAGAATCATACAGCACAGAAGTGGCCATTCGGACCATCGTGCCTGTGCCTACTCTTTGAAAGATCTATTCAATTCAACCCACTCCGCTGCCCTTTCCCCGGAGCTTTGCAAATTTCTCCTTTTCAAGTATATATACAATTCCCTTTTGAAAGTTACTATTGAATCTGCTTCCAACAACTTTTCAGACAATGCATTCCTGACTGTAACAACCTGTTGCGTAAAATAATCCCCCTCATTTCCCCCCTGGATTTTGTGCCGATTACCTTCTGGTTACTGACCCTCATGCCAATAGAAACTGTTCTTCCTATCTGCTCTGTCAAAGCCCCTCATAATGTGTGAAATTGACGGGGGCGGGGTAAATTGCTAAATATGTGAAACCCGACCCCAACCCACTGTGGCAGGTTTGGGAGTATCCGACTAACCTGCTCTGGAGAGGTGGGGCCATCACTATAATATGTTCCGTTTCTCAGATTTTACACAGAAACATAGAAACATAGAAAATAGGTGCAGGAGTAGGCCATTCGGCCCTTCGAGCCTGCACCACCATTCAATAAGATCATAGCTGATCATTCCCTCAGTACCTCTTTCCCGCTTTCTCTCCATACCCCTTGATCTCTTTGGCTGTAAGGGCCTTATTTAACCCCCTCTTGAATATATCCAATGAACTGGCATCAACAACTCTCTGCAGCAGGGAATTCCACAGGTTAACAACTCTCTGACTGAAGAAGTTTCTCCTCATCTCAGTCGTAAATGGCCTTATCCTAAGACTGTGTCCCCTGGTTCTGGACTTCCCCAACATCGGGAACATTCTTCCCGCATCTAACTTGTCCAGTCCCGTCAGAATCTTATACGTTTCTTTGAGATCCCCTCTCATCCTTCTAAACTCCAGTGTATAAAGGCCCAGTTGATCCAGTCTCTCCTCATATGTCAGTCCAGCCATCCCTGGAATCAGTCTGGTGAACCTTCGCTGCACTCCCTCAATAGCAAGAACGTCCTTCCTCAGATTAGGAGACCAAAACTGAACACAATATTCCAGGTGAGGTCTCACCAAGGCCTTGTACAACTGCAGTAAGACCTCCCTGCTCCTATACTCAAATCCCCTAGCTATGAAGGCCAACATACCATTTGTCTTCTTCACTGCTTGCTATACCTGCATGCCAACTTTCATTGACTGATGAACCATGACACCCAGGTCTTGTTGCACCTCCCCTTGTCCTAATCTTCCACCATTCAGATAATATTCTGCCTTCGTGTTTTTGCCCCCAAAGTGGATAACCTCACATTTATCCACTTTATACTGCATCTGCCATGCATTTGCCCACTCACCCAACCTGTCCAAGTCACCCTGAGCCTCTTAGCGTCCTCCTCACAGCTCACACCGCCACCCAGTTTAGTGTCATCTGCAAGATGAAGGAATTGAATGTAATTTTGGGAGCCATTTGAATCTAACTGCTGCTTGGGAAATCTGGCAGCTAAAGGGAGGTGGAGCTTCCGGCTGCAGCAGGTGTACTTTTCAGAGCACTGCTCATGGGCCATGAGGAGCAAGAATGCTCCCCCCGTCACCACAAACAAATCTTCTGTCGCAATCTGCCGACCCATCCACAATCTGCTTCCTTCCACCCCTATGTCCCAATCTATTCATTCCTCCTTGCTGCTGTGCTCTGTATTGTACAAGGCATAGGAGATGGTGATGGGGACCATACCTTTTGTCCTTTAATCTCTCCTACCTTCCACTCTATCACAGACCTTTCCTTTTGTTCTTTCTTCCCCCCTGCTCTCACCACCTCTGCACATGCTAAAACCTGCTATATTAACTTTTTCTAGATCTGGCAAAAGGGTATCGACCCGAAAGGTTGGCCTTAGTTTTGTTTGGGGAGACAGGTTGGGGCGTACGGGGGGTGAGGGGGGGTGGAGGTCGAGGCATGAGGAAAACCCGGGAGGCCGGATTTCCCACAGGCCCTGCCGATTTTACTGGCAGGGTCTAATTTGAATGTGAGGCCTTGGTTTCCTGTCCACAGCCAGCCAGCTTGAGAGCGGGAGGGTAGGTGATCGGAGGGGGTGAGGTGGGGGGGGAATGGGGCTCATGGGGGCTCACGGGGATCGCAGAGGGGAACGGGAATCATGGGGGGATCGGGGCAACCGGGGGGGGTGGGAATTGGGGATCGGAGATCACGGGGGGATCGGGGATCACGGGGGGATCAAGGATCATGGGGGGATTGGGTTTCACAGGGGGATTGGGGATCGCCGGGGGATTGGGGGATCACGGGGGTTCGGGGATCACCGGGTGGGCGGCCAGGGATCAGGTGGTTGTGGAGGATCGGGGCCTGTCACTGAAGGATTGTTGGAGGGGAAGGGAGTGGGGTGTGGGGGAGGGTGGGGAATGCGATCGGAGGCCTCGTGGGGGTTTCTCTGATCGCGGGGGTTGGGCTAGGCAGGGGCCCTGGATCGAGGAGGTAGGTATGAATCTACTTACCTCTTGGATTCAACAGTCCCTGCCTTGGTTTAACTGCCGGGTTTCAGTTAAATTCAAAATGAATGGGGAGAAAGAGGCTGGTTGCATGTTGCACAGGACATGGTCAGGAGGACCTGGCTGCAAGGGCGCAAACCTTTCAATGATCTCAGTAGATCACGAAACGTTACTGCAAATCCACACTCAACCTCATCCAACTGTGCCACTGATCACATCCCCATCACTTTGCCTTTCTTACCCTACTCCTGCACATCCTTATTCACACCAACTTACCTTGCACCTCCACCCATCCCCCTCTCTCTATCTACATTATCACATCCCCATCTCACTAGCCGCCCCTCACACTCACCCTCATCCTTGTCCAATCATACCAACTAACAACACACAAGGGTAGGCACTTGGGTCTTTTAGCCAATGTTCATGTCAAGTTTCTGTTAATGTGTTCTCAAACATTGAAATCTTTATTTTCAACACTTTCCCATCTTGGACAGATTTGTGTGCTCCTTTGGAAGTGGCTTAGTGAGTTGTAGTGAATAGTGAGACATAACGGTAACCCCCCCACAATGGTGATGAGTGTGAATGGAATGACTTGGGCATTGTGGGGATGCTTGATGGTGTTGATGTGGGGTGGTGCCAACCTGATGCATAATGTTGCAGTGAGGGGGTACAGCGTCGTGAAGTAAATGTGGCCATGGCGAAGCTATCCCTGGCCTCCCGGGCAGCAATGTGGTCAGGTGCTGATGCCCTGTATCCTGTCCAGCATTAGGTGATTGTGGAGAAGGTTGGTGTTGTTGGTGGTGATACTGGTGTGTTTAGTGATGCTGGTGTTGGGGCTGATTGTGGTGGGACTCTGAGAACCAAGATGAGATTTTTTTCAAGGGCACTGATGCTGATGGCATAAACGGCAGCTGAAGTTGAGATGACAGAAACGATCTGTCAATGGTGAGAGAGGTTGTTTCAAGGAGGTGACAGTGGATAGAGCATTTACTCCAAACATTTCCAAACTGCATAAAGCTCAAAAGTGTATTCCAAGTCCTGAAGGCTCCAGCTCCTAACATTGGAAGGTGAACAGCTGTGAAATGGTAGCTTTTATACCGCTTTTACAACTGTCACCTATTCAAAGCAATGGAGAGTCACTGAAAGCCTGAGGTACTTACTTTACATGACCCCCGAGCAACTGGAACCTCGTGAAAAAGTTGGAAAAAAGTTTAGTAGGTGGTAACATGCTGTTGAACTACCTTTAAAGACCCTGTCAACTATCTCAATTGTCTCATCCGCCACTTAGTGCCGGGTCTGCAAAGCACAGGCCGACCTGGCACTTGGGAAACTTACATGGAGGCAGGTTCAGAGCAGGATACCGGCCCGCTGTCAATCTTTTGATTTTGACAGCGGACCTGCCTCCGAATCCGCCTTCTGAGCACCGGAAAATCCAGCCCCTAATCTCCATCTATGTTAGAGTCACAATGAAACATTACCGGGGCTGTTCACAATCCCAAACTGTTCTAAGGCTTGATCACTGGCTTCAGAGAATCCTGCTCTTTTCTCCTTCAGCAAATTGAATTGGCACAACCTGGAGGTGACTGGTGAGCAGCCTGTTGCAGGTGAGCTCGGGCAAGTTCCCTCCCCAGGTCAGAATGGCTCTTTAGTAACCTTGTGGCATTATGCATTTTCCTTATAAAAACCATGTTTGTAACCATGGTAATGTGATGAACTGCTTGCTGATCACTGATGTCACCATGGTGATTTGTAGCTGGCCCAAAATGCTCCCTCAAGGGGAGAAGAGGAATGGATGATGTCATAAGGATGAAATCATTATAAACAACAGACTTCAGTTCAGACTGCAGATGAGAAAAACAAAAGGTTTAAAAAAAATGTGTCAACAAGACATAAAAACAGATTACACTGCTTAATGCATGTTTTTCCTTTTGAATGTGATTATCATTTCCAAATGAAACAAATGAGCACTTCTTAAGGAAAAAAAGTAATGTTTCTTTTGTTAAAAAGATGCACATCCCATAGAGACACAGAGATGGTTGTGAGCGCTGTAATGTTGCCTCCTATTTCACAACAGACAATGTATTTACTGATACACAACACTTTCAGGGAATCTCTGTCACTTCAGCCAGTTGGTTTTGGCTATGTATTCAGCCCACTGAGCCTGAAGGCTGTGAGCTTTAGAAGCCCAGCTGCAGCCCACTGCTCTGCCAAATTATGGTGTATGGGATAAGTGATTGTTGCAAGTGTGGCATAAGGGTTCAAACACACTCAGAATGATGTCACAAACTGGGAGGGATCAGGCTTGTCTGCTTTACACAATCCTGTAGACTCAGAATGTCTTGAAGACATCTTTACTAAAATGAAGATAGCAGTGATAATTATACAAGGTAGTTGAAGTCCCACTTTTAATCTGTTTAAGAAAGAAAGAAAGACTTGCATTTATATAGCGCCTTTCATGACCACCAGACGTCTCAAAGCGTTTTACAGCCAATGAAGCGCTTTTGGAGTGTAGTCACTCTTGTAATGTGGGCATGTAACATGAATCACGCCCGGAGGGACTGCACAAGCTCAAGTGGAAGTGCCGTCATGTACAGAGATCTGGGGGGGCAAGATATTGGGACAATTTCAGGATCTGGAGCAGGGCAAAAGAAAGATACAACCCATGGAATAATTCCCCACAGTGACTGCACCTGTGACCCCAAGGCAGATTTCACACCTTATGTTTCACTGGACACACATCACCTACATTAATACTGATGCCACTATGCATATGTGCTGAAGCTTTGGCTGAGATCACCATTATTCCTGAGCTGGATTGGTTGCTTTGTGCAGGTGGCTTTTGAATCCAGGTGATATATGCACACACTAAATCTGATGATAATGATATATTTAACTCATGCTCATGCCTTTCAGTGCATCTGTTTAACGTAGGTACTTCTCCCAATTACCTCCATTATAATCACTATGGTTTTACCAGTTGCATTGGCCACATCACCAGGAAGCTAATCTCAATTCAACAAAGTGCAAAGAAGCACCGCTTCTTAAATCCCAACTGTGAAAAATACCTCCAAATTACTAAAAATAGCAAGAATGTGCTTCTACTTGTAAATCTTTTGTTCTCAACACTGCCAGCTGACAGTAACAGCTGTCAAATTGGTGGATGAATTTGTGCGCTTTGAAGATGAAGCACTCAGACGAAGGATAACCTCATGTGACCCACAAGGAAAAAATTGTTATGCTGTTCATTAAATCTTCCGAACCATACAGACTCAAGTTACCCTCAGACCCAGGAATGTAAATGCCCCTTTTTCTTGCATAGGGGAAGACTGAGTATGTACACCCACATCAGTGTGATAATTGGAGTAAGCAAATATTCAGAATGGCCCAAAATGCTATATTTTTGCTGAAAGATACATGGAAAAACAGTGGCCATATCTACACACTGAGACCCTTGTAAGTTGATTTTTAATTAAACTAAGTGCATAGAAATATTCTTTGGATAAAATTAGAAAAAAAGCCCACTTGTTGATAAATGCTCCAGTTGCTCCTTGCAGCCTAGGGCTGCGTTTCTTTGCCTGGTTTATTTTTACATAGTTGGACCCTGGCCAATTTTCCAAATGTGCCTTAAAGGTGAGAAGACTCCCCCACCGGCTCCCTGTAACGGCAAATGCGTGCGACTGTCCATGATTTTACACCCATTCTTTATAATCTGTCCATTACTGTTTCCAAAAACTTCAGTGCAGTAATATTCACGAGGACTTATTCCTTCTGCATAGGGCCTTGGTAGGTAGGATTTCATCTGGGTGTTCAACATGAACTTCAGGGCATTGGAAACCAAAACACCTGGTTTATATCAAATGCTCATATCTGGTATTATAATAATTTTATGAATAAAAGTATTAGAAATATCAATAAATTATTAAAATTACACAACATAACTAGTGTGGTGCACTGATGTGCCAATGTGGTGTGTCATGGAGTATAATTCCCAACTCAGCAACCGCCCAGTGTCGTGTTCATACTCTATTTATTTGTCACTGCTGGACGGGCATTAGGATCCTGCGGGAGCTATTTACAGTTGCTAAAATCATGCTGGTTCATGCCTGTTTGGGGACTCCATTTTAGGTTGTATAAAAGCACAGTTAAGTTAAGTTACATTACTCCTGGCTCAGTTTGTCAGTTATTTACACGTACACAACACCCAGTCTGGGCTGCTGGTGAGTGGGGTCAGGCTTTTCGCAGAGGGAGAAAGATAAAATCCAAGAGCAAGTCTGTACCCCAGGTTAGAATCATAGAATCATAGAAATTTACAGCACAGAAGGAGGCCATTCGGCCCATCATGTCTGTGCCGCCCGATAAAGAGCTATCCAGCATAATCCTACTTTCCAGTTCTTGGCCTGTAGGTTACAGCACTCCAAGTGCATATCCAAGTACTTTTTAAATGCTATGAGGGTTTCTGCCTCGACCATCCTTTCAGGCACTGAGTTTCTTCCCTCACAAGCCTCTAGGTGAAAATATTTCTCCTCAAATCCCCTCTAAACTTACCAATTACTTTAAAGGTTATTACAACTTATCTCAGACCTCGCTGCATTGATTCTCCGCCAACGAGTGGCGTGTGGCAAGAGGGGGTTTAGACAAAAGGAAAAAATAATTAGAAATATTAAAAAAAATAACAGGTTTCATTGAAAATTCATCACCTTCTTACATAGTGGTCAGAAGTGTTCCACGTGCGAGTGATGGATTGTGTGGCTGTTTACCATTTGTCACTTAGCTTTATTGCTCAAGCATCGTTTATTCTGGTGCAATTACATTTCGCCTTCAGTTGTTTGCCAGAATTCTCTCTGTGACCAACTAAATTTTCCATATGGGACAATTGCACCACAGTAAAAGCTGCCTGCCATGGTTTAACAACACTAACTCACTAACTGAGACCTTAATTGTGAAGGATAACAGCCTTGAATACACTGCATGTGCAATTTCCCCAAACAGAACAAATTCTAATAAATATCCATATTTGGAAGAACATGCCCCAGTGTTAATAACAATGTAGCACTATAAAAGCACAACCACATTTGCACATTTCACACAGACAGTAGCAATGGCTGAAGGAAAAATTATAATATGGTTCTTGAAAGTAGCAAGACAGAAAGGTGGAAGCTGTTAACCTTCTTATATAGATTGAAATCTCACTGTGTGATACGAATAGCAAAAGCACTAACGCATTCATATGAAATTCTTTTTATCAGGCATTAACTGAATTATGTTAAATGGGTTAAACATCTTTGTTAAAAATAGCAGACAAAGGAATTTCAGATGGGTGTGTTAATCCCTTCAGTACTAATATTGCACAGCATGATTTCAAGCCATGAATGAATGCTAGTGGATCTCCTATGGTGTTGCTCATGGTGAGTCAGGGGATACATGGGTTTGAAATTGGGGAAGTGTGAAGCTCAATGAGCACATTGGGAAAATCCAGTAGCAGAAACAGCTGCTCTTCCAGTTGGGAATAAAGCAAATAAATGTACCGAGTGCTGGGTAAAATCTGTTGCCTTGATTGTTGGGTCCATGCTCCACTTGAAGACTTAGCGAACAGTCTGGGCTTAACTTGCAATGCAGTACCGAAGCAGTGCTGAATTGTCAGAGGGGCTGTAATTTGGAAGAGATGCTAAATTGAGGCCCTGTCTATCAATTCCCGTGGTTCGGGTGAATGTTAACGATTCTGTGGCACTATTGAAGATGAGCAGAGAGTTATCCTTGTGTTCTGGCTGAAACACCACCAAAGACAAGATAACTGACCATACATCGCATTGCTGTTTTGTGGAATCTTGCTGAGTGAAAAATTGTAGCCATCTTTACCTACATGACACCAGTCTCTACATTACAATGTAATTCATTATTTGTGAAGCATGTGTCTAAGAGGCCTATATAAATGCAAACTTTTAAAGCCTCAATTCATCTTTCCTTTAGACAGACTGCAGTTACAGCACGGTTAAATGGTCTGGCTGCTTTTTGTAACTTGATTGGCCACTGCTAAGCATGTGACCGATAATCCCATGTGATTAGCACTGACCAATAAGAAAGACCGGAGGAACCCCAACTTCATTCAATGCAGACAGAGAACTTTTAATATTGTAGATATTATCCTGCAGTATTTTCTGGCATTGACAACTGGTGCCACAGGCATGTTTAGCTCGGCAGATCATATTACAGATGCCTGCCATGAACTGCAGTAGTGTTTATAGTCAGACTACATCTTATACTGCCTCGCAAATAGCAGTAACAGCATATATACGACTCCACTTCTATTCTACTGGTTACTTCCAGGCCCCGTCTGATCTTATGGCTTCAATCAGTCTTGTGTAGTTGAATTAGACCTGTGACAGCTGCATTGCTGAACAGTGTACATCAAAACATATGTTTCTTTAAACCCACAACAAGGGTTCTATAACTTAGCTGAATCTCTAAGGATCCTGGGAGGCCACTGGTTGGGAAAATGTTGAACTGTGTATTTTCATGAATTAAATCATTTATTGCAACAAAAAGGGATGCAAATTGCAATCCCAAAAGTATCATCATTTCCTACATTACAACAGTGACTACACTTCAAAAAGTACTTCATTGGCTGTAAAGTGCTTTGAGATGTCTGGTGGTTGTGAACGGCGCTATACAAATACAAGTCTTTCTTTTATCGGTTTGCTAATTACCCATGGTTCTCCTAAAGCTCATTGGGGTCGATCTTCACTTTGGGCAATAGTGTAAAATGGGTGCAAGCGAGTTAGGGGCCTGTTGTAAAATGGGCTGCCAACTCGCAATCACCCATTTTACACGAGTGCCCAAAGTCAAAGTCGTCCCCATTCTCTCGGTTTCAATCAACTCGTCGCAGGAAATTTGAGAGAAATCTCAGGTTGTTTGTGAAAGAAAGAAAGACTTGCATTTATATAATGCCTTTCACCACCACCGGACGTCCCAAAGCACTTTACAGCCAACGATGTACTTTTTGAAGTGTAGTCATTGTTGTAATGTGGGAAATACGGCAGCCAATTTGCGCACAGGAAGATCCCACAAACAGCAATGTGATAAAGACCAGATAATCTATTTCTGTTACATTGATTGAGGGATAAATATTGGCCAGGACACCAGAGATACCTCCCCTGCTAACTTCTTCGAAATAGTGCCATGGGATCTTTTAATTCCACCTGAGAGAGCAGATGAGCTTATGTTCTTACGTTCTTATGAGGCCTCGGTTTAACATCTCATCCAAAAGATGGCACATATGACAGTGCAGCACTCCCTCAGTACTGCATCGGAGTGTCAGCCTAGAAATTTGTGATCAATCTCTGGAGTGGGACTTGAACCCACAACCTTCTAATTACTCATTCAGCCACAGCTGCTATTATTAATTGAATGAATACAAATGACTTCTATTTAACACTTTCTTGTAAAGCTTAGGTAAGTAATGTTTTTGTTTCCTTTAACGGGCAACATTACATAGTCATCATCATCATAGGCAGTCCCTCAAAATCGAGGAAGACTTGCTTCCACTCTAAAAGTGAGTTCTCAGGTGACTGAACAGTCCAATATGGGAATTACAGTCTCTGTCACAGGTGGGGCAGACAATGGTTGAAGGAAAGGGTGGGTGGGGAGCCTGGTTTGCCGTACGCTCCTCCCGCTGTCTGCGCTTGTTTTCTGCATGCTCTCGGCGACGAGACTCGAGGTGCTCAGCGCCCTCCCGGATGCTCTTCCTTCACTTTGGACGGTCTTGGGCCAGGGATTCCCAGGTGCCAGTGGGGATGTTGCACTTTATCAAGGAGGCTTTGAGGGTGTCCTCGAAATGTTTCCTCTGCCCACCTGGGGCTTACTTGCTGTGTCGGAGCTCCGAGTAGAGCGCTTGCTTAGGGAGTCTCGTGATGGGCATGCAGCTGATACGGCCCGCCCAATGGAGCTAGTCGAGCATGGTCAGTGCTTCAATGCTGGGGATGTTGGCCTGAGCAAGAACACTGATATTGGTGCGACTCCCTGCTGTCGGTCACTGGGAAAATCATTGCAAGAATCCTCCTCGATCGTCTTCTCCCTGTGGCTGAAGAGCTCCTCCCAGAGTCGCAATGCGGATTCCGTCCACTATGGGGGACGATGGACATGATCTTCACCGTACGACAAATACAAGAGAAATGCAGGGAACAGCATCAACCCTTGTACATGGCCTTCTTCGACCTCACAAAGGCCTTTGACACTGTCAAACGTGAGGGACTATGGAGCATCTTCCTCCATTTCAGCTGGCCCCAAAAGTTTGTCACCATCCTCCGCCTGCTCCACGATGACATGCAAGTCGTGATCCTGACCAATGGATCCGCCACAGACCCAATCCACATCCAGACCGGCATCAAAGCTCTTCTCAATCTTCCTTGCTGAAATACTTCATCTGATTCTCAACAAGCTCCCCGCTGGAGTGGAACTAAACTATAGAACCAATGGGAACTTTCGCCGCCTCTAGGCTAGATCCAAGGTCGTCCCATCCTCTGTCATCTAACTATTGTATGCGGACGACGCTTGCTTCTGCTCAGAGGCCGAACTCCAAGCCATCGTCAACACCTTCACCGAGACGTATGAAAGCATGGGCCTTGCACTAAACATCTGTAAGACAAAGGTCCTCCACCAACCTGACCCCGCCACACAGCACTGCTCCCCGGTCATCAAAATCCACGGCACGGCCTTGAACAACGTGGACCATTTCCCATACATCGGGTGCTTACTATCAGCAAGGGCAGATATTGATGATGAGATCCAACACCGCCTCCAGTTGTGCCAGTGCAGCCTTCGTTCGCCTGAGGAAAAGAATGTTTGAAGAAGAGGACCTCAAATCTGGCACCAAGCTTATGGTCTACAGGGCAATAGCGATACCCACCCTCCTATATGGCTCAGACACGTGGGCTATATACAGCAGACATCTCAAAGTACTGGCGAAGTACCACCAGTGCTGCCTCCGCAAGATCCTGCAAATCCACTGGGAGGATTTCATAGTATTTACAGCACGGAAACCTATCATTCAGCCCAACAGATCCATGCCGATGTTTATGATCCACATGAGCCTCCTCCCTGTCTTCTTCATCTAACCCCATCAACATTGGTTGCAGCACTTTATTCTATACTCATATTGTTCTATACTCATAGCCGAACATTGCAACAATGGACTATCAGGAATATTATAGCAAGAAGAGTAAACACAAATATTCTTTCCAGGCATCCTGGTTGTTGTAAATTCACATTGCAGTCTAGGCCTGAAAAGTTCTGCTCTACATTTGGCCCTTACTGTGTTCTCCATTTTGGGGGATGGTGGATCCTGGTATAGCATCATAGTGTATCTTCCTGAGAGTTTGTCAGGCAAAAAAGCTTCATAACCAGCAGTAGTAGCAAGGTGAGGCTAATCCCAGCTTACTGGCAAGACAGGCACCAGATATGTTCAACAGCAAAATACTACCAGATGTGCTCATATTATATATTACTTGCGCAATATTTTAATCAGTATTTATGCTATTTTGAGCTAATTTAATTAAATTACACCAAAAGTCATAAGAAATTACCATTTTCAGAAAATGTTACTGTGCATTTTTACTGATGTGTCGGCTTGACTCGGTTGGTAGAACTCATTCTCCTGAGTTAGAAGATTGTGGCTCAACCTCTAACCACAGGGAGTACATAATCTAGGATGCTACTTCAGTATCGGGAGTGGTGAGGGAATTCTGCATTTCCAGAGGTGCCATTCTTTCGATGAGATCTTTAACTGAGGCCCCTTTGCTTGTTCCCAGGGGTTCCCGTGGATGGTAAAGATGCCTCAGCACTACTTACAGGAGAGCATGGAATTCTACTGGTTTCCTGGCCAACAGATTAACTGGTCATTCGGCTCATTGCGGTTTGTGGGATCTTTCCGTGTTTACATTTTAAGGATGGAAAATCAAGAAAGGTGGTGCCCAAACTCTCAATACCTGCTTCTGGCAGGCAAGGCTCCTTTCCGGGAGTGCAAACAAGTAAAACTACCTCCATGGTTTAATGAACCCTACTGCTTTCTTGTACCTTGTCCGAATGCCCATTCTCTGTGTGACAGCCTACGCAGTGATTGGCAGCAGACTACTTAACCATGGGTCATCACAGCCAAGTATAATTCTGCTCTCACCTGGCATCTGACATTTGCATGTTTTCCAGCAGAGAGCAATGTATAGGGATCAGGGGCTGGTGGGATCCTGGCTGACTTCTCCTTTTGCTCGACCCAAGGGTACTGGGGCCAATTGCAGTGGTCCTACCCGTATCTGAGGGCCCACTGAGAATCAAACCTTGCATCTTCCTGGTCTCTATGACTCAGTTCTGACTGGACATCGCATTTACCAACTGAACCAATAAAGGATGTGTTGGAAAAACCTCAACAATGCTTTTCCTCCATTTTTAAAACAGCTCCTGTATAATTTCAGTTTTAGATATTATTTCTGAAACAAAAGAACGGATGCATCTAATTTACATTATTCCTCTTATATATTTTAAATGCTTTAATCCCTTGTGCTAAAAAGAAACATTTAATTATTATAAACATTTACTTTAAAAATATTTTTCTGGTTCATTTTGGATTCGAACCTGAGTTAGCATGAAGATGATGGCCTAGAAATTCGATTGTGCCATGACTGTTTTATTGGGCGCTAAACGGGTGCATCAGCTTCCAATCTGATGGGCAAGAAATGCGTGTTCATTTTAAGAACATAAGAAATTGGAACAGGAGTAGGCCATACGGCCCCTCGAGCCTGCTCCGCCATTCATTAAGATCATGGCTGATCCGATCATGGACTCAGCTCCATTTCCCTTCCCGCTCCCCATAACCCCTTATCCCCTTATCGTTTAAGAAACTGTCTATCTCTGTCTTAAATTCATTCAATGTCCCAGCTTCCACAGCTCTCTGAGGCAGCGAATTCCACAGATTTACAACCCTCTGAGAGAAGAAATTTCTCCTCATCTCAATTTTAAATGGGTGGCCCCTTATTCTAAGATCATGCCCTCTAGTTCTAGTCTCCCCCATCAGTGGAAACATCCTCTCTGCATCCACCTTGTCAAGCACCCTCATAATCTTATACGTTTTGATAAGATCACTTCTCATTCTTCTGAATTCCAATGAGTAAGAGATCCAACCTACTCAACCTTTCCTCATACGTCAACCCCCTTATCTCTGGAATCAACCTAGTGAACCTTCTCTGAACTGCCTCCAAAGCAAGTATATCCTTTCGTAAATATGGAAACCAAAACTGCATGCAGTATTCCAGGTGTGGCCTCACCAATACCTTATATAGCAGTAGCAAGACTTCATCCCCTCCATCCCCTTTGAGCTGGAAGTGCACCAGGAGTAGGAGGACAAGGAGGTGAAACATGAAGATGAGGAAGAGTAGGAGTGGTATTGATTAACACTGCCCCAAGCTACCAGAGCTCTCAATGGGTTTCACTGGCTCCATACCTGACATAATAATGAGCATGCAGCACGAATGGAACCTGCTGCCTGGGACAACACTAACAGGCATGTGCAGTGCATGCATCCCCCCTGAATGCCCATTTTTGGGCACGATTGAATTTCTAGGCCAATATAATGGACCTCCCACAATATGCTGGAACCGTGGCATAAGGAAATGATGCTAACCTGCTCCCAGGGCTTTACCAATAAATTCTTCAACCAGAGTTGGGTCAGACATGTCAGTGGTTTAGCGCCTCTCTCCAATGAACTCTACTTAGAAGACCTACCTTACCTTGATGGCATTGACACTCCATCCTTCACTATTGTGTTGCTGTGTTGGCTTTCCAATCCACTGTGCCACCTTGGCTGCCCAGTACTGAAAAACAGTTTTGCAACTTATTTGAAAATAGCAAAGTTGGAAAAATTCTGCAACTATTGCACAGCAGAGCTGCAATCTGCAAAATATTTATAACCATATATATGATTTTGAAATGCATCTTTCGTTGAAAAAGCAATCAACAGTTTTTGATGTCTTGGTTCTCCATTTGTATAAAGCTGGTCACAATCCTGCTCCCTTTAGTTTATTATTTGACTACCAACCTTCGGAGTTTTGTGCCCTATCAAATAAAATCTTATTTCAGGCTGTGAATGTTGTTTAAGGTCTCTGCTATGCTTTTCTATCTGATAGATATACAGGCTGCTGGTGCCAATGCTCTGTTAAGCAGGTCCAACAGTGATTGTTGCTGTCACATACTTGCTAGTTTATTGATGGAGTTACTACAGGTCTGTGTTTGTGTTTATGAATAAGGTTGCAGTGTTGCTGTTGTATGATTTTGAAATGATTTATGATGTCCTGCATTCTCATTTATTTCTTGCCACTACCTCAATATAGGTTTCCAAATTCTTCATCCAGAGGACCACTTATCTGCTCCTCTAGCGACACTTGGCTGCTTTATTGCAGCAAATCGCAGCTTTATATGGACATTTTATTGCCTACCGGAAAGCTAAGGGCTGATTTTGCGATCCCAGTGAAGTGGAGCTGGGACTGAGAAGCTACGAGTTCACCATTGACTGAAAGCAGCAAACTCTGACCTCGTTCTCTTTTACGAGGTAGGAAAATTCATATAATGTGCAATCTCCCGACACACTTTTCGCCAGTGGCTGGATGCTTGCCAAGAAGGAGCCGTGGACAATTGTGCCAAACTGCAGCCATTAAAAGGAAACTTAAACAGATGCAGCCATTTAATGGTAAGTGGGTACATACGAGGAAAGAAATTTATTTAGCCTGAGTTTTGCAATTGTTTATTTCCACCTTTCCAAAGTTTTTGGTGATGTTTACGAACATGAGGAGAGCCAGTCCTACCCTTGGCATTGTCTGCGGGCCAGACCGGAAGAGCACTGGTGAAGTGAAGATGGTGAAGGGAGATTTACCTGGGACATACACAAGTAGCGTTGTCTGGGTCTATCAAAGAAAGAACTTGCATTTCGGTAGCACCTTTCATGACCTCAGGACTTCCCAGACTGCTGTAAAGCCAATGAATTAATTTTTGAAATGTAGTCACTGTTGTAATGAGGGAAACATGGCAGCCAATTTGTGCGCAGCAAGCTCCCACAAACAGCAATGTGATAATGACCAGATAATCTTTTGTTTAGTGATGTTGGTTAAGGGCTAAATATTGGCCAGGACACCTGGGAGAACTCCCTGCTCTTCTATCAAAATAGTGCCTTGAGATCTTTTGCGTCCACCCGAGAGGGCCAACATTACATCTGAAAGATTGCACCTTCAATATTGCAGCGCTCTCTCAGTACTGCACTGGAGTGTCAGCTGAGATTATGTGCTTATGTCTCTGGTGTGGGGTTTGAACCAAAATCTTCTGACTCAGAGGCAAGCATGCTGCCCAATGAGCCATGCCTGACTCCTGTTTGGTGCTCATCCAAAATTCTGTTCCCCAGTTCCTGACCCCTCTTCCTGGCTATCCAGATATAACCTTGGTATCCGAATCAACCTTGAGCTGAGCTTTAAACTCATATCTAATCCATCATCAAGACTGCCCACTTGCCAAAACATTAACCGTTTCTGCCACTACTTAACCTCTATTCTGTTGAAACCCTCATCCATGCCTTTATAACTTGCAGACACAATTGGGTAGATTTCTGTTTTTTACTGCCTGGGCGGTAATCTGGTGGAGCAGATTGCCCGGCTTCTATCATAGAAACATAGAAACATAGAAAATAGGTACAGGAGTAGGCCATTCGGCCCTTCTAGCCTGCACCGCCATTCAATGAGTTCATGGCTGAACATGCAACTTCAGTACCCTATTCCTGCTTTCTCGCCATACCCCTTGATCTCCCTAGTAGTAAGGACTTCATCTAACTCCCTTTTGAATATATTTAGTGAATTGGCCTCAACAGCTTTCTGTGGTAGAGAATTCCACAGGTTCACCACTCTCTGGGTGAAGAAGTTTCTCCTCATCTCGGTCCTAAATGGCTTACCCCTTATCCTTAGACTGTGACCCCTGGTTCTGGACTTCCCCAACATTGGGAACATTCTTCCTGCATCTACCCTGTCTGAACCCATCAGAATTTTAAACTTTTCTATGAGGTCCCCTCTCATTCTTCTGAACTCCAGTGAATACAAGCCCAGTTGATCCAGTCTTTCTTGATAGGTCAGTCCCGCCATCCCGGGAATCAGTCTGGTGAACCTTCGCTGCACTCCTTCAATAGCAAGAATGTCCTTCCTCAAGTTAGGAGACCAAAACTGTACACAATACTCCAGGTGTGGCCTCACCAAGGCCCTGTACAACTGTAGCAACACCTCCCTGCCCCTGTACTCAAATCCCCTCGCTATGAAGGCCAACATGCCATTTGCTTTCTTAACCGCCTGCTGTACCTGCATGCCAACCTTCAATGACTGATGTACCATGACACCCAGGTCTCGTTGCACCTCCCCTTTTCCTAATCTGTCACCATTCAGATAATAGTCTGTCTCTCTGTTTTTGCCACCAAAGTGGATAACCTCACATTTATCCACATTATACTTCATCTGCCATGCATTTGCCCACTTACCTAACCTATCCAAGTCACTCTGCAGCCTCATAGCATCCTCCTCGCAGCTCACATTGCCACCCAACTTAGTGTCATCCGCAAATTTGGAGATACTACATTTAATCCCCTTGTCTAAATCATTAATGTACAGTGTAAACAGCTGGGGCCCCAGCACAGAAACATAGAAACATAGAAACATAGAAAATAGGTGCAGGAGCAGGCCATTCAGCCCTTCTAGCCTGCACCGCCATTCAATGAGTTCATGGCTGAACATGAAACTTCAGTACCCCCTTCCTGCTTTCTCGCCATAACCCTTGATCCCCCGAGTAGTAAGGACTTCATCTAACTCCCTTTTGAATATATTTAGTGAATTGGCCTCAACTACTTTCTGTGGTAGAGAATTCCACAGGTTCACCACTCTCTGGGTGAAGAAGTTTCTCCTCATCTCGGTCCTAAATGGCTTACCCCTTATCCTCAGACTGTGACCCCTGGTTCTGGACTTCTTCCTGCATCTAACCTGTCTAAACCCGTCAGAATTTTAAACGTTTCTATGAGGTCCCCTCTCATTCTTCTGAACTCCAGTGAATACAAGCCCAGTTGATCCAGTCTTTCTTGATAGGTCAGTCCCGCCATCCCGGGAATCAGTCTGGTAAATCTTCGCTGCACTCCCTCAATAGTAAGAATGTCCTTCCTCAAGTTAACGGTACCCCACTAGTCACTGCCTGCCATTCTGAAAAGTACCCATTTACTCCTACTCTTTGCTTCCTGTCTGCCAACCAGTTCTCAATCCATGTCAGCACACTACCCCCAATCCCATGTGCTTTAACTTTGCACATTAACCTCTTGTGTGGGACCTTGTCGAAAGCCTTCTGAAAGTCCAAATATACCACATCAACTGGTTTTCCCTTGTCCACTCTACTGGAAACATCCTCAAAAAATTCCAGAAGATTTGTCAAGCATGATTTCCCTTTCACAAATCCATGCTGACTTGGACCTATCATGTCACCTCTTTCCAAATGCGCTGCAATGACATCCTTAATAATTAATTCCATCATTTTACCCACTACTGAGGTCAGGCTGACCGGTCTATAATTCCCTGTTTTCTCTCTCCCACCTTTTTTAAAAAGTGGGGTTACATTGGCTACCCTCCACTCGATAGGAACTGATCCAGAGTCAATGGAATGTTGGAAAATGACTGTCAATGCATCCGCTATTTCCAAGGCCTCCTCCTTAAATACTCTGGGATGCAGTCCATCAGGCCAGGATTTATTGGCCTTCAATCCCATCAATTTCCCCAACACAATTTCCTGACTAATAAGGATTTCCCTCAGTTCCTCCTCCTTACTAGACCCTCTGACCCCTTTTATATCAAACCTGCCGATTTTCGTTCTATTGAAATCAATTGTTATTTAAATGAGGGTAAATCCCCATAATACAATAGCTTTCGCCTGAGCAGTGCCCTGTAGGCGAAGTGCCCATGTAATACATAAATTACAAGGGAGAGCTGTTCTCTTTAGTTGGGCCCTGGTTGTTAAAGGTACATTGTTGTTTTGCTGCAACTCTTAGCAGCTCATAGTTGCTGCACTATTTTGCTGAGTGTTTTGGACTTCCCAGCTCCATGCTCCATCGAAGTGTTGCCTCAGTGGGAGGAGGAAGTGAGGTGGATGACTGCTGCGTGTTATTGTTTGCCTCGAGGAATGGAGATGGCCCTGTATTTCCTTGTGCTGTGTCAGAAGATGGCCCCAGCAACTGCAGGTGGTGGCTGCCTCGGCCTGTAGGCGCAGTGACTCATTTCTAACTGATTTGAGTGGGGTGGCGGTGAAGTGGTATCAGCCTGAGACACATCTTGATCATCCGTCCTTGCTGCTATCATTTCTCTGCTGCTGGGAACTCCCTCAACACAGCTACACGATTTGTGTGAAAGCAGACTGCTGTGAAGTAATGAGATGTTGAAGCCCTGCATGATAGCTGTCTCCAGCTGGTTCTCCAACATGGTGAATCCAGACCAGACCGATTGCTGCAGATTGGAGTCCATGATCTGTATAGGTTCTATCTTAGCATGCGTCATGATTACGATGCTTGTGCTTACAACTGTGGCCAATGGGGGTTCCACTGTTCTACTGCTGAGGGCCCTGAAGTGGCCACATCCTATATGGTGATCGGGTGGCAATTCACACATGCAGGTGGTGGACTCCTCCACATATGTTCCAAAATGCTGCTTGTCACACTCTCAAATTACCCCATGAGGTGCTGCTAAAGTGCATTAGTACCCGGGTCCCACAAGGCCAAAATCCCTAGGCTCAGGAGCTGATAGAACTCTGGAGCTGGCCACCCATCAGTAAGCTGCATGCCATGCAGTTCCACCAGTCAGCAAGTTGCATGCCATGCACCAGTCCGCACATTGCATGCCATGCAGTTCCACCTGCACTTGCTCCTCCTCCTAATTATTTCTCTGGCAAATGACAATGTACCCCTACAGTGGATATATCTGTGGGATGGTGCTGAATTCTGCGGAGTGGCTGGTGTAGGGTACCATGAAGTGCTCAATTGAGACTGTATTTTGCACTAGGCTACCTCCTCCTCTTGCACACCTAGAGGAGCAGAAGAACATACTTTACAATGCTTGCAGTAAAGCAACCCTTGAAACATTACTTCACATTGCAGTATGTCACACTAAAGTTCTGCAAAACTAGCCTGTGGGAGAGAATGAATGAGTGAGTCAATAAGAACATAAAGAACTGAAAGCAAAAGTTACTAGCCACGAGATTGGGGGGAGCCTCTGACCTCCCCCACATCTTTCCCCCCCCACCTCCCCCACTATGCTATGATCATATTCCCTGTGCCCTCCCCCCTCCTAATAAGGAGGACAGCATCACAGCTTTGGTGACCCCTCTCTGCCCGCATGCACCGCCTCTTGTTGTGTGTGGTCTCTTCCTGCAAGTGGATATAAAAGATCCATATATTGGAGGGCGGCATGTGAGAGGAGATATGTGCTACCCAAGTGCCCAGGCCTCCAGCCATCTTATGTAGGTGTGTAAACGTACAACCTTCAGGAACTTCGGGTTGACATTGTATTTAGTACTTGTCTATCGCTGTATTGGGTGAGCTAGGCTCAGGCCACATTGAGACTGCTCATGAGATGTGCTCTGTTACCTCCCACCATGCTGCTCTGGTGATAATTTTATTGTCAGATGATTCTCTCCTCCAAATTGGGCTACCTTTCGTTGCAGGACTTCCTGCAGTTAGACCTCCAATACCTGATCACTCACTGTGGCTTTCTGTCCCCCAACTCGGTGTCACATCAAGCAGAAGCACAGCAGAAGCCACAAAAATATTTAGGCCAGCTGACCTTGCACTATTTCTTTGTTATTTATTCCTGAAATGGTGGCGTCACTGGCAAAGCCGGCATTTATTGTCGAACCCTAATTGCCCTTGAGAAGATGGTGGTGAGCTGTCTTCTTGAAACGCTGCAGTCCATGTGGCAAAGGTGCTGCCATCATGCTGTTAGGGAGGGAGTTCCAGGATTTTGACCCAGCTACAGTGAAGGAACGGTGATACATTTCCAAATCAGGATGGTGTGTGACTTGGAGGGAACTTGCATGTGATGGTGTTCCCATGCGCCTGCTACTCTTGTCCTTCTAGGTGGTAGAGGTCGCGGGTTTGGGAAGTGCTGTCGAAGAAGTCTTGGCAAGTTGCTGCAGTGCGTACTATATGGTTTGAGGCCAGCTGCTCCCGCCTATGTGTAGCGGCCCCAATGTCAGTGCACCAGGACTGCATTTTTGAAACCCACAGTTTTAAAATGTTCACTTTTTCCACAGCTCTAAAACTATTGTTTGCTTTGCCTATTTAACAATAGCTGACAAATATTTGTGATTCAGCCGTGTTTATATTGTGGAAAGGTGAATCATCGCTCAGGATTTACAGACATGGGGGTAATTTTAACGCCCCAAAACGCGTGGGTTTGGGTCGGGTTTCAAATCCGCCTTGAACAGAGGCAGGATGGGAGATGGGCAACCAATCCGCCCTCAGGAGGCGGGTCGGGGGATGGGCGACCAATCCGCCCTCAGGAGGCGGGTCGGGGGATGGGCGACCAATCCGCCCTCAGGAGGCGGGTCGGGGGATGGGCGACCAATCTGCCCTCAGGAGACGGGTCGGGGGATGGGCGACCAATCCGCCCTCAGGAGGCGGGTCGGGGGATGGGTGACCAATCCGCCCTCAGGAGGCGGGTCGGGGGATGGGCGACCAATCCACCCTCAGGAGGCGGGTCGGGGGATGGGTGACCAATCCGCCCTCAGGAGGCGGGTCAGGGGATGGGCGACCAATCCGCCCTCAGGAGGCGGGTCGGGGGATGGGCGACCAATCCGCCCTCAGGAGGTGGGTCGGGGGATGGGCGACCAATCCGCCCTCAGGAGGCGGGTCGGGGGATGGGCGACCAATCCACCCACAGGAGATGGGGCGGGGGATGGGCGACCAATCCGCCCTCAGGAGGCACGTCGGTTGATGAAGCTTTTTCTATTTTTAACTCCTGTCCTCTGGGTTTCCCCGGTCTCGGGAAATCCAGCAGGTAAAAGGAGGCGAGAAGGGCTGGATCCATAGCTGAGGACCTTTACAGCACTGCTTGTGGGCCAGGAGGAGCAGTAATGTTTACTCCATGTCCAACACGTCCAAAAGAAATCAACACCCGACCCCTGCGATCTGTCTGACCCTGCAACCTTCACGATCGCCCCCCCGACTGTGCACCCCCTGCCCCGCGATCACCAACCCACCCCCTACAATGTCACCACTCCTTCCAACTCCACGATGTCTCTGCTCCCCACCCGATCTCTTACCCCCCCCCCCCCCCCCCCGCCGCGCGACCTCTCCTCCCATCACCACCACTAAACCTACCTGCAGGTTCCCACCGGACAAGCAGACTGCCAGTCTGTCAATCAGGCTGGCTGTTGGGCGGGAAGCCTGGCAAAAAGAATTCAAACATGCCCTGGAGTTTTAACCTCCGGGTTTCCCGACCATAAGTCCTCCCCGACTCTCAGAGATCGCGCCTCGGTAAATATCGGGGCCATTGCTTTTAAAGATTTATGCTTAATAAAAATTGATTTAGGGTCGATTCATCTTCCTTACACCTTGGATGCCAAGGACAGGAATCACTATGCTCATTTTCTATGTCAATAGTTGATCCTAAATGCAACAACCATTGGGTTAAATTACGAGGCGAGATTACACAAACTAAGGTTGTATTCCCTGGAATTTCGAAGATTAAGGGGTAATTTGATAGAGAAAAACTGGTTGGGGAATTGAGGAGTAGCCTAAAAGTTAGAGTCAGGTCTTTCAGGAGCAAAGTTGGGAAACACTTCTACACATAAAGGGTGGTAGAGGTTTGGAACTCTCTTCTGCAAATGACAATTAGTGCTGGGTCAACTGATAATTTTAAATCTGAGATTGATATATTTCTGGTAACCAGAGGTATTAAGGGATATGGGTATGTGGAGTTAGATCACAGATCAGCCATGATCTCACTGACTGGTGGAACAGGCTTGAGGGACGAAATGGCCGACTCCTGTTCCTATGCTCCTTTGTAACCATGTGCATCAATCAGTAATGCCTGAAAGCATTTATTAAATCACTAATATGTTGGTTGTGAGGATAGGAAACCGTATCAGCTTCCCAATATCCTTTATTTATCACAGCCTTATCCACAATACTTTGGCTGCTATTCATAGAATCACAGGGCCCGAATTTGATGAAGGCCTCCGCCGCCCAAGTGCCGCCCAAAGTGCTGCCGATGGCCGCTGAGGTCCCTGACGGTTCTTTGGGTGGGGTTTTCATCACCGAGGTCCCTCGAAGGTCGGCGGGCGAAAAATCTGCGACACATGCCGCCAATCTGGGCGGCAGCGGGCGGGAGCTCTCATTCTCGACGGCAAAGGCGCTTATCGCCCAAGTGCCGCCGAGGATGGAGTTGGGCCCACGGAGGGCCGAAGAACTGAAAATCAAAATCATCATCAGAAAAAGAAAATCCATCGGAAGACCTTCAGGGGACACCATTGAAGTAAGTCGCTGTGAAATGTTTTTTTTTTAAAAAGTTCACCAACCTATTTTTCAGGATCTTCCTACCTACCATCGAGGACAGACCAGCCTCCAGCCAGCGGTCCACCCCCGTTCTGCCGCCGAGTCCCGCCGACTCCCGCCTGCACCAATCTGACAGCTCGGTGGGCGGGAGGTCGCTTACGTCACTCGGCCGTCCGCTGACGTCAGCCGTCGTTTCCCAGCGGCTCTCCCCTCCTGTCCACTCCAGCCCACCTCGAAAGTGGCACTGGCCGGATCTTCACGAGGGATGCCGGCGGCAGAGGGCGGTAAGGTGATCAAATTCGGGCCCGTAGAATCTTACAGCACAGAAGGTGACCATTTGGCTCGTCATGCCTGTGCCGGCTCTTTGAATGAGCTGTCCAATTTAGTCCCACACACCAGCTTTCTCCACATAGCCCTGTAAATTAGAAAGGAAAAGACTCAATTCTATTGGAGTATAGCTGCTGCTAAAAACAGCATGGATTTGGGTGTCAATTTCCCTGACAGCACCCAGGAGTCATTAATCTTTGCTAATTTTGCATGTGTTAGGAGGTTTAGAGAAGGGGAATTGACTGATCCCTGACTGCTTGATGAGAGATTTACCTGTGGACGCAAACGTTTATTCTGCATTCTTTTTATGTTTTGTCTATATTTCGGGGCAAATAACCTCATGGTCAGACCCCTAAACTAAATACCACAGATGCATAATGAGAATTTTTTTGTTTTACAAAGGTAATCATTTAATGCAGATCTGGCATTTTTGACTTTAAATTCACATGTTTCAATTTCAGACAGGGTATCTCACGAAAAAAGCCCAAAGACATAAATACATGGGGAATTTATGACCGACCAACCCTACCCACTGCTCTTGCTGGCTTTCACTTTATACAGACAGGTTCAGGTCATTTCACCCATTGTGAACATGTTTATTCCTCAAAACGTCAGAGCCTGAAGTCAACTTATGTGGGAAACTTTTCAAAAGTCCCCTTGATTTCAGCTTCAGAATGGCTCTGATAAATATTGTTTAAAGCCTCAACCACAATCAAATCCACTTAGAAAACATGAAAAGTGACTTTTGTGTTTTTTCACATTGCAGTCTTATTTTCATCCTGTTTACATGTCAGATATGATTAGGAGGCATTGATATGCATCAGTAAAATGTGCCCCAAGCTGGCAAATAAAATACCAAAGCTGTACCGTAGCATGCATTTAAAATGTGCTGCTGCATAAATCTGCTCAGTGTGGCTTATATACATTTGGCATATATAAAGGAACAGAATTTAGATGCAGTGCGGGCAGTTTTCATGTGAAGTGTAAAGGGGCGGGCAGTGGGTGCCCGGGGTGCATGCGGTGCACACACGGAGGAATGGCGCATTGCAGTGCCGTTTATCTGCTAGTGCGTACCATTGCAATCACCTGCTAACCCTTGTCGAGCTCCCTAGTTTCGAGATCCATCAGCTGACTGAGGCATTCTGATCATACACTGAGGAGGTGAACCATTCAGAAGATGCACTGTCAATTGCTCTTACCTTTCCAACCACTAGGTGATAATTAGTGTGTAAGAATTTCTGGATGCCAGTAAAGTCATAATGGGGGTGATTTTCCCCGGATATTTTAGGCGCTAAAGAGCCTCCAAGATAGGGTCTTAAGCTTCAACAGCCGGAAATTGTGTGCAGGCCAAGATGGGATCTTCTGTGGCTCAATTGGTAGCACCCTTGTCTTTGTGCCGTCTCGCATGAGATGTTAAACCGAGGTCCCGTCTGCTCTCTCAAGTTCCCATGGCACTATTTCAAAGAAGAGCAGGGGAGTTATCCCTGGTGTCCTGGCCAATATTCATCCCTCAATCAACATAACAAAAACAGATTATCTGGTCATTATCACATTGCTGTTTGTGGGAGCTTGCTGTGCGCAAATTGGCTGCCGCGTTTTCTACATTACAACAGTGACTACACTCCAAAAGTACTTCATTGGCTGAAAAGCGCTTTGAGACATCTGGTGGTTGTGAACGGTGCTATATAAATGCAAGTCTTTCTTTCTTAAGCTGCAAAATTGCGTGCTAAATTCAGACTTTCAAACAGGCATTTCTTATTAGCACAGCGCCCATTTAGCGCCAGTTTTCATCCTTTGGCTAAAATCACCCCCAATACCTCTTCAAACCTTTGTGTGCAGAGTGTGGCTATAGTAGCTGGTAATCCTACAATGTTAGTTCACATGAAAATGGTCTTTTTCAGAAAGTGTTTATTTGAGGGTGGATAGATTGGGAAATATGTTGGACATGCCTGTTAATGTAGAGGAGCAGGGATTGTTCAGCTGAAGGGCTCTTCAATGAGCTGCTGCTGAAGAGCTCTGGCTGCAGGCAACTGTTGGACCTCTCCTGCTTCTATGCCGTCCTCCATGTTCTCAATGCCCTTGGAAAAAAAAAAGGCTGAGGGGTGACTAATAGAGTTCTTTAAAATTATGAAAGGTTTTGATAGAGTGAATACAGAGAGAATGTTTCCACTTGTGGGGAAGAGCATAGCTAGAGGCCATCAATATAAGATAGTCACCAAAAAATTCAATCGGGAATTCTTCTTTGGGAAAACTTCTTTACCGAAAGCGTGGTGAGAATGTGGAACTCACGACCACAGGGAATGGTTGAAGCGAATAGTGTAGATGCATTTAAGGGGAGGCTAGACAAGCATATGAGGGAGAAGGGAATAAAGGATTATGCTGATAAGAGTTAGATGAGGAAAGGTGGGAGGAGGCTCAAGTGGAGCGGAGCATAAACGTTGGCATGGACTGGTTGGGCTGAAGGGCCTGCTTCTGTGCCATATATCCTATGTAATCCTATGTAATGTCCTCACCCTCATCATGCTGAAGATCCCCATCCAATGCTGGCTCCGTGTATTGAGATCTTCTGAACAAGGGCTCTCATTATTGTGTTCCTAACACAGATGAGACTGCACACAGGGAGGTTAAAGTAACAGTGACCTCAGTCTTAAGACACTCCAGAGTGAGGAACAGGCCTTAGGGGCCGGCTTATATACAGTGCTCCTAAGGGATTCTGGGATCCCTTGGGACTCCAGGGAATGCACTCCCTGGTGGCGGAACATGGGAGTGCATGCTTTACAGATGCACAACATCACTCCCCGCCAAAGCCAAAGTGAAAACTATTTACAAGGTGAGGCGGTCGGGAGCCGCCTTTCTTTCCCTGGTGGACCGCCTCGGTACAAATGTCTGTTCTGGTTTGTTGGCTGTGCCCTCGCTGGGCTGGCGTGTTGTTGGCCCTGCAGGGCTGCTGGGTGAACCTGGTCTTGCTGGGCTATTGGGCGTGATGGGTTCGATTTCCTGGTCCGGGGTGGTGTCGTTGATCCTTTGGGTGTGTTGTGGGCTCGAAAAAGGTGGTGTCTGCTGTGGGTTGTTCAGGGCAGACTGTGAACCGCAGCCTCGTTTGGTCCAGGTGCTTTCTGAAAATTTGTCCATTGTCTAGTTTGACTACAAACACCCTATTCCCTTCTTTAGCTATCACCGTGCCCGCGATCCACTTGGGACCATGTCCATAGTTTAGCACATACACAGGATCATTCAAATAAATTTCGCGTGACACAGTGGCGCGACCATCGTTTACATTTTGTTGCTGCCGCCTGCTCTCTACCTGATCATGCAGGTTGGGGTGAACCAGCGTGAGTCTGGTTTTCAGTGTCCTTTTATGAGTAGCTCAGCCGGGGGCACCCTTGTGAGCGAGTGGGGTCTCGTGCGGTAGCTGAGCAGTACTCGGGACAGGCAGGTTTGGAGTGAGCCTTCTGTGACTCGTTTAAGGCTCTGTTTGATTGTTTGTACTGCCCGCTCTGCCTGCCCATTGGAGGCTGGTTTAAACACGGCCGAGGTGACATGTTTGATCGCATTGCGGGTCATAAATTCTTAAATTCGGCACTGGTGAAACATGGCTCGTTGTCACTGACCAGTATGTCAGGCAGGCCATGGGTGGCAAACATGGCCCTCAGGCTTTCAATGGTGGCGGTGGCGATGCTTCCCGACATTATTTCACATTCAATCCATTTTGAAAAAGCATCCACCACCACCAGGAACATTTTACCGAGAAACGGGCCCGCATAGTCGACATGGATCCTTGACCATGGTCTGGAGGGCCAGGACCACAAACTTAGTGGTGCCTCTCTGGGCACGTTGCTCAACTGAGTATACACGCTGCATTGCCGTACACAGGACTCCAAGTCACGTGGGATCTGGCTATCGCTGTCATCATTACTATACCCGGGTGTGTGCTGTGGAAATCGGAGATGAACGTCTCCCTGCCCTTTTTGGGTAGCACTACACGGTCACAAGCCCCTCATATCCCTGTTCGCTGAAAACAAGGGGATAAATACGAATGCCTCAGCCCGCATACAAAGATGGGCAATCATGCTATCAGTGTATAACTATACCATCCGCCACAGGCCAGGCACCGAGTCTGCCTGAATGGAAAGTTCGTCCTTTCGCCGCTGGAACAGCTTGATGAGCTGTTGCATTTCAACAGGGATGCTGGCCCAGCTCCCATGCAGTACACAGTTTTTTACAAGGGATAGCAGAGGATCTTGGCTGGTCCAAGTCCTAATCTGGCGGGCCGTGATAGGTGATTTATCATTTTCAAATGCTTTCATGACCATCAACAAGTCTGCGGACTGCGCCACCATCAACAAGTTTGCAGGCAGCGCCATTTCCACCCCCATGGTGGGCAATGGTAGCCGACTGAGAGCATCCGCACGGTGCCTGGCCTGTGGCGGATGGTATAGTTATACACTGATAGCATGAGTGCCCATCTTTGTATGCGGGCTGAGGCATTCGTATTTATCCCCTTGTTTTCAGCGAACAGGGATATGAGGGGCTTGTGACCGGTTTCCAGCTCAAATTTGAGGCCAAACAGGTACTGATGCATTTTCTTTACCCCGAATACACACGCTAATGCCTCTTTCTCAATCATGCTGTAGGCCCCCTCGGCCTTAGACAAGCTCTGGAGGCATAGGCGACAGGTTGCAACTTCCCCCGTAATGTTAGCTTGTTGTAATACACACCCGACTCCGTACGACGACGCATCGCATGCTAGCACAAGTGTTTTGCACGGGTTATACAATACAAGCAGCTTGTTGGAGCATAAAATGTTTCTGGCTTTCTCAAAAGCAAATACTTGGTTTTTACCCCATACCCAGTTCTCACCTTTACGCAATAACACATGTAGGGGCTCTAAGAGGGTGCTTAACCCCAGTAGGAAGTTACCAAAATAGTTGAGGAGCCCCAGGAACGACCGCAGCTCCGTGATATTCTGTGGCCTGGGCGCGTTCCTGATAGCCTCTGTCTTGGTGTCTGTGGGCCGAATGCCATCTGCTGTGACCTTTCTCCCCAAAAACTCCACTTCTGTTGCATTTCGACCTCTTCCGCCGCAGCCCTCCGCGATCCAGTCGCTGGAGGACCTCCTCCAGGTTTTGTAGGTGCTCGACGGTGTCCCAACCTGTGACTAATATGTTGTCCTGAAAAACCACCGTGCGTGGTACCGACTTGAGTAGGCTCTCCATGTTTCTCTGGAAGATCGTTGCAGCCGACCGAATTCCAAACGGGCATCTGTTGTCGATGAACAGTCCCTTGTGCGTGTTGATGCAGGTGAGGCCCTTCGAAGACTCCTCCAGCTCCTGCGCCATGTAGGCCGAAGTCAGGTCGAGCTTGGTGAACATCTTGTCTCTTGCCAGCGTCGCAAATAGGTCGTCTGCCTTAGGTAGCGAGCGGGTATTGGTCCTGTAGCGAGAAACGATTAATAGTTACTTTATAATCGCCACAAATCCTGACCGTGCCATCACTTTTGAGTACTGGAACAATCGGGCTGGCCCACTCGCTGAATTCCACTGGGGAGATGATGCCCTCGCGTTGCAGCCTGTCCAGCTCGATTTCCAATCTCTCCTTCATCATGTGAGGTACCGCTCGCGCCTTGTGGTGAATGGGTCGTGCCTCTGTGACTAAGTGGATCGCACCTTCGCCCCGGAAAAGTTTCCAATGCCTGGCTCAAAAAGGGAAGGAAATCTATCAAGA
The DNA here is from genome assembly GCF_044704955.1 of Pristiophorus japonicus. Taxonomy (NCBI): domain Eukaryota; kingdom Metazoa; phylum Chordata; class Chondrichthyes; family Pristiophoridae; genus Pristiophorus; species Pristiophorus japonicus. Next base: position 25,864,878 of record NC_091994.1, on the reverse strand, counting down.
ACCTGGGTACATGAGGCCTCATCGACATGTGATAGCGCTCAGATGTCATCCCAGTTCCAGCGGATTTTGCCCAACCAGCTCTTTCCAAGCAGTGTGGGGCCATCGCCCGGGACAATCCAGAGTGGCAGTTCGTGCACCGTGCCCTCGTAGGTGACCTTGACCATGGCGCTGCCCAGGACAGTGATAAGCTCTTTGGTGTATGTTCTCAGTTTCGTGTGGATGGGGCTCAGGGCTGGTCTGAATGCCTTGTTGCACCACAGTCTCTCAAACATCTTTTTACTCATGATGGATTGCCTAGCGCCAGTGTCCAGTTCCATGGTTACGGGTAAGCCATTCAATTTTACATTTAGCATTATAGGTGGACATTTCGTGGAAAATGTGTGCACCCCGTGTACTTCAGCATCTGCCTCCTCTCTCTGAGACTTGAAATTGCTTTGATCCACCATGGACTGATTTTCTTCTGCCACATGGTGGTTAGCAGGTTTTGCAGAGCTTGCAGCTCGTTTGCAAGCTCATTGGAGGTGCTCCATTGTTCCACAGCTCTTGCAAACATACCTTTTGAAGCGGCATGAATAGGCTGAATGGGAGCCTACACAACGCCAACAAGGTGTGAATTGCCTTGCATTCATCCTTTGTTGTGGACTCTGAGTCATCTGGGTCACCTGAGGCCTGCTGGCAGTAGCAGACTTGTGGTTTCTGCCCTGTACATTTCTGCTCGCAAACACAGTTCCAGTTAATTTATGAACAATGCTAGCACTTGTGTGCTGAGAGATTTGTTTGGTATTATCACTGGTGGACATAAACGCCTCTGCTATCGCAATGGCCTTGGTCGGTGTCTCTACAATCAAAAGTTTTCGTAGGATGGTCTCTTGGCCAATGCCCAGTACAAAAAAGCCTCTGAGCATTGTCCTGCAAGTCGCCTTAGCTCGGCGACGTAGCTCGCCACTTCCTGACCTTCAGATCGCTGGCACGTGTAGAACCGATTCCTCGCCATCAGCACGCTCTCCCTTGGGTTAAGATGCTCCCGAACCAGTGTACACAGCTCCTCATATGACTTATCTGTGGGTTTCACTGGAGCCAGAAGATTCTTCATGAGGCTGTAGGTCGATGCCCTGTAGAATGCGAGAAGGACCGCTCTCCTTTTTGCAGCGTTTCCTTCTCCGTCCAGCTCGTTGGCTACAAAGTACTGGTCTAGCCATTTGACATAGGCTTCCCAGTCCTCACTCTCCGAAAACTTCTCCAGGATGCCCACAGTTTGCTGTATCTTTGCGTTGGATTCGTATACTCGTCGCCAGTTATTATGTTCCTAATACAGATGAGACTGCACACAGGGAGGTTAAAGTAACAGTGACCTCAGTCTTTATTAGGACACTCCAGAGTGAGGAACAGGCGTTAGGGGCCGGCTAAGAGAGATTGCTCCCAAGGAATGCTGGAATCCCTTGGGACTTGAGGGGATGCGCTCCCTGGTGGCGGAACATGGGAGTGCATGCTTTACAGATACACAATACTCATTATCCCATGAATCTGATTGTAGTGGAGGCCACAGCCAAACGCCCGTTGCTGAGAGAATTCCTTTGACAAGTGTGCAGAGCATAGCCCTTGTGTCCGACCAGCCAGCCTCTCACTTGCTGTGCGGGGGAAAAGACTGGAGAAATGGAGCTTTGCAACAACATGAATGCATCATGACAGCTGTGCGGGAAGTGGCCACCGACCTGCATGATGCAACCACGCACCTATTGCACATTAACGGGTTGGAAGCCGCTGCGATGCATGAAGGCAGTGGAATTGGGTGCAGGAGACCGCAGGGTGACATGTGTGCAGTGAATGACATCCTGGGCTTGAAGGAATCCTGCAACCTGCGCCAACTCCAGAGCCCGATCCTGCTGCTTCCCATTGTCCATGGGGAAAGTGATGAAAGTATTTGCTCATGCAAACAAGGCATTAGTCACCTGATTAATGCAAGCACGAACTGCAAGCTGATTGATGTTACTGACATGCTCTATGGCAGCCTGGAAGGAGCCAGAGGCAAAGATTAGCATAAGTTCATGAAGCTCCTGCGCGTTTTTGGTGGGAACTCTTGCTACCTGGATTCAGGTCCATCGGAAAATCGGCATGGGCAGGAACTCGTCCGTCAGTAAGTGCTCTGTTGCGTGCATTGTGTTGCTCACGCTATCGCCCCATTTTTAAGCACATGTCTCTACAGAGCGGATATAGCATCTGCCGTCTGTCAATTATAGTTAGGCTTGTTTTAGTACTGGCAGCCACAGTTCCCATCCTATTGGCAATCAGTTACTGTACTTACATCATTGAAGATAATTGGAGAAAACTTTAATTAAGAGGTGATCTGCCATAAGCCTTTTGGTTCAAAGCCTGAGACACTTCCTGTAACCTGTCAAAAGGACTTCTAAAAGATATAGCTGAGAGAATCTTGTATATATCGGACTGAAGTCAGTTATTTTTTTTTGTGCTTCCTGTTTGGGCCTTTCCAATAGATTGCAGGGATGGGGGGAGTGGTGAGGGTAGGGGGGAGTGATGGGGTGGGGGGGAGTGGTGGGGTCGGGGGGGTGGGGGGGAATGGGGGGGAGTGGTGGGAGGAATGCTGGGGATGGAGGGGGTGGGGGCGGGGGAGGACTGGTGGGGTCGGGGAGGCTGGGGGGAATGGTGAGGGCGAGGGGATGGGGGGGCAGGGGAAGTGGGGGGTGTGGTGGGGGCGGGGGGGTGGGGGGGTGGGTTGGGGGGAGTGGTGGGAGCGGGGGGGTGTGGGGGGTGGGGGGCAGGCGGTTGGGTGGAGGGAGTGGTGGTGGAAGTGGTGGGGTCGGGGGGGATGGTGGGGTCGGGGGGAGTGGTGGGGTCAGGGGGGGAAGTGGTGGGGTCTGGGGGGATGGTGGGGTCGGGGGGGAGTGGTGGGGTCGGGGGAATGGTGGTGTCGGGGGGGAGTGGTGGGGTCAGAGGGGGAGTGTTGGGGTCAGGGGGGAGTGGTGGGGTCGGGGGGAGTGGTGGGGTCAGAGGGGGAGTGGTGGGGTCAGGGGGGATGGTGGGGTCGGGGGGGAGTGGTTGGGTCAGGGGGGATGGTGGGGTCGGGGGGGGAGTGGTGGGGTCGGGGGGAGTGGTGGGGTCGGGGGGTGGTGGGATCGGGGGGAGTGGTGGGTCGGGGGGGAGTGGTGGGGTCGGGGGGGGGGAAGTGGTGGGGTCGGGGGGGGTGGTGGGATCAGGGGGGAGTGGTGGGGTCGGGGGGGAGTGGTGGGGTCAGAGGGGGAGTGGTGGGGTCGGGGGAGTGGTGGGATCAGGGGAAGTGGTGGGGTCAGAGGGGGAGTGGTGGGGTCGGGGGAGTGGTGGGGTCAGGGGGGTAAGTGGTGGGGTCAGGGGGGATGTTGGGGTCGGGGGGAGTGGTGGGGTCAGGGGGGATGGTGGGGTCGGGGGGGTGGTGGGGGTCGGGGGGGTGGTGGGGGTCGGGGGGGAGTGGTGGGGGTCGGGGGGGAGTGGTGGGGTCGGGAGGCGTGGTGTGGGCGGGGGGGAGTGGTGGGGTCGGGGGGAAGTGGTGGGGTCAGAGGGGGAGTGGTGGGGTCGGGGGGGAGTGGTGGGGTCAGAGGGGGAGTGGTGGGGTCGGGGGAGTGGTGGGGTCAGAGGGGGAGTGGTGGGGTCAGGGGGGTAAGTGGTGGGGTCAGGGGGGATGTTGGGGTCGGGGGGAGTGGTGGGGTCAGGGGGGAGTGGTGGGGTCGGGGGGAAGTGGTGGGGTCAGAGGGGGAGTGGTGGGGTCGGGGGGGAGTGGTGGGGTCGGGGGGAGTGGTGAGGTCAGAGGGGGAGTGGTGGGGTCAGGGGGGAGTGGTGGGGTCGGGGGGAGTGGTGGGGTCAGATGGGCAGTGGTGGGGTCAGGGGGGAATGATGGGGTCGGGGGGGAGTGGTGGGGTCAGAGGGGGAGTGGTGGGGTCAGGGGGGAGTGGTGGGGTCGGGGGGGAGTGGTGAGGTCGGGGGGTAGTGGTGGGGGTCGGGGGGGGGGAGTGGTGTGGAGAAGCAAAAGACTTAAAAAACAAGAAGAAAAACACAGCTGCCCGAACCAACAAAAAAAAACAAGGAAAAGAAGATTACCTGGAGTCTGCTCCACCCAATAATCAAATTAAAGTCTAGCGATTAGGTGTTCCCTGGACTTTTTCCCCCCAGGGTAAATAAATCTTTTGGAACGATGTCCGCCCATCTGGGTGCGCATAATCCTACTGGCAACATGCCTACAACATGGCAAAAGCAGTTTGCTCAGTGTGCATTATAAAAGAATCGATGCATCTCTGCTCAGCCAGGAATCGCAGAGATTGTCCAAATTTTCTGTGCACCTTTAGATTCCAGGGCACATGAGTATTGCTAAATATGGAACTCACTAAGTGACTCTGTTTTTACTTTTACCGCGGTTTCGCTTTGCGTTCTCAGACCTATAACGTGGGCGGGCTGAACCACTTGAAACTTACCTAAGTGCCTGGCTCAGTCTTAGTCAGCATAAAAAGCATCAGCGGTAGCCAAACTGTGCATGAGGCAAGAGAGGCGGCTTTGAAAACAGAACTGAGAAACCCACCGGTCTATTTCTTTTTCTGAAAGACAAACAATAACAGGATGCCACTGACACACAAATGGTGCCTCAGTCAGATCTGCAGTGTAGTTACTTCCCTCAATTAGTCATTTGAAGATCATTAGACTGTAAATAAAACAATTTCATTGGAAAATGGAGAGGTTGTGTGGAGGTATTGAGCTTCTTGATTTCAGAAGACCTGTATTTTCGCTTCTGATCAGAACTAAAAGGTCTAGGCCTAACCAGCCCACAGATTTGTATTGAAAGTCAAGACACATAACCACAGTGGCAGTACTGGGCCACAGTGTTGGCTGCCTCCTGTACACTCTTGCTTTCTCTGTTTCTATTTCTGTCTGCAAGAAATGAGTCTCGAAACTGGTATTGCGAGCCAGACCTGAATGTCATTTTTCATGAATTCTTTTGGCGTTTTGCATGATGCAAGTTTTATTCTTTTCCACCTGGCTCTGGACCCATGATTCAGAGCCCTTTGGCTCAGCTGACTGCTCACGGATAAGAACACCGATTTTAGTCGAGTGGGAATCGGGGATGGGGGGACGGGACAGTGTGCAGGGGCTGAATCAGGGAGGCGATCCAGAGATCTTAACTCCCGGGGCCTGGTTGTGTATGTAACGGCAACAGGAGTAATGTAACTAACTGTGTCCTTTATAGCAACTCCCAAAATGGTGTCCCAAACCAGCATGAACCAGAATGTTTGCAGCAGTGTGTGAATAGCTTCCGCAGGGTCCTTATGCCTGTCTAGTGTCCTGTAACAACCAAATAGAGTATGAACACAACAAGCCTCATTTGAATGCCCCGACACACACCCCTGCCTGAAGCTGTCGGGGTTTACTTCAACGCTGATGGGCGGGAGTGGAAATTCGCAGAGCCCGCGGGGTGTTGGGGGGGTGCGTGGTGGTAGGGGTGTCAAATCATCACTGGGAACCCACGGAAAATGTCGCCAGCAAAGGTAAGTGAGAAAGGGGGTGGCCATCGTCAAAATCAGGGGAGAAAGGGAAGGGGAGTGCAGCGGAGGCCCATGGTATCCTTGTGAGGAAAAGAGGAGCACTTCTGCTCCCCCTCGCCTACAAGGAACCTTTAAACAGTTAAAGAAAAACACTTTCCTGAGTCTCCTCTGGCCGGGATGGAGCCAGCTTTTTCTGGTGGGTCTGAAACTGTGCGGCCTTTAGTTGGCCCACAGTTAAAATGGTATGCGCTTCCTAATCACATAATCGAGGCACATCTTTGCCATTTAAATTAGGCCCCCACTCCTCTGAGGCTGGTGACCTTCCCGTGCCAGATTGTATGTAAGTTAAGATAGTGGGGGCGGGGGGCGCGGGCAGGAACACATCGACAATGTGGCACAAATCCCACTCCCTCCCACCCCACTATCTTACCCTTTACCCACACCGTTTCCACCAGGCGGGATGGGTAACCTACCCTATAATGTTTCTGTTTTTGTGACATCATGACAGCTGTTGCTTCCACCACTACAGTAATATTATGTTACAGCATGTAAACTTCACTCTTTAATTATGTTTGAAATGATTGATGACCATCAAAGCCAATACAGTACAAACATTGTACTTTGCATCAGCTACACTGGGGTAAGTTTCAAACTAATTCTTTATGTATTGTCCAGGTTATTTTTAAGTTATTACAGACACAGATAAATGAACAAAGGCAACTTACTACTGAGTTCCTTAGCCTTCAGGCCTCAATTAAAAGGATCAGATGGTGCAGGTTATGATTATAAACATTCAAATAACATAGCCTGCAACAGCTTAACCTGCTGGTGGAGAGAGAACCTCTTAGATTCAAAACATCTAAATGGACAGCTTTCCTTTTTGTTTTTGAGTACTGACTTGGCTAATTTCAGTTGAACTCTTGAATCAGGTGGCCAGATTATCCCAGTCCTGCTACTAGATATTAAAGAGCCATGCGATATTAAAAAAACACAGGAACTTCACAAACATCTGTTCACTACATTGTGCCAACTCTGACACAATCTTTTACAGCAATTACTTTCATTCACTTATATTTTAAAAGAAAAAGTTAACACTTTAACTGCTAACTACGCAAGAGTTTTGTTCGACATTAATGAACGATAAAATGAAGAGAGCACTGTTAGATCGCCACACAGTTTGCATGTTTTGGGAAGACGCAAGCTGAAATGTCTGGCTATTTACATGACATTACTCTGCATCAAGTGTTTCCATCAGTAATGTATAGTTTGTCAGTTTCAGAGCAGCATGACATATGAACACGAGCATATAACAGTTTTGATGCATGGGGTCTGCCACTCACCAACTGTCTTTCGGATGAGACATTAAACCGAGGCCCCGTCTGCTCTCTCAGGTGGACGTAAAAGATCCCATGGCACTATTTCGAAGAGCAGGGGAGTTATCCCCAGTGTCCTGGCCAATATTTATCCGTCAATCAACATAACAAAAAAACCAGATTATCTGGTCATTATCACATTGCTCTGTGTGGGAGCTTGCTGTGCGCAAAATGGCTGCTGCGTGTCCCACATTACAGCAGTGACTACACTCCAAAGGTACTTCATTGGCTGTGAAAAGAGCTTTGAGATGGCCGATGGTCATTAAAGGCGCTATATAAATCCAAGTCTTTCTTTTTTCAAATACCACGCTAACATTACGTTGCATCATTTAGTATCGTTAGCTCATGCATGTTTTTAATATCCAAAAGAACGCCATGACTATGAAATATAAATAAGCGTCCATAAAGATCGCAACACAAGGATTACATTTTCATTGCATACTTCAAAAAGCTAATTAGGGCAATGTTACACGACAGCGACTACCTGCTGCGAGCGAGACTGTTGATTCCACGTCACTCTGACAAGGGGCTAAGGAGCCCTGTGTCTGCATGCTTAGATTGCTTACTGGAATCCAAATGCAGATTACATTTTAATCTAAGCAGAAAGCCATGTTTTTAAATATTTCACACCAGTTGTAATTAGTCCAGTAATATGGTGCCGATTACCTGTATTATTGTCTGTCATGTATGTACTTTTGGGATCACTAGCTACTAGATGGCCATTGGGCTGCATGCACATTTTGTATATTAGTCACTTTGGGCCTTAATAAAGCAGAGCCAAGGTCATACTGCTTGGAGTACTCAGTCTAACAGTTATTGCATACACTACATTTGGCCATGAGGCAACAAGAACCTATGCATGCAAAAATGAGCACAATTAGATTGTTGGAGCGATTTGTGGAAGGAGAAGATTGGGCAGACTTTGTGAGTTCTTCATGGCCAACAAAATGGAGGAGGTTTGCGGTCCAAAAATGTATGGTCTGATAAAGAATCTACTCCTGCCTGTGAGTCCAACAGAGAAGATGTATGAAGAATTGTGTACTCTGGTACAGGACCACCTTAAGCCAGACGAAGGCATCATCATCTCGAGATACAGATTTTACACGCACGTTCGCTCAGAGGGACAGACCAGAATTCGTTGCTGACCTGAGATGTCTAGCGGGACTGTGTAAGTTCGGGGCTGTGTTGGCAGACATGCTGCAGGACTTCTTTGTAATCGGCATCAACCACGAGGTGATGCTACGTAAACTACTGGCTGTGGAGATGTTGGACTTGAACAGGCCCATCATGATCGCTCAGTCATACAGATAAAAGTCTAAAGAAGATATCAAAACTTGCCAAGTACTGTAAAAATGATTGATTCAGCATTTGGCAGAGCGGCACATGGCAGGGCTTACTCAACTGCGTACTCGAAACCTGTGGCTGCCTAAAGTCCGCCAATGGAAATGCATCTGATTTCTCCATGTTGGTGTTGTGGGGGAAATCACCGGCACCAGCAGTGCCGATTTAAGCAATATAGTTGCAAAGACTGTCTGAGAGTGGGGCATCTTCAACGCAAGTGTCTACAGATGAGCAAGCGTGCTGCGACACACCAAATGGAGGATGATGGTCAGACTAGCGTGGATCCGGATACGCAATCCGAGATACCAGAGGAAGAAGTGTATGGACTGTACGCGTTCCTTACTAAGAGCAAACCGATAAAGATCAACATGAAATTTATTGGGATGCCGGTATCGATGGAACTGGACATGGGGGCGAGTCAATCGATAATGAGCTAGAGGGCATTCGACAAGCTGTGGGATACTAAGGCTGTGAAGCTCAGGCTGAGTCCAGTCAATGTCAAGTTGCGCACGTACACCAAAGAGCTCGTAACGGTGATTGGCAGTGCCACAATTAAAGTGTTGTATGACGGTGCGGTTCACAAGTTCTGCTGTGGATTGTCCCAGGCAATGGCCCAACGCTGTTCGGCAGGAACTGGCTTGAAAAAATCAGATGCGATTGGAACAACATCAAAGCGTTGTCGTCGGAGAAAGATACATGTGCCCATGTACTGAGCAAGTTCCCCTCGCTGTTTGAACCAGGCATTGGCAACTTCACAGGAGCCAAGGTACAGATCTACGTGGACTCGGATGCAAGACCCGCCCATCATAAAGCTCGGGCAGTTTCGTATATGATGATGGAGAAGGTAGAAATCGAACTGGACAAGCTCCAGTGTGAAGGCATCATATCACCGGTTGAATTTAATGAATGGGCCAGGCCTATTGTTCCTGTGCTGAAAAGTGATAGCGCAGTCAGAATCTGTGGAGACTACAAGGCTACAATCAACAGGGTCAGTACCCGTTACTGAAGGCTGATGACTTGTTTGCAATGCTAGCCGGGGGGAAGTCATTCACCAAACTGGACTTGACGTCAACCTACATGACACAGGAGCTGGTCAAGACGTCAAAGAGACTTACGTGCATTAACACGCATAAAGGACTGTTTATTTATCACAGGTGCCCTTTTGGAATTCGCTCGGCTGCAGCAATATTTCAGAGGAATATGGAGAGTCTACTGAAGTCCGTTCCTAGAACTGTCGTGTTCCAAGGTGACATCCTGATCACAGATCATGACTCCAAGGAACATCTGAATGACCTGGAAGAGGTTCTACATCGTCTGGACAAAGTGGGACTCAGACTGAAACGCTCGAAGTGCGTCTTCATGGCACCAGAGGTCGAATTCCTGGGGAGGAAAATTGCTGCTGACGGCATCAGGCCCACGGACGCGAAAACCAAGGCCATCAAGAATGCACCCAAGCTGCAGAATGGGACGGACTACTCAACTACTTCGGTAACTTGCTACCTAAATTGAGCACCTTATTAGAACCACTGCACATGCTGCTTAGAAAAGGCGACAACTGGGTGTGGGTTGCGCCTCAAGACAGAGCTTTTGAGAAAGCTATTAATCTGCTTTGCTCTAACAAGCTGCTGGCACATTATGACCCATGTAAATGTTCAGTATTTACCTGTGATGCTTCGTCATATGGAATTGGTTGCGTACTCCAACAAACTAATGAGTCGGGTAAACTTCAACCAGTTGCGTATGCTTCAAAAAGTTTGTCTAAAGCGGAAAGAACATGGTAGTGAAAGAAGCACTAGCCTGTGTGTATGGGGTTAAAAAGATGCATCAGTACCTGTTTGGTCTTCGGTTTGAACTGGAGACAGATCACAAGCCGCTCATTTCACTGTTCTCTGAAAACAAACGTATCAATACCAATGCCTCATCCAGCATCCAGAGATGGCGCTGACATTATCCGCTTATAATTATGTAATTCGCCATAGACCTGGCACCGAGAATTGTGGTGATGCTTTGAGCCGTTTGCCGTTGCCCACACCAGAGGTGGAAACACCACAACCGGCAGACCTATTGTTAGTTATGGATGCTTTTGAGAGTGAAGGAACCCCTGTCACGGCTCAACAAGTTAAGACCTGGACCAGCCAGGACCTGATTTTATCGGTGGTGCAGAGTTGCATCCTCAAAGGTGATTGGTCTGCCATACCCAAGCAAATGTGCGAGGAGCCCAAACCTTACATTCGTCACAAAGACAAACTGTCTATTCAGTCGGATTGTATACTGTGGGGCAATCGTGTTGTTATGCCCAAGAAAGGGAGAGAGAAATTTGTAGGTGAGCTACATAGCACACATCCCGGCATTGCAATGATGAAAGCCATCGCTAGGTCTCATGTATGGTGGCCGGGATTTGACTCTGAGCTGGAATCATGTGTGCATCAGTGCAACACTTGCATGCAGCTCAGCAAAGCATCAGCAGAATTGCTGCTAAGTCTGTGGTCATGGCCATCCAAACCATGGTCCAGGATCCACATAGACTTTACAGGTCCCTTCCTGGGGAAGATGTTTTTATTTGTGGTGGATACATATTCGAAGTGGATAGAGTGTATAATCATGTCATCCAGCACATCCACAGCTACCATTGAGAACCTCAGTGCCATGTTCACGACACATAGTCTGCCTGACATCGTTGTTAGCGACAACGGATCGTGCTTCACCAGTCAGGAGTTTCAAGAGTTCATGAAACTCAATGGTATCAAACATGTAAGGTCAGCACCGTTCAAACCTGCATCCAATGGGCAAGCAGAACATGCTGCCCAAATCATAAAGCAGAGTATGAAGCGAGTAATCCAAGGGTCACTATATACCCACCTGTCATGCATATAGCTGAGTTACAGGACAAGACCACACATGCTTACTGGGGTCTCGCCTGCTGAACTAATGATGAAAAGAAGTCTAAAGACCAAGCTATCTCTTGTACACCCTGACTTGAATAATCATGTTGAACATAGAAGACAAAGTCAGCAAGGGTATCATGATCGCGCAGCTGTGTCACGCGATATTTCTGTAACTGATCCTGTATATGTTCTGAATTATGGTCAGGGTCCCAAGTGGATCGCTGGTACTGTCATGGCCAAGGAGGGCAACACAATATTTATTGTCAAGCTCAAAAACGGGCAAATATGCAGGAAACATATGGATCAGACAAAGCTGCGGCACAGAGACGAATCGGAACAGTTGGAGGAAGAGACAATTGACGACCAACCAACTTACCCCCAGTCATCAGAGGACTCAGTGGTCATAAGAACATACATAAGAATTAGGAACAGGAGTAGGCCATCTAGCCCCTCGAGCCTGCTCCGCCATTCAAAAAGATCATGGCTGATCTGGCCGTGGACTCAGCTCCACTTACCCGCCCGCTCCCCATAACCCTTAATTCCCTTATTGGTTAAAAGTCTATCTATCTGTGATTTGAATACATTCAATGAGCTAGCCTTAACTGCTTCCTTGGGCAGAGAATTCCACAGATTCACAACCCTCTGGGAGAAGAAATTCCTTCTCAACTCGGTTTTAAATTGTCTCCCCCGTATTTTGAGGCTGTGCCCCCTAGTTCTAGTCTCCCCGACCAGTGGAAACAACCTCTCTGCCTCTATCTTGTCGATCCCTTTCATTATTTTAAATGTTTCTATAAGATCACCCTTCACCCTTCTGAACTCCAATGAGTAAAGACCCAGTCTACTCAATCTATCATCATAAGGTAACCCCCTCATCTCCAGAATCAGCCTAGTGAATCGTCTCTGTACACCCTCCAAGGCTAGTATATCCTTCCTTAAGTGAGGTGACCAAAACTGCACGCAGTACTCCAGGTGCGGCCTCACCAATACCCTGTACAGGTGCAGCAGGACCTCCCTGCTTTTGTACTCCATCCCTCTCGCAATAAAGGCCAACATTCCATTCGCCTTCCTGATTACCTTCTACACCTGCAAACTAATTTTTTGGGATTCATGCACAAGGACCCCGGGGCTGGACGGGCTGACCGTGGAGTTCCACAGGGCGTTCTGGGACGTCCTGGGGAGCGACTACGCGCGGGTCCTGGGGGAAAGTCTGGCGACCGGGGAGATGCCCCTCTCTTGGCGCAGGGCAGTCATCGTCCTGCTGCCTAAGAAGGGCGATCTCCGCCTTCTTAAGAACAGGCGCCCGGTCTCCCTCCTCAGCACGGACTACAAAATCTTCGCCAGGGCGATGTCTGCTCGCCTTGGTGCCGTGCTGGACCACATGATCCACCCCGACCAGTCCTACACGGTCCCGGGCCGGACAATCCACGACAATATCCATCTGGTCCGGGACCTCATCCATTGTTCCCAGGAGGCTGGTCTGTCGGTCGCCTTCCTATCCCTCGACCAAGAGAAGGCGTTCGACAGGGTGGATCACGACTATCTGCTCGGAACTCTGCGCGCTTTCGGGTTCGGGACGCATTTCGTCGCCCGGATCCGACTTTTGTACGCCGCCGCGGAGTGTCTGATTAAGGTTAACGGGTCCTTGAAGGCGCCCCTTCGCTTTAGGAGAGGGGTGCACCAGGGATGCCCCATGTCCGGCCAGTTATACGCCGTTTTCGTGGAGCCTTTCCTGCGCCTCTTGCGGACGAGGTTGACGGGACTGGCTCTGCAAGGGCCGGGCGTGGAGGTCGTCCTCTCGGCTTACGCCGATGACGTGCTCCTCGCGGTAGAGGATCCCGCTGACCTGCGGAGGATGCGTGAGTGCCAGGAGATTTACTCGGCCGCGTCCTCCGCCAGGATCAACTGGGAGAAATGTTCCGGACTCCTGGTGGGTCAGTGGCGGGTGGACTCCCTGCCGGAGGAGCTCAGGCCTTTTGCCTGGAGCACGACCCATCTCCTCTATCTGGGAGTCTACCTTAGCCCCGACGAGGGAGCCTGGCCGGCGAACTGGCAGGAGCTGGAGGCCAAGGTCGCCGCTCGCCTAGGGCGCTGGACAGGACTGCTCCGAGTGCTGTCCTACAGGGGTCGAGCGCTAGTCATAAACCAGCTGGTGGCCGCAATGCTGTGGTACCGGCTGGTCACTTTGACCCCTCCCCCTGCGTTTGTCGCCAAGATACAGAAGAAGCTGGTGGACTTCTTCTGGAACAACAGGAAGCACTGGGTCTCTGCCGCGGTCTTGAGTCTCCCGCTTGAGGAGGGCGGTCAGTCGTTGGTGTGCATCAGCGCCCAGCTCGCGACTTTCCGTCTTCAGACCCTGCAGAGATACCTTTACGTCGAGCCCCCTCCTAGGTGGTGTGCTCTGGCGAGGTATTTCTTCCGCCAGCAGCTCGACCTCAATTATGACACGCAGCTCCTGTTTGTGAACTTGGGGGGTGCCAGGACCGCCCTCCGGGAGCTGCCTGTCTTTTACAGGGAACTCATCAGGGTCTGGAACAAAGTCTCCACCAAGCGCAGCTCTCCGCCGGCTGGAGTGGCGGCCGTCCTGCAGGAACCGCTGCTCGGGAATCCGTACCTCCACGGCCGAGGCTTTATGTGGCGGTCGGAAGAGAGGGCTGTGGCTGGTGAGGTGACCAGGGTCAGGGACCTGCTCGATGGCGGAGGAGCGGGCTGGATGGCGCCAGACACGCTGGCGCGGCGCCTAAATTCTGCCAACGTCCGCCACGCGGCCGATGCCATCGAGTCGCTAAAAACAGCTCTGGGCCCTGACTCTGTTAGGTGCATCGAGGAGGCTCAAGCACGTGGGGAGATCCCGTCCGAACTGACCCCCGTCCGGACGGAATTCCTCATCGGCGCCAAACCCCGGAACCTCCCTCGGGGGCCGGCGCCTCACAACTTGAGCCGCCTCCGGGAAATCCCCTCCGTGCCTTTCAGTTCCGCGCGGAGGGGTTTCCTGTACGGGCTGCTCCTGCACACCCTCAACTTTGCCATCCTCGCCGGCCGTCCGGACACGCCATGGCGTACCATCTTGCCGTCCGGAGGAGGCGGGGGTCCCCGATGGAGGGCACTCTACGCAGGGGTCCTCCCACTATTCATCGGGGACTTGGCCTGGAGGGTGGTGCACGGAGCAGTGCCGTGCAACAAATTTTTAAGCCGGTTCACGGACTCCCAGGCCGCCTGCAATTTCTGCGGTCTGGAGGAGTCCGTGTTCCATGTTTTTATTGAATGCACGAGGTTGCAGCCCCTGTTCCACTATTTGAAGGGGCTGCTCCTGAAATTCTGGCTGCACTTCAGTCCCACTCTCCTGATCTTTGGGCACCCTGTGCGGAGGGGAGCGGGTAGGTCCGAAGGCCTCCTCGTAGGACTGCTCCTGGGCACGGCCAAGGGTGCCATCAGCCGGTCCAGGCAGCGGGCGGTCGAGGGGGTCGTTCAACCTGACTGCCTGCCTCTCTTCCGCTCTTACATCCGGTCCAGGGTGTCCTTGGAGATGGAGCACGCGGTGTCCACCGGTACGCTCGCGGCCTTCCGCGAGAGGTGGGCACCGGAGGGACTGGAGTGCATCATCACGCCCGGCAACCAAATTTTAATTTGATTTTACGTTTTAAAGTTAATTTGTTTTAATTGCCGGTGCTTTTAGTGTCCCCTTCCCTTTTATAGGGGGCACTGGGGAAAAATTGTGATTTTAGTGCCCAAAAAAAAAACCAAGAAAAGAAAAACACAAAAAAAAAAAAAAGGGGGGAAAAAAAGGGCCTTGTAAATGTCTGGAGTGTCACCCAGGTCGGGTGGCACTCTTTAATGTTTTATGTTTTCGCAGGTAAACTCAAAAGAGTTTCATGCACAAGGACCCCGGGGCTGGACGGGCTGACCGTGGAGTTCCACAGGGCGTTCTGGGACGTCCTGGGGAGCGACTACGCGCGGGTCCTGGGGGAAAGTCTGGCGACCGGGGAGATGCCCCTCTCTTGGCGCAGGGCAGTCATCGTCCTGCTGCCTAAGAAGGGCGATCTCCGCCTTCTTAAGAACAGGCGCCCGGTCTCCCTCCTCAGCACGGACTACAAAATCTTCGCCAGGGCGATGTCTGCTCGCCTTGGTGCCGTGCTGGACCACATGATCCACCCCGACCAGTCCTACACGGTCCCGGGCCGGACAATCCACGACAATATCCATCTGGTCCGGGACCTCATCCATCATTCCCAGGAAGCTGGTCTGTCGGTCGCCTTCTTATCTCTCGACCAAGAGAAGGCGTTCGACAGGGTGGATTACGACTATCTGCTCGGAACTCTGCGCGCTTTCGGGTTCGGGACGCATTTCGTCGCCCGGATCCGACTTTTGTACGCTGCCGCGGAGTGTCTGATTAAGGTTAACGGGTCCTTGACGGCGCCCCTTCGCTTTAGGAGAGGGGTGCGCCAGGGATGCCCCATGTCCGGCCAGTTATACGCCGTTTGTGTGGAGCCTTTCCTGCGCCTCTTGCGGACGAGGTTGACAGGACTGGCTCTGCAAGGGCCGGGCGTGGGGGTCGTCCTCTCGGCTTACGCCGATGACGTGCTCCTCGCGGTAGAGGATCCCGCTGACCTGCGGAGGATGCGTGAGTGCCAGGAGATTTACTCGGCCGCGTCCTCTGCCAGGATCAACTGGGAGAAATGTTCCGGACTCCTGGTGGGTCAGTGGCGGGTGGACTCCCTGCCGGAGGAGCTCAGGCCTTTTGCCTGGAGCACGACCCATCTCCTCTATCTGGGAGTCTACCTTAGCCCCGACGAGGGAGCCTGGCCGGCGAACTGGCAGGAGCTGGAGGCCAAGGTCGCCGCTCGCCTAGGGCGCTGGACAGGACTGCTCCGAGTGCTGTCCTACAGGGGTCGAGCGCTAGTCGTAAACCAGCTGGTGGCCGCAATGTTGTGGTACTGGCTGGTCACTTTGACCCCTCCCCCTGCGTTTGTCGCCAAGATACAGAAGAAGCTGGTGGACTTCTTCTGGAACAACAGGAAGCACTGGGTCTCTGCTGCGGTCTTGAGTCTCCCGCTTGAGGAGGGCGGTCAGTCGTTGGTGTGCGTCAGC
Organism: Pristiophorus japonicus; assembly: GCF_044704955.1. Taxonomy (NCBI): domain Eukaryota; kingdom Metazoa; phylum Chordata; class Chondrichthyes; family Pristiophoridae; genus Pristiophorus; species Pristiophorus japonicus. The sequence goes on along the minus strand of NC_091994.1, from coordinate 25,848,675 downwards.
GCCCAGCTTGCGACTTTCCGTCTTCAGACCCTGCAGAGATACCTTTACGTCGAGCCCCCTCCTAGGTGGTGTGCTCTGGCGAGGTATTTCTTCCGCCAGCAGCGCGACCTCAATTATGACACGAAGCTCCTGTTTGTGAACTTGGGGGGTGCCAGGACCGCCCTCCGGGAGCTGCCTGTCTTTTACAGGGAACTCATCAGGGTCTGGAACAAAGTCTCCACCAAGCGCAGCTCTCCGCCGGCTGGAGTGGCGGCCGTCCTGCAGGAACCGCTGCTCGGGAATCCGTACCTCCACGGCCGAGGTTTTATGTGGCGGTCGGAAGAGAGGGCTGTGGCTGGTGAGGTGACCAGGGTCAGGGACCTGCTCGATGGCGGAGGAGCGGGCTGGATGGCGCTGGCGCGGCGCCTAAATTCTGCCAACGTCCGCCACGCGGCCGATGCCATCGAGTCGCTAAAAACAGCTCTGGGCCCTGACTCCGTTAGGTGCATCGAGGAGGCTCAAGCACGTGGGGAGATCCCGTCCGAACTGACCCCCGTCCGGACGGAATTCCTCATCGGCGCCAAACCCCGGAACCTCCCTCGGGGGCCGGCGCCTCACAACTTGAGCCGCCTCGGGGAAATCCCCTCCGTGCCTTTCAGTTCCACGCGGAGGGGTTTCCTGTACGGGCTGCTCCTGCACACTCTCAACTTTGCCATCCTCGCCGGCCGTCCGGACACGCCATGGCGTACCATCTTGCCGTCCGGAGGAGGCGGGGGTCCCCGATGGAGGGCACTCTACGCAGGGGTCCTCCCACTATTCATCGGGGACTTGGCCTGGAGGGTGGTGCACGGAGCAGTGCCGTGCAAAAAATTTTTAAGCCGGTTCACGGACTCCCAGGCCGCCTGCAATTTCTGCGGTCTGGAAGAGTCCGTGTTCCATGTTTTTATGGAATGCACAAGGTTGCAGCCCCTGTTTTATTATTTGAAGGGGCTGCTCCTGAAATTCTGGCTGCACTTCAGTCCCACTCTCCTGATCTTTGGGCACCCTGTGCGGAGGGGAGCGGGTAGGTCCGAAGGCCTCCTCGTAGGACTGCTCCTGGGCACGGCCAAGGGTGCCATCAGCCGGTCCAGGCAGCGGGTGGTCGAGGGGGTCGTTCAACCTGACTGCCTGCCTCTCTTCCGCTCTTACATCCGGTCCAGGGTGTCCTTGGAGATGGAGCACGCGGTGTCCACCGGTACGCTCGCGGCCTTCCGCGAGAGGTGGGCACCGGAGGGACTGGAGTGCATCATCACGCCCGGCAACCAAATTTTAATTTGATTTTACGTTTTAAAGTTTAATTTGTTTTAATTGCCGGTGCTTTTAGTGTCCCCTTCCCTTTTATAGGGGGCACTGGAAAAATGTGATTTTAGCGCCCAAAAAAAACCCCCCAAAAACAATGAAAAACACAAAAAAAAAACAAAAAAAGGAAAAAAGGGCCTTGTAAATGTCTGGTGTGTCACCCAGGTCGGTGGTACGGTTTAATGTTTTATGTTTTTGCAGGTGAACTCCAAAAAGAGCTTCATGCACAAGGACCCCGGGGCTGGACGGGCTGACCGTGGAGTTCCACAGGGCGTTCTGGGACGTCCTGGGGAGCGACTACGCGCGGGTCCTGGGGGAAAGTCTGGCGACCGGGGAGATGCCCCTCTCTTGGCGCAGGGCAGTCATCGTCCTGCTGCCTAAGAAGGGCGATCTCCGCCTCCTTAAGAACTGGCGCCCGGTCTCCCTCCTCAGCACGGACTACAAAATCTTCGCCAGGGCGATGTCTGCTCACCTTGGTGCCGTGCTGGACCACATGATCCACCCCGACCAGTCCTACACGGTCCCGGGCCGGACAATCCACGACAATATCCATCTGGTCCGGGACCTCATCCATCATTCCCAGGAGGCTGGTCTGTCGGTCGCCTTCTTATCTCTCGACCAAGAGAAGGCGTTCGACAGGGTGGATCACGACTATCTGCTCGGAACTCTGCGCGCTTTCGTGTTCGGGACGCATTTCGTCGCCCGGATCCGACTTTTGTACGCTGCCGCGGAGTGTCTGATTAAGGTTAACGGGTCCCTGACGGCGCCCCTTCGCTTTAGGAGAGGGGTGCACCAGGGATGCCCCATGTCCGGCCAGTTATACGCCGTTTGTGTGGAGCCTTTCCTGCGCCTCTTGCGGACGAGGTTGACGGGACTGGCTCTGCAAGGGCCGGGCGTGGGGGTCGTCCTCTCGGCTTACGCCGATGACGTGCTCCTCGCGGTAGAGGATCCCGCTGACCTGCGGAGGATGCGTGAGTGCCAGGAGATTTACTCGGCCGCGTCCTCTGCCAGGATCAACTGGGAGAAATGTTCCGGACTCCTGGTGGGTCAGTGGCGGGTGGACTCCCTGCCGGAGGAGCTCAGGCCTTTTGCCTGGAGCACGACCCATCTCCTCTATCTGGGAGTCTACCTTAGCCCCGACGAGGGAGCCTGGCCGGCGAACTGGCAGGAGCTGGAGGCCAAGGTCGCCGCTCGCCTAGGGCGCTGGACAGGACTGCTCCGAGTGCTGTCCTACAGGGGTCGAGCGCTAGTCATAAACCAGCTGGTGGCCGCAATGTTGTGGTACTGGCTGGTCACTTTGACCCCTCCCCCTGCGTTTGTCGCCAAGATACAGAAGAAGCTGGTGGACTTCTTCTGGAACAACAGGAAGCACTGGGTCTCTGCCGCGGTCTTGAGTCTCCCGCTTGAGGAGGGCGGTCAGTCGTTGGTGTGCGTCAGCGCCCAGCTCGCGACTTTCCGTCTTCAGACCCTGCAGAGATACCTTTACGTCGAGCCCCCTCCTAGGTGGTGTGCTCTGGCGACGTATTTCTTCCGCCAGCAGCGCGACCTCAATTATGACACGCAGCTCCTGTTTGTGAACTTGGGGGGTGTCAGGACCGCCCTCCGGGAGCTGCCTGTCTTTTACAAGGAACTCATCAGGGTCTGGAACAAAGTCTCCACCAAGCGCAGCTCTCCGCCGGCTGGAGTGGCGGCCGTCCTGCAGGAGCCGCTGCTCGGGAATCCGTACCTCCACGACTGAGGTTTTATGTGGCGGTCGGAAGAGAGGGCTGTGGCTGGTGAGGTGACTAGGGTCAGGGACCTGCTCGATGGCGGACGAGCGGGCTGGATGGCGCCAGACACGCTGGCGCGGCGCATAAATTCAGCCGACGTCCGCCACGCGGCCGATGCCATCGAGTCGCTAAAAACAGCTCTGGGCCCTGACTCCGTTAGGTGCATCGAGGAGGCTCAAGCACGTGGGGAGATCCCGTCCGAACTGACCCCCATCCGGACAGAATTCCTCATCGGCGCCAAACCCCGGAACCTCCCTCGGGGGCCGGCGCCTCACAACTTGAGCTGCCTCGGGGAAATCCCCTCCGTGCCTTTCAGTTCCGCGCGGAGGGGTTTCCTGTACGGGCTGCTCCTGCACACTCTCAACTTTGCCATCCTTGCCGGCCGTCCGGACACGCCATGGCGTACCATCTTGCCGTCTGGAGGAGGCGGGGTTCCCCGATGGAGGGCACTCTACGCAGGGGTCCTCCCACTATTCATCGGGGACTTGGCCTGGAGGGTGGTGCACGGAGCAGTGCCGTGCAACAAATTTTTAAGCCGGTTCACGGACTCCCAGGCCGCCTGCAATTTCTGCGGTCTGGAAGAGTCCGTGTTCCATGTTTTTATGGAATGCACATGGTTGCAGCCCCTGTTTTATTATTTGAAGGGGCTGCTCCTGAAATTCTGGCTGCACTTCAGTCCCACTCTCCTGATCTTTGGGCACCCTGTGCGGAGGGGAGCGGGTAAGTCCGAAGGCCTCCTCGTAGGACTGCTCCTGGGTATGGCCAAGGGTGCCATCAGCCGGTCCAGGCAGCGGGCGGTCGAGGGGGTCGTTCAACCTGACTGCCTGCCTCTCTTCCGCTCTTACATCCGGTCCAGGGTGTCCTTGGAGATGGAGCACGCGGTGTCCACCGGTACGCTCGCGGCCTTCCGCGAGAGGTGGGCACCGGAGGGACTGGAGTGCATCATCACGCCTGGCAACCAAATTTAAATTTGATTTTACGTTTTAAAGTTTAATTTGTTTTAATTGCCGGTGCTTTTAATGTCCCCCTCCCCTTTTATAGGGGGCACTTGGAAAAATGTGATTTTAGCGCCCAAAAAAAAACCGGAAAAAAAAGAAAAAAAAAACCCCACAAAATAAAAGGAAAAAAAAAAAGGTGCCTTGAAAATGTCTGCTGTGTCATCCAGGCGGGTGGCACGGTTTAATGTTTATGTTTTTTTTTCAGGTAAACTCAAAAGAGTTTCATGCACAAGGACCCCGGGGCTGGACGGGCTGACCGTGGAGTTCCACAGGGCGTTCTGGGACGTCCTGGGGAGCGACTACGCGCGGGTCCTGGGGGAAAGTCTGGCGACCGGGGAGATGCCCCTCTCTTGGCGCAGGGCAGTCATTGTCCTGCTGCCTAAGAAGGGCGATCTCCGCCTTCTTAAGAACAGGCGCCCGGTCTCCCTCCTCAGCACGGACTACAAAATCTTCGCCAGGGCGATGTCTGCTCGCCTTGGTGCCGTGCTGGACCACATGATCCACCCCGACCAGTCCTACACGGTCCCGGGCCGGACAATCCACGACAATATCCATCTGGTCCGGGACCTCATCCATCATTCCCAGGAAGCTGGTCTGTCGGTCGCCTTCTTATCTCTCGACCAAGAGAAGGCGTTCGACAGGGTGGATCACGACTATCTGCTCGGAACTCTGCGCGCTTTCGGGTTCGGGACGCATTTCGTCGCCCGGATCCGACTTTTGTACGCTGCCGCGGAGTGTCTGATTAAGGTTAACGGGTCCTTGACGGCGCCCCTTCGCTTTAGGAGAGGGGTGCGCCAGGGATGCCCCATGTCCGGCCAGTTATACGCCGTTTGTGTGGAGCCTTTCCTGCGCCTCTTGCGGACGAGGTTGACAGGACTGGCTCTGCAAGGGCCGGGCGTGGGGGTCGTCCTCTCGGCTTACGCCGATGACGTGCTCCTCGCGGTAGAGGATCCCGCTGACCTGCGGAGGATGCGTGAGTGCCAGGAGATTTACTCGGCCGCGTCCTCTGCCAGGATCAACTGGGAGAAATGTTCCGGACTCCTGGTGGGTCAGTGGCGGGTGGACTCCCTGCCGGAGGAGCTCAGGCCTTTTGCCTGGAGCACGACCCATCTCCTCTATCTGGGAGTCTACCTTAGCCCCGACGAGGGAGCCTGGCCGGCGAACTGGCAGGAGCTGGAGGCCAAGGTCGCCGCTCGCCTAGGGCGCTGGACAGGACTGCTCCGAGTGCTGTCCTACAGGGGTCGAGCGCTAGTCATAAACCAGCTGGTGGCCGCAATGTTGTGGTACTGGCTGGTCACTTTGACCCCTCCCCCTGCGTTTGTCGCCAAGATACAGAAGAAGCTGGTGGACTTCTTCTGGAACAACAGGAAGCACTGGGTCTCTGCTGCAGTCTTGAGTCTCCCGCTTGAGGAGGGCGGTCAGTCGTTGGTGTGCGTCAGCGCCCAGCTTGCGACTTTCCGTCTTCAGACCCTGCAGAGATACCTTTACGTCGAGCCCCCTCCTAGGTGGTGTGCTCTGGCAACGTATTTCTTCCGCCAGCAGCGCGACCTCAATTATGACACGAAGCTCCTGTTTGTGAACTTGGGGGGTGCCAGGACCGCCCTCCGGGAGCTGCCTGTCTTTTACAGGGAACTCATCAGGGTCTGGAACAAAGTCTCCACCAAGCGCAGCTCTCCGCCGGCTGGAGTGGCGGCCGTCCTGCAGGAACCGCTGCTCGGGAATCCGTACCTCCACGGCCGAGGTTTTATGTGGCGGTCGGAAGAGAGGGCTGTGGCTGGTGAGGTGACCAGGGTCAGGGACCTGCTCGATGGCGGAGGAGCGGGCTGGATGGCGCCAGATACGCTGGCGCGGCGCCTAAATTCTGCCAACGTCCGCCACGCGGCCGATGCCATCGAGTCGCTAAAAACAGCTCTGGGCCCTGACTCCGTTAGGTGCATCGAGGAGGCTCAAGCACGTGGGGAGATCCCGTCCGAACTGACCCCCGTCCGGACGGAATTCCTCATCGGCGCCAAACCCCGGAACCTCCCTCGGGGGCCGGCGCCTCACAACTTGAGCCGCCTCGGGGAAATCCCCTCCGTGCCTTTCAGTTCCACGCGGAGGGGTTTCCTGTACGGGCTGCTCCTGCACACTCTCAACTTTGCCATCCTCGCCGGCCGTCCGGACACGCCATGGCGTACCATCTTGCCGTCCGGAGGAGGCGGGGGTCCCCGATGGAGGGCACTCTACGCAGGGGTCCTCCCACTATTCATCGGGGACTTGGCCTGGAGGGTGGTGCACGGAGCAGTGCCGTGCAATAAATTTTTAAGCCAGTTCACGGACTCCCAGGCCGCCTGCAATTTCTGCGGTCTGGAAGAGTCCGTGTTCCATGTTTTTATGGAATGCACAATGTTGCAGCCCCTGTTTTATTATTTGAAGGGGCTGCTCCTGAAATTCTGGCTGCACTTCAGTCCCACTCTCCTGATCTTTGGGCACCCTGTGCGGAGGGGAGCGGGTAGGTCCGAAGGCCTCCTCGTAGGACTGCTCCTGGGCACGGCCAAGGGTGCCATCAGCCGGTCCAGGCAGCGGGTGGTCGAGGGGGTCGTTCAACCTGACTGCCTGCCTCTCTTCCGCTCTTACATCCGGTCCAGGGTGTCCTTGGAGATGGAGCACGCGGTGTCCACCGGTACGCTCGCGGCCTTCCGCGAGAGGTGGGCACCGGAGGGACTGGAGTGCATCATCACGCCCGGCAACCAAATTTTAATTTGATTTTACGTTTCAAAGTTTAATTTGTTTTAATTGCCGGTGCTTTTAGTGTCCCCTTCCCTTTTATAGGGGGCACTGGAAAAATGTGATTTTAGCGCCCAAAAAAAAACCCCCAAAAACAATGAAAAACTCAAAAAAAAAACAAAAAAAGGAAAAAAGGGCCTTGTAAATGTCTGGTGTGTCACCCAGGTCGGGTGGCACGGTTTAATGTTTTATGTTTTTGCAGGTGAACTCCAAAAAGAGCTTCATGCACAAGGACCCCGGGGCTGGATGGGCTGACCGTGGAGTTCCACAGGGCGTTCTGGGACGTCCTGGGGAGCGACTACGCGCGGGTCCTGGGGGAAAGTCTGGCGACCGGGGAGATGCCCCTCTCTTGGCGCAGGGCAGTCATCGTCCTGCTGCCTAAGAAGGGCGATCTCCGCCTCCTTAAGAACTGGCGCCCGGTCTCCCTCCTCAGCACGGACTACAAAATCTTCGCCAGGGCGATGTCTGCTCACCTTGGTGCCGTGCTGGACCACATGATCCACCCCGACCAGTCCTACACGGTCCCGGGCCGGACAATCCACGACAATATCCATCTGGTCCGGGACCTCATCCATCATTCCCAGGAGGCTGGTCTGTCGGTCGCCTTCTTATCTCTCGACCAAGAGAAGGCGTTCGACAGGGTGGATCACGACTATCTGCTCGGAACTCTGCGCGCTTTCGTGTTCGGGACGCATTTCGTCGCCCGGATCCGACTTTTGTACGCTGCCGCGGAGTGTCTGATTAAGGTTAACGGGTCCTTGACGGCGCCCCTTCGCTTTAGGAGAGGGGTGCACCAGGGATGCCCCATGTCCGGCCAGTTATACGCCGTTTGTGTGGAGCCTTTCCTGCGCCTCTTGCGGACGAGGTTGACGGGACTGGCTCTGCAAGGGCCGGGCGTGGGGGTCGTCCTCTCGGCTTACGCCGATGACGTGCTCCTCGCGGTAGAGGATCCCGCTGACCTGCGGAGGATGCGTGAGTGCCAGGAGATTTACTCGGCCGCGTCCTCTGCCAGGATCAACTGGGAGAAATGTTCCGGACTCCTGGTGGGTCAGTGGCGGGTGGACTCCCTGCCGGAGGAGCTCAGGCCTTTTGCCTGGAGCACGACCCATCTCCTCTATCTGGGAGTCTACCTTAGCCCCGACGAGGGAGCCTGGCCGGCGAACTGGCAGGAGCTGGAGGCCAAGGTCGCCGCTCGCCTAGGGCGCTGGACAGGACTGCTCCGAGTGCTGTCCTACAGGGGTCGAGCGCTAGTCATAAACCAGCTGGTGGCCGCAATGTTGTGGTACTGGCTGGTCACTTTGACCCCTCCCCCTGCGTTTGTCGCCAAGATACAGAAGAAGCTGGTGGACTTCTTCTGGAACAACAGGAAGCACTGGGTCTCTGCCGCGGTCTTGAGTCTCCCGCTTGAGGAGGGCGGTCAGTCGTTGGTGTGCGTCAGCGCCCAGCTCGCGACTTTCCGTCTTCAGACCCTGCAGAGATACCTTTACGTCGAGCCCCCTCCTAGGTGGTGTGCTCTGGCGACGTATTTCTTCCGCCAGCAGCGCGACCTCAATTATGACACGCAGCTCCTGTTTGTGAACTTGGGGGGTGTCAGGACCGCCCTCCGGGAGCTGCCTGTCTTTTACAAGGAACTCATCAGGGTCTGGAACAAAGTCTCCACCAAGCGCAGCTCTCCGCCGGCTGGAGTGGCGGCCGTCCTGCAGGAGCCGCTGCTCGGGAATCCGTACCTCCACGACTGAGGTTTTATGTGGCGGTCGGAAGAGAGGGCTGTGGCTGGTGAGGTGACTAGGGTCAGGGACCTGCTCGATGGCGGACGAGCGGGCTGGATGGCGCCAGACACGCTGGCGCGGCGCATAAATTCAGCCGACGTCCGCCACGCGGCCGATGCCATCGAGTCGCTAAAAACAGCTCTGGGCCCTGACTCCGTTAGGTGCATCGAGGAGGCTCAAGCACGTGGGGAGATCCCGTCCGAACTGACCCCCGTCCGGACAGAATTCCTCATCGGCGCCAAACCCCGGAACCTCCCTCGGGGGCCGGCGCCTCACAACTTGAGCTGCCTCGGGGAAATCCCCTCCGTGCCTTTCAGTTCCGCGCGGAGGGGTTTCCTGTACGGGCTGCTCCTGCACACTCTCAACTTTGCCATCCTTGCCGGCCGTCCGGACACGCCATGGCGTACCATCTTGCCGTCTGGAGGAGGCGGGGGTCCCCGATGGAGGGCACTCTACGCAGGGGTCCTCCCACTATTCATCGGGGACTTGGCCTGGAGGGTGGTGCACGGAGCAGTGCCGTGCAACAAATTTTTAAGCCGGTTCACGGACTCCCAGGCCGCCTGCAATTTCTGCGGTCTGGAAGAGTCCGTGTTCCATGTTTTTATGGAATGCACATGGTTGCAGCCCCTGTTTTATTATTTGAAGGGGCTGCTCCTGAAATTCTGGCTGCACTTCAGTCCCACTCTCCTGATCTTTGGGCACCCTGTGCGGAGGGGAGCGGGTAAGTCCGAAGGCCTCCTCGTAGGACTGCTCCTGGGTATGGCCAAGGGTGCCATCAGCCGGTCCAGGCAGCGGGCGGTCGAGGGGGTCGTTCAACCTGACTGCCTGCCTCTCTTCCGCTCTTACATCCGGTCCAGGGTGTCCTTGGAGATGGAGCACGTGGTGTCCACCGGTACGCTCGCGGCCTTCCGCGAGAGGTGGGCACCGGAGGGACTGGAGTGCATCATCACGCCTGGCAACCAAATTTAAATTTGATTTTACGTTTTAAAGTTTAATTTGTTTTAATTGCCGGTGCTTTTAATGTCCCCCTCCCCTTTTATAGGGGGCACTTGGAAAAATGTGATTTTAGCGCCCAAAAAAAAACCGGAAAAAAAAGAAAAAAAAAACCCCACAAAATAAAAGGAAAAAAAAAAAGGTGCCTTGAAAATGTCTGCTGTGTCATCCAGGCGGGTGGCACGGTTTAATGTTTATGTTTTTTTTTCAGGTAAACTCAAAAGAGTTTCATGCACAAGGACCCCGGGGCTGGACGGGCTGACCGTGGAGTTCCACAGGGCGTTCTGGGACGTCCTGGGGAGCGACTACGCGCGGGTCCTGGGGGAAAGTCTGGCGACCGGGGAGATGCCCCTCTCTTGGCGCAGGGCAGTCATCGTCCTGCTGCCTAAGAAGGGCGATCTCCGCCTCCTTAAGAACTGGCGCCCGGTCTCCCTCCTCAGCATGGACTACAAAATCTTCGCCAGGGCGATGTCTGCTCGCCTTGGTGCCGTGCTGGACCACATGATCCACCCCGACCAGTCCTACACAGTCCCGGGCCGGACAATCCACGACAACATCCATCTGGTCCGGGACCTCATCCATCATTCCCAGGAGGCTGGTCTGTCGGTCGCCTTCTTATCTCTCGACCAAGAAAAGGCGTTCGACAGGGTGGATCATGACTATCTGCTCGGAACTCTGCGCGCTTTCGGGTTCGGGACGCATTTCGTCGCCCGGATCCGACTTTTGTACGCTGCCGCGGAGTGTCTGATTAAGGTTAACGGGTCCTTGACGGCGCCTCTTCGCTTTAGGAGAGGGGTGCACCAGGGATGCCCCATGTCCGGCCAGTTATACGCCATCTGCATGGAGCCTTTCCTGCGCCTCTTGCGGACGAGGTTGATGGGACTGACTCTGCAAGGGCCGGGCGTGGAGGTCGTCCTCTCAGCTTACGCCGATGATGTGCTCCTCGCGGTAGAGGATCCCGCTGATCTGCGGAGGATGCGTGAGTGCCAAGAGATTTACTCGGCCGCATCCTCCGCCAGAATCAACTGGGAGAAATGTTCCGGACTCCTGGTGGGTCAGTGGCGGGTGGACTCCCTGCCGGAGGAGCTCAGGCCTTTTGCCAGGAGCACGACCCATCTCCTCTATCTGGGAGTCTACCTTAGCCCCGACGAGGGAGCCTGGCCGGCGAACTCTCAGGAGCTGGAGGCCAAGGTCGCCGCTCGCCTAGGGCGCTGGACAGGACTGCTCCGAGTGCTGTCCTACAGGGGTCGAGCGCTAGTCATAAACCAGCTGGTGGCCGCAATGTTGTGGTACCGGCTGGTCACTTTGACCCCTCCCCCTGCGTTTGTCGCCAAGATGCAGAAGAAGCTGGTGGACTTCTTCTGGAACAACAGGAAGCACTGGGTCTCTGCTGCGGTCTTGAGTCTCCCGCTTGAGGAGGGCGGTCAGTCGTTGGTGTGCGTCAGCGCCCAGCTCGCGACTTTCCGTCTTCAGACCCTGCAGAGATACCTTTACGTCGAGCCCCCTCCTAGGTGGTGCGCTCTGGCGACATATTTCTTCCGCCAGCAGCGCGACCTCAACTACGACACGCAGCTCCTGTTTGTGAACTTGGGGGGTGTCAGGACCACCCTCCGGGATCTGCCTGTCTTTTACAGGGACCTCATCAGGGTCTGGAACAGATTCTCCACCAAGCGCAGCTCTCCGCCGGCTGGAGTGGCGGCTGTCCTGCAGGAGCCGCTGCTCGGGAATCCGTACCTCCACGATCGAGGTTTTATGTGGCGGTCGGAAGAGAGGGCTGTGGCTGGTGAGGTGACCAGGGTCAGGGACCTGCTCGATGGCGGAGGAGCGGGCTGGATGGCACCAGACACGCTGGCGCTGCGCCTAAATTCAGCCGACGTCCGCCACGCGGCCGAAGCCATCGAGTCGCTAAAAACAGCTTTGGGCCCTGACTCTGTTAGCTGCATCGAGGAGGCTCAAGCACGTGGGGAGATCCCGTCCGAACTGACCCCCGTCCGGACGGAATTCCTCATTGGCGCCAAACCCCGGAACCTCCCTCGGGGGCCGGCGCCTCACAACTTGAGCCGCCTCGGGGAAACCCCCTCCGTGCCTTTCAGTTCCGCGCGGAGGGGTTTCCTGTACGGGCTGCTCCTGCACACTCTCAACTTTGCCATCCTCGCCGGCCGTCCGGACACGCCATGGCGTACCATCTTGCCGTCCGGAGGAGGCGGGGGTCCCCGATGGAGGGCACTCTATGCGGGAGTCCTCCCACTATTCATCGGGGACTTGGCTTGGAGGGTGGTGCACGGAGCAGTGCCGTGCAACAAATTTTTAAGCTGGTTCACGGACTCCCAGGCCGCCTGCAATTTCTGCGGTCTGGAAGAGTCCGTGTTCCATGTTTTTATGGAATGCACGAGGTTGCAGCCCCTGTTTTATTATTTGAAGGGGCTGCTCCTGAAATTCTGGCTGCACTTCAGTCCCACTCTCCTGATCTTTGGGCACCCGTGCGGAGGGGAGCGGGTAGGTCCGAAGGCCTCCTCGTAGGACTGCTCCTGGGCACGGCCAAGGGTGCCATCAGCCGGTCCAGGCAGCGGGCGGTCGAGGGGGTCGTTCAACCTGACTGCCTGCCTCTCTTCCGCTCTTACATCCGGTCCAGGATGTCCTTGGAGATGGAGCACGCGGTGTCCACCGGTACGCACGCGGCCTTCCGCGAGAGGTGGGCGCCGGAGGGACTGGAGTGCATCATCACGCCCGGCAACCAAATTTTAATTTGATTTTACGTTTTAAAGTTTAATTTGTTTTAATTGCCGGTGCTTTTAGTGTCCCCCTCCCCTTTTATAGGGGGCACTGGAAAAAATTTGATTTTAGCGCCCCAAAAAAACCAAAAAAAAAGAAACAAAAAGGGGCCTTGTAAATGTCTGCTGTGTCATCCAGGGCGGGTGGCACGCTTTAATGTTTTTTGTTTTGCAGATAAACTCCAAAAAGAGTTTCATGCACAAGGACCCCCAGGTCCCTCTGCACCGCAGCATGTTGTAATTTCTCCCCATTCAAATAATATTCCCTTTTACTGTTTTTTTTCCCAAGGTGGACGACCTCACATTTTCCGACATTGTATTCCATCTGCCAAACTTTAGCCCATTCGCTTAACCTATCTAAATCTCTTTGCAGCCTCTCTGTGTCCTCTACACAACCCGCTTTCCCACTAATCTTTGTGTCATCTGCAAATTTTGTTACACTACACTCTGTTCCCTCTTCCAGGTCATCTATGTATATTGTAAACAGTTGTGGTCCCAGCACCGATCCCTGCGGCACATCACTAACCACCGATTTCCAACCCGAGAAGGACCCATTTATCCCGACTCTCTGCTTTCTGTTAGCCAGCCAATTCTCGATCCATGCTAATACATTTCCTCTGACTCCGCGTACTTTTATCTTCTGCAGTAACCTTTTGTGTGGCACCTTATAGAATGCCTTTTGGAAATGTAAATACACCACATCCATCGGTACACCTCTATCCACCATGCTCGTTATATCCTCAAAGAATTGCAGTAAATTAGCTAAACATGATTTCCCCTTCATGAATCCATGTTGCATCTGCTTGATTGCACTATTCCTATCTAGATGTCCTGCTATTTCTTCCTTAATGATAGCTTCAAGCATTTTCCCCACTACAGGTGTTAAACTAACCGGCCTATAGTTACCTGCCTTTTGTTTGCCCCCTTTTTTAAACAGAAGTGTTACATTAGTTGCTTTCCAATCCGCTGGTACCTCCCCAGAGTCCAGAGAATTTTGGTAGATTATAACGAATGCATCGGCTATAACTTCCGCCATCTCTTTTAATACCCTGAGATGCATTTCATCAGGACCAGGGGACTTGTCTACCTTGAGTCCCATTAGCCTGTCCAGCACTACCCCCCTAGTGATAGTGATTGTCTCAAGGTCCTCCCTTTCCACATTCCTGTGACCAGCAATTTTTGGCATGGTTTTTGTGTCTTCCACTGTGAAGACCGAAGCAAAATAATTGTTTAAGGTCTCAGCCATTTCCACATTTCCCATTATTAAATCCCCCTTCTCATCTTCTAAGGGACCAACATTTACTTTAGTCACTCTCTTCCGTTTTATATATCGATAAAAGCTTTTACTATCTGTTTTTATGTTTTGCGCAAGTTTACTTTCGTAATCTATCTTTCCTTTCTTTATTGCTTTCTTAGTCATTCTTTGCTGTCGTTTAAAATTTTCCCAATCTTCTAGTTTCCCACTAACCTTAGCCACGTTATACGCATTGGTTTTTAATTTGATACTCTCCTTTATTTCCTTGGTTATCCACGGCTGGTTATCCCTTCTCTTACCGCCCTTCTTTTTCACTGGAATATATTTTTGTTGAGCACTATGAAAGAGCTCCTTAAATGTCCTCCACTGAACCCACTGTCGTCCCCTTTGTTTAAGCATAGTACGCTCATTTGAGACACTACTTCCTCACCCTCAATCTGTATTACAAATTCAACCATACTATGATCACTCATTCCGAGAGGATCTTTTACTAGGAGATCGTTTATTATTCCTGTCTCATTACACAGGACCAGATCTAAGATAGCTTGCTCCCTTGTAGGTTCTGTAACATACTGTTCTAAGAAACAATCCCGTATGCATTCTATGAATTCCTCCTCAAGGCTACCCCGTGCGATTTGATTTGACCAATCGATATGTAGGTTAAAATCCCCCATGATTACTGCCGTTCCTTTTTCACATGCCTTTATTATTCCCTTGATTATTGTCCGCCCCACCGTGAAGTTATTATTTGGGGGCCTATAAACTGCGCCCACCAGACTTTTTCCCCTTACTGTCTCTAATCTCCACCCACAATGATTCAATATTTTGTTCATTCGAGCCAATATCATCTCTCACAACTGCCCTGATATCATCCTTTATTAACAGAGCTACCCCACCTCCTTTCCCTTCTTGTCTATCCTTCCGAATTGTCAGATACCCCTGTATGTTTAATTCCCAGTCTTGGCCACCCTGCAACCACGTTTCTGTAATGGCAACCAAATCATACCCATTTGTAATGATTTGTGCCGTCAACTCATTTACTTTATTTCGTTTAGGTAGAGAGTTTTAATACTAATTTTTAAACCATGATTTTTAGTTTTGACCCCTTCTGCAGCCCCTTTATATTCATACATATTGTCCCTTCCTATCACCTTTTGGTTTACATTTACCCCAGTGTTACTCTGCTCTGTTGCTTCCTGCCTTTTGCATTCTTCCTTGGGGTCCTGTTCATCTGCGCTCTCACCCACTCTAACTGGCTCAGAGCCCTCTCCTGGGTTCCGAATACTCCTCGCACTGAGGCACCGAGCTTTCAGGCTTACCTTTTTATTACACTTTGACCCTTTAGAATTTTGCTGTACATTGACCCTTTTTGTTTTTTGCCTTGGGTTTCTCTTCCCTCCACTTTTACTCATCTCCTTTCTGTCTTTTGCTTCTGTCTCCATTTTGTTTCCCTCTGTCTCCCTGCATCAGTTCCCATCCCCCTGCCATATTCGTTTAACTCCTCCCCAACAGCATTAGCAAACACTCCCCCTAGGACATTGGTTCCGGTCCTGCCCAGGTGCAGACCGTCTGGTTTGTACTGGTCCCACCTCCCCCAGAACCGGTTCCAATGCCCCAGGAATTTGAATCCCTCCCTGCTGCACCATTGCTCAAGCCACGTATTCATCTGCGCTATCCTGCGATTCCTACTCTGACTAGCACGTGGCACTGGTAGCAATCCCGAGATTCCTACTTTTGAGGTCCAACTTTTTAATTAAGCTCCTAGCTCCTTAAATTTGTCTCGTTGGACCTCATCCCTTTTTTTCCTATGTCGTTGGTACCAATGTGCACCACGACAACTGGCTGTTCTCCCTCCCTTTTCAGAATGTCCTGCACCCGCTCCGAGTCATCCTTGACCCTTGCACCAGGGAGGCAACATACCATCTTGGAGTCTCGGTTGCAGCCGCAGAAACGCCTATCTATTCCCCTTACAATTGAACCCCCTATCACTATCGCTCTTCCACTCTTTTTCCTGCCCTCCTGTGCAACAGAGCCAGCCATGGTGCCATGAACTTGGCTGCTGCTGCCCTCCCCTGATGAGTCATCCCCCTCAACAGTACTGAAAGCAGTGTATCTGTTTTGCAGGGGGATGACCGCAGGGGACTCCTGCACTACCTTCCTTGCACTGCTCTTCCTGCTGGTCTTCCATTCCTTATCTGGCTGTCGACCCTTCACCTGCGGTAAGACCAATTCGCTACACGTGCTACTCATTCTCAGCATCGTGGATGCTCCAGAGTGAATCCACCCTCAGCTCCAGGGCCGCAATGCGGTCTGTCAGAAGCTGGAGGTGGATACACTTCCCGCACACGTAGTCGTCAGGGACACTGGAGTCGTCCCTGAGTTCCCACATGGTACAGGAGGAGCATATCACGTGACCGAGCTCTCCTGCCATGACTTAAGCCTTAGAGACACTTAATTTGGCAACAACAATGCTAACAGGTTACTTACTGATATAAAAAAGAAAAAGAAAATCTACTCACCAATCACCAGCCAATCACTTACCCCTTTGGCTGTGACGTCACCTTTTGATTTCTTTCTGCTTCTTTTTTGCTTTTTCTCCCGGCTGGAGCTGTACAAGCTGGGCCTTTATAGGCCTCACCCTGCATCTCGAGCTCCCGCCTCCGATTCATCAGTGAATCTGGACTTTCAATCACTGACATATTCAATGAAAATGGACTTTCAATCCTTGACATGGCCATTGCCACTCCCACCATGTCAGCCACCCAGCCACCAGTCACAACAGATTTTGAACACACACCCAAGGCTGGAGTTGAACTGAGACGATCAACCCAGGAGCATAAAACACCAGACCGTCTCAATTTGTAAAGGACTCTGTTAATATCTCAGAGGAGGGTATGGGGATTATGCGTGAATGTGCAGTTGAGGTAGAAAATCAGCCATGAGCTTATTGAACGGTGGAGCAGGCTCAAGGGAGCAAATGGTCTACTCCTGCTCCTATTTCTTATGTTCTTATAGGGCATAGAGGCCTGAGGCTTACAATGTACCTGATGTGCCCAACATGTCCCAAAGGTGGCAAAGACCAAAGGGGGTGGAGAGCCATGATTGCAAGCCGTGCGCGTGACTCATTCGAACCCCCCGAGTTAACTTAGATTGGGCAACCATCTTAATAATGTTGTTGGAATCCCTGAGCAGTGCCCTAGCCAAGCAGCACACTTTTGGAACAGGTGCTGAATGGAAGGCTGCTGTTACGGAAATATTCCTGGCTCTCTCACCTCCCTGTCTCCAACCTTTGCCCTTTGCTTGGTGCCCCTCATCTTCACACCAGTAATTCTCCTGGTACACAGTGTGCAGCCAATAGTCCTTCAGTGGCTCTTGGTGCCCAGCATTCCAGCAACGGCATTCTTTGTCCATCTGGAGCCCAACATCCCCAGCATTGAAGCACTGACCACACTTGACCAGCTCCGCTGGGTAGGCCACATCATTTGCATGCCAGACACAAGACTCCCAAAGCAAGCGCTCTACTCGGAACTCCTTCACAGCCAACGAGCCAAAGGTGGGCAGAGGAAACGTTACAGGGTCACTCAAAGCCTCCCTGAAAAAGTGCAACGTCCCCACTGACACCAGGGAGTCCCTGGCCAAAGACCGCCCTAAGTGGAGGAAGTGCATCCGGGAGGGCGCTGAGCACCTCGAGTCTCATCGCCGAGAGCATGCAGAAATCAAGTGCAGGCAGCAGAAAGAGCGTGCTGCAAACCTGTCCCACCCACCCTTACCCTCAACGTCTGTCTGTCCCACCTGTGACAGGGACTGTGGTTCTCGTATTGGACTGTTCTGTCACCTAAGGACTCATTTTAAGAGTGGAAGCAAGTCTTCCTCGATTCCGAGGGATTGCCTATGATGATGATGATCTGACGAGGCCAGCTCTTTTGTATCCCGGTACCATGAATGATATGCCAGCACCCTTGATTATAATCGCTCAACCGTTGGCAGCCGTGCCTTCTGTTGCCTAGGCCCTAAGCTCTGGAATTCCCAGCCTAAACCTTTCCACCTCTCTACCTCTCTTTCCTCCTTCAAGACCCTCCTTAAAACCTACCTCTTTGACCAAGCTTTTGGTCACCTGCCCTCATTTTTCCTTCTGTGGCTCGGTCTCAAATGTTTTGTCTCATAACACTCCTGTGAAGCGCATTGGGACGTATCACTGCGTTAAAGGCTTTATGTAGATGTTATGTATGCAACCCTAGGTAACCTGTATCATATCACCACCAGAGGGCACACCACCTGTTGGAATCCCAAGGAATCCCAGCATTCCTTGGGAGCACTGTATATAAGCAGGCCTCCCATGCTGTACCAGCACTCTGGAGTTTTGAATAAAGGAGCTAAGGTCACACTTACTCATGTCCACAGTATTTCATTACATTACTTTATTATGAGCATAACAACTGGCGACGAGATAACGAACAATCACGCGAAAATGCAGCAAACTGTTGGTATTCTGGAAAAATTCTCAGAAGGGGACGATTGGGAGGCCTTCGTGGAGCGACTCAACCAATACTTCTTGGCCAACAAGCTGGAAGGGGACAAAAACGCTGCCAAATGAAGGGCGATCCTCCTCACCGTCTGTGGGGAAACAACCTATGTCCTCATGAAGAATCTTTAGCTCTGGTGAAACCAACAACCAAATCGAATGAAGAACTGTGTACACTGGTCTGGGAGCACCTAAATCCGAAGGAAAGCATTCTGATGGCAAGATATTGATTTTACACGTGTCAACGGTCTGAAGGCCAGGAAGTAGCGAGCTACATCGCCGAACTAAGGCGCCTTGCAGGACATTCCAAATGCGATGGATTCCTTGAGCAAATGATAAGAGACTTTTTTGTGCTTGGCATTGGCCTTGAGGTTATCCTTTGCAAACTATTGACTGTTGAAACACCGAACCTGAGCAAAGCCATAATGATAGCCCAGGCATTTATGTCCACCAGCGATAACACCAAATAATTTTCGCAGCATAAAGAGGTTTCGGCAAGTACTCTTCACAAAGTAACATCGTTTTCAGGCAGGAATGCATTTGACAGAACATACACGCCTGCAGCTGCATGACCTCAGATGACCCAGAGTCCGCCATCAAACGTTAATGCGAGGCAGCTAACACCTTGTTGGCACTGCGGAGGTGATCATCGAGCCCATCAATGCCGCTTCAAACACTATGTATGCAAAGGCTGTGGAACAATGGGATACCTCCAGTGAATGTGCAGACGAGCTGCAAACCCTGCAAACCACCACGTTGCAGAGGCGGATTGATCCATGGTGGATCAGGCTGAACTAGAGATTGGAACCGAGGAGGTAAAAGTGTATGGGGTACACACCTTCACCATGAAATGTCCACCGATCATGCTAAAAGTCGAACTGGACGGAATTCCAGTATCCATGGAACTGGACACAGGTGCGAGTCTATCATGAGCAAAAAGGCCTTCACTAGGCTGTGATGCAACAAGGCACAGAGGCCCAAGCTTAGCCCCATTCATTCCAAGCTAAGAACTTACACCAAAGAGCTGATCCCTGTTATTGGCAGCGCAGCAGTAAAAGTCTCCTATGATGAAGCAGTGCACGAACTCCCACTATGGATTGTACCAAATGATGGCCCCACACTGTTCAGCAGAAGCTAGCTGGAAGAAGTCCGCTGGAATTGGGACGACATCTGAGTGCTTTCGTCCGTCGACGACGCCTCATGTGCCCAGGTTCTGAGCAAGTTCCCGTTGTTGTTTGAGCCAGGCATTGGCAGTTTCTCAGGGGCGAAGGTGCAGATCCACTTGGTTCCCGGTACACAACTCATCCACCACAAGGCACGGGCGGTGATGCGAGAGAAAGTGGAAATTGACCTCGACATGCTGCAGCGAGAAGGCACCATCGCGCCAGTGGAGTTCAATGAGTGGCCAGTCCAATTGTTCCGGTTCTCAAAGGCGACGCATGGTCAGAATTTGTGGGGACTATAAAGTAACGATTAACCGTTTTTTGCTATAGGACCAGTACCGCTACCCAAGGCAGACGACCTATTTGCGACCCTGGCTAGAGGAAAGACTTCACCAAGTTGGACCAGACCTCGGCCTACATGACGCAAGAGCTGGTGGAATCTTTGATTGGCCTCACCTGCATCAACACGCACAAAGGTCTGTTCATCTACAATAGCTGCCCGTTTGGGATTCGATCAGCCGCGGCAATCTTTCAAAGGAACATGGAGAGCCTGCTAAAGTCCGTTCCGTGCACCGTGGTTTTCCAGGACGACATACTGGTCACAGGTTGGGACACCATCGAACACTTGAAAAACCTGGAAGAGGTTCTAAGTTGGCTAGTCGCGTGGGACTCAGGTTGAAACGCTCGAAGTGTGTTTTCTTGGCACCAGAGGTCGAGTTCTTAGGGAGGAGAATCGCGGCAGATGGCATCAGACCCACCGACGCCAAGCTGGAGGCCATCAAGAACGCGCTGAGACCACAGAACATGACGGAGCTGCGGTCGTTCCTGGGACTCCTCAACTATTTCTGTAATTCCTACCCTTGCTAGAACCCCTACATGTGCTGCTATGCAAGGGAGATGACTGGGTATGAGGGAAATCACAAGAGGCTGCTTTTGAGAAAGCCAGATATCTGTTGCGTTCCAACAAACTGTATAACCCATGTAAACGTTTAGTGCTAGTTTGCAATACGTCTTCGTACAGGGTCAGGTGTGTGTTACAACAAGCTAACGAATCGGGAACATTGCAACTGGTCGCCTATGCATCCAGGAGTTTGTCCAAGGCTGAAAGAGCCTACAGCATGATTGAAAAAGAAGCTCTGGCATGCGTTTACGGGGTAAAAAAAGGCACCAGTATCTGGTTGGTCTCAAGTTTGAGTTAGAAACTGACCATAAGCCGCTCATATCGCTATTCTCAGAGAGCAAAGGGATTAATACCAATGCCTCTGCCCGCATCCAAAGATGGGCGCTCACGCTGTCTGCGTATAACTATGTAACCCGTCACAGACCAGGCACAGAGAACTTTGCTGATGCTCTCAGTCGGCTACCATTGTCCACCACCGGGATGGAAATGGCACAGCTTGCAGACTTGCTCTTGGTGATGGATGCATTTGAAAACGAAATGTCACCCGTTACGGCCCACCAGATCAGGACCTGGACCAGCCAGGATCCTTTACTGTCCCTTGTAAAAAAAACTGTGTCCTCCATGGGAGCTGGTCCAGCGCCCAGCGGAGATGCATGAAGAGATCAAGCCATTCCAGTGGTGCAAAGACGAAATGTCCATACAGACGGACTGTCTTTTGTCGGGTAATCGCGTGGTTTTGCCTAAGAAAGGCAGGGAAATGTTCATATGCGACCTACAGAGTACCCACCCAGGCATAATAATGATGAAACCTACAGCCAGATCCCATGTGTGGTGGCCCGGCATCGACTCAGACTTGGAGTCATGTGTGCGCCAATGCAACACTTGCTCTCAACTGAGCAATGCACCCAGAAAGGCACCGCTAAGTTTGTGGTCATGGCCCTCCAAACCGTGGTCTAGGATCCACCTTGACTTTGCAGGCCCGTTAATAGGCAAAATGTTTTTGGTTGTTGTGGATGCTTATTCAAAATGGATTGAGTGTGTAATAATGTCTGTAAGCATGTCCACTGCCACCATCGAAAGCCTACGAGCCATGTTCGCCACGCATGGCCTGCCTGATGTCCTTGTCAGCAACAATAAGCCGTGCTTCACCAGCGCTGAATTCAAGGAATTCATGACCCGCAATGGGATCAAGCACGTCACATCTGCTCTGTTCAAGCCCGCATCCAACGGCCAGGCAGAACGTGCAGTCCAAACCATCAAGCAAAGCTTGAAACACGTGTCGGAAGGCTCCCTGCAGACCTGCCTGTCCCGAGTCCTGCTCAGCTACCGCACCAGACCCCATTCGCTCACCGGGGTTCCCCCAGCCGAGCTGCTCATGAAAATGGTGCTCAAAACAAAGCTCTCTCTTGTCCACCCTGATCTCCATGATCACGTTCATGGCAGGCGGCATCAACAAAGCATGTACCATAACCGCTCAAACTTGTCACGCGATATTGAAGTCAATACCCTGTATTTGTACTCAACTATGGACATGGTCCCAAATGACTTGCTGGCACTGTCATAGCCAAAGAAGGGAGTAGGGTGTTTCAGGGCAACCTTGCTAATGGACTAACTTGCAGAAAGCATTTGGACCAAACCAAACTGCGATTAACAAACAGCCACGAGCAACCCGAAGAGGACACCACCAACTTCGACCCTCCAACACACACACAAGTGGCAACTGACATCATGGTTGACCACGAAGCTGAACTCACCATTCCGAGCAGCCCGACAAGGCCAGCTGCACAGCAGCCCAGCGAAGAACCAACCAACTCACCCACACCTGCATTGATACCAAGACGATCGACAAGGGAGCAAAAAGCCCCAGATTGCCTCACCCTGTAAATAAGTGTACTATTGACTTTGGGAGGGAGTGATGTTATGTATGCAACCCTAGGTAACCTATATCCTATATCCTATATCCACCAGAGGGCATACCTTGGGAGCACTATATCTAAGCAGGCCTCCCATGCTGTACCAACACTCTGGAGTTTAAATAAAGGAGCTAAGGTCACACTTACTCATGTCCACAGTACTTTGTTACATTACTTTATTATGATCATAACAATAAATGCAAGTTATTGTTGTCTCAGACATTAGATACCTTATCACCGTTAAATTATTTGACACAGCTAGCATCAGGGTGAAGCCAAAATGACCTTGTATCATTACAAATTGTGGAGAATAATTGGTCTATGAAACTGTTGAGTCCCAAAATTGATGGCCTTACCGCCCACTGCCGCCTACTGCCGCCCACTGCCGGTGACATTGTTCTTGAAGTTGCGGCCAGTGGCACTTTCCATTTGGTGTGAAGCGGGCGGGAGTGGAGAACCTCCGGGAACTACCCGCTGACATCAGCTGATGGCCAAGTGGTGCAACTGACCTCCCGCCCGCCAAGATGCCAGATTGATGTGGGCGGCAGTCGGCACCAGAACGGGGAAGGACCGCTGGCTGGAGGCTGGTCTATCCCCGATGGTGAGTATGAAGAGCTGAAAAAAAAGGGTAGTAAACATTTTTAAAATTTTTTCTTTACAGCGACTTACCTGGATGGGGTCCCCTGAAGGTGTTCCGATGATTTTTTTTGATGATTTTCCTTTTCAGGTCTTCGACCCTCTGTGGGCCCGACTCCATTCTCAGCGACACTTGGGCGGCAAACACCTTTGCCACCGAGATTGGGAGCTCCCGTCGGCTGCCGCTCAGATTGGCAGCGTAAGTCCCTCTTTAGCTTCCCGCCCTTCTTTCAAGGACCTTTTTGACGAAAACCCTGCCCAAAGTACCGTCAGGTACCTCAGCAGCCATCGACGGTCTTTTGGGCGGCACTTGGGCAAGCTGGGGCCTTCACCAATTTTGGCCCCTTGTTGTGCAGCCTCCCTATTTATGTGAATTCACTGTCTACTCCTGATTTCAACCCAATTTCTACAGTTGCACGATAGAAGTAAATCATGTTCATTATCGGCATATAACAAGATGCAGCTGTTGAGGAATTGCCAGGTGAGGTCCATGATGTTATGTATGTATGTAAACCTCACCAATATGTAAGACTTGCCACCAGGTGGCACACCTGTGGGAGACCTAAGGGTCACCTGTGCACCCTGGGGCAAGCAGGTATAAAAGGTAATCTACCATGCTGCTTCCTCACTCTGGAGTCTGAATAAAGAGACCAAGGTCACAATAGTTTGAGCTTACAATACAGTCTTGTGGAGTTATTCTGAACATAACAATTGGCGACGAGTAACGGATCATGAACTTTCACGCTGCCGTTGGTGTTCTTGAGAGATTTGTTGAGAGTGATGATTGGGAAGCCTTCATTGAGCGTCTCAACCAGTACTTCGTGGCCAACGAACTGGACATGGCTGAGATGGTGGTCAAGCGCAGGGCGATTCTCCTCACCATATGTGGGTCTTTGATATATGGCCTCCTCAAAAATCTGCTGACACTGGACAAACCAACGGACAAAACTTACACAGAGCTGTGCACGCTGGTTCGGGAGCACATTAAGCTTAAGGAGAGCATCTTAATGGCCAGGTATCGCTTTTACTCGCACCATCGCTCCGAGGGCCAGAACGTGGCGAGCATTGTCGCCGACCTAAGATGCCTTGCAGGACAGTGCGAATTTGCCGGATCTTTGGGGGAAATGTTGCGGGACTTTTTCGTGCTTGGAATTGGCCACGAGGTCATTCTTCGCAAATGCTGTCTGCCGAATCCCTAGATCTGAGCAAGGCCATCACGATAGCCCAGGCTTTCATATCCACGTGCGACAACACGAAACAGATATCTTCACAGAATCGAAGCTCACCGGCAAGTACTGTGCATAAAATAATGCTTTCAGAAGGCAGAACTGTACATGGCAGGGCCTACATAACCACAGAGGCCAGAAGTAGGGTGACTCAGAGTCTGCCGTGGGGTGTGAATGCGTACCCATTAACACCATGTTGGCGCTGCAGGGACAGTCATAGAGCCCATCAATGTTGACTCAAGCACTATGTGTGCATGGGCTGTGGAACAATGTGCAAACAATCTGTGACTCACCACGTGGCAGAGTCAGGAGAGGATGACCGATCCAGCGAGGATCATGCTGAACGAGCAAGAGAGGCAACTCAACCGGAGGATGAAGAGGAAGTATATGGGATACACACCTTCACCAACCAAATGTGCTCCGATAATGTTAAAAGTTAAACTCAACGGCACTTCAGTCTCCCTGGAATTGGACACGAGGGCGACTCAATCAATAATGAGCCAGAAGGCATTCGAGAGGCTGTGGGGCGACAGGGCACAATGACCCAAGCTGATCCTGAGTCAGGCAAAGCTGCACACCTACACCAAGAAACTGATACCAGCTATTGGTAGTGCAGACATAAGAGTATCCCATGAGGGAGCAGTGCACGATTTACCACCGTGGATTGTCTCAGGTGATGGGCCAACGCTGCTTGGTAGAAGGTGGGTTGGGAAGATTCGATGGAACTGGGAAGACCTCGGTGTACCTTCTCCAGCGAACGACGTCTCCCTTGCTCAAAGGTTGAGCAAGCCCCCACCTTCAGCTGAACCAGGCATCAAAGTGCAGATCCATTTGCAGATCCCTGAGGCACAGGCCGCTCATCATGACCACGAGGAGGGAAATATCAACCGAGCAGCGGTACAGGCACGGTGTCCACCACCCAAAGCTGACGACCTCTTCGCGACGATGGAAGAGGCTCCAGGTCGACCAAGCAGAATGCGATGCAGGCCAAAACGATCTGAATGCGTCTTCCTGACGTCAGACGCAAAATCCCTGGGGAGGAAGATCGCGGCAATCGGCATCATGGACACGTACGAGAGTGCATCCAGACCACGGGACAAAAGTACGTCCAGACCACGGGATGAGAGAACGTCCAGACCACGGGACGAGAGTGTGTCCAGACCATGGAACAAAAGAGCATCCAGACCACGGGATGAGAGAGCGTCCAGACAACGGGATGTTGCCGCAACGCAACAGAGGCATGTGTTGCCCAGCAAGGAAGATAGAAACATAGAAACATAGACAATAGGTGCAGGAGTAGGCCATTCGGCCCTTCTAGCCTGCACCGCCATTCAATGAATTCATGGCTGAACATGCAACTTCAGTACCCCATTCCTGCTTTCTCGCCATACCCCTTAATCCCTCTAGTAGTAAGGACTTCATCTAACTTCTTTTTGAATATATTTAGTGAATTGGCCTCAACAACTTTCTGTGGTAGAGAATTACACAGGTTCACTGCTCTCTGGGTGAAGAAGTTTCTTCTCATCTTGGTCCTAAATGGCTTACCCCTTATCCTTAGACTGTGACCCCTTGTTCTGGACTTCTCCAACATTGGGAACATTCTTCCTGCATCTAACCTGTCTAAACCCATCAGAATTTTAAACATTACTATGAGGTCCCCTCTCATTCTTCTGAACTCCAGTGAATACAAGCCCAGTTGATCCAGTCTTTCTTGATAGGTCAGTCCCGCCATCCCGGGAATCAGTCTGGTGAACCTTCGCTGCATTCCCTCAATAGCAAGAATGTCCTTCCTCAAGTTAGGAGACCAAAACTGTACACAATACTCCAGGTGTGGCCTCACCAAGGCCATGTACAACTGTAGCAACACCTCCCTGCTCCTGTACTCAAATCCCCTCGCTATGAAGGCCAACATGCTATTTGTTTTCTTAACCGCCTGCTGTACCTGCATGCCAACCTTTAATGACTGATGTACCATGACACCCAGGTCTCATTGCACCTCCCCTTTTCCTAATCTGTCACCATTCAGATAATAGTCTGTCTCTCTGTTTTTACCACCAAAGTGGATAACCTCACATTTATCCACATTATACTTCATCTGCCACGCATTTGCCCACTCACCTAACCTATCCAAGTCGCTCTGCAGCCTCATAGCATCTTCCTCGCAGCTCACACTGCCACCCAACTTAATGTCATCTGCAAATTTGGAGATACTACATTTAATCCCCTTGTCTAAATCATTAATGTACAGTGTAAACAGCTGGGGCCCCAGCACAGAACCTTGCGGTACTCCACAAGTCACTGTCTGCCATTCTGAAAAGTACCCATTTACTCCTACTCTTTGCTTCCTGTCTGACAACCAGTTCTCAATCCACGTCAGCACACTACCCCCAATCCCATGTGCTTTGACTTTGCACATTAATCTCTTGTGTGGGACCTTGTCGAAAGCCTTCTGAAAGTCCAAATATACCACATCAACTGGTTCTTCCTTGTCCACTCTACTGGAAACATCCTCAAAAAATTCCAGAAGATTTGTCAAGCATGATTTCCCTTTCACAAATCCATGCTGACTTGGACCTATCATGTCACCTCTTTCCAAATGCACTGCTATGACATCCTTAATAATTGATTCCAACATTTTACTCATTTTACCCACTACCGATGTCAGGCTGACCGGTCTATAATTCCCTGTTTTCTCTCTCCCACCTTTTTTAAAAAGTGGGGTTACATTGGCTACCCTCCACTCGATAGGAACTGATCCAGAGTCAATGGAATGTTGGAAAATGACTGTCAATGCATCCGCTATTTCCAAGGCCACCTCCTTAAGTACTCTGGGATGCAGTCCATCAGGCCCTGGGGATTTATCGGCCTTCAATCCCATCAATTTCCCCAACATAATTTCCTGACTAATAAGGATTTCCCTCAGTTCCTCCTCCTTACTAGACCCTCTGACCCCTTTCATATCTGGAAGGTTGTTTGTGTCCTCCTTAGTGAATACCGAACCAAAGTACTTGTTCAATTGGTCTGCCATTTCTTTGTTCCCCGTTATGACTTCCCCTGATTCTGACTGCAGGGGACCTACGTTTGTCTTTAGTAACCTTTTTCTCTTTACATATCGATAGAAACTTTTGCAATCCGTCTTAATGTTCCCTGCAAGCTTCTTCTCGTACTCCATTTTCCCTGCCCTAATCAAACCCTTTGTCCTCCTCTGCTGAGTTCTAAATTTCTCCCAGTCCCCGGGTTCGCTGCTATTTCTGGCCAATTTGTATACCACTTCCTTGGCTTTCATACTATCCCTGATTTCCCTTGATAGCCATGGTTGAGCCACCTTCCCTTTTTTATTTTTACGCCAGACAGGAATGTACAATTGTTGTAGTTCATCCATGCGGTCTCTAAATGTCTGCCATTGCCCATCCACAGTCAACCCCTTAAGTATCATTCACCAATCTATCCTAGCCAATTCACGCCTCATACCTTCAAAGTTACCCTTCTTTAAGTTCTGGACCATGGTCTCTGAATTAACTGTTTCATTCTCCATCCTAATGCAGAATTCCACCATATTATGGTCACTCTTCCCCAAGGGGCCTCGCACAACGAGATTGCTAATTAATCCTCTCTCATTACACAACACCCAGTCTAAGATGGCCTCCCCCCCAGTTGGTTCCTCGACATATTGGTCTAGAAAACCATTTCTTATGCACTCCAGGAAATCCTCCTCCACCGTATTGCTTCTAGTTTGGTTAGCCCAATCTATGTGCATATTAAAGTCACCCATTATAACTGCTGCACCTTTATTGCATGCACCCCTAATTTCCTGTTTGATGCCCTCCCCAACATCACTACTACTGTTTGGAGGTCTGTACACAACTCCCACTAACGTTTTTTGCCCTTTGGTGTTCTGCAGCTCTACCCATATAGATTCCACATCATCCAAGCTAATGTCCTTACTAACTATTGCATTAATCTCCTCTTTACATAGAAACATAGAAACATAGAAAATAGGTGCAGGAGCAGGCCATTCAGCCCTTCTAGCCTGCACCGCCATTCAATGAGTTCATGGCTGAACATGAAACTTCAGTACCCCCTTCCTGCTTTCTCGCCATAACCCTTGATCCCCCGAGTAGTAAGGACTTCATCTAACTCCCTTTTGAATATATTTAGTGAATTGGCCTCAACTACTTTCTGTGGTAGAGAATTCCACAGGTTCACCACTCTCTGGGTGAAGAAGTTTCTCCTCATCTCGGTCCTAAATGGCTTACCCCTTATCCTCAGACTGTGACCCCTGGTTCTGGACTTCCCCAACATTGGGAACATTCTTTCTGCATCTAACCTGTCTAAACCCGTCAGAATTTTAAACGTTTCTAAACCAGCAATGCTACCCCACCTCCTTTTCCTTTTATTCTATCCTTCCTGAATGTTGAATACTCCTGAATGTTGAGTTCCCAGCCCTGATCATCCTGGAGCCACGTCTCTGTAATCCCAATCACATCATATTTGTTCCCATCTATTTGCACAGTTAATTCATCCACCTTATTATGGATACTCCTTGCATTAAGACACAAAGCCTTCAGGCTTGTTTTTTTAACACCCTTTGTCCTTTTAGAATTTTGCTGTACAGTGGCCCTTTTTGTTCTTTGCCTTGGGTTTCTCTGCCCTCCACTTTTCCTCATCTCCTTTCTGTCTTTTGCTTTTGTCTCCTTTTTGTTTCCCTCTGTCTCCCTGCATTGGTTCCCATCCCCCTGCCATATTAGTTTAACTCCTCCCCAACAGCACTAGCAAACACTCCCCCTAGGACATTGGTTCCGGTGCTGCCCAGGTGCAGACCGTCCGGTTTGTACTGGTCCCACCTCCCCCAGAACCGGTTCCAATGCCCCAGGAATTTGAATCCCTCCTTGCTGCACCACTGCTCAAGCCACGCATTCATGTGCGCTATTCTGCGATTCCTACTCTGACTAGCACGTGGCACTGGTAGCAATCCCGAGATTACTACTTTTGAGGTCCTACTTTGATGACTGGGCTTGTGGCAAAGGTAAAGAGGCGGCCGCTGAGAAGGCCAGGAACCCACTACGTTCCAATAAGTTGTTTGCGCTGTGTAACCCATGTGCGCGCTCTTTCACGGCCAATGATGTATTATCATATGGGGTTGGGGGTACCTTACAACAAGCCAAAGTAGCAGGCTAACACCAACCGATCGTATATGTATCTGACAAGGTACTTGTCGCAAGTGATGTGTTATCACACAGGGTCGGGCATGTTGTACAGCAAGCCAAAGTAGCAGGCGTGCCCCAACCGGTTGTACATGTATCCAATAAGTTAACCAAGGCAGTAGGCTGCGTTCACAGGACAAAAGAGACGTACCAAAGAGTGTCCCAATATTTGCTCGAGTCAGACAAGCTGCCAATCTCACAGTTTTTGGAGAGTAGAGGCACTATTATCAATGCTTAGTTTCGAATATGTCTAATACTGTCTGTACACTGTAACATGATCCGGCACGGGCCAGGCATTGAGAATGGCGCTGATGCCTTCAGTTGGCTACCATTGCCCACCACGGCGCAGCCCACAGACCTGCTCATTGTTACGGAAGTGCTAGAAAGCGAGGGGTCAACCGTAATGGCTCCCCAGTTTAGGACTTGGACCAGCCAGGATCCCACGTTACCACCTGCTAACGGCGAACCGCTTTGCGGGATGTTGCAGCTTATCCGTCGCAAAGACGAAATGCTCATCCCATCGGATTGCCCCCTATGGGGCAACCCTGCAACGTTGCAAAGAATGGCAGGGAGGCTACACACAGTCAGTGGTCCAGGGCCTCCATACCATGGCCCAGGATCCATGGGGACCACACGGCCTCCCGCCACTACTGAAAGTCTCAAGGCTATATCGGCTATCCTGGGCTTGCCAGACCTTAGGGTCAGCGACAATAGTCCGGAGCGGGCAGCCCAAATCACAAAGCCAAGCACCACACATGTCACGGTAGACTCCCTATAGACCCGGCTATCCCGGGTGCTATGCAGTCACCGGACAGAATCACTCAGAACCGAGCCTTCCGTATGCTATCAGCAAAGAATGTACCATGCTGGCACGGCTCCTCCATGCGACATCAGAACGAAGGATGTAGACCATGTTCAGGGCTCCAGATGGGCTGCTAGCACTGTATTAGCCAAAGAGGGGAATGGAGTATTTGTGATGAAAATGGAATGTTTGTTGTGAAACCATGTAATGGGCAAATGCAGAAAGCATTTGGACCAGACCAAACTGCGAACTACAGATAACCAGGAACCACTGTGAAAGGACCTGGCCCCCAGCGACCCACTAACACAGTCAACCTCGCTGTCAACCACGAGGATGAACCCACCATGCCCGACAGTCCGGTCAGACCAGCCATGCAGCCGTGCAGCAATGATCCGACCAACTTACCCATGCCAGGACTTCAACTCAGGCGATCGACCCGGGAACGCAGAGCACCAGATCCCCTCAACCTGTAAATAAGTTGTACATAAGACTTTGGGCGGAGGGGCGGGGGGGGAATGATGTTCTGTATGTATGTAAACCTCACCAATATATAAGACTTGCCACTAGGGGCACACCTGTGGGGGACCTAAGGATCACCTGTGCACCCTGGGCAAGCAGGTATAAAAGGTAATCTACCATGCTGCTTCCTCACTCTGGAGTCTGAATAAAGAGACCAAGGTCACAATACAGTCTTGTGGAGTTATTCTGAACATAACACATGGCACTTTGTTTGGTGTCCTGTGTGTTCGCTCTGATTTGATTTAGAACTGAAGGGATGTTATTGCCCGCTTGCTTTTTTGTGATTTCAAAGTAATTTTGAACTAATTAACAGTTACAGCACAAAACACTGCAATATCTCAATTTCGCCTGGAACTTTAAAAGCAGGAAGTAATTCTGGAAGTATTTGTGAAAACAAAGTTAAAATAATGAACGCGTAAGTAAAATGCAGCAAACTACACATAAATAACTTACTGTTTGCAATTAATGTTGGTTTTGTTAGTGGGACATATACCTCAGATGTCAAACTCAAATTTTCCTTTGAACAGATGCAAATGCATATGAAAATGCCTACAAAATATATTTATATCCTTATACAGAGCAACTATGACAAACAAAGTAACAGTAGGGAGTATAAACTGGACAAATAAATTGGGTGAGAAGTGTCATAAATTATCTGCATATCAGTTAGTTGGATCCTGTAAGCTATAAACTCCACCAGCATGAGCTATGACACAAAGTTCTGTATTCCAGGGTCAAAATAAAATGAAAATTTACTAGGGGCCTGATGCCCTTATGAAACAAATCTATAGATGGCAAACTATAAAACACACAGGACATTCATATGGGATTGTTAAATATTTAATTTAAAATTCGACATTTCAGTGACATCTCACAATTGATTTTCCACCTCCTATTTACATCAATAACAACGCGCACCTTTAACGGAATAGAGGTGAAAATAACCAAGAAACAGGGGGGGAAGGTTTAGGTGTGTTGATTGGAAGCCAGATCAAACAGGTAGGTTTTGAGGAGTTTTTGAAGGAGTGAAAAGAGTTAGCAAAGCAATGAGTTGTAGGGAGAGCATTCGAGAGTATGTGGCTGAGACAACTGAACGTGCAGCAGAGATTGTGACGACACAAAGGAACATGGAGTCAGAATAGTAGAGAATATGTGCGAAATAAAGCCCTAATGGAAATTGCAGATGTCAGGAAGGGTGAGGCCATGTAGGAACTTATAGATGAGGTTAAGGATTTTGAATTGATACATTGGGGAATAGGAAACCATGAAGGTTGGCGATGATAGGGCTGATAGAAGAACATAACTTCCTGTCAAGTAGAATACGGAAAGTGAAGTTTTGAACAAGTTGCAATTTGTGAAGGGCAGAACACATGAGGCTGGTAAGGTGTAGACAAATGTTTCAGCAGCATTGGAGTGAGGTATGGGCAGAGGTGGTTAATATTGTGGAGGTGGGAGTAGGTCAGCTTGGCGATGGGTAGTATGTGGGTGTTGAAGTTTCGCTCAAGCTCAAACAGGACACTGAGTTAGTACACCATTGGGCTCAGCCCAAGTGAGTTACCAGGGAAAGAGATGGGATCCAGGGCTAAGATGCAGAGTCCAGGCCAATCATATGCCAGGTCAGCTCCAATCAGTGGCCCTCAGCTTTAAGGGCATAGAGATGAGATTTCTACCAGTCGGAATGGTGGGGGTGGGAATCAGTGTAGGGCTTGGAGAAGATGAGTGCATCAAAGGCAGAGGCAAGGGAACTGTTGAGCAGGTTGTGTGTTGAGGTGGGAGAAGAGTCAGAGGGAAACAGAAGTTTCAGAGGGCGTTAGAAAGGAAACTGAGGATCATTTTTTCCGGGAGAGAAGAATGAATGTGTAGAGGGGTTTTAAGCAGCTAGGGAGATGTGGATATTAAATGATCAAAAATGGCTTTGTTGAAAATTGAAATCTCGGAGATTGCAAGACTTCTTGAGATGACAAGGTTGAGAGAATGTGTGCGTGGGTGTGGGTAGCGGAGTTTACGGATGGATCGGGTTGAATGAGGTCAGGGGTTGTGGGAAATCTGAGAAGGGGGGGACAATGGGAGTTCAGGAGAAGGTTGAAATCAGCAAGGATGAGGAGCTGCTCAGTGCAGATGCTGAATGAAGAAAGAAGGGAGGAGGTTTGGACTACGAGGTGGCCAGGAAGGATGGTAGATGAGAAAAACTTGAAAGAGGAAGTGGAAAGGGTGACAGAGGGTGAGACACTCGAAAAAGGAGCAGGCCCCAGAGAGAATGGGAACAGGTCAGGATGGGATCTGATGGCGGCAGCCATGTCATTACTGTTATATATGTAAACCTGTAAATATCTTGTGTAACCACCAGAGGGCTCATCCCCTGGAGTCCCAAGGGATCCCATAATCCCTTGGGAGCACCTGTACTTAAGGAGGCCTCACAGGCTGGAATGGCACTCTGGAGACCTACAATAAAAGACTAAGGTCACACTTTACTTTGAACTCACAATATCTGGTCAGACTCTTTATTCATACATAACAATTACCACAATGGCTAGAGAAGGTGTTTGGTAGAATGTGAGGTGAGATGGTGTCAATGAGAGGGAAGGAGCTGCCATCCATCTATGAGGCATTCGGCAAGCCCTGGATATTGATGAGGCCATTAAGGATGAAGTCATGGATGATGAGTGTCTTACTTACAAGGGAATGGATATTTTAAGGATGATGTAGAATGGATTAGTTGTAGGACACCCCTATCATCCTTCATAAAATGTAACTTATTTCTTCTTTTAAAGATGAGAGTCACTCTTTGAAGGAGATTTTTTTTGATGTAAAGTTCTCACCTCAGAAGCAGTGTTACGTATATAAAGGGCAATCCCATGATCCCATGCTTTGCAGGCCAGAAAATTGGGGCTACAATGTTGCAATCCGCCCATGCTCTTTGTGAGTGGAGCTACCTTGCTGGGTGCGTAGGATCATGCAATCGCCTCAATACTGTTCAGTGTCTGTTTTTTTGAGAGGAGATATTCTCATTCATGCACTTAAAAAATACCAATCTGAAATGAAGGAAGAAAATGA
This sequence comes from Pristiophorus japonicus, assembly GCF_044704955.1. NCBI lineage: Eukaryota > Metazoa > Chordata > Chondrichthyes > Pristiophoridae > Pristiophorus > Pristiophorus japonicus. The sequence continues at coordinate 25,815,097 of NC_091994.1, read as the reverse complement.
AGGAAACAGGAAGTGACATAGAGAAACAGAACTGAAGGAGAAGAGAGAAAATGAGATGGAGGAGTTTGGGGGAAGAGAAGTAGGGGAGGTAGAGATACTGTATAACAAGGACAATAAAGTAATTGACAGCATACAGATTAATGAGGATGACTTCGATGATAGTTATGAGGAGAGACTCGACATATGTTTCTGGGGAGAGAGTGGGACACTGATAGTTTTAGATTGCTCTAACACTGACATGATGGGTCAAAAGGCCTCTTTCTCGGCTTTAAACCTCTATTTTCAATTAAGTGAAGGACATAGAGAGAGACATGGTGGAAGAGAGGGAAACAATTGGAGGAGAGACAGAGAAATAGAAGTAAAGGAGAAAAATGTGAATTATAACAACATCAATATGCATAGCTGGCAGGGCCAAGAGGCTTCAAGTACATTTTTATCTTTAGCGCTCCCAGCACAGAACTTCTGTGCAATGCGTATAAATTGAGGTTTTGGGTGCGTGCCTGAATTCCCAATATCTGTTCCTAATGTGTGCCGAGGGACATTTATCTCAAGAATTTTTTGGTGCGGCTTGAACCAAACAGAAGCTTAAAATAGTGGTGCCTGGCCTATATGGTTTGAGACCCACCTGGTTAACTCAGCTTGGTGCCTCATCAAATTTGATACATTTATGAATAGCATTAACAGCAGTGGTCCTAAAAGATGCTGCCCCCCCACCCCATTCCATGGATCCAAAAATAGACCCATGTCTATTTATCATCACATTCAGCTTCCTATGTCCAGCTAATGTTTGATCTAATTAACCAATTTGCCATTACATTTCTGCACTTTATCTTCTTTTAAAGTCTCATATACTTGATCAAATGGCCTCCCAAAATTCATGTAATTATATCCACTGGACAGCCTTCATTCACAAATGTTGGTACCTTATTCAATAATTATGGTACCCTCTACCCTTCGTAAACTTGCAGTCATTCAAAACTCTGCCCATGTCCCGCTCACCCATCACCCCTGTGCCCGCTGACCTACATTGGCTCCCAGTTAAGCAATGCCTCAATTTTAGAATTCTCATCCTTGTTTTCGAATCCCTCCATGGCCTTGCCCCTCCTTATCTCTGTAATCTCCTCCAGCCCCACAACCCTCCGAGCTATCTGCGCTCCTCTAATTCTGGCCTCTTGCGCATCCCCGATTTTAATGGCTCCACCATTGGTGGCCTTCAGCTGCCAAGGCCCTAACATCTGGACCTCCATCAACCTCTCCGCCTCTCTATCACTCTTTCCTCCTTTAAGACTCTCCTTTAAACCTACATTTTTCACCAAGCTTTTGGTCGTCTGCCCGAATATTTCCTTATGTGGCCCGGGGTATCAAATTTTATTTTATAACGCTCCTTTGTTGTTGTTGGGAGCACACATGTCGAGTAGCAAAGGCTGAATAATAGCCTCAAATAATTCTGACAGCTGATAAACAGCCCTGAATATCGGTCTTGTGACACATGGAGACTGGAGTTGGACTGAACATACAGAAGGACACGGGCTTTCACAACTTAAGCTGCAGGTATATCCAGCATGCAATCATTTTATTGCAGGGGCAATGTAAAGTACACAATAATGTTGAATTTAGAAATTACTGACAGGAGATGTGAACATTAAAGACACGTGATTTATTTTTTGGGGGTGAGAGGAATCCTTTTTGCTTCCTGCAATGTCTAAAATATTTAGGGCTGGAAAATGCCCTCCGCCCCGTTTGGGGCGTGTAGTTTGAATTGGATGATAATTTAGCACCTGTACAGATGGGGCGGAGAATAGCGAGATATTGGTGACTTTGTTTTCTTGGAAGCCTACCGGATTCTCGCGTGCTGTAGGAAGCAGGAGTGGGGCGGAAGAAAGTCGGGAGCAAGGTGGAAGGACGGCGGTGCCATTTAGTGCTGCGCTGACGTGGAGCAATGTCCCTCCCCTCCTGATAAAGGTGAGGGCCGAGTGAGGCCTCCGCGGCGCCCACTGAGCCACCAGGGAAGAGTTCGGCCCAAGAGGGGGTGCCGGGCTGCCATTGTCGGCCGACTGCAGAGTCCGCCGACAATTAAAAGAAAATGGCGACCGCAGTGGTACGCCCTCCCATTTAAAGACAGCCGCACCGCCCAGTCACCAGCAGCTTCTCGCCTCGCGAAGCTGCCAGTGGCACCGACCGGCGGTGGCTGTGCTCTCGCGGGGCAATTTCCCCCGTGAGGCAGAAAAGGGGTCGCTGCTGGGCAGTAAGGGGTCGGCACATGGCCGACAAGGGGTCGGATCGACGGCCCAGGGGCAATTGCGGATGGGTCGTACCCTCCGCCTGCCTCGAGTCAGTAAGGCCTTACCGCTTCGGCAATTTTGGCCCCTTATTTTCTTAAGTCCTTCCCCCGGAATATTTTGATTTTTTTTTTGGTGCATTTTCTTTGCCTTTCTGGGCAAAATAATTTCTCCTGGAGGGGTTACAGATATTTTAAGCACGAAAATGGTTGTACAATTTCAATAAAACTTTCCAGGGTCTGCTTGCTTTCATGTTGGGAATCTAACATGGGATACACCGAGTTAATTTGTGAACTAAAACCTTTTATAACACACACCTACAGTAATCTCGACTGGCATTGCATTCTGCATTCACAAGACAAAACTGGTTCAACTATTGCATCCCTCTCTACATCGGGCCCCACATCAGCCCAGAGGCTAATTTTAATATTTCAAAGAAACAATTTTTATTTTTAGCTTGCTTCAGAAGGATAAGGGTGAGTCAGCTTCATTGGAACAAATCATTCAAAGTTCTGATGGAGGGTGTGGTATTTTTTTGTCTAGTTTTAGTAGGTGGTTGCTTTTTAAATCCAATGAAAAATTCACTATAAGCTGTGGCTCAGTGGGTAGCACTCTCACCTCTGTGTCAGCAGGTTGTGGGTTCAAGTCACACTCCAAGGACTTAAGCAAACAATCCAGTCTGATGTTGCATGCAGTGCTGCACTGTCAAAAGTGCCATCTTTTAGATGAGATCTTAAACTGAGGCTCACTTCTCCTTTCTCAGGTGAACATAAAAGAACCCATGACATCTTATTTTGAAGAAGTGCAGGGGAATTCTTTCTGGTGTCCTGGCCAATATTTATCCTTCAACCAACATCATTAAAACAGATTATCTGGTCATTGGTGTTTGTGAGAGCCAGCTGTGGGCATTACAACAGTGACTATGCTTCAAAAAAATATGCTTAATTGGCTGTAAAGTGCTTTGGGACATCCTGAAATCATGAAACGCGCTTTTATAAATGCGCCTTTCTTTCCTTTGGAGTAATCAATTTTTTTTAAAACTGACCACAGTCTGGATTTCTGTAGCAAGTTTATTTCAATACAATATTGCAAGTTTCCCATGGTTACAGGCCGAGGCGGGAAATAATTCAGACTTAATGTTGTGTGATTGGACAGTCTCTTTTTAACTGCAAGTGGTGAGATATTCAAAATCCAGGAAGTCCCAGGAACTCTTGCTTGGGAATTAAAATGGAGTTGATCTGTTTCAATTGGGACAATTGGAAAATCCCATGAGATGAGGCAGTTTCAATTGTCAGAGAAACAAATGGCCACTTTGATAGTCCTTAAAGAAAGGAGGAACAAGTGTGTATTTAAAAGTTATTTGCAAGTGATTATTTTGTCTCCTCGAGGAGTTAGGAGGAAGTATGTCGACTGTAAATATGTAACCGTGCGATATGACTGTTAACCTATATGTTTGTTCATCTTTGTAAAGTAAATTCCCTTGATATTTTAAGCTTAAAACAGGGTTTAATGTCATGCTCTATCGCTTTTACAGACTGGAGTGACATATTGTGAAGGCTTAAGTCCAGTAGCAAGAAACAGTTACCAGAACGGGTTTGATCTTTGATTCCCGGGCCTAATACTAAGCGCTTACCTGGATCTCAAGACACTCTTGAAGGTATCAAGAATTGAGACTCACCCATGAGAGTGATCTAAGGTTTGAGAGTTGAAATATTCAAGGGTAGGAAACTTAAAAAAGACCCAAAATCATTATAAAGGATCACAACAACAATAACAACTTGCATTTATATAGTACCGTTAACATAGTGAAATGTCCCACAGCGCGTCGCAGGAGCATTGTCAAAGAAAACTTGACACCGAGCCACATGAGGAGATATTAGGACAGATGACCAGAAGCTTGGTCAAAGAGGTAGGTTTTAAGGAGCATATTAAAGGAGGAGAGAGAGCTAGAGAGGCGGAGAAAATTTTGGAGGGAATTCTAGAACTTAGGACCGAGGCAGTTGAATGCACGGCCGCCAATGGTGGAGCGATTAAAATTGGGGATGCGCAAGAGGCCAGAATTGGAGGAGCGCAGAGATCTCAAACACCCAAACATTGCTCTATCTTTTCTTTCTTTGTCAAGTGTTGATCAACCTGCTGTGGATATCAATTTTTCAAACTTCAAAACACGCTAGATATTATTGTTGCCGATAATATCAAACATTCTTAATGCATTCGTAAGACATTCTTCTGCTATTTTAACAGTGGCATGAACTCGTTTAAACTAAATTATTAAAATATTTAAAATAAATGAGTTAATGGCTGTCAAAGTAGCAGACACAAGAATGGCTTACACACGCATTAAATGCTCGTCTCTTATTATTGTTTGAAATCATTTCTAGCCCATATTGTCCTGTAAAGCTTGTCAAGAAGATTTATACTGGAAATAATAGGTATAACATACTTCAATCATTACAAAAAAGCTAAAGGGCTGGATTTTCCGCTGCTGTCTGCCTCAGTTTTGCCCCAGGTGGAGCGACAATGGCGGCGGTGAGCTCTTCTGGGCAGGGGGTCAGCTTCTAGTGCCCCGCCGGGGTTTTCGGGGCTGGTCTCGGTGGGACGTGGACCATTACCGTCCAGAGGTAACGAGCTAGTGTGCAACGATTTTTGAGTCCCGCCCAACCCATAGCGCCGTGTAGAGCGCCCTGCTGGGACTGCCTGTGAGATCGGGCGGTCCGACCTATACCGGCTGCATGTGAGGTAAGTAATGTCCACCTCAGGTAAGTGTGATTGTTTTTCCTTTAGTTTTTTTTTGCAATTTATGTTGTGGTGGTGTGGACTATGTATTGGGAATGTTTTTGCTGGGGTTTTTTTCAGTTTTTTTTCTCCCAGGCCTCTCTTAGAGCGCTCTGGGACCGGCTCTTTAGCTCGGGGTTTTCGCATGCTCAGCCAGCCTAGTGCCCTAAGAGAGGTGTACAACGCCTCCCTTAGCACTCCGCCCCACACTCAGGGCCCATTTGCCCAATTTTGCTGACTGAGGCATAAATTATTCCCAGGCACAAACTTTAACGCCCCACCGCCATTACCGCCCCAAAATAAGCAAAGCCGAAAATCCAGCCCCTTATGTTGCACAAAAAACATAATTTTCAGGAACAGGCAAAGAGAGATGAATTTTGAGCTGTAATGTGGACTCACCTGACTAACCAGATGGGCCAGCTTTCTGCCCCAATTATCATGTGCTCCAAATTCCAATCTGGGGGATGGCGGGGGGAGCCGGGGGGGGGGGGTGGTGGGGGGGGTTGCAGCAAATCTTCTGCCCTTATGTCTTGCGGGTATAGCTGAGGGAGCTCTGGGCTTACCCTGGGAATTCCACCATTTGTACCTCTGTTAGGTCTACTGAAACTCTTGCCCACTGAGAGCTAGTGTAAGGGCCACTGTGGGCCTAGTAAAGACTGCACTAGGAAAAGGTAATTGATCCTGGGGGATATAACACCTTTTCAGAAAAGCCCATAGGAGCATTACATTTAAAAAAAATGTTATTCCTATTTGGCCCTTCCCAAGGCTCTTGTCTGCCATGGGGAGAGACGTGATACCATTTCAATTTGCTTCTCGGATGTCCGAGTGGGTGCCTGTAAAGGTGAAGGCCATCTGTCCTAATTATGTTAATGGCCTTTTCTCTGTAGTTTGAGAAAAAGACTTGCATTTATATAGCGCCTATCACAACTTCAGGCCATCCCAATGCGCTTTACTTCTAAAGTATAGTCCCTGTAGTAATGTAGGATGGGGTCTATGTCTTTGCCCATACACGTACTCCCACCAGCACCCCGGCATGTTTGAGCCTCATTCCTTATTGGTGCCTCTCCTTCCATTTCCCCATGGATGTTGACTGCAGATTGGCACAGGGTCTCTCCCTGGTTACTGCAAAGTGACCTTCACTACACCTACATAAACAAACTGAAAACAGAATTTAACCAAGTCCTCCAATTCACCCACTAACCAGATATTGGTTCTCATTGTACATCTCCATAGTTCGTCAAATCCTATATATGATAATCTCAGTGCAATTTTTTGAATAAAGTAAAATTCATCACCATTCTAACCCCTAGTGTGTTCTAGACTCGAGCAATTCTGTAAGTTCAGTGACAGGAATGCTCAAATAAAGCCAATTAATGGATTTACACTAGGGGATCTCAAATAAGTGGCTGCAACTCGTCTTGAAGAAAATAAACCTTGTCATACCTGCTGCAGAAAATTTCTTTGAGGAAAATAAAATGTTTTTGAAGGTTATATTTTAGCAGTTTACTTATATTATTGTCCACAGCGGCATAATTGAAATCGGAATTTGCAGTGCAGAGGAACCACAGCCACAGGCCGATGTCTACTGCTTCTCACAGCAGCGTTCCTAAGAATGATCCATAGGCAAAACATTGGTTAAGATTGTAGCCCTTGACATAGATGCGATGACTAACACTGATTTCAAATCATCCATAATCATAGTTGATCATTTATTCGTAAGATTTTCATCAAGTTATGATTCTGAGTAAATACCTCTCCCAAATTTTGTATCGAACACCTTAGCTGTAAAATTGCTTTGAGTTGGCTGTCAGTATTTCCATAGAGAATCTCTCAAGGGGTCTTTCCATTGTTTCCATACGATTTCTCCTGGGTTCATAGAGCGCAGTGTTATGTAGTGTGGACTGAGGACTGCAATACGTGGGGGAACTCATTGAACCGAGAACTACAGCGCCTTCCTTGTAAGTGTATAATTGATTTTCCACAATCTTGTTATTCACTTAGCTGGTTGTCTAGATGTAACCCATAAACTGCTGGTAGCCCCAGGGAAATTCTTGTTCCCTTGACTGATGAGTTTTGTAAGTTTTCAGCTCACATGCTGTGATGCTGAAAACAAAACGTAGATTACTGTAAGAGCGCTACTCAAATGTCAGAACTACTGTAATTACAAAAGCTGATAGCAAAAAGATAAGAGCTCGGAAATGAAGTGATCTTGGGATTGCAATACTGGTGTCATTTTCTGACTTTGGGGCCGTGAAATGGGCAAAATTCAGATCGACTGGATATTGGTCCCATCCAGGAAACTAAACGTGAAAATTGCTATTTGGGAGAGCGGTGGTGAGGAGAGGGGAAGGGTTGGCTTGTGCTTCTTCTGTCCACCCCAACATCATCATCATCATCATAGGTAGTCCCTCAAAATCAAGGAAGACTTGCTTCCACTCCAAAAGTGAGTTCTCAGATGACTGAACAGTCCAATACAGGAATTACAGTCTCTGTCAGAGGTGGGATAGACAGTCGTTGAAGGAAAGGGCGGGTGGGACTGGTTTGCCGCACGCTCCCTTCGCTGCCTGCGCTTTTTTTCTGCATGTTCTCGGCGACGAGACTCGAGGTGCTCAGCGCCCTCCCGGATGCTCTTCCTCCACTTAAGGCGGTCTTTGGCCAGGGACTCCCCAGTGTTGGTTGGGATGTTACACTTTATCAAGGAAGCTTTGAGTGTGTCCTGGAAACGTTTTCTCTGCTCACCTGGGGCTCGCTTGCTGTGTAGGAGTGCCAAATAGAGCGCTTGTTTAGGGAGTCTCGTGTCGAGCATGTGAACAGTGTGGCCCGCCCAACGGAGCTGGTCGAGTGTGGTCAGTGCTTCGATGCCGGGGATGTTGGCCTGATCAAGAGCACTGACGTTGGTGCGTCTGTCCTCCCAGGGGATTTGCAGGATCTTGCGGAGACATCGCTGGTGGTATTTCTGCAGCGATTTGAGGTGTCTACTGTATATGGCCACGTCTCTGAGCCATACAGGAGGGCGGGTATCACTACAGCCCTGTAGACCATAAGCTTGGTGCCAGATTTGAGGGCCAATTGTGTTGTGACAGCAGTTTAGGAACTTGTCTCGGACATTCCTGAGCTAGGCTGGAAATCCTGCCATATGGGCTCTTGATATGCCCAGCAGGATCCAAATATGCTAAGAGCAGGCATAGAATCCACTCTGCCATTGCCCCTTTCAGCAGCTTTATATCCTGCTGCTGTACCTGATTTCTGCCTCTTCTCCAGGTATTTTTGAGCCATGACACCCCCCTCCAGGTATTTTTCAGCAATCCCCAAATCTTTCCATTGTCTATTTGAGTCTTATCTCCACCCTTTTCCTATTCCTCCCATCCTGGGCGTATCAGCGAAATTGCAAGTTGTGCCTAGCCAGCTTGTGTGCCTCAGCATATTTAATTTGAGGTCCATGATAGAAACATAGAAGCATAGAAAATAGGTGCAGGAGTAGGCCATTTGGCCCTTTGAGCCTGCACCACCATTCAATAAGATCATGGCTGATCATTCACCTCAGTACCCCTTTCCTGCTTTCTCTCCATACCCCTTGATCCCGTCAGCCATAAGGGCCATATCTAACTCCCTCTTGAATATATCCAACGAACTGGCATCAACAACTCTCTGCGGTAGAGAATTCCACAGGTTAACAACTCTCTGAGTGAAGAAGTTTCTCCTCATCTTGGTCCTAAACGGCTTACCCCTTATCCTTAGTCTGTGTCCCCTAGTTCTGGACTTCCCCAACATCAGGAACATTCTTCCTGCATCTAACCTGTCCAGTCCCGTCAGTATTTTATATGTTTTTATGAGATTCCCTCTCATTCTTCTAAACTCCAGTGAATACAGGCCCAGTCGATCCAATCTCTCCTCATATGTCAGTCCTGTCATCCCAGGAATCAGTCTGGTGAACCTTTGCTGCACTTCCTCAATAGCAAGAACGTCCTTCCTCAGCTTAGGAGACCAAAACTGAACACAATATTCCAGGTGAGGCCTCAGCAAGGCCCTGTACAACTGCAGTAAGACCTCCCTGCTCCTATACTCAAATTTCCTATACAAAATCCCCTAGCTATGAAGGCCAACATACCATTTGCCTTCTTCACTGCCTGCTATACCTGCATGCCAACTTTCAATGACTGATGTACCATGACACCCAGGTCTCGTTGTACCTCCCCTTTTCCTAATCTGCCGCCATTCAGATAATATTCTGCCTTCGTGTTTTTGCCACTAAAGTGGATAACCTCACATTTATCCACATTATACTGCATCTGCCATGCATTTGCCCACTCACCTAACCTGTCCAAGTCACCCTGCAGCCTCTTAGCATCCTCCTCACAGCTCATAACGCCACCCAGCTTAGTGTCATCTGCAAACTTGGAGATATTACACTCAATTCCTTCATCTAATCATTGATGTATATTGTAAATAGCTGGGGTCCCAGCACTGAGCCCTGCGGCACCCCACTAGTCTGCCATTCTGCCTGCCTGCCATTCTGTTTTGCTTTCCCATTTTCTCTCTCCTTTTCTACTATTAAAACTTTACTTTTGCTTTATTTCCGTCTATTATAACCTAACCTCTACAGTTTGTAACTTTTTAATATAAAATCTGTTTAAAGCACTTACTTACACATTCTTTGCGGCCTTTCTGCACCCACAGTATCCAGTCTGGATATAGAAACAATAAACTTAGCTTTTGGTTAGCTGGCTGTGTCAAGTGAAGTCCAGAAAGATAAAGATTGATACGAACACAGAGAGAGGCAAGATTCCTACAGCTGTCAACATTAGGGAAATGTTACGGGTGACATTTGTGATCAGTAAGTGTAACATAGAATACAAAACATTTCAACAAATGGAGCTGTGTTTATCTTTAAGAATGACACACATCGAGTAATATTTGCCAAGTCTGTATTTCTTTAGCCACAGTCCAGATATTTCTGGGAACAATAAATTAATTCACTTTGAAGAATTTGGCTGTTACTTTCCATTGACTATAGTTTATTTTCTGTCCTTCATTTTCCTTTCCCTTTATTTTTATAGGCTCTCTACAATGTTTTTTCTTTCATGATATAGGAAACAAGAGAAAATGCAACAAATCACTGTAGACACCTCTATGTGCACTTGAAAACAAAAACCAGAAATGTTGTAGGTGCTTAAGTTAGGAGACTGTCTACTGTCTTTTGTAAAGCCTACTGCTTTTCAAAGTACTTAGGGTTAGAAATTCCTTGTCACCCCAGTTGGGGCGTTAACTTTTGAAAAGTTGTAAGTTTAGCACCAGGCGCTAATCAATCTCCACACTGGCAAAATTGAGTTTCTGCGCTGAAAGAATGCAGGGGAGCACTAAATCAGGCGCTAATGGTGTAGGTGAGTGGCGTTAGGCTTCAAGCGGTAACGAATATGAGGTATTGTGTAATCGGGACTGAGCATTGGCGAAGGTGCCTTCCAGCCATTAAAATGGAGGGTCACTCGAGTCTGCACACTAGCCCCCAATGATTCAGGGAATGCAGAATGGCGATATGCTGTTGGATGAAATGCAAAGACCTTTGACGGTCTGCAACACTGCAGGGACTAAGCAGTATTTATCTGGCTGCAGATACATCCTGCGCTCTCTGGCATGCATAAATGACCTTTGGAGGACCTATTGAGGGGCAAGCCTTTAGTGCCCCGCCAGCCACCAGCCGGCTTCTTCACATCGCCGCTCCCTGGTGCTGTCGGCATGAGGTGGTAAGGCAGGAGCCGCTACTGAAGTTAGAAGATCGGGCACCCAGCTAGCGTTGCATGCTTACTGATGTCATGATCTGCATGCCAAAAGGTGCCGAGGCGCTAACGGTTATTTCCGGCGCTACATGGCCGGTGAATTTTCCGTGCGGCGCAGGATTCACCTCGCCACTGCACAACTGCTCAACTTCCCAGGTGCTAACGGGAGGCGCTAAACAGTCGAATTTCTCCCCCTTAATATCCAAAAGTGACCTTCATGAGTTAAAGGGCTTGATTAGAATCCAAGATGGTGGAAGCATTGTACCTTGTTTCTTTCTGAACACGAATCTGCAATGTAAATCCAGGCATGGCTGCAGCACAGAAGCCAGATGTGGATTAGATGGAAATGCCACTTTGCGCTGCGCACACTGCCATTCTGAAGTGAGTACCAGAGAGAAGTAACTACAAACAGCATCGAATAAGATCAAGAACTAAGATCAAGTACAGTCATTTAAAAAAAAAAAGTTTTCTTTTTACACAAAATAAGATCATTGTTACTGGACTCCTGCCCTTGTGACTCACCATACTTCAATTCCAGTCAGCACCCCCACTTAAATGTGTCATGGTGTCACCATTAATGCAGAAATTAAAACCACTATGAATGTAGAAATTGAGTCAAGCTTACATTTCCATCCCCATCTTTTATACCATTGAAGATCCAGAATTAATTGTTGTACATGATGTCATGCAGATGCATTGCCATGGCAACATCCAAGACAGTTCTGCTGGCAGCATCAGGTTTCCTCTCCAGCTGTTGTAAAATGATGCTGTTCCCACTAGAACAATTTAGTGGAATTCTCAACAAGGCACTTTTGAAAATGACAACTGAAACTTTAACAATTACCATGACTTTGGAGATCGGCTACTAGGTTTCATGGGAAAATAATAAAATAAGGGGCATGTGCGTATTTCAAATTATTGGATAACTTATAAAAACCTGAACACTGTGATAGACATTCGGTGGAAATCTGTGTTATACATAAAGAATTAAAAAGCACAAGTCAAGGTAAAATGAAAGTGGTGATAGCTTCAGGTGCATCTTGGACATCAGTCTGGTCTCTTCTAAAATGTCAACATAAGAACATAAGAAATAGGAGCAGGAGTTGGTCATTTGGCCCCTCGAACCTGCTCTGCCATTCAATAAGATCATGGCTAATCTGATCATGGACTCAGCTCCACTTCCCTGCCCGCTCCCCATAATCCTTTATTCCCTTATCACTCAAAAATCTGTCTATCTCCACCTTAAATATATTCAATGACCTAGCCTCTACAGTTCTCTAGGGCAGAGAATTCCACAGATTTACAACTCTCTGAGATAAGAAATTCCTCCTCATCTCAGTTTTAAATGGGGGGCCCCTTATTCTGAGACTTTGCCCCCTAGTTTTAGTTTCCCCGATGACTGGAAATATCCTCTCTGTATCCACCTTGTCGAGCCCCCTCATTATCTTATATGTTTCGATAAGATCACCTCTCATTCTTCTGAAATCCAATGTGTATAGGCCCAACCTACTCAACTTATCTCCATAAGTCAACCCCCCCATCTCCGGAATCAACCGACTGAACCTTCTCTGAACAGCCTCCAATGCAAGTATATCCCTCTTTAAATAAGGAGACCAAAATTGCACGCAGTACTCCAGGTGTGGCCTCACCAATACCCTGTACAGTTGTAGCAGGACTTCTCTGCCTTTATACTCTATCCCCCTTGCAATAAAGGCCACATTCCATTTGCCTTTCTGATTACTTGCTGTACCTGCATACTAACTTTTTGTGTTTCATGCACAAGCCCCACAACCCAATACCATCGATTTGAGGCCTGGGCAATTTTAACTCCCGGGCCTCAGTCCCAGCCCGCCAGCCAGCTGCTTGCCCGAAACTGGTGGACAGAAGCAGTTTTGCTGGCTGGCGGCAGGCAAAGGTTGGACGTCACAGAGGCCACGCTCCAGCATTCGGGTAAGTTGTGGAAGGGGGGCCTTTCACCAGGGCCTTGAGGGTTGGAAGGGAGGGAAGTCCAGGGCAACAGAGGGGCAGACTTTCCTTATGGGGTGCGGAAGAGCCCCCCTGCGCCTGCTGGCCCCACAAAGATAAGTTTAAAACTGACCTTTTAAGCCTCTGCTTCCTTCCTGACAGATTTTACAGCCTGTGGTGAAAATGTCATCAGTGTCCCAATGACATTGTAGGACCTTGATTGGCATATATTAATGAGGTTCCCGCCTTAAAAGAAGGGCCCAGTTAAAGCGGCAGTGGGTAAGAATGGAGCGGTAAGTTTTAGGCGGCAATTTTAACTGCGTGGCCGCTGAGTTCCTGCTGAGTGGCACAGGTTAAAGATTGCTCTGGTTTGTAAATCCTGGACTTGTGTCTGTGAGCTACACTGATCTACAGTTTAAATAAGTGTGTGGTTTTACAGCCAGCACCTCATTATTTACATGATATAACATTGTCCATACTGAATATTATTTAGTTTGCACTTAAAATTATTATTTTAAGAAACATAGAAAATGGATATTTTGCAGGCATGCTTAGTCAACCTGCTAAATATGCAAGGCGCAAAGGAAAAAAAAAGATTTGTGTGGGTGAGTTTCTGATAATGTAAAACAACCCGGGTTTGGGTCGAACAGTCAGACAGAGAGTTATGTTTCTGCTCTTAACTGCCCCCACTTCCCTCTGAGACCTGCTACAGAGGGACTACTGTAATGTAATTCAAACACCTGCACTTTACTATGTACTGCTCTTCATCTTCACTAAGTAACCAGCCTTTCCCTGCAGTTGTGTACCACTTTTACCTATTGTTTCTATCCGTGCATAAAACCCACTGAATGCCAATGCGGTCAGAGTTTCAAATGAAGGAGTGGCAGCAAAATTTAAAAAGCTTCAAAGCAGTAATGTAATAATTAATAAATATCATAAATTATCTATTCAACAAACTTGTGGGTTCTTATTTAAGTTTTAGAACTGCGCATTACTAAATGATAGGTATTATACACGAACTGCAAAAAACTGAATGCAAATAGAATCATAGAATGATTACAGCACAGAAGGAGGCCATTCGGCCCATCGAACCCGTGCCACAGAAATGTTAGTAACTATTCCTAATTAACACTACTTCATCCAAAATGTGTCTGCATTAAACACAGCATACAGCAATAAATCAAGGATGACAATTCATTCATATCTTGTACTGCATGTGTTGTGTATATCTTTATGTTAACTCTTGTACATGTTTGTCTGAAAATAAGCATACAACTATAAATTGTACATTGTAGCACAAGGTGTTCTGACTGTACCAGAAGTTTTAATAGGTAATACCATGCTAGAAGTTGTTCACAAGTTCTGTTACCTAAGATCAAGTGTAGTGGATAACTTAACCTCTAATGACGAGCTAAATTCTCGCATCTAAATAAGAACATAAGAACATAAGAAATAGGAGCAGGAGTAGACCATTTGGCCCCTTGAGCCTGCTCTCCCATTTAATAAGATCATGGCTGATCTGATCATGGACTCAGCTCCACTTCCCTGCCCACTCCCCATAACCCTTTACTCTCTTATCGCTCAAAAATCTGTCTATCTCCGCCTTAATTATCTACATTACAACAGTGGACTAAACATTAAATTTCAAAGTTCATTGGCTGTAAAGTGCTTTGGGACATCCGGTGGTCATGAAAGGCACTATACAAATGCAAGTCTTTTTTTCTTTCTTTCATTGGAAAGGCAGCAACCATATTCGACCAATTGACTAAGCGTGTGTGGAATAAGAGGAATTTAACATTGAACACCAAGGTACGGGTCTACCAAACGTGCATTTGAACATGCTGCTCTATGGCAGCGAGACTTGGACCATCTACAGCAGGAATGAGAGAAGGCCAATCTCCTTCAACACCCGCTGTCTTAAATGAGAAGATAAAATTCCTGACACTGAAGTACTTAAGGAAGCTAAGTTGCCAAGTCTAAGAACCCTTCTCAAACATAGGCACCTCTGGTGACTTGGTCAATTAGATTGGATGGTAGATGAGCATATTCCAAATGATCTCTTGCATGGAGAATGTGTGTCAAGGTCGCTGGGATGACCGAGGTTCAGGTTCATAGACATTTGTAAGAGGGACTTGAGAACTTTTAACATCAATACTATAAGCTGGGATAGACCACATTGGAGGGCTGTGCTACAGCAAGGAGCCAAATAGGCCAATGGACTGAGAGAGACAAGAGAGAAGATATCAAAGAGGAAAGCTGATCAGGCATCAAGAGGCAATAAGAAACATAGAAACATAGAAATTTACAGCGCAGAAGGAGACCATTTCGGACCACCGCTGTCTTAAATGAGAAGATAAAATTCCTGACACTGAAGTACTTAAGGAAGCTAAGTTGCCAAGTCTAAGAACCCTTCTCAAACATAGGCACCTCTGGTGACTTGGTCTTTGTCAGCAGCCCTAAAGGTTACATACAAAACCATGAACAATGACAGAAAGGCAAAGAGCACCCAGCCCAACCAGTCCACCCCACATCACTGCAACACCCCTTATACTAAAAACATCAACACTCCACCCCAAACGGAGCCATGTGATCTCCTGGGAGAGGTAAAAACCAGATAAAAACTTAATTTAAGGAGAAAAAAATCTGGGAAAATTCCTCTCCGACCCATCCAGGGGATTGAATCTAGTCCAGGAGATCATCCTGGCCGTATTCTATTCCCTGCAGTACTTACCATTATATCTGCGCCTACCAACACAAGGTCATCTAGTCTAATCCCAATTACCAGCTCTAGGTCCGTAACCCTGCAGGTTACGGCACTTTAAGTGCGTATCCAACCATCTCTTAAAAGTGGTGAGGGTTTCTGCATCCACCATAATGCATGGGCTTTCTCATCTGACTCTGTGATTTATGCTTGCAGCATTTTTGGTAAGGACGGTCACTTGAGAATTGGACTCTTCAGCCTCTCATGTTGATTCAGTATGGCAACAACAACAACAACTTGTATTTATATAGTGCCTTTAACATAATGAAATGTCCCAAGGCGCTTCACAGGAGTATTATGAGATAAAAATGTATTTATGTTATTTATCAATAAAAGTAACTGAACTGCTTTGGGGTGTACACCATCATCTTTCAAGACAAGTGGCGAGCATAACCTAGAAATTGCACATCTATCATAGCCAGTATTTGAAATCAGGACACACTGGCCTAGATTTTGCAGTCAGCGGCGAAGGGACAGCACTTGCTGCTGCCCTCGAAGAAAGCTGCCCACAAGATTTAGCGAACTCTGCAGTGTTGTTTTCCCTTAATCCAACGTGACTTTCATTCTGACGCCATTATAAAGCATCTCTGGCAGCCAGGAACAGTGAAGTTATCAAGCAGGCTGAGCAGTCAATCAGCTTGAAGAATTCTCACAGACAGCAAACCAGGAAGCAAAAAGCGCAGATTATCATTCACTTTTTAATCATTTTACAGAAAGCAAAATAAAGACTGGGACATACACATGGAATTAAGATAAAGCTTAAATATCATAAACAAACTTTAATATATTAAATAAAAATGAATGTTTATTATTTTAAAAATCTATGGAAAGTTTATCGTGAAAGAGGAAATGACACTGCACACTTATAAAATTAGTTGTTCAGGGTCAAAGAGGTTGTTCAACAGTAATTGTGACAGTACAGTGTTAAAAACTCAGTTACATCCCATTTAACTTTTCCAATGGTTTTTACAGTGAGACTAGAGCGTAGAAAGTTGAAGTTTACGTCAAATCACGGATTCTGTGCATTGCATCTGCAAAGACTGCAACAGCGCAACCTGTGGAGGAGCATAGAAACACAGAAACAAAGAAAATAGGTGCAGGAGTAGGCCATTCGGCCCTTAGAGCCTGCATCACCATTTGATAAGATCATGGCTGATTATTCCCTCAGTACCCCTTTCCTGCTTTCTCTCCATACCCCTTGATCTCTTTAGCCGTAAGGGCCATATCTAACTCCCTATTGAATATATCCAATGAACTGGCATCAACAACTCTTTGCGGCAGGGAATTCCACAGGTTAGCAACTCTCTGAGTGAAGAAGTTTCTCCTCATCTCAGTCCTAAATGGCCTACCCCTTATCCTAAGACTATATCCCCTGGTTCTGGACTTCCCCAACATCGGGAACATTCTTCCCGCATCTAACCTGTCCAGTCCCGTCAGAATCTTATACATTTCTATGAGATCCCCTTTCATCCTTCTAAACTCCAGTGAATAAAGGCCCAGTTGATCCAGTCTCTCCTCATATGTCAGTCCAACCACCCCTGAAATCAGCCTGGTGAATATTCGCTGCACTCCCTGAATAGCAAGAACGTCTTTCCTCAGATTAGGAGACCAAAACTGAACACAATATTCCAGGTGAGGCCTCACCAAGGCCCTGTACAACTGCAGTAAGACCTCCCTGCTCCTATACTCAAATCCCCTAGCTATGAATGCCAACATACCATTTGCCTTCTTCACCTCCTGCTGTACCTGCATGCCAACTTTCAATGACTGATGAACCATGACACACAGGTCTCGTTGCACCTCTCCTTTTCCTAATCTGCCACCATTCAGATAATATTCTACCTTCGTGTTTTTGCCCCCAAAATGGATAAACTCACATTTATCCACATCATATTGCATCTGCCAAGCATTTGCCCACTCACCTAACCTGTCCAAGTCACCCTGCAGCCTCTTAGCATCCTCCTCACAGCTCACACCGCCACCCAGTTTAGTGTCATCTGCAAACTTGGAGATATTACACTCAATTCCTTCTTCTAAATCGTTAATATATATTGTAAAGAGCTGGGGTCCCAACACTGAGCCCTGCGGCACCCCATTAGTCACTGCCTGCCATTCTGAAAATGACTCATTTATCCCGACTCTCTGCTTCCTGTCTGCCAACCAGTACTCTATCTATGTCAGTACATTACCCCCAATACCATGTGCTTTGATTTTGCACACCAATCTCTTATGCGGGACCTTGTCAAAAGCCTTTTGAAAGTCCAAATACACCACAACCACTGGTTCTCCCTTGTCCACTTTGCAAGTTACATCCTTAAAAAATTCCAGAAGATTCGTCAAGCATGATTTCCCTTTCATAAATCCATGCTGACTTGGACCAATCCTGTCACTGCTTTCCAAATGCGCTGCTATTTCATCCTTAATAATTGATTCCAACATTTTCCCCACTACTAATGTCAGGCTAACTGGTCTATAATGACCTGTTTTTTCTCTCCCTCCATTTTTAAAAAGTGGTGTTACATTAGCTATAGGAACTAATTCGATAGGAACTGATCCAGAGTCGATAGACTGTTGGAAAATGATCACCAATGCATCCACTATTTCTAGGGCCACTTCCTTAAGTACTCTGGGATGCAGACTATCAGGCCCCGAGGATTTATTGGCCTTCAATCCCATCAATTTCCCTAACACAATTTCCCGCCTAATAAGGATATCCTTCAGTTCCTCCTTCTCACTCGACCCACTGTCCCCTAGTACATTCGGAAGGTTATTTGTGTCTTCCTTCCAATTGGTCTGCCACTTCTTTGTTCCCCATTATAAGTTCACCTGAATCCAACTGCAAGGGACCTACGTTTGTCTTCACTAATCTTTTTCTCTTCACATATTTATAGAAGCTTTTGAGGTCAGTTTTTATGTTCCCAGCAAGCTTCCTCTCGTATTCTATTTTCCCCCTCTTAATTAAACCCTTAGTCCTCCTCTGTTGAATTCTAAATTTCTCCCAGTCCTCAGGTTTGTTGCTTTTTCTAGCCAACTTATATGCCTCTTCCTTGGTTTTAACACTATCCTTAATTTCCCTTGTTAGCCATGGTTGAGCCACCTTCCCCTTTTTATTTTTACTCCAGTCAGGGAATACAATTGCTGAAGTTCATCCATGTGATCTTTAAATGTTTGCCATTGCTTATCCACCGTCAACCCTTTAAGTATCCTTTGATAGTCTATCCTAGCCAATTCACGCCTCATACTGTCGAAGTTACCTTTCCTTAAGTTCAGGAGCCTAGTTTCTGAATTAACTGTGTCACTCTCCATCTTAATAAAAATTCTATCATATTATGGTCACTCTTCCCTAAGGGGCCTCACTTAACAAGATTGCTAATTAGTCCCTTCTCATTACACATCACCCAGTCTAGGATGGCCAGCTCTCTAGTTGGTTCTTCAACATATTGGTCTAGGAAACCATCCCTAATACACTCCACGAAATACTCCTCCACCACATTGTTACCAGTTTGGTTAGCCCAATCAATATGTAGATTAAAGTCGCCCATGATACCTTTATTGCACACATCCCTTATTTCTTGTTTGATGCTGTCCCCAACCTCACTCCTACTGTTTGGTGGTCTGTACACAACTCCCACTAGTGTTTTCTGTCCTTTGGTATTCCACAGCTCCACCCATACCGATTCCACATCATCTAGACTAATGTCCCTCCTTACTATTGCATTCATTTTCTCTTTAACCAACAACGCCACCCCGCCTCCTTTTCCTCTCTGTCTATCCTTGAGGGTATCACTGACAGCAACTTCTGAATTTCCGTGTTGCCACCAGTTTTACACAGTAATGACGGCGAGCGCCGAAAGTCTCACTGATTTTACAACCGCAAATTTTGGGCCAATATGTTTACGGTTACAGTTAGTTTAAGTTGTGCAGTATCACCCATAGATACAGTAGTATGCATCTTCTTTGCATAAGAAAGGAAAACTTCCTTTGTGCGCTATATGTAACAAAATCATAAACTTATTCTTCATGGTCAACAAAGGAAATATTCCCCATGGTGTGAGTATTGTGCTCCTGGATGATGCCTGGGGCAGTGTCACCCTTCATACAGTGTATATCGTTCTGTTCTGTTCTTTAATTGCGATTTCACTACCGTTCATACTGAGAATGCCTGTATGAGTGTATGATGTACTCATATTTATTCTCATTAAATACAAGTGGCACAATGATTAACTATGGGCCATATTAGTTTTTCCAATATATAGATTTTGAAATTTTCCAAGCATTTGAAATCACATTGACCATGAAACTGTGCTGTGGGAGAATAATATATGAACTCCTAATGTAGCAAATAAAATTCCTTTGTCTGCTCATCTAGTAGATACGTCAACCCATGTAAAATAATGGGTTAACCCCTCTGCTAAAATAGTGGCAAAGGAAATCCAGAATTAAGTGTTCTGTTATTATCCCATATTGCAATTTCATATTTTTTGCCATTATTACTCAGTTTAATACCCTACTTCAAACTGATATTTTGGAAATTAATTTTTTTAATATGAAAATTAAAAGTAATGATCCATTTGGGTCAGCCCATTATTTTGTCCTTAAAGGTGATCAACCAGTCAAAATCTCTACCGTCTAAGCAGGAATTGGAATCCATTATTTATGTTGACAGGCTGTTGGTCTATTTACTTAGTGTTTAATAATAATATCTCTGAATACTGTTTTGGGATGTTCAATGTTTAAACAACATGACAAAGTGAAGTAGAAATGAATTGCAATGAGATTTTGTCTATTTTGATATGGATTTAAATTTAGGTAAAACTGATGGGATGAAAGTCTCTCCTCTCTGCTGGCTCTCAAGCTTCTACGCAAAATTAGTTTGGTAATCTCAGTGCAGTTCATAACAGTTTAGGATATAAACTAAACACATGGAATAAGAAAGTCAATTATAGGAGTGAGATCTGAATCTAGGTGAAGTTTTTAAACAAGCTGTAAAGCTGGATACTTGCAAAAATCCCCACATACCCCTGATTGGTCCTTGAGAAGACTAAACTGAGATAGTGCCATGGCGTAGACCTTATTGAAGGGGATCCTTTACGAGATAGATTGAAAGACTTGCATTGATAAAGCACCTTTCACGACCACCAGACATCACAAAGCGCTTTAACAGCCAATAAAGTACTTTTGAGGTGTAGTCGCTGTTGTAATGTGGGAAACACGGCAGCCAATTTGCGCACAGCAAGGTCGCATAAACAGAAATGTGATAATGACCAGATACTCTGTTTTTGTTATGTTGATTGAGGGATAAATATTAGCCAGGACACTGAGGAGTCCCCTGCTCTTCTTTGAAATAGTGTCATTTGAAATACACCCACCTGAGAGAGCTAACAGTTCCTCAGTTTAATGTCTTATCGGAAAGACAGCACCCCTGACACTCCCACACAGCACTCCACTGGAGTGTCAGCTTAGAGTTATGTCAAGTCTCTGGAGTGGGACCTGAACCCACAACTTTCTGACCCAGAGGCAAGAGTTCTACCCACTGAGCCATAGCTGACACAGTGCGTGAAACTGTGTTTTATGTGCTGTTACTGTGAGTTGTTTTTAGGTTGAAAAAGCAGTCAAAGAGCAACAGGAGCTTAATAGTGAAATACTTATTAGTAATTGTTGGGAACATAAGAACAGGAGTAGGCTATTCAGCCCCTCAGGCCTATTCTGCCATTCAATTAGGTCATAAATTTTTGATGCTTCAGCACTGACATCCCTCACCTAGATGAGCATAAACAAGATTCAAAAGGTGAAATACAACTAATGATGGAACTAAACAAAAAGTCATGTGTGGGAGGGGAAGAGATTTCAATGTAAAGAACGGCCTGATTTGGATAGGGTGTTTTACTTGGCTAGCACTGATGATTCCCAAATACCCCACCGGCAACCAAAGGGGAAAATATTGCTTTCCTCTCTAAAAAGTATTATTTCCTACTGAACTGTTGACAGACCGACCACATAGCTGTTATCAGTTGGTGAGTGTGGTGACCTAAAATGGAAATGAAGTTGAATTTGAAATATCTGCTGCAAGGTATAAAATTCTGACAATATTTTCTTTAATCTAACCTGATTTGGATTGGAGGAGTAATTTATCTTAACCATCACAGCCAAGGGCAGCTATTTCTGGTTTTTCACAGACAATTGGATGGATTCATGGAACCCGGTTCACGAAACACCGGGAAAACAAATCCCAGAATCTCACACGATAAAACTGGAATTTGATTTATTCAGTCACAAAAAACAAAATGGCTCCGCTCATGGCCAAGACATTTAATTGGTCATTAAACGATAAGAATTCCTCTGGCCACTCTGTGTAATGTCATTATAAATATTTTTTTTTGAATGTGTTTATGATTTTGCTAGTAATACCAAGTAGAGGAAATCTTTATCAAAGCATTGGCGATGTCACTTCACAAAGCGACATGAGATTCTTCCTCCCTAAATGCCTTCTGGGACAGCAGGAGGAAAGCCACCGGGAGAATTAAGCTTTTTGTCCACCTTGGTCAGTTCTCATCACGGCCACAAATTAAAAATAATTTTTAAAAAATCAAGAATGAAAAGCACTTTAGTACTGTGGGAGATCTTAGTACTTGTACAATATGAAACATAATATTGATAGAAAAATGACATGGTTGTAAAGTGTGAATTGGATTAAATCAGGAAGAGGCTTCCTTGTTATGGGCCAGTATAGTCTAATCTACATCCTTTAATTGAACATGCAAATGTTATTGCCTTGAAGCAGTTTACAGAAGAAGTATGTGTTTATTTTCACAGGTTTTTAAAATAAATTATACCTCCTTTAGTGTAAATAGAGCATCCCGCTTATCAAAAGTTGGTCACTTTTAGGATAATCCAAACTTTTGGAGATGTGGGAAAGAACAAAAACTGCTGATATCTTCCCTCATTCCAAACATTTTGGAACAAGTGCCAAAGCCATATTCATTGATAATTCAACTCCATACACCCTTGAACCTTCAAGCTACAACAGCAAGAAACTTTTCCAGATCCCTTTACCTTTTCATCAATATATGTTAACAGTATGTTTATAAGTTGAAAAGGTACTATTTATACACTGAAATACAAGAACAATATCCAGTGGGCACAAGGTGAACGATCATGTTAAACATTGCAATTTAGCCTTCTATAGTGCTCCTCAAGTACAGGGATAACTCAGACAGGTTTGCAGGATGCTGGGTAACAAGTGGACACCAAGCAAGAAAGAGAAAGGGAAGAAATGGGTAAGGAGGGGTCAAAGCATCATCAAAGTGACTTTAGGAGAATTTTGAAGGCGGGGATTGAGGCAATTGTAATAGGATGGGGAGAATTACAAGGCACAGGGACATATTGACTAAAGGAATGGCCTACAATTACATTGTATAAATGAATTCATCTATTTTCATGGAATCATAAAATCATAGAAATTTACGGCACATAAGGAGGCCATTCAGCACATTGTGTTCGTGCCGGCCGATAAAAAGCTATTCATCCTAATCCCATTTTCCAGCTCTTAGTCCGTAGCCTTGTAGATTATGGCACTTCAATTCTAAAGGGTGGAACGTCATGCAAAATGTTATCTTACGCCCAAAAGGGAAGCTGGAAACAGGTAAAATTGTATGAGCAGGGGAAAAAAAATACTTCAGGAATTTCCTCAGAGTTTCTCCCGCACCGCTGCCGTCACATTGTTGGAAGTTTTGCGGTAATCCTGACTAAGCTGCGAGAAATTCACCCCTATAATGTAGGAAATATATTTTCACCTACTACTAAAGCTCTTGACTTTCATCATTTTTTTTCCTGGCTTGTTTCATTTGGCATGTCACAGGATTTCGCTTGTTTCCAACATTTTAGTGTTGGAACAATGTTGTCAATTTCTCCACAATTTGATGATAGAGTTAATTTAGGACTAATTTCTTGACAGATGTTTTGCTGACAAGATCTGGTCTTGATTGAACTGTTGACCTTGCACAGGTTCTATTGAGCAATGGTTCATCAGATAAGAACAGAATTTATCAGAGAATTTGAAGCAGAGTTATTGACAATAACATACTAAATGCTGAATAAAGTAATAGATTTAATCAAATAAAAGTTCTAAACTGGGATGAAGCTCTAATAGGTCAGATTGCATGAAGTAATGTGATTTATTTTGCTAAGTTAAAGGGTGGAAATTCTTGCTTAGTATTTTAGTCTTTTGTGGTTTAACATTTTTAAATGGAAATATTTTAAGGTACATAGAAAGAAGATGTATCCCTATGAGGAAAAAGAGTAAATAACAAAACCTTGACCAGAGTAACTCAATTGGGTCAGGAAGTATTAGAAGGAACAACAGGAAAATAGAAAGGCAAATTAGCAGCAGGATGGTTCCTTATTTTAACCTCTAGATGATGTTGACAGATTATTAAAGACCATATTGGTCTGTTAGTTGATAAGTTAGACGTTAAGGCTGAAGGAGATCAGGATATGACTGATTTCTTAAATGGGGTTTTCACTTCAGTTGGCCAATGCTCTAGAATGAAACTGGCTCTGGAATGTCATCATCATAGGCAGTCCCTCGAAATTGAGGAAGACTTGCTTCCACTCTAAAAGTGAGTTCTTAGGTGACTGAACAGTCCAATACGGGAATTACAGTCTCTGTCACAAGTGGGACAGACAGTCGTTGAAGGAAAGGGTGGGTGGGGAGTCTGGTTTGCTGCATGCTCCTCCCGCTATCTGCGCTTGTTTACTGCATGCTCTCGGCGACGAGATTACAGGTGCTCAGCGCCCTCCCGGATGCACTTCCTCCACTTAGGGCGGTCTTTGGCCAGGGACTCCCAGGTGTCGGTGGGGATGTTGCACTTTATCAAGGAGGCTTTGAGGGTGGCTTTGAAATGTTTTCTCTGCCCACCTGGGGCTTGCTTGCCGTGTAAGAGTTCCGAGTAGAGCACTTGCTTTGGGAGTCTCGTGTCGGGCATGCGAACAATGTGGCCCGCCCAATGGAGCTGGTCGAGTGTGGTCAGTGCTTCGATGCTGGGGTTGTTGGCCTGATCGAGAATACTGATGTTGATGTGTCTGTCCTCCCAGGGGATTTGCAGGATCTTGCGGAGACATCGTTGGTGGTATTTATCCAGCGATTTGAAGTGTCTACTCTATATGGTCCACATCTCTGAGCTATGCAGGAGGGCGGCTATCACTACAGCCCTGTAGACCATAAGCTTGGTGCCAGATTTACAACTAATGTGGAAGGTAATTATGCTTGTGTTATAAAGAAGCTCAAAGCAGTAAATGTCCATGGCACACATGTACCAGATGGGATACAGTCCTTAAGGAAATGAATGATTAAATAGATGAGACATTGCTTAATATTTTCAAGAGTTCTGTAAATACAGGGTTTATACCTGATGACTGGAAAATTGTTCAAGTTGTCTTGATATTCAAAACAGGGTGGACTCTTGAATCAGGTAATTATAGACCAGATAGTTTGACATCTGTAGTTGGGAGAATTTTGGACAGAGGTGCTGCGAATTAAAGCCATAAGGAAGTGGCTTTAGAAGCAATAGATTATGCCTCATAAATCTATTATATTTCTTTGAAATGGTAAATAAATTAGTGGCTTCTGGACATCCAGTGTATATACTTCTATTTTCAGAAGGTATTTGATGAGTTCTGCTTCTGAGGCTTTTAAAGAAAATAAAAGCACATGGTATGAATGAAAATAATATTTCGATGGATTAACGGACCATACTCTGAGGGGCAATGCCAACGATGCCCACATCTGGAGAATGATTAAAAAAATGTATTTAAATAGGTTTTTAACTTCACTTGTGACTGTGAGACTACAGGACATAAATATAAAATAGTTGAGCCTCGTGATTCATCGGTTTGCTTCTCAGAGTGGTTCACATGCAGAATAGACTTCTATTAAATTTACTTAATGAACTCCTTTAAATGGGAGTTCTATCATTTTTTGCTTAGAAATGTGATGAAGGTTAAACTTCATACGGATAAACTTAGGTATAGATGATTTGTCTGGAGCACTGCAGGACATGCTATGCAGGATATGGCAATATTATCTGATGGGTGGCAGATGAAATTCAATACAGAACATTAACATTTATTCTAATGGATGGTTTGGCAATATTCCCTCCTCAAATTAAAAATAGAAAACAGTCGGTAAAGATGTAAAGGGAGGAGGGAAACATACTGAGATTATCTGACCTCAGGCTGCATATCCTTGGATACCAACTACAACCAAAATTACATTAGACCTCCTCAAAACTCCCCTTATTTCAACTGCTGCCTTGCCTGTTCATTTTTCTTTGGGGCTGAATAAACTGTTGCAACTGTTATTGAATCCAACACACAAGTGAGAACATGTCTCAGTGGTGAGTTTTGTTTCTTCAGCTCAGGTTAAAATTTCTGATAATATGGAATATTTCACCAATGTATCCAAGGTTCAGATTTCTGGTAAAATGGAACAGGCTGTCACAGTAATCCAATCCAGATGAAACATTAAATGTCTTGGTTTTGGCCAGGCCTAACCAACTAACCAGATTTAGATTTGCCATGGATTTCTCATGTGGATTTATACTCATCCTCAATATGTGTCTCCTTATCCCTAGCCTTGGGCATTGCTGGCAAATCCAACTTTGGTACATGAGCTACATTAACTTTATTTGTTATTGTCATGCTTCCTAGTTGCTCGGAGGATTGTCATAGCGCTCTGTAATATCTTCTCAATAATTCTATGAAAACCTGTCAGTAAGATTTATTAACACTTTATGGGGTGGAAGTTGTGCATGTTGCCGCCTCTGTTCGCACCCCGAAGGGACGGTAATGGCGGCAGAAATCGTTTCCAGGCGGGCGGCTAGCTTCCAGCACCCCGCCGGGACATTCGGTGCCGGTTTTGTGGGGGCGCGGAGCAGCACCGCCCGGGAGAGGCGAGCTGGTGCACAATGTCCCTGGGTGTGACACTGGTCTTAAACTTGTTTTCTGGGGAACCCGTAATGTCTCGTTGTGTGCCCTAGTGGGACCGCCTGGAAATTTGGGCAGTCCGAGCTGTACCGGCGACAGCGAGGGAAGGAATGTCTATCTGAGGTAAGTGTGATTCTTTTTAATTTTTTAAATTTCGCGATTTATGTTTATGTGGTGTCAGTAAGATATTGAGAATGTTTTTGGTGCTTTTTTTGCTGATTTATTTTCCCCAGGGAAGCCTCTCTTAGGGCTGCTCCGAGGCTGACTCTTTAGCTCAGGATTTTCAGTTGCTCGGGGCCTAGAGCCCTAAAAGAGAGGCGTGGAACGCCTTCCTTAGTGTTCCACTCCACAATCAGAGCCCAGCTGATGAATTTTGCAGCTGCAGACGCAAACTATTTACCGCTCCGCCACTATTAGCGCCCTTATTAGCCCCCAACTGAATTTCTACCTCCTTGACTATTAATGAAATAGCTCATAGGGCTAAAGGCCAGTTAACCAATTTGGGCAAAATATTGGGACACCAACAGAACATTAAATCTGCAGTAAATGTATACAATATCACTTCACTTTACTTCCAAGCATTTCTAATACAACTTGAAGGATCAACCCTTCCTCGCAAACAGTGGACAACCATCAACTGCCCAGAACTGGTCACGGTAGATGCTGCCACCTTCTCCATAGAAGGAAGATTCGCAGGTCGGAGTGCCACAATGTTCCAGGGTCCGCCGCTCCAGCTCTTTTATAGCACGACCTGCGAGAGAACAGCTCCGCAGGTCGTGAAGTATAAGAGCTGGAATGGCGTACCACTTCAACCATCAGCGCGAGCTGCTCCAAGTGTGCGACGATTTTGAGACGGGCGACTGGGTGATATCATCAAAACCCTGGTTGCCATTTTGGAGCGTGGGCAGGAACATCAGCAGGACCCAGGTACAGAGGAGTGGGAAGGTCGGGGCGGATGAGCGACGAGTGTTTATGGCGAGCTGCGGTGAATGTTTATGGCGGAGGAGCGGCGAGAGATCGTGGTGGAGGTGCGACAGATGAGGGTACGGGGCCCAGAAGAGCCGAGGGCCCAGGGACAGCACGGGCCAGCCCACACTCCAATATGTGTGCGCACTAGGTTCGTGCAGCACAGCAGGTCTCCAGTCATCTTGGTTAATCCTTGCCACTGGATCAAGACCTAACTCTGTCAAGCCCATGTGGTGGCTGGTTTGCAACGGTCACCACACGTTAAAAAAATTAATGCACAGGCATCTTCCACCCCCTCAATTGGAGTTCAGGATTGGAACATCGGGTCCTTCATCGAAACACCTGTGAACTCATGGAAGCAAGTCATCCTCGTTCGAGGGACCGCCTATGATGATGAGAAGAAAGATTAAAGCATTCCCATCATGGGACAGTGGAGATCCTAATCATAACCTGGAGCACTGCCCTCAGAGGAAATTTGCAGGCAGCCTATACTGTTACACCGGAGCCTTTGGCCTGGATATCCAACAGATATTGATATTTGATTTGCTTTGCTGCTACCATACGAAAGAAGAAGTCTTTACTTCTAATTTGAAATGCAATTCATTGTTCTGCAGGATTATAATTCCACCCCATAGGATGAAGGAAGTGTCTCAGATGTTGAGATATGAAGACAGTTGGCTAAAGTGGACTGGAAAAATAGATTAAAGAGTAAGATGGTAGGAAAACAGTGGCAGACATTTAAAGAGATATTTCATAACTTTCAGCAAATATATATTCCAGAGAAAGAAAGACTCTAAGAGAAGGATGAACCATCTGTGGCTAACTAATTAGATTAGGAAAAGGGGAGGTGCAACAAGACCTGGGTGTCATGGTACATCAGTTGTTGAAAGTTGGCATGCAGGTACAGCAGGCGATGAAGAAGGCAAATGGCATGTTGGCCTTCATAGTGAGAGGAATTGAGTATAGGAGCAGGGAGGTCTTACTGCAGTTGTACAGGGCCTTGGTGGGGCCTTAACTAGTTACAACCTATATTAATGACTTGATGAAGGGACCAAGTGTAATGTAGCCAAATTTGCTGATGATACAAAGATAGGTGGGGAAACAAGTTGTGAAGAGGACACAAAGACTCTGCAAAGGGATAAAGATAGGTTAAGTGAGTGGGCAAAAATTTGGCAGATGGAGTATAATGTGGGAAAATGTGAGGTCACCCATTTTGGTAGGAAGAATAAAAAAGAAAATTATTATTTAAATGGAGAGAGACTACAAAATGCTGCGATACAGAGGGATCTGGTGGGTCCTTGTACATGAAACAGAAAAAGTTAGCATGCAGATATAGCAAGTAATTAGGAAGGCAAATTGAATGTTGGCCTTTATTGCAAGGGGAATGAAGTATAAAAGCGGGGCAGTCTTGCTACAACTGTACAGGGTGTTGGTGAGACCACACCTGGAGTACTGCATACAGTTTTGGTCTCCTTATTTAAGGAGGAATATAATTGCTTTGGAGGCAGTTCAGAGAAGGTTCACTAAGTTGATTCCTGAGATGAAGGGTTGACTTATGAGGAAAGGTTGAGCAGATTGGGCCTATACTCATTGGAGTTTAGAAGAATGAGAGGGGATCTTATTGAAATATATAAGATTTTGAGGGGGCTAGTCGGGGTAGAGGCTCATGGGGGAATCTAGAACTAGGGGGCATAGTTTTAGAATAAGGTGTCACCTATTTAAAATGGAGATGAGTTGGAATTTCTTCTCTCAGAGGGCTGTGAATCTTTGGAATTCTCTACCTCAGAGAGCTGTTGAGGCTGAGTCATTGAATATAGTTAAGGTAGAGATGGACAGATTTTTAATTGATAGAGGAGTCAAGGGTTATGGGGAGTGGGGATGAAAGTGGAGTTAAGGCCACGATCAGATCAGTCATGATCTTATTGAATGGCGGAGCAGGCTCGAGGGGCCAAATGGCTGACTGCTCCTCCTATTTCTTATGTTCTTATGTAGGACCAATTTGCCTTTTTGACAGGAGCTTCGCACTTACAGGATCGTTTTAACATATGATTAACAATTACAATCAAACCTTTTCCTTTTTTCCACTGTTGTCGATGGAACCTTATCTATTGTATATTAACAATTCTTGTTTCCTGGATCAAGTGTAATAGCCCCTTTACTTGTAGTGTGTGCAAGATAGAAACCCACTGCACATAAAATATTACATAGTTGCATTGTAATCTCTAGACATCAGGCATTGTAACCGTTTATAATGGAACTATGGGTCATCCAGACAATACAAAATGCAAATTTCCCAGGCTCCTTCTGTAAGAAATGCTTCATGCCCTTCATTATTGTAATTAGAAGTTCTTCTTTAAGCATTAATTTTGCTATTTTGAGAAAGGGTCAAAACTTTAGCAGTGGTACATATATCAATGAATTTAGGTCTTACGTACTTGGTAAAATCTTCATTCTGCATGCCACGCCTCAAACAATTGAAGATGCGACGAGGAGGCTGTGTTTATGGATGCCGTGGCTGTAAGTGTGGCTTGGCCAGCAGCCTAGATAATAACTAACATGACTGCAGTCTCGAAACAGATAATTAAATCACACAGAGACTAATCGCTAGAAGAAAATGCAGCACTGAATTATGCTGAAGCCATACATTCCTGTTAGGAATTGCAACTGTGTGACTACTGTCTGTGCCAGCTGCTAGAAATATATCAAATAAATCACTATTAATATCACCAAGATAGGTTTACCGGAATTTGTCTGGTGAGTGAATCTAATGTGTTTCTTATTCACCATGTACATATTGGAACACAATTTTAAAACTTTTTTTTAATTAACTGCGAAACCTGTGATATTTTAGCAATGCTATTTGGTACATCGTTTTTGATGTTACACATCACTATATGAGGGGAGACTGGATCTGTACTAGTTGAGGACATCCCATTTTGATTCAGATTGTGAAACACTAAACAGAAATAGAAATTGTAAGACTGCAGAGTTATTAGATCCCATCTACAGTAAATCAAATCAAACATGTTCCAGAATAATAGATTCTAACAATGTGCCTGAGGGCCCAAAACCTGCAAGTATAGTTATTTCATTATAACACTATTTTAACATATAGTAATCTTTTAGATACCATAATCAACAGCACTATTTTGCCTGTAAGGTGCAGCAACAGCAAATAGAACGGCTTCAGGTTGGCTCATTCTTCTGCCATTAAATGTTCATCAAACTTTTCACTAAAGTGAAAATATTCACCAAACTTTTTCTTCTCGTGACAAGCTGCCTTTTTTTGTCCAGTTATGAGTCAGGAGCCTAGAAATTGCGTT
The DNA here is from genome assembly GCF_044704955.1 of Pristiophorus japonicus. NCBI lineage: Eukaryota > Metazoa > Chordata > Chondrichthyes > Pristiophoridae > Pristiophorus > Pristiophorus japonicus. The sequence continues at coordinate 25,784,271 of NC_091994.1, read as the reverse complement.
GCGTGGCACCCATTGCATATGCAAATAAGGGGCTTAAAGCCTGTTTGAAGTCCCCTCTCCAAGGTTGGTTTGTCCTGAGGCAGCCTGCACTTTCACGGGCTACACTCAATGAAACCAGCTGTAGGGATAGCCTGTAATGAAGAAGGTAAGCAAGTTACCTGAATGTAAGTACCCCTGCTACTCCCAACCCCAGATCCTCATCCTCCTGATCGCTGCCATTTCTGACCCCAGTACCGTCCCCTCTGGACTCCTCTCCTGACCAATGGCCCACACCCACAATTACATAACTCCTTGCTTTCTCTCCTCACTCTTGATCTCCCTTCCCCAGACCCCGACCCCCACATTTTTCCTCCCCCTGATCTTCCATGCCCCCGGCCCCGAGATCCCCTGGCTCCATCGTCATCCCACCCCATCCCTCGCCACCTATATGACAATGAGGTCCGAGGCTCAATATCTCAGGAGCTCAGGATCTCATCATTCTGGCGCTGGTCATTTATCCTTCTGATTTTAGCGATTTCAGATGGAAGGCAAGCCAGGTTGGCTTCGAGCACCATGGAGATGGGAGGTGCAAGCAACATTTCAATGGATTGTATGTTTTTCACAGTCCTGCGAGACCTGGATTGTACAAGCTGAGGTGGCGGGCAATGGAGAGGTGAACCCAACCATGCTCAGAAAGCTCACCCCTCACCTCACAGACTAAAGTTAAAGTGGCACCATATACTGGGAGGGAATTTTGGTCACATAACCTTATGTGTCTTACCAGTTCAAGGGGAAGACATGGATACCACGTGGTACACCGCCTAGTTGCCTCATGTAGCTGGTGAATGGACAGCCAGAGGCAGACATGGTGGAACCCAAGACCAGCAGCTTGGTACTATCCTGAGATGAGGCTAGTGGTGCGCAGTGGCCCGGCCACAAGAGCCGCAGAACAGACAGTTAGGGGCCTGCCAGATAGTGCAAACGTATTCAAAACTGAGATAATGAGAGTCATTTGTCTTATCCCAGGCCCATTATCCAAGATGGCCTCATTGATCTTGAGAACAGCAGATGTCCTCTTCAAACTCATAGCCCAAGGGGTGGGAGGAGTGGCAGCTAATTTTATTGACAGGCCGATTGATGAATCACTACCAGGGAGAAAGTCAGCATCATATCCCACATACAGGACAAAGGGACAGATGGACAGTCAGGTTTTAAAATCAAGACGCTGACCCATGTAGGCCTGAGGCCTGGAGTTGGAAGCTAAAAAGTGAAGGGGGTCAGTTTTTGAGTTAGAAGTCGGCTGAGAGAAAGGTAATGTCAAGCAAGTTAGCCCATGAAAGGGAAGGGCTTGTGGTTTATAACTTTTCCCATGTTTTTGAGGAGAGAGAAGTGAGACTGAGCCAAGTAAGTGGAACTTGTTTTGACTGTTGTTCTCTAAATGTACTTGCTGTTTGTGAATTAAATCAGCTTAAAGATTCATATCTGGCCTTATCTGCCTTTCAAAAGTTTGGAGAACCACATATGAGGCTATGTGTGAAAGACTCAGATCACACGGTAGTCCTACCTTTACATTCCAGGGCACATTCATATAGCGCCTTTCACGACCACCGGATGTCCCAAAGCTCTTTACAGCCAATGAAGTACTTTTTGAGGTGTAGCCACTGTTGTAATGTAGGAAACACGGCAGCCAGTTTGCGCACAGCAAACTCTCACAAACAGTAATGTGATGATGATTGAGGGATAAATATCGGCCAGGACACCGGGGATAATTCCCCTGCTCTTCTTCGAAATAATGCCATGGAATCTTTTACATCCACCTGAGAGAGCATATGGCGCCTCGGTTTAACATCTCATCCGAAAGACGACACCTCTGACAGTGCAGCACTCCCTCAGCACTGCACTGGAGTGACAGCCTTGATTTTTGTGCTCATGCCTCTGGAGTGGGACTTGAACCCACAACCTTCTGACTCAGAGGCGAGTGTGCTACCCTAAATATTAGACACATAGACCACTTATGAGAGTAACCAGTAGTGTTATACCTGAGAGAATATAAAGTGGACCCAAAATTTGTAACAGCTGGGTTCTTGGATCCCTGCTGTTTCATGTATATGCCATCAGCATTTGGGAGTAAGGGAGTTTGAGATGGGAGTAGCTATTAAATACAAGTGACACACTATGCTGATCTAGTAGTTATTTAAGTATTTAGAAAACCATTGGCTGCAGTGAAAGTCCCAAAATACATTTATCAGACTTCATATGGAGTACTGTGTGCAGTTTTATCATAAGAAGGATATTATTGCCCTTGAGAGGGTACGGAGGTGAGTACTAAGATATCAGAAATTTAAGGTATGAGGAAAGTTACGGAACTTGGCCTTGTTTTCCTTGGAAAAGAGGAGATCTCGAGATGACCTAATTGACAGTTTCAAGATTAGGAAGGGAATTAGCAAAACTGATCTGAACAACTTGTTCTTTGTGGTGAAGGATTCAAAGACTAGGGGACACAAGTTTTAAGCTAGGAAATTAGAAATAACAAGGGCAGAAAAGTGATAATTTGGACCTAAGTGACGATAGAGTTGTGGAGTATTCCCTTCATTGGCAGTGAAGGCCATTGAAGTAAACAATGCAAATAAATTCAAAAGGCAGTTTGATGTGTTTGTAAAGAGAGAGGAGATTGATGTATATGATGAGAAGACAAGCAGTTCGAGTAGATCTGAGAAAAAGAAATGGGCTTCTTGGGCCTAAATAATGTTTTTAGATCTTAAAAATTCTTAGGCTAGAGGAGGATATGGTAGCGGAGGCATGTTGCATCAGGCCTCTGGCCCGATAACACTGCCCTGGGGTTCCCTCAGTGGCCAGGACTGGGCCCGTATCTACAGCAGTCACAAGCTCAGAGTAAAGCATGTCGATGTGACAGAAGCGGACCTTCTTGGGACTCCAACCTCAGTCTCACCTTTTGCCTACTTATGGGATGCCCGAACAGATGCATTATTTTTTACATGGTATAATGTTTCTCCTTATAAAAGAGCACATTCTTTGACAGCATGGGCAGTGCCACGGGAAATTTACTAGCAATATTATAAAAGTAGTACATGCATGTGTGCATTTCCTGTCTGTCACACTATAGGTATCAATCACACAATCAGACACACTTCTCTGAAACACCTAAGCATAAGCAAAATTAAACAAGTTGATTACAGTCAAATTTATTGCAGCTGTTCCAACTTTTAAGTAAATTTCTTCTAACAATCTTTACAAAAAAGAAAATGCAGCATTTGGGATGTATATAGAGGAAGTCCCCACTAACACAAAATACTTATTAATACAGGATACATTTCTATAAAAGCCAATCACCTAGAAATTGATCCACACAGTGTCCATTTTGCAGGCTCTACTCTCACTACTAAGGCCCCAGTATGGCGGGCAGGAAGCTTGCGCACATTTCCGGCCAGATGTCCACTGCCCAGCATATTGGGCAAGGACAAAAAATACTTTACTCGCGCCCGAAGCATATGTTGACTAAGTTAGCCAGTAACCAGGTTTGGTGGTAGTCTCACTTGAATGCTAAACTTTGATGAACTTGCTAATCTTTAAGGAGTTCAAGCAGACATATATCTGCCCAGGCGTACAGCCTTTCACAAGTAGCAATGAAGTTGCTTTCAGAATAAGGGGACTAGTATGGTGCAAATTTGGTAAGTGAAAGGAGTAGAAGTGGTCCCATATGTCAGTTGCATCCCACTGAGCAGCCTGGAGTTTGGCCTCCCCATCAGTTCGCTGTCCAAATACCTTTCTAGACAGGATTGCTTCACAACAATGCTGCACAAAGTCATTGGCCCGGTTTTTCCGGAGCCTATGACCATGTGCACACAGTGTACGGGGCCGTAAGTGCTCCGCAGGTTCCGGGTTTTTGCATGTGATGGGTTCTGGATGTGAGTGCGGTGATCCTTTTCTCCCCAGGTTCCGCCATGGAAGCAGGTAAGTTGCTTTCTGCGCCGATTTTCTTCCTCCGGAGTCCTGCCATTGGAGCCTGGGAGGTGAGGTCGGGTCGTTTCGGCAAGATCATCTCGCCGTTGGGTTGAGTGGTCTGTGTCGTCTCCACGCAGTCGAGTTGAGAGGTTGGTTTCTCAGGTGTTGTGCTGGATCCAAATTCGGGGCCACATAGGACGTCGATCGCCAGAAGTTGGAGGTTTTCCCAGCTCCAATGGACCTGTTTCATCCATCTTCTTTCTAGCAGCATTGGACCATCACCAGCAACGATCCACAAAGGTAACGTGTGCATCGTGCCATCATGGGATACCTGGACATCCACACTGCCAACGACTGGGATGGTGTCGTTTGTGTGGGTGAACAGCTTCACTTGGATCGGGATCATTTTCTGTCATTCGACTGGATTGTCCCAAAGTTTCTCAAAGGCCGCCTGATTCATCAGTGACTGGCTCGCCCCTGTGTCCACCTCCATTATCACTGGAACATTGTTGATTTCAATTTCCAGTTTCAACGGAGAACTCTCGGTGGAGCAGGTAAACACTCCGTACACCTCTTCGTGGGGCTGAACTGCCTCAAGGACTCTCTCTTCATCGTCGCTGGAGTCAGGATGATCAGCCAACTCTTCATCGACTCGGTGAGTACAATTTCTCTTGCACATTCGCTGGAGGTGGCCCTTCGTGTTACAGCCTTTGCAAGTATAGTCTTTGTGGCAGCACTGGTGGGCCCTGTGATTTCCTCCACAGCGCCAGCATGGGGTTGGCCGGTTGGCCCCATGTGGCGGACTCAGGGTTGCAAGACTTGGGGTTCTGTTCTCTCTACCCTGAGAGAGACTGCTAGCAGCAGTCTTGCCTCTTAAAGGCGCCAGTCGGTTCACAGTATTTGCCGGGTTAGAGTCCTGGGGGTGAGTCTTCCGCTTGGAATCGCAGGCCGAGGCCATGAGCGCCTGGCTCACGTTAATTGCCTTCTGCAGGGTGACCGTGGTGTCCATAGAAAGCAGCCTGTAGAGAAGGCCCTCACGGCCGATTCCAATAACGAAGGTGTCCCGCAGCGCTTCGGTGAGGTGGTCGCCAAAATCACACGGTGCAGCCAATCGTCTGAGGTCTGCAGCATTTCTTGTGATTTCTTGGCCTTCGGGCCGCCGGTGGGTGTAGAACTGGTGTCTGGCTATGAGGATGCTCTCTTTAGGTTTGAGCTGTTCCTGTTTCATCGTTACGAGCTCCGCATATGTTTTGGTTGTTGTCTTCTCTGGGGCTATCAGATCCCTGATGAGGCCATGGACAGTGGGCCCACAACTGCTGAGCAGGATAGCTCTGCGCTTATCAGCCAGCGAGGTCGGGGTGTCTCCCGCCAGGTCGTTTGCAATAAAGAAGTGTTCGAGCCTTTCCACAAAGGCCTCCCAATCTTCCCCATCGGCTAATTGTTGAAAGGTGCTAAGGTTAGCCATTTTCACGTGGAAATTCGTAATCTTGTCGCCAGTTATTGTGTCTGTAAGCACTCTAGTAATGACTCCAGGAGGCAAGGTATTGCACTTGAACTGTGGTGACCTTAGTCCATTTATTACAGCTCCTGAGTGAGGGTACAGCATGGTGATTCCCTTTTATACCTGGTTACCTGTCGTCTCTACCAGTTGCACCCTCTGGTGGTACAAGCACAGTGTATACAGTGTCGAGGTACATTCAGTGGTCTTATGTAACTGTACATTGAGTGTACAGGGAGTATACTTATATTATACATACACAACACTTAGTCTCTGAAGAGAGAGGCCAGCCAAGCAATGTGGTGTATTGCTCAGTGCTCATTGCTGTTCTTACTTTGGAGATATGGGTCATTTGGTCAGATTGGAGTCACCTGTTCCATGACAGTTGTTGCTGAAGTGGTGAGCGGGCAGACAAGCGCATAGAATTCAGAAGACAGCCTAACTTCTCTCCTGGGTGCCATTTTAGCAAATGTGGCAGCTCGCCTGCAGAAACCATGGTTGAGTTAGGGTAAAACAATTTCCAAGTGGACAGAAGAGCTGTGTCCCTCCTGTCTAGTTCACAAGACTTTTATTGTAATCTTTTATAATACCACAATTTGGAGTAGGTAGTCATATTCCAGGTTAATTGCTATTACGTTAACTAGTCATAATAGGTTGCATGCAGTGCAACTCTACACTTAAACCTTTGCACACTAACAGTGGAAATGTATAGGCCACAGAATTAGGCACTGTAGCGGCCATTGTTTGGGTGCTCGGGGTGCCGACTCGGTCCCAAAATGACCACCACGGTGCGAGTGCACACTTCTGGTGCGAGCTGCGCCAGATGCAACTTGGGCAGGACGTCAGTGCGGGAGCAGGGAACGTGCGCTGGAAGTATGCAGAGTTGGCAGATTGTGCTGTAACGCTGATTTGACACCAGTGCTATCATTTTGGAGCTCAGTGCTCCTGCTAATGCCCTCTCTTAATGACGCACAGCTGAACACGCGTTCAGCAGCAGGAAGGGCCTCCCACCAGCGCTATTTAAAAGGAACATCAACTACTTACAGGTTTGTTCCTGATTGATTTCTACTGGCTGCTGCTGAGTTTGAAGAAGTGTTTGCTGCTTTGTACAGGTCTTTAAAAGTTGCTAAAGTCTGCAGGGTGTGGCAGGTGCAGAACGACTTTGTCCTGACTGCAGGGATTCTGCACAGTCCACTTGCTCCAAGACTTGGGTGCAGTAGTAGGCATTCCACTTGGCCTACAGCATGACAGGGAGAATGAGCAGAGGTGACACAGAGCAGGACAATCTGCTAGAATGGGGAGGAGGATGGGGAGAAGGGTTCTCGGCAGGAGGCCGTACCCTCTCCTGGTGCTCAGGGAGCAATACTCCGACCTGAGCCTTAGCAAGGAACAGTGTGTTCGATATTTATGCTTTACCAAGGATGTCCTCCTGAAATCTGCCCCCTGCTGCAGCCACAACTACAGCCTCAGAGCAGGGCGAGGACCACAGTGCCAGGGGCTGTGAAGGTCATGGCAGCCATGAACCTTGATGCACCAGGCTCCTTCCAGGCTGGAGCAGGAGATATTAGCAACATCTTCCAGTTTGCTGGGCACGGTTGCATAAGGGAAGTAACTAAGGTTCTGTATTCCAAGAGAGCTGAACCTGGGGGTACTTGTGCATGAAACACAAAAGGATAGTATGCAGGTGCAGCAAGTGATCGGGAAGGCCAGTGGTATCTTGGCCTTTATTGCAAAGGGGATGGAGTATCAAAGCAGGGAAGTCTTGCTACAGCTGTACAGGGATATTGGTGAGGCCACACCTGGAATACTGCGCGCAGTTTTAGCTTCCATATTTATGAAAGGATATACTTGCTTTGGAGGCAGTTCAGAGAAGGTTCACTAGGTTGATTCCAGAGATGAGGGGGTTGACTTATGAGGAAAGGTTGAGTAGGTTGGGCCTCTGCTCATTGGAATTCAGAAGAATGAGAGGTGATCTTGTCGAAACGTATAAGATTGTGAGGGGGCTTGACAGGGTGGATGCAGAGAGGATGTTTCCACTGATGGGGGAGATTAGAACGAGAGGCATGATCTTAGAATAAGGGGCCGCCCATTTAAAACTGAGATGATGAGAAATTTCTTCTCTCAGAGGGTTGTAAATCTGTGGAATTCGCTGCCTCAGAGAGCTGTGGAAGCTGGGACATTAAATAAATTTAAGACAGAAATAGACAGTTTCTTAACGATAAGGGGATAAGGAGTTATGGGGAACGGGCGGGGAAGTGGACCTGAGTTCATGATCAGATCAACCATGATCTTATTGAATGGCAGAATAGGCTCGAGGGGCCGTATGGCCTACCCCTGCTCTTATTTCTTATGTTCTTATGTTCTTAACACATTTCCTTCTCTCTGGCCAGAGAACAGCAGGCGGAGCGAGCATGTGGCCTCAGGAGGATTGCAGGCCTCCCCATGGCACAGGGTGTCATTGACTGCACACACGTCAATTTGTGGGCACCACATGCCAACTTGCAGATGTACTGCAACCAAAAGGGATTCTACTCCATCAATGTTCAGCTGGTGTGCGACCATACTCAGTGAATCATGCAGATGAACGCTCGATATACTGGCCGCAGTCACGATGCCTTCATTCTGCGGCTGTCCCATCTGCATTTGAGCCACCATGCCAAACAAGAGGGTGGCTACAGGGCGACAAGGGCTATCCGTTAACAACACGGCTCGTGACTCCAGTGTGCAAACCACGCCATGCTTCCTCACGGAATATCATTGAGCAGACCATTGGTATGCTGAAGCAATGTTTCTGCTGCCTGCACTGCTCTGAGCCTTGCAATACTCTGCAGAGTGGGCATTGAGATTTGTGGTGGGCTGCTGCATGCTGCACAAGCTTGCCATCTTAACGGCACAAGCCTTGCCACCAGCCAATCGGTGAGCAGCTAAGGAGCAGGAGGGGAAGGAGGAGGAAGAGGAAGAAGAAGGGCGGAGGCAATCCAGAAACACATTTTGGTCGGGCTGTCCGTGACTGATACATCTAGCTGCGATACCAGTCAACGCAACCCCAATTCCATCAACAGTCCTATACCTTACCTTGCCTCTATCATTGACCATCATAGCATCTGCTTGGTCCACAATGCAAAAATAAAATTCAACACAAAATAAATATTCCAAACCAAATTTATAAATAAAAGCCTGCCATTTTGCATACAGACATCAACTAATCATCCTTGTGCATTCCCTTAGTGCCTGTCTTCTGTATGCCTTTGCCTGTTCTCGTGTTCCTACACAGTGCTACCCCAGCGGCTGCAGCATGGCTGGTGGAAAGCTGCTGACCTTCAGTGGGGGAGACTGCAGATGGCCGTGGAGGATGAACTCGAGCAGCTCTAGGCTTAGAAGGCCCTGCTATGAACTGCACTATCTCGGCATGGACAGCTGTCCGAGCGGGCTGGCTGACAGGCAACAGCAAGGGCACTGGCGGAATGGCAATGGTGGGAGTACGAATATTGTCATCCTGTGCTCATCTGAATCCTCTGCAGCAGAACTCATGTACGACCTCGCCTTCCTGTGACCTGGCACCTGCACTACTCCTGTGTGGCTGTAGGCCACTCATGCCCAGTGTCTCACCACGTGCAGATCCTGCCTCTAAACTATCCTCCAAGTTACACGCAACGTCAGTATCTGAACTGGTTGCTACGAGAATGAAATCGAGTGATGCTATTTCTTCATCATCACTGTCTTCTTGCTCTTCCACATGTTGCTCTTCCACCACTGCCTAGCCAGGTTGCAGTTCTTGGGTATTTGAAAGGAAAAAGGCACACGGGTAGGGTTGTGGTGAGGGGAGGGGGTGGGTGGGAGCAAAAGGTACACCACCTGTAGCTTGTAGATCAGAAGAGATTGTGGGATGATGGGGAAGTGGGATGTGAGGAGGATTAGGTATGAGAATACTGTCATCTTCAATGAATTTCAACCCTGCTGCTAGCCATGGCCTCATCAATGGCCGCTCCAATGATGGCGGCCCCAACTGCTCCATCAGGATAAGGACATGCAGCCCTGCCTGTCCCCCACCATTTAGCTTCTGCTGCCTTTAGTTATGTGCCAACTTGTCCTGCAAGAGAGAGGGAAGTGTGTCACAGAATGTGGTGCAATGTGTTTGGGTGATGTGCCTGTCATGGTTGAATAGCTGGCAGTGTGTGCAATCTGTGAGATGTGGGCATGAAGCTTGTAGCAGTGCTAAGTGTGTGAGGGTGAAGTGAAGCTATGAATATGTGGTATGAGTCGTGATTGATAGAGATTGTTGTTTGGTGAGTGATGGGAGTGGGGTGCGTTAAGGAGTTTGTGAAGCTCGTGGTACATTTTGTGGAATATGGGCTTTGAAGATTCATGTGAGGTCACTGAACTTCTTGCAGCACTGCATCCAGATCCTCGGGACTTGACCTCTGGCATTGATTGCCAGGGCTACCGACTTCCACCACCTTCGCAGAGTTTGTCTGAAGGGTCTCCTGTACCCTATGGAGAGAGGACATCTACCCTCCTGTCCATGTCCTCCATCAAGGCTTCCGGTGCAGCGTCTGAGAACGTTGGAGTCCGCTCTCTCCCCGTTGCGCCATTATACACTCATCTTGCAGGTCAAGCTCCCCTCCCCTGCCACGTCCTGCACCTGCTCCAGCCAGAATGCACTTCCCCTTTAAGTGGTACAGGCTGGCTTTAATTAGTGCAGGCTAACTTTATGTAATGCTGGCCTTGCACAAACTTGGGCCCCCTGCTGAGGCATTCGGCCATGCAATAGCGCACGTAACACTGCCTCAATGCTGCAACCATTATAATGAGCAGGCAGCACTAAGTTTGCATGCTGCCTGCGTCGGAAGCAACGGGCACAGGTTAATCGCAGATCGCAGATCGCGATCCCTGCGCCCGCTTTCAGGGCTATGAAATTTAGCCCCATACTGTCTTTGAAATAACTAATTGATATGGCAGGGGTATATCCCGTGGCTAAGAATAATGTGGGGGGCAGCCAATACACTAGTCAAGAGGGTTAACCCTTAGTCACCAGCACAACTGATGAAGGAGAGCAGGAATTGTCCACAGAAAATAGATTCTGAATGAAAATGATGCCCAACATTCAAGCTGCTTTTCTCAATACTCTGGTAACATTTCTACAATGGCAAGTGAGCTGCAGCCACTTCAAAATAAGTAATGAAATAAACCTCAAAATCAAAAGTAAAAAGAGGTCAGAATATGAAGCTGCACGAACAAAAAGCAATTAATGCTAACCAATGCTATCTTTTAAACAATATAATTCGAGTGGATAATTTCTCTAAGATGCTCCTCACACAAGTGCATGCTGTGTGCAGGTAACACCTAGAGTTTAACATCTCTCTACTTGCAAATGCCTCCTCCTACTAAGCTTCCTCTAAACCCTGAAGGGTAAAACAATTTGAGCTGTGTATTCCTCCACAGCTGCTGTCAATGTTGCTCCAGGAAACTGGTCCTGTCTGTTTCCCAGCAGTCGGCGCATTATCGCAGATTAAGAAGAACAGGTAGTCAGTCTTTCCCTGGAGTGAGGCAGTTCAGTTCAAGAGTTAAGCTCCTGGGGTTTCTTTCTATGTGGAAAGTGCTATATAAATGCAAAGTGTTGTTCGCTACCAACGGGACCGTGGTATTCTGAGAGGCAGGCACGTACCTTTGCACCACTTTGAAATGAGGTCATTAACCAAACCAGCCACCTGTCCATCATTTAGGCTTCACAGTGGGTTTGTTCTGAATGTCAGGTATCCAGCAAATGAAGACTAAAATAATCAGGGACAACAGAATTTTCTTTTCAGGGCGAATGTTGCTGACTGAAGCATTTCTGTACACAGTAAACTCACTATAGGCAGAAGTAAAGAAAAAGGCCCGAGCAGGTTCTAATTTACTGCTTAATGAATTATGCCAAATAAGTTGCACAAATCTCATCTGTCTTTTGGATGAGATGCTAAACTAAGGCCCCGTCGTCTGTGGCATTATTCGATGAAGAGCAGGGGAGTTGTTCCCGATGTCCTGCCTAATATTTATCCCTCAACAAACCTCACTAAAGCAGATTGGCTTAGGAATTGGGCTGCGTAGTGCTCATTTTTCAGGCACTATATGGCCTCCTAAGTCCCCTCAATGGTGGGCAGGAAGTGTGCGTGCGTGAAAGCTTCTGAACAGAAGTGCCCGTCCACCATATTGGGTAAGGACAAACCAGAGCCGTCCTTTACCCACGCCTGCGGCAGGCATTAGGTCTTTTGCATATTGCAAATAAAGGGCCTATTGTCTGCTTGAGGTCCCTGCTGCAAGATTAGGTTTTCTCTAAGTCGCCAGCGCCATGTAGAAATTCAGTCAGTCAAGGGCTGCTAACTGTTTGCAGCACGCTAACCAGATGTCCCGGCATGCAGCTGGACAGCTGTTTAGGTACTCCAGTTGCACGATGACTAAAACCCTTAATTACAATTCCGTTTGGGGTTTAACGGCCCTGCACTCAATTTGTGAACGGGACCCAGCACTTTTTGCATTGGCTGGCTGCATCGGCAACCAATTGGTACCTTGACCAAATTGAAGGCCTCAGTCTGATACTGCAGAGCATCCACTTTCATGTTGTCAAACCTAAACTAATGAAAAATGAGTGAAAAAGTATTTGAACTTTCTCCACAGAATTTCTTGCTGCATGGAAAATGGTGGCAATGTAGAGGAAGTGCTTTGAACCAATTCCTGTGAACAGCAGAGGTCTTTACTACGACAGCTCAGGCATTTAGTTCAATGACGCTTGGATGAGTATTTGGAGAGCAGTCTTCATGGCTGCACTGAAGCTTCACCTCCCTGGCTAGTGTCTGCCTCTTGCTCTGGCTTTGACTTTTGATCAGCCCCTTCTCCTTCATGGTTAGGCCTCATTGTACAGCAAAGTTGTGGAGTATGCAGCACATACTAATGATCCTGCATGGTCTGGAGGGGCTGTACATTAAGGTCACCCTGCACTTTTTCATGATGCCAATGCTATGCTCTCTAATAGTCCTGGTAGCTCATAGACCATGTGGTATCTGCGCTCCATGTGTGTCCAGGCTACCACCCGGGCTCATTAGTCAGGGCTGAAGACTGTGGCCCCCAAAGAAGCAATGTTGCAGTCTGCCTTTGCCTTCAAATAAGCTTGTCTGCATTGAGGCTGCTACTCCCAAAGCTCTCATTGACTGGCATAATATGGTGTTGGTGGTCATTGACCAGTTTTATACTGAAGATGGAAGAGAAGCCCTTTCGTGTGGATCATTGCATTGTGCTGAGGGACCTGAATGATCATTTGGGTGCCATCACTGACCCCTTATACTTTGGGCAAAGCAGCAGTTTGTTAACACTACTGAATAATGCATCAAACACCTGTTTGATATGTCTGTAGTAAATCAGCTAACACTGCACGTGTCCTCTGGATAGCCTGGAAGAAGGTAGAGACACAGGGGCCGGAACTGTCCCTCTCAGAAAGGTCAGTTAGCGCCTCTAAGAGGCCCGACAATGGTGGCTGCTGGTGTGGCCGGCCGCCAACATATTGCCTGCTACCCCCTTTTGGATGTCACGGCGCTGGCTCGGCCGACACCCTCCCTGGTGGCTCAGTGGGTGCCACTAAAGAGACTGCAGAGTTCACAGCAGCCCTCCCCTTTAAAAGAAGGGGCGAGATGTTGTGATGCATCAGAGTGATACAGCACGTCCGCACTGCGCTGATGTGCTGAGCGCGGTGTTGAGAGTTGTGCACTGCGACCGCTCTGCAAACGCCCGGTTACCGGCACACACATTTTTTGGCCTCTATAAGGCCAATTCCGCGTCGGGGACGGCACTTCCCATCCCGGTGCTAAAATGCGGAGTATAAATCAAGAAATAATGGAGGCTTGTAAAAAAGGAATGGCAATAGTCATGGGCGATTTTAATCTTCATATTAATTGGACAAATGAAATTGACCAAGATAGCCTTGAGGAAGAGTTCATAGAGTGTATCCGGGAGAGTTTCCTTGAACAGTACATTGCGGAATCAACCAGGGAACCGGCTATCTTAGATCTGCTACTGTGTAATAAGACAGGATTAATAAACGATCTCCTAGTAAAGAGTGATCATAACATGGTTGAATTTCAAATTCAGTTGGAGGGTGAGAAAGTTGTATCTCAACCAATGTCCTAAGCTTAAATAAAAGAAACTACAAAGGCATGAAGGCAGAGTTGGCTAAAGTAGACTGGGGAAATAGATTAAAGTGTAAGATGGTTGATGAGCCACGGCGGACATTTAAGGAGATATTTCATAACTCTCAACAAAAATATATTCCAATGAGAAGGAAAGACTTTAAAAGAAGGGATAACTATCCGTGGCTAACTAAGGAAATAAAGGATGGTATCAAATTGAAAACAATGGCATACAAAGTGGCCAAGATTAGTGGGAAGTCAGAGGATTGGGAAACATTTAAAAACCAGCAAAGAACGACTAAAAAAATAATAATAGATTGTGAAAGTAAACTGGCAAGAAATATAAAAACAGATAGTAAGAGTTTCTACAGGTAAATAAAAAGGAAGAGAGTGGCTAAAGTAAATGTTGGTCCCTTAGAGGATGAGACTGGGGAGTTAATAATGGGGAACGGGGAAATGGCAGAGACTTTGAACAAATATTTTGTATTGGTCTTCACGGTAGAGGACACTAAAAACATCCCAATAATACATAATCAAGGGGCTATAGGGAGGGAGGAACTTAAAACAATCACTATCACTAAAGAAGAAGTGCTCGGTAAAATAATGGGACTAAAGGTCGACAAGTCCCCTGGACCTGATGGCTTGCATCCTAGGGTCTTAAAATAAATGGCTGCAGAGATAGTGGATGTATTGGTTGTAATCTACCAAAATTCCCTGGATTCTGGGGAGGTCCCAGCGGATTGGAAAATCGCAAATGTAATGGCCCTATTTAAAAAAGGAGGCAGACAGAAAGTAGGAAACTATAGACCAGTTAGCCTAACATCTGTCGTTGGGAAAATGCTGGAGTTTATTATTAAGGAAGCAGTAGCAAGACATTTGGAAAAGCATAATTCAGTCAAGCAGAGGCAGCATGGTTTTATGAAAGGGAAATCATGTTTGAAAAATTTGCTGGAGTTCTTTGAGGATGTAATGAGCAGGATGGATAAGGGGGAACCAGTGGATGTAGTGTATTTGGATTTCCAGAAGGCATTCGATAAGGTGCCACATAAAAGGTTACTGCACAAGATAAAAGTACACGGGGTTGGGGATAATATATTAGCATGGATTGAGGATTGGCTAACTAACAGAAAACAGAGAGTCGGGCTAAATGGATCATTTTCTGGTTAGCAAACAGTAACTAGTGGGGTGCCGCAGGGGTCGGTGCTGGAGCCTCAACTATTTACAATTTATATTAATGATTTGGATGAAGGGACCTAGTGTAATGTAGCCAAGTTTGCTGATGATACAAACATGGGTGGGAAAGCAAATTGTGAGGAGGATACAAAAAATCTGCAAGGGATGTAGACAGACTAAGTGAGTGGGCAAACATTTGGCAGATGGAGTATAATGTGAGAAAGTGTGAGGTAATCCACTATGGCAGGAAAAAAAAGCAAATTATTATTTAAATGAAGAAAAATTACAAAATGCTGCAGTACAGTGGGACCTGGGGGTCCTTGTGCATGAAACACAAAAAGTTAGTATTCGGGTACAGCAAATAATCAGGAAGGCAAAGGCAATGTTGGTCTTTATTGCAAGAGGGATGGAGTATAAAGGCAGAGAAGTCCTGCTACAACTGTACAGGGTATTGGTGAGGCCACACCTAGAGTACTGCATACAGTTTTGGTCTCCTTATTTAAGGAGGGATATACTTGCATTGGAAGCTGTTCAGAGACGATTCACTGGGTTGATTCCTGAGATGAAGGGGTTGACTTATGAAGAAAGGATGAGCAGGTTGGGCCTGTACTCATTGGAGTTCAGAAGAATGAGAGGTGATCTTATTGAAACATATAAGATACTGAGGGGGCTTGACAGGGTAGATGCAGAGAGGATGTTTCCACTCATGAGGGAATCTAGAACTAGGGGGGCGATGTTTCAAAATAAGGGGTAGCCCATTTAAAACAGATAGGAGGAATTTCTTCTCTCATAGGGTTGTAAATCTGTGGAATTCTCTGCCCCAGAGGCTGGGTCATTGACTATATTTAAGGAGAAGATAGACAGATTTTTGAGCGATAAGGGTGTAAAGGGTTATGGGGAGTGGGCAGGGAAGTGGAGCTGAGTCCATGATCTTATTAAATGGCGGAGCAGGCTCGAGGGGCCAAATGGCTTACTCCTACCATTTCTTATGTTCTTATGTATATCATTTAATTTGAATTGACTGCCCCAATCCCAAAGCAGGGCAATTTCAGCCCCATAGTGTCAGCTGTGGCTCAGTGGGTAGCACACTCTCCTCTGAGTCAGAAGGTTGTGGGTTTGAATCCCAATCCAGAGACCCGAGCACATAAATTAGGCTGACACTCTGGTGCAGTGCTGATGGAGTGCTGCACTGTCAGAGGTGTCATCTTTCAGATGAGACGTTAAACCGGGGCCCCATCTGCTCTCTCAGGTGGAAGTAAAAGATCCCGTGGCACTATTTCAAAGAAGAGCAGGGGAGTTATCCCCAGTGTCCTGGCCAATATTTATCCCAATCAACATAACAAAAAAACAAATTATCTGGTCATTATCACATTGCTGTTTGTGGGAGCTTGCTGTGTGCAAATTGGCTGCCACGTTTCCCACATTACAACAGTGTCTACACTCTAAAGGTACCTCATTGGCTGTAAAGGGCTTTGAGATGTCCAGTGCTCATAAAAGCCACTATATAAATGCAAGTCTTTCTTTCTTTTTAAAAATGGAGGTGAGTTGACTCTTTGACTGCCACTGGCTATGCCAATGCTATGCTGGTGGTTGGTTGTATGTCTGCTTGAAGCAAATGAAACAGCTCTGAAACTGTCACTTTGCTGAACCTGAGCCTGTAGAAGCAGGTAGCTAGGCCTGGGCACATAGATAGAGTGAATAGCATATTGGTAGATATGGACATTCCAGCTCTCTTGTGACCTGACATTCCCAGTGGCTTTTCTTTATTTCTCATCGGCCCTATTGATTAAATCAAGTGACAGGGGAGAAATGACAGCGATCCCTATAGTTTAGAATTGTCTGCAGCACAAAGAGATTTGCACTGTTGACGTTAACTCTCAATTCCCGATGTGTGAGAATCTGACATTTAACGCCTATTTCCAATGGGTGAGATTAGCACGCTGTATGCTGGTGCAGTAAAACAGCAGTGATGCAGGCTCATCCCTTATATGCATTGATTAGCAGCTGAACACACAGTAATTTACTAAATCGCTACCCTTAACGGCCCAATTTCCCCGGCATACGCCACTGTGCCTGCATTATTACGCACTATTAAGCCACTTCCTATTAGATTCATCAATTGAGCAAATGTTGCACTGGAAGTTACATGTAAAAAAGATGTCTTTATTCTCATTTTGTCTTCACATTCTCCTCTCAACTTAATTTCTTTTTACCCCTCCTTGGGTGATATCCCCAGGGATGTAAGTGTAGCTCAGTTGTTGCAACACTTGCCTCGGATTTAGACGTTAGTAGGTTCAAGCTCTCACTCGCACAAGATCTGGGCTGGCTCTTCAGTACAGTACGGAGGGAGTGCTGAATTGTCGGAGATGCTGTCTCTCAGCTAAGTCGTTAAATCGAGGCCCTATCTGCTTGGCCGCGTGAATGTAAAGTATCCTATGGCATTTTTTGAAGAATAACAGGGAGTTGTTTTGATGTCCGGGCTAACATTCATCCTTCAACCAACACCAGCAAAACAGATTAACTGATCATTCATTTCATTGCTGCTTGTGCTACGTTATTACCATTGGGACCTTGCTGTACACAAATTGTTTGCTGCTTTAAGCCTGCATAAACAACAGTGACTACATTCAAAAATGATGAATTGACTGTGAAGCACTTTTGGACATCCTGAGGACATGAAAGATATACAAATGCAAGCACTTTCTTTTCTCTTTCTTTTGTTTTGCTCGTGCCCTAGCACCTGCACTGGTATGTTTTCAGCAAGCCTCTCGTACTTTGCCCAACTGGCTTTTCTTTATGTGTGAGTCTGGACACTGAATGCAGGCAGGATATTTGACGATGGAGTGTATCACAGCAGAGCCTTATTCTTCTCTCTCCTGATGTCCACACAGCAAGGATCATTGGAGAGTGGGAATTTTATCTGAAATTTCCAATCCTCATCCCAGGAATCATAGAATCATAGAATGGTTACAGCATGGAAGAAGGCCATTCGGCCCATCGAGCCCATGCCGACTCTCAGCTAGTCCCACTCCCCTGCCCTTTCCCCGCAGCCCTGCAATTTTTTTTCCTTCAGGTACTTATCCAACTCTCTTTTGAAAGGTAAGATTGAGTCTGCCTCCACCACCCTTTCAGGCCGTGCATTCCAGATCATAACCACTCGCTGCGTTAAAAAGTTTTTCTTACGTCACCTTTAATTCTTTTGCCAATCACTTTAAATCTGTGTCCTCTGGTTCTCGACCCTTCCACCAATGGAGACAGTTTCTCTCTATTTACTCTGTCCAGACCCCTCATGATTTTGAACACCTCTATCAAATCTCCTCTCAATCTTTTCTGCTCCAAGGAGAACAACCCCAGCTTCTACAGTCTAGCCTTTAGAACCGAGATGAGGAGAAACTTCTTCACTCAGAGAATTGTGGACCTGTGGAATTCTCTAGCACAGAAAGTTGTTGAGGCCAGTTTGTTAGATATATTCAAAAGGGAGTTAGATGTAGCCCTTACGGCTAAAGGGATCAAGGGGTTTGGAGAGAAAGCAGGAATGGGGTACTGAAGTTGCATGATCAGCCATGATCATATTGCAGGCTCGTAGGGCCGAATGGCCTACTCCTGCACCTATTTTCTATGTTTCTATGAATCCATGTAACTGAAGTCCCTCATCCCTGGAATAATTCTCGTAAATCTTTTCTGCACCTTCTCTAAGGCCTTCACATCCTTCCTAAAGTGTGGTGCCCAGAATTAGACACAATACTCCAGTTGGGGCCGAACCAGTGGTTTATACAGGTTCATCATAATTTCCACACTGTGGAATACTGTGATCAATTGCAGCACTCCACCTGCTATCCAACTGAGATCGGGTAATTCAGCATAGGCATGGGATGGAACCCAAGATCTTGTGGAACAATCAAATTATCAGCGGAGAATTTATTCGCATATAATGACATTATCTCACTAAGTAGTGATATAACTGTGGACAGGAAATTCATGTTACATATAGCTGCTTTTTACAGGAACACCAAAGAAAAAATTGTTGCTCAAATAGACTGATTCAGGCATTTTATTTTCAAAATGTGATCCGAATAATCAAACATCTGAATCAAAAATTAGCACTTTTTACAGCTCACAGCTTCGTGACAACAAACAGAGATGCAAGTTGTTTTTTTAAGAGAGGAGATATTTCCTTGTCATACCTACATGAGCAACTGTAAAGTTGTGGTTTTCTGGTCTCACCGATTCAGCTGCTGATAAGGGTAACTCAAGCATTGATGCTTGCATTGAAAGAGAGAAAAAAACCCCACACAGCACAGACCACGCAGGATCACTCATTCTTACTATAACAGCTGTGAAGTACACAACAGCATGCCACCAATATTAATCAGAAATGTGGAATGCTTTTGTCACCACAGAATACTCTGCTTGACATTTCTAAAGTTTGGAAGATATAGCACAGCTGCACTAACATTAAGCAACAATGTTTCTGAATGGTTTGCACTGAACACAAACTGATACCCGTGCTGGGTGCTGGTGCATAGCCGCAGTATATAAACCACGCAGACGCCAAACTGCCCTGACAATTCATTCTTTTTTTCTAGACTTTGTTTCGTTTTTCGAATTGTTGTTTTACTGGCGTGCACTGCTAAGTGCCAGATGTCCTCAGCCCAGAATCAAAGTCCCCGATAATATCATATTCAGACAGGATGAAACTGTGATCGAAAGCACAATCTGATGGGTTCGGTCCCAGAGTCACACATTCCTCACCTGCTACTGTATCTTACTCCTTTCTGGTGCTCTGCAGTGCTAGGTGTTTTACTGCAGTATTGGGGATGGTTGCCCTTAGCACAGGTAAACCTCAGTGCCATTCCTGTTATGAATGCCAGAATTTTCAATGAAAATTGGGGTGGGCTTTACTGAGAGCTTCATGGAGAATAAGAGCCCTTTCTTATATGGACATACTTTAAAAAGCCCTTAAAGATGTAATTGGTGGCACAAACCATGAAATTGTGATACCATCAGCCAAAGGTATGCTCTTTATTAACGTTGCCGAAAATGCTTTAAAGCCACTTTTAAGCAACTAATAGCACAGATAATCCTCAAATTTATATAAGGGATTCACCACTTCAAAAAAAAACAATGCTAAATGCACTAGTACAAAATAAGAAGATAAATTAATGGTCCAGAATTTGTGTGCACCATTCGTTAGATTTTTTTCCTTACCCCTTCAGCGCAAAAATGTTTTGCGCTGTAGATTGCCGGAAGGGCGCGCGGATAATGGCACGGCGAGGTCAACGGGGCATCTGCATCCTTAATGAATGGCGGGACCACCAGTGTGTCTCCTTAACCAATGAGAGTTAAGGATTGTGAAAGAAACAGAGAACAACAGAGATGGAAATAGCGTGAATTCATGTCAAATCAGCTACAGAAAGAGAGGGAAAGAGATTGGATACAGGAGAGAGAAAAAGAGATAGAAAGGAAAATAAGAATTTCTTTTTAATGTTAAAAATTCTCTAACAGCAATTTACTACCTGCAGGAATGAGTCACCACAGTTTCAATTGTTTCCTTTCTGGGCCGGAGAGATTGAGTGACATTGCAGGAACATACATTTCATAATTAAAAATGTACTTAGGTCCTAGTCCTAACGTTCTGCGGTGTTTAATTGGCAATTAATGCAAAAATGCAGCAACTTGATGAAACTCACAGGGAGGCTAAGGGCGCACTCTCGTTTTTGTGATGCTGACGCCGGAACTGCGCAAATTGTCCAGCAATTTGTAGTGATTTGCAACTCACGGGATAACTCTTCCTCGTCATAAACGGCTGAGTTATTTATACACTAATAATGGTGTGTGCAATAAACTCGCTTTTATTTACCCTGCAAATTCTAAGTCAATGTGTTTCTTCTGATGCTAATAAGAATTTACGTCACTGAATGAGGAGTCAGATTCGCTTAACCGTATAAAGTAAAGCTCTGTACGCTACTCAGGATGTGTCTTAATAGTTACACTGTATTCCAAACTCAAACGACTTTCATAAAAGAGGGATCATTCATATAAACCATCCAAAAGGTCAAGTCTAAAAAAATTGCAAGATTAACCAATTGCTTTTTGAGCTAAGAATTTATTTCTATGCTTGTTTAAATGGAGATAAAATGTGACTATAACGTGCGATCTTATTGGGGTTTGATTTATTTAATTTCCCTTATGATATAGTCATGTTATTCAAACTGCTTGTCAATATTGTATCTTAGACATTTTGATGCCATAGGAAGGGTGAAGTCCTTCAATCTAAACTCTTCATGCCCGAAGGGCAAATCGTAAGCTTTTGCGATACTACTTGTTTCCTGAAACGCTACAGGGTATTACCTTTCACTTTAACTGTGAATCATCTCTAAATTTGCGGGGTTAGAAGGTTATTTAATTGTATCTGTTGGTAACGATGTGTGGGAGAATAAGGTTGCTGCAATGGGTTAGCACAGTGTTTTCATCTCTGGGACACATATTCGAATTCAGCCTAGATTAATGGGTGCAAGTGTTCTCTGTTTAGCGTATGTAGGGATCCTATGAGTCAACCCAATTCCTAGTGGGCATGAGTCCACTGTACATAATTTGACACAAATTAGCTGTGGGCTATCACCTCATTCAGAGAGATCATAAGGATGGTTGGTATGGGAAATGAAACGTTCACACTGATACATTCGGGGGTGCTTTTGTGAAGTTGCGGTTAAAATACATTGTTGGTGCAGTCAAGTAAAATTTACGCAACATCTAGCCCTTGCTGTACTAGATGTGAAAATCATTTGTTTTGATACTGGAATTATGAAAGTGCTTCATTCTTTACAACTGCTGTCCCTTATTTTTATGAACAAAGTATATCAATGCAATGGTCAGTGATGGTACGAATGCCACGTGTCACACATGAGTGTCCTGGCCAATATTTATCCCTCAATCAACATAACAAAAACAGATTATCTGGTCATTATCACATTGCTGTTTGTGGGAGCTTGCTGTGCACAAAATGGTGGCCACGTTTCCTACATTACATGACTGGTGGTTGTGAAAGGCAATATATCAAACAATTCTTTCTTTCTTTCTTTCTTTCTTTCTTTCTTTCTTTCTTTCTTTCTTTCTTTCTTTCTTTCTTTCTTTCTGTGATATATGTATATTCTGTTTGTAGCCACCAGATGGCGTCATTGTTGGAGGTCACTGAGTAGCACCAGAGTCAGGCACTTTGGGCCGAAATAAAGCAAAGCCAAGGTTGTACCTTGCTTAGTTAAACAGTACTCAGTTTGAACCTTTATTGCATACATAACATTTGGCGACGAGAATACAAGAAGCTTTGTTTGCAAAATGAGCATGATTGGATTTTTAGAGCGATTCGTGGAGGGAGAAGATTGGGCAGACTTTGTGAGCCGTTTGAACCAGTACTTCGTGGCCAACAAAATGAAGGGGGTCAACGATGCAGATCGGCGCCGGGCCGTATTCCTCATTATGTGCGGTTCAAAGATCTACGGTCTGATAAAGAATCTACTCATTCCTAGTGATCCAACAGAGAAAACGTACAAGGTGTTGTGTACATTGGTACAGGAGGACCTCAAGCCAGACAATGGCATCATCATCTCGAGATACAGGTTTTATACATATGTTCAATCAGAGGGCCAGAGCGCGGCTGAATTCGTTGCCGACCTGAGACGTCGAGCGGAACTGTGCAAGTTCTGGATGGTGTTTGCAGACATGCTGTGGGAATTCTTTGTTATCGGTATCAACCACGAGGTGATCCTGCCTAAACTTCTGGTGGTGGAGGAGTTGGATTTAAGAAGGGCCATTCAGATCGCTCAATCATGTATGATGATGGACAGGAGTCTAAAGCAAATATCGGTGAAGAACCGAACCTCGGCAAGTACTGTAAATGCGATTGATTCGGCGTTCAGCAGAGCGGCACATGGCAGGGCCTATCCGGCTGCGTTAGCGAAACCTGCGGCTGCCCAAAGTCCGCCAGCGGGAATATATCCGACTTCTCTGTATTGGCGTTGTGGGGGAAATCATCGGCACCCACAGTGCGGATTTAAGCAACATAGTTGCAAAGGCTGTCTGAGAGTGGAGCATCTCCAGCACAAGCGTCCGCAGATGAGCAAGCGAGCTGCGACACACCACATGGTGGATGAGAGTCAGACTAGCGCGGATCCGGATACGCAATCTGAGATGCCAGAGGAGGAAGTGTATGGACTGTATTCCTTCATAACCAAGAGTAAACCAATTTTGATTAATGTGAAGTTTAACGGGATACCGGTATTGATGGAACTGGACACAGGGGCGAGTCAATTGATCATGAACGAGAGGGCATTTTATAAGCTGTGGGATACTAAGACTGTGAGGCCCTGACTGAGCCCTGTCAAGCTGCGCACATACAACAAAGAACAGATAAAGGTGATTGGCAGTGCAGAAATTAATGTGTCATATAACCGTGCGGTTCACGAGTTACCGCTGTGGATTGTTTCAGGCAACGGACGAATGCTGTTCGGCAGGAGCTGGTTGGAGAAAATCAGATGCGACTGGAACGACATAAAGGCATTATCATCACAGTAAGATACATGTGCCCCAGTATTGAGCAAGTTCCCCTCACTGTTCAACCCGGGTATCAGCAACTTCACGGGAGCCAAGGTGCAGATCCACATGGACTCAGATGCAAGACCTGTCCATCATAAAGCTCGGGCATTGCCGTATATGATGAGGGATAAGGTCGAAATTGAACTGGACAGACTCCAGCATGAAGGGATCATATCACCAGTTGAATTTAATGAATGGGCCAGCCCTGTGCTGAAAAGTGATGGCACAGTCAGAATCTGTGGAGACTACAAGGCTACGATCAACAGGGTTTCGAAACAAGATCAGTACCCGTTACCGAAGGCTGATGACTTGTTTGCGATGCTAGCCGGAGGGAAGTCGTTCACAAAACTGGACTTGATGTCAGCCTATACGACACAGGAGTTGGTCGAGACGTCGACGAGACTTATGTGCATTAACATGCACAAAGGACTGTTTATTTACCACAGGTGCCCTTTCGGAATTCACTCGTCTGCAGCAATATTCCAGAGGAATAAGGAAAGTCTACTAAAGTCCGTTCCCAGAACTGTCGTGTTCCAAGATGACATCCTGATCACTGGTCGTGACTCCAAGAAACATCTGAACAACTTGGAAGAGGTTCTACTGCATTTGGATAGAGTGGGACTCAGACTTAAACGCTCGAAGTGCGTCTTCATGGCACCGGAGGTCGAATTTCTTGGGAGGAAAATCGCCGCTGATGGCATCAGACCTACTGACATGAAAACCAAGGCCATCAAGAATGCACCCAAACCACAGAATGTGATGGAGCTGCATTCGTTCCTGGGTCTACTCAACTACTTTGGTAACTTCCTACCTAAATTGAGCACCTTACTAGAACCACTGCACATGCTATTGAGAAAAGGCGACAACTGGGTGTGGGGCGCATTGCAAGGCAGAGCTTTCGAGAAAGCCACCAATCTGCTTTGCTCGAACAAGCTGCTGGTACATTATGACCCATGTAAATATTTAATTATGGCCTGTGATGCATCGTCATATGGAATTGGTTGCGTACTCCAACAAGCCAATGAATCGGGGAAACTTCAACCTGCCGCGTATGCATCCAAAAGTTTGTCTAAAGTGGAAACAGCCTTCAGCGTGGTAGAAAAAGCAGCGTTAGCGTGTGTGTACGCTGTTCGGTCGGAGGTTCGAATTAGAGACTGATCACAAGCCGCTCATTTCATTGTTTTCCGAAAGCAAAAGTATCAATGCCAACGCTTCATCCCACATCCAAAGGTGGGCGCTGACATTATCTGCCTATGATTATGTCACTCGTCACAGACCTGGCACAGAGAATTGTGCTGATGTTTGAGCCGGCTGCCGTTGCCCACACCGGAGATGGAAACGCCACAACCGGCGGATCTAATGTTAATCATGGATGCTTTTGAGAGTGAAGGAACCCCTGTCACGGCTCAACAAGTTAAGATCTGGACCATCCAGGACCCGATTTTATCGGTGGTAAAGGGTTGCATCCTCAAAGGGGATTGGTCTGCCATACCTAAGCAAATGTGCGAGGAGGCCAAACCGTACATTTGTCGCAAGGACAAACTATCAAGTCAAGCAGATTGCATATTGTGGGGCAATCGTGTTGTAATGCCCAAGAAAGGAAGAGAGAAGTTCGTGCGTGAGTTACACAGCACACATCCGGGTATAGTGATGATGAAGGCCTCATGTATGGTAGCCAGGAATTGATTCTGAGTTGGAAGCATGCGTGCATCAGTGCAACACCTGCATGCAGCTCAGCAAAGCACCAGCAGAATCGCCGCTGAGTCTGTGGTCATGGCCATCCAAACCTTGGTCCAGGATCCATGTAGATTTTGCAGGTCCCTTCCTGGGCAAGATGTTTTTAGTGGTGGTGGACTCTTATTCGAAGTGGATAGAATGCATAATCATGTCATCCAGCATGTCCACGGCAACCATAGAGAATCTCAATGTCATGTTCGCAACACATGGTCTGCCTGACATAGTGGTGAGCGAAAATTGGTCGTGCTTCACCCAGTCAGGAGTTTCAGGAGTTTGTGAAACTTGATGGCATAAAACATGTAAGGTCAGCACCGTTCAAGCCTGCATTCAATGGGCAAGCTGAACGTGCAAATTATCAAGCAAAGCATGAGGAGAGTAACTCAAGAGTCACTGCAGACCCGCTTGTCTTGCATACTGCTGAGTTACAGGACAAGACCCCACACACTCTTCGGGGTTTCGCCTGCTGAACTCATGATGAAAAGAGGTCTTAAGACCAAGCTATCTCTTGTACACATGGATTTAAATAATCATGTTGAATACAGAAGACAAAGTCAACAAGGGTACTACGATCACACAACTATGTCACGCGAGATTTCTGTTAATGATCTGGTAAGGTCACGGTCATGGCCAAGGAGGGCAACAGAGTATTCGTTATTAAGCTCAAGAATGGGCAAACTTGCAGGAAACACATGGATCAGACAAAGCTGAGGCACACAGATGGGCCAGAACAGTCGGATGAAGAAACCATCGACGACCAACCAACTGGCCAGCAGTCTTCAGAGGACTCAAGGGTCATCAGTAAACCCGGAATTTCCATCACAGACCTGTTCAATAAAAATGGACTTGCAATTCCTGACATGGCCACTGCCACCCCCAACAAATCAGTCATCCAGCCATCAGACACAACAGACCCCGCACATTCACCCAAGGCTGGAATCAAACTGAGACGGTCAACCCGGGAGCGTAAAACACGGACCATCTCAACCTGTGAAAGACTGTGATAAGATCTCAGAGGGGGGTATTGTTATGTATGTACATGCTGTTTGTAGCCACCAGATGGCATCATTGTTGGAGTCCACTGAGCAGCACGCACATGGTGCTGCTCAGGTATAAAAGGTCAGCCATTTTGAGAGTTGGGCACTTTGGGCCGTAATAAAGCAGAGCCAACGTTGTACCTTGCTTAGTTAAACAGTACTCAGTTTGAACCTTTATTGCATACATAACAGTTTCTTTCTTTCTTTCTTTCTTTCTTTCTTTCTTTCTTTCTTTCCTTCTTTCCTTCTTTCTTTCTTTCTTTCTTTCTTTCTTTCTTTCTTTCTTTCTTTCTTTTCTTCCTTCCCTCCCTGAGCTAGCCGTCCAACACTGTCACTCAATATTTCACTAGGAACAACCCAGATAGGTCAGATAACGTTCTAAGAGTTCTGCAGGAGATCATCTCCAACCTATAGGCCAGTTACTAGTGGGTATATTGTGACATCCCTTACAATGAGTTATTATCCTAAAGGTATAATGCATAGAATGTAAAATTAGGGAGATTCACCGCATCATTTTCATATGTATCTCTCGTTGAACTTACAATGTCCAACTGTTGAAATGCCAGCAGAATTTTAGCCCCTCAGTTTTCATAACAGCTTCAATAAAGTAAATCGAGAATGTACACATGGTGCATGTTGGCCAGGGTGAGCCATGCTTCTCTATTTGATAATTTTAATGAAAAAGTAGACATGAATAAAAAGGGTTGTAATGCGGGTGGAAAGTGCCAATGGGCTATTTATAGCACTGTTTGTATTCCTTAAAAATGAATTAAAGTAAACTCACATAAAGCAAGAACAACATTTTTTTTGCTTGTTAGAGCCTTGTTAAGGTCATTAATGATGAACTCGTGCAATAGTCCTCTAGCATTAGCGATCTTAACAGATGGAAAGATTTCAAAACATCACCTCAGTAGTGAAGGAAGTGAATAGTACAGGGACAATTAATTTTGACTACTATCCTGATCAGCAACAGCAACAAAAATACCTTTCATTTATATAGTGTCTTTAACAAAGTAAAACATCCCACGGTGCTTCACAGGAGCATTATTAGGACAGATGACCAAAAACTTTGTCAAAGAAAATAGGTTTAAGGGGCCGGATTTTCGTGAGGTTTGTGACTGGGTTTTCGCCGTGGTTTGACCCTCCTCGGCGAAAACCTGGTCGCAAAGCCCAGGTGGGATCCTCGGGTAACTGTTTGCGGCGGCGCTTCCAAGTACCTCCGGGGAGAGCTGCGCCGACGTACGACGTGGATTGCGTTTGTGTCCGTGTTTCCGCGCTCTCCCGACCCGTACGCCACGCCCAGAATAGCGACAGGTCGGTGCAGCCCTGCCAGCAGTATGAAAACCTGCAAAAAAAGTAAGTTAAAGTTTTTATTTTACATTTTTTTTTCAGCAATTAGATAGTTAAGGGTCTTGTAAATGTTTTTAGAATGTTTATTGGTATTTTTCTTCCCCTCCCAAGGCCTCTCTCGCAGCACTCCCGGCCCTGGACTAAATTTGATGAAACTCACGTTTTTGCACCGCGAATCCTCGTGCATTGCCTCCCTTAGACGTAAAACCTGAAAGCTCAGACTAAGAATGGTAGCGCAGCGAAAACGGTAAGTTTCACATATCGCTCCCGTTTTCGCCGAAAAAAACAGAAAGTGGAAAATCCGGCCCAAGGTGCATCTTAAGGGAGGAGAGCGAGGTAGGGAGGCCGTGAGGTTTAGGAAGGGAATTCCAAAGCTTAGCGCCTTGGCAGCTGAAGGCACGGCCGCCAATGGAGGAGCAATTCAAATCAGGGATGTGCAAGAGGCCAGAATTGGAGGAACACGGAGATCTTGGAGGATTGTAGGGCTGAAGGAGGCCATGAAGGATTTTCAACACAAGGATAAGAATTTTAAAATCGGGCTGTTGCCAGACCAGGAGTCAATGTAGGTCAGCGAGCACAGGGATGATGGGTGAACGAGACTTATTGCGAGTTAGGATACGGAAGGTGCAAGCTGGGAGGCCGGCCAGGAGAGCATTGGAATAGTCGGGCCCAAGATCGACTATTCTCATTAAGATTTTATGAGCTGCCAAGATAGTGGATAGACTATTTAATATTCATGTCTTTTCTTCACAGTAAAGAGATTAAAAAAAAATATTAGCTTTCTAGAGATGCCAAATTGCCTTGTAAATAAAAAGAACCTCAGGAGCAAATGCATTGTGTTATAAAACAGTATTGCAAAACTGCTGTGGCTCTTCTGTGGCATTTTAGTCCCATGTTTTATTTGGAGTATTTGTTTTTCCTTTCTGATTATTTTGGGAGACGAAACAGAGATGCAACACATGTAAATAAATTATCCTTCAATGTTAAAATAAATGTACAATGGAATGAAAATGTCAGAGGAGTGGGAATTAGAATGGGAATGGCACTGATAGAATAAAACTCACAAAGCCTCAGCATTAGAAATATCACAGCAGTTTTCCTGAGTGGGTGTACCACAATTGCAAGCACCAATTGCCCTGTATCCAGTCCGATTTATATGGCATACAATTTCCGAGTGAGAAAAACAAATATGGGTAAAGAGTGCAAGGGCCTCATTAAAACTCAGAATTTAATGGATATTATGTTAATGATTGCCAGCTGCAATTTTACCATTTTTTTTTCTTTTTGCAAGGACTGTACTGAGAGCATTGTACACCTATATGATATGAGCACTGGAGGGAAAACACATTCTGGCCTTTGAGAGTTGAGATTTGAGCCTAGATCTTACAATTAGGATCACTTGATATGTGCTGTCTGCCATTTTACGCTCTTATTTCAGGTGACTACAGGAACCGTCCGCCTATAGTTGAGGCGAAAATGATTTCATGATGCCATGCACCATATCTTCCATCATTTTCACCTTTATGCGATCTCCGCCTCTCGTCCGTGTAAAACTGACACCCAAGGTTTCTAGGTGCTCTGGAGAAAGTGAGAGAGCTTTTAAAGAGCTCATCTTCTACATTTATAGCTGCAGTTTATAGATCATTTTTTGACCCTGTATTTTGGAAGAAGAGGAGGTGCAACAAAGCCAGGCTGGTCGGGCAGCACACGCAGAGTCGCACACATCGGCCTTTGTCTGAGCAACGGTGCTTGCAATGGCTTCCTCTAAAGCAATTCCACTGCTCCATCTGTCAACTTGCACCTCTCTCCTTGCTGCAACCCACGTTAGGCATCCTTAATTACATAAAAACATAAGAATTAGAAGCAGGAGTAGGCCATTCGACCCCTCGAGCCTGCACCAACACTCAATAAAATCATGGCTGATCTTCTGCCTCAATTTCACTTTCCTGCTCTATCCCCATATCCCTTGATTCCCTTAATATCCAAAAATGTATCGATCTCTGTCTTGAATATACTCAATGACTGAGCCTCCACAGTCCTCAGGGGTAGAGAATTCCAAAGATTTACCACCCTCTGAGAGAAGACATTTCTCCTCATCTCAGTCCTAAGTGGCCAACCCCTTATTCTGATGCTCTGATCCCTGGTTCTAGACTCCCGAGCCAAGGAAAACATCGTCCCTGCATCTACCCTGTCAAGCCCTGTAAGAATTTTGCATGTTTCAATGAGATCACCTCTCATTCTTTTAAACTCTAGAAAATATCGAACTAGTTTACTCAATCTCTCCTCATAGGACAATCCCCCTATCCCAGGAATCAGTCTGGTGAACCTTTGTTGCACTCCCTCTATGGCAAGTATATCCTTCCTTCGGTAAGGAGACCAAAACTGTACACAATTCTCTCAACTTTATTTTCTTAACTAGTATCCTATTTCTCCTTGATATAATGGGGAACATATCTCCACAGGATTCTTGTGGAACATATGATCAACAAGTCACCTCCAGACTTGACTATTCCAATGGTCTCCTGACTAGTCTCCCATCATCCACTCTCTGTAATCTTCAGCTCTTTCCAAGCTCTGCTGTCTGTATCCTATCCCACACCAAGTCCCAGTCACACATCACTCCATCCTCACTGACCTACATGGTTCCTGGTCCACTGGCTCCTCAAAGTTAAAATTCTCATCTTTGTGTTTAAATCCCTTCATGACCTCACCCCTCTCTATCTTGATAACCTCCTGTAGCTTTAACCCCACCCCCCATCAAAACCCTCTGTTCCTCTGAATCTAGTCCCTTATGGATCCCTGCTCCCTTCACTATCGTATTGGCTGCCGTACTCATTGTCTGGAATTCTCTTCCTCAACCTCCTCCTCAACTCTACCTTCCTTTCTACCTTCAAGACCCTGCTTAAAAACCATCTGTTTGATCAAGTTATCCCGCACCCCTCCTCATATCTCCTTCTTTGGCTCAGCTGACATTTTGTGATTAGACCACTGTAGAGTGCCTTGGAACAGGTTTCTACATCACGGGTGCTCTGTAAATGAACAATGTTGTTGTTGTTGTTGTTAAAACAGTGTTGCTGATGTTTGGTCAGACTTCCTGCAGTGTAATTTGGACAGGGTTTCCAAAATCTTGTACAAGTTGTGCAGCTTTTTCATACAAAGAGGAGTTACCATGCAGTAGGAGTTACCGTCAGCAGAGGGGGATGAGACTAAAAAAAGGGATGATGAAGCCCAGTTGCAGTCATGAAGACCAGTATGGCAGTACCTTTACCCCTAAGCCACCCAATCCACAGCCAGCATGGGCTACTCTTGCACCGTGCAATAGCCCAATAAACACAATGCAATTTACCAAACTTCAACAACAAAGTGTCCTCCCATCTGCTACTATCATATTCTACCCAATCAGAAATGAACTCTCTGGACAAAAGTAAAATAATGTACAAAACTATTTTGTTTGACTATGAGTGAACAGTGTATGTGTTCCTAATGATTTTAATCCCCCTGCTTCCCCTTGGTGACAATGTATGGTGTGTATGTTCTACATCTTAATCTAGTCCTCCTTTTAGGTGCTACCTCAGTGGGAGGACTATGTCCGATAGCTGGCTGCTGGCTTTCTGTGGGTGCTTCTTGAGATGGAGATGGTCTTTACTTCTTTCTGCTGGGTTATTAGTGGTTGAAGGAAAGGGTGGGTGGGGAGCCATGACCACTGCTGTGAGAGTTGCACTGGGCTTGCGTGCTATCAGGCATTTCTGTTGTCTGAGGGAGATTGCCAACTCATGGCAAGTTCCAGCTTATGGGGACTCCATCCCAGCTTTTTCTTGGAACAGAATGCTGGCCAGTACTGAGATGTGTGAATCTCTGCATCAACGTTCTTTCAATATGATCCCCGGGCATGGTGAATCTGGACATGTCAGTGGAGCCAGAGCCTCAATAGTCAGCGTTCTCACTCAGGCCAACATCCCCAGCATCGAAGCACTGACCACACTCGACCAGCTCCGTTGGGCGGGCTACATCGTCCGCATGCCCGACATGAGACTCCCTAAGCAAGCGCTCTACTCGGAACTCCTACATGGCAAGCAAGCCCCAAGTGGGCAGAGGAAATGCTTCAAAGACACCCTGAAAGCCTCCTTGATAAAGTGTAACATCCCCACCGGCACCTGGGAATCTCTGGCTCAAGACTGCCCAAAATGGAGGAAGAGCATCTGGGAGAGCGCTGAGCATCTCGAGTCTCGTCGCCAAAAGCATGCAGAAATCAAGCGTAGACAGCGGAAGGAGCGTGCGGCAAACCAGGCTCCCCACCACCCTTTGCTTCAACCACTGTCTGCCCCACCTGTGACAGAGACTGTCATTCCCGCATTGGACTGTACAGCCACCTGAGAAATCAGTTTTAGAGTGGAAGCAAGTTTTCCTCGATTTCGAGGGACTGCCTATGATGATATGATGATCAATCCCGATTAGAGCACTTGGGAAAGAAACCACAATCAGCAATAGGCTCTCTCTCACTTGGGGTTCTGTTACAGATAGCCATGGAGTTGCTATGCATTCCACGGTGGCCAATGGTTCTTTCTGTAAGGTGACCAAGCACCACAGTACACTTGTAGCTGGTGGACTCATCCACACTCACTGTCAGGGCTTGCAAATGACTGCATGAAACATTGGTAGCAGCCTTCCTCAGTATGCAGGCTTCACGAGGTCTCAATCCTTGGAAAGACTCGAGCCAGCCCTAGATTGGGAAAATTTGCATCTGTAATAATGTGAGTTAACAATTACACGAATCCTAAATGGCAATATTTTTGTCATAATCATTTTTTTGTTATGCTAGCTCCTTACTGATACTTAAAAAAAATGTGGTAGAGGATGCAGGAAAATAAATCATAATTTTCAATTTTAGATTATAAGCAACAAAAAAATAATAATTTTATTCTATTTGAAATGATATTGCCAAGTGGTGTCACAGAAAAACAGAATTTAATTATCAGGAACCTGAACTATGAATATAATTTTGAAATACCTTGTCTTACTCAATTAAAATACTGCCAGCAAGCTTACCTCATTTATTCTTTTATATTTATTATATTATTAGTAATAATACAAATACTAATTTAATGTGAATTTTAAAGATATGCTTCATTTCTGTTTATTTTGCACAGTTTATTTCATTTGCTCTTTAAACTAAAAATTCACACAATTGTTTCACATAAATTGCTACATGAGATTGATGCTAAAATAAAACCATATTCTGGTTGGTGAAGCTGGTAATAAGGACAATCACGGACACATTAAGGAGCATGATTTCAAACAATTGACTCAGTGGTAACTCTGCTGCCTGAGCCATAAGGTTGTGGGTTCAATCCCCAACACAGACTTCATAGAATCAAAGAATGATACCGGACAGAAGGAGGCCATTGGCCTATCTCACCTGTGCTGGCTCTTTGAGAGAGCTATTCAACAAGTCCCACTCCCCTGCTCTTTCCCCAGAGCCCTGCAAATGTTTCCTTTTCTAGTGTATGTCCAATTCCCTTTTGAAAGTTACTATTGAATCTACTTCCACCATCCTTTCAGGCAGCACATTCCAGATCAAAACAACTCGACATGTAAAACTTTTTCTCTTCATGTTGCCTCTGGTTCTTTTGCCAATTACCTCAAATCTGTGGCCTCTGGTTACCATCACTTCTGCCACTGGAAACATTCTCCTTATTTACTCTATCCAAACCCGTCTTGATTTTGAGCACTTCTATCAAATCTCCTCTTCACCTTCTAAGGAGAACAACCCCAGCTTCTCCAGTCCCTCATCCCTGGTACTATTTGAGTAAATATATTTTACATCCTTTACAATGCCTTGACATTCTTCCTAAAGTGTGGTGCCTAGAATTGAACACAATACTCCAGCCGAGGCCTAACCAGTTGATATATAAAGGTTCAGTATAACTTCCTTTCTTTTGTACTCTATCAATGAAACCAAGGATTCCATGTACTATTTTAACAGCCTTCTCAAGTTGTCCTGCCAACTTCAAAGCTTTGTGTTCATACGCCCCCAGGTCACTCTGTTCCTGCACCCTCTATAAAATTGTACCATTTAGTTTATATTGCTTTTCCTCAGTGCTCCAACCAAATTGAATCACTTCACACTGCTCTGTGTTAAATTTAATCTGTCATGTGTCTGCCCATTTCATCAGTCTATGTCCTCCTGAAGACTGTTACTATCTTCCTCTTTGTTTATTACATTTCCAAGTTCCGTATCATATGAAAACTTTGAAATGATGCCCTGTTTACCCAAGTCCAGGTCATTAATATATATCAAAGCGAGCATCCGAATACCAACCCTTGGGGAATTACACTGTATATCTCCCTATAGTCTGAGAAACAACCATTCACCACTATTTTCTGCTTTCTGTCCCTTGGCCAATTTTGTATCCATGCTACCACTGCCCCTTTAATAATAATAATAATAAATGTTATTTATATAGCGCCTTTAACGTAATAAAACGTCCCAAGGCACTTCACGATAGTGTTACAAGACAAAACAGATAAATTTGACACCAAGCCATAAAAGAAGAAATTAAGGCAGATGACCAAAAGCTTGGTTAAAGAGGTAGGTTTTAAGGAGCATCTTAAAGGAGGAAAGAGAGGTAGAGAGGCGGATAGGTTTAGGGAGGGAGTTCCACAACTGAAGGCACGGACACTGATGGTTGAGCAGTTATAATGAGGGATGTTCAAGAGGGCAGGATTTGAGGAGCGCAGACATCTTGTGGGGTTATGAGGCTGAAAAAGATTACAGAGATAGGGAGGGGCAAAGCCATGGAGTGATTTGCAAACAAGGATGAGAATTTTGAAATCGAGGCGTTGTTTAAACGCAAGACAATGTAGGTCAGAAAGCACAGGGGTGATGGGTGATCGTGACTTGGTGCGAGTTAGGATATGGGCTGCTGAGTTTTGGATGACCTCAAGTTTACGTAGTGTAGAATTGGGATGCCAGCCAGGAGTGAGTTGGAATAGTCAAGTCTAGAAGTAACAAAGGCATGAATGAGAGTTTCAGCAGCAGAAGAGCTGAGGCAGGGTTCAGAGGCGGGAAATGTTACGGAGTTGGAAAAAGGTGGTTTTAGTTATGCCACGGATATGTGGCTGGAAACTCATTTCAGGGTCAAATATGACACCTAGGTTGTGAACAGTCTTGTTAACCCTCAGATTGATGCTAGGGAGAGGGATGGAGTCAGTGGTTAGGGAACGCAGTTTGTGACAGAGACCAAAGATAATGGCTTTGATCTTCCCAATATTTAATTAGAGAACATTTCTGTTCATCCAGTACTGGATGTCGGACAAGTAATCTGACAATTTAGATACCAAGCAGGGGTCGAGAGGTGGCGAGGTAGAGCTGGGTGTCATCTGCGTACATGTGGAAACTGACTCTGTGTTTTCGGATGATATCGCCAAGGGGCAGCATATAGATGAGAAATAAGAGGGGGCCAAGGACAGATCCTTGGGGGATACCAGAGGTAACGATGCGGGAGTGGGAAGAGAAGTCATTGTAGGAGATTTTCTGGCTACGATTAGATAGATAAGAATGGAACCAGGCGAGTGCAGGCCCACCCAGCTAGACGATGGTGGAGAGCCATTGGAGGAGGATGGAGTGGTCAACTGTGTCAAAGGCTGCAGACAGGTCCAGAAGAACAAGGAGTGATAATTTACCTTTGTCACACTCACAAAAGATGTTATTTGTGACTTTGATGAGAGCTGTTTCTGTACTGTGGCAGGGGCAAAAACCAGATTGAAGGGATTCAGACATTGAATTCATGGAAAGATGGTCACGGATTTGGGAGGCGACAACACGTTCAAGTACTTTGGACAGGAAAGGGAGGTTGGAGATGGGGCGGTAATTTAATCCCATGGGCTTTCATTTTGCTAACAAGTCTATTGTGTGGTACTTCATCAAACACGTTTTGAAAGTCCATATATACAACATCAACCGCACTACCTTCATCAACCTTCTCCATTATTGCATTTTGATAATATGATGCCTGAGTCAAGTAAGTCTACTTTAGTCCAGGGTATCACTGATGACTGAACAGATTGAGATCCGTAGAGGTAAAATCATAACTAGGAGTTAAGATTCTCTCACTCTGCTCCAGGATAATCCTGCAAGCCTGTGCCCTAACAGATAGGGTGATGGCAAGTGACGGAGCAGTGGGAAGCTCACCTGGGTCCTGTGGGTAACCTGAATATTAGAAAGATAGGAGCATTCAGGGCAGTGGTGAGCAATTTTTTCCAGGCTTTACTAATTTGGGAAGTCATCCCTAATATTTCACAGGATGGTTACATGAGCCAGCAGGCATACTGGAGTCTGAATCGTTTCCTGAATCCAAGGTACGAAGTGTAGAAAACAGGTTATAATAATGACTACATATCCAACTGTTGGCAACCCAGAGAATGGTCTGGGTCTGGCTTTGATAGTCCTGAATTTCATGGGCTAGAACCTCCACTTTTTTTGCATGCTTAACGCCCACTTAACACCCATTTTACCGCTGAA
The DNA here is from genome assembly GCF_044704955.1 of Pristiophorus japonicus. Classification (NCBI taxonomy): domain Eukaryota; kingdom Metazoa; phylum Chordata; class Chondrichthyes; family Pristiophoridae; genus Pristiophorus; species Pristiophorus japonicus. The sequence goes on along the minus strand of NC_091994.1, from coordinate 25,748,268 downwards.
ATTACGTATAACGCCCATATATCGCCCATTTTGGCACAAAATGGAAATTGACGGGCATTTTTAGGAAACTTATCGCTGAGCGTTACTTTCCCCATGTGCTTAACTCCGGGAAAAAATATTACTGCCCACCCACTTTTTGGGGGTGGAATCAGCAGAATGGGTGAAATCAACGCCCATAATATCGGCCAGCGTTACTTCCCGCACTGATTTAATGCTGAGATTCAATATTAACGCCCGCCCACTTTTTTTTGCCGTAAAGCGCATATTTACTGAAACTAGTGGCCATGAGATTGTCCAGCGTCAATTTCACCACCTCGCACACATATCGCCCACAATATTGCTTGTCCAAAAAACCGCCCACAAAAAGTGGAACTGTTCTGAACAAACGGCAGCGGTGTGGCTGGCATTTGTAAAATCCCACTCTTACGTGAGGAGCTGATATCTAAACGATTTGCCTGAAAGAGCATTGTTGTGAGTGATACCGTTGACACACTGCTGTGTGTATGCAGCTCAGACATCAATGGTGCCCATCACCTTGGTGCCAGTTAAAGTTTACGTTGATTGATGTTAAGTTGTATTTAACCCTTTCATATTAAGGAACCATCGGTGTGTAACAGTCCAGCTATCTGAGACAATAGACAACAAGGTTATGTTCAATAACAGAAATTTTATACCAACATTGGTCTGAAATCATAAGTATTACAGCCAATACCACCCAACCCCTGCCCACACCCCACTTTTTCCACCATTGACATAAATCACATGTTCAACATGTCCAGCAACACAGAATACAAAGGCAAATCAGGAGCGTGGTCCCCAGCCCCCATACATTGCAACAAATTGCATACACCCAGATGGAGATATAACACAGCCACCAACTGTGGACATGCACCTCACTTTCCTTCCCCCCTCCCCTTCTTCTCCCCACCTCTACCTCTCCCCCTCCTCGCTCCATGGCGCCTGGCTGAGGAGCTCCTCAGGTGGTGCCTCATTGGGGGGGATGAAGGCAGATGCAGACTTTGGACGGGGACGGGAGCGGGGGGTGCCAAGGGGGCAACATTCTCTGATGCAGAAGCAGGATCATCTGTCATTCGCAGTGGTGGTGCGGAACCCATGTTTAAAATCATGGAGGGTGTAGATAGAGTAAATAAAGAGAAACTGTTTCCAATGGCTGGAGGGTCGATAACGAGAGAGCACAGATTTAAGGTGATTGGCAAAAGACAATGGTGGATACAGATTCAATAGTGGCCTTTGAAAGGGAATTAGATAAATACTTGAAGGAGTAAAAAGGGATTTTGGGAAAGAGTTGAGGGAGTGAGACTAACTGGATTGCTCTTCTAAAGAGCCAGCGCAAACTCGATGGACTGAATGGCCTCCTTCTGTGCTGTACTGTTCTATGATTCTATAAAGTGATGTATGTTCACCTCTGTCTGCAGTGTATAGGTATCAGTGGGTGGACAGAGTATTTCTCGTGCAGCCTAACTTACGTGCCATGCCTTTGGTGGTCTTCCTCATCTCAAGTAAGAGGATTCCCATTGGGAAATTTTTTGATGTCAATATGGCACTGGGCAAAAAGGAACTTAAAAATTTGGCACAAAAGCTTCCATTTAGAGGACAGTATTTAGAAGTAGCATGGAGTGGGACTAGCTGAAGTGCTCTTGCAGAGAGCCGGCACGGGCTCAACGGGCCGAATGGCCTTCTTCTGTGCTGTAACCATTCTATGATTCTATGACTTGGCACAGAAAAATGGCACGGGAGGCATCATTGCATTATTTATATCTGTTTTCCTTATTGTTTGCAAGCAAAGACTTCTTACACCACCCCCCCATTTCACACCAGAAATAGGATGCAATGCCCTTTTCTCTCTGTCATTACAACATGAGACAATAATGACAGAATAACTGGCACCAGAATATTTCAACCAAACATACTTATTACAAAACTTCAGTATGAATTGTACACAGCGGTTCTTATAGAGCAAGGTTAGCAACCCACAAAACAGAATGATACATTTCTGTGCAGAGTAATCATCAATCTAATACTTTCTAATGTACCACAACCTCTGAGATGACACTTGTTGTTTGTGGCTCCTTTACTAATGGATAAACCTATAGAAATGTGCCACGACATAATATGTGATTTGTGTGGCTTCTAAAGACAGCTTGATAGAAATGGTCTACTGTACTTTGCCATCTTGGCTTACTAATCTAAAAGATCATTTGAATTGTATGACAGAGCTAAAGTATATACTGCATTTGAATTACATAGAATATACAGCACAGAAACAGGCCATTTGGCTCGAGCAGTCTATGTTTCACTCGAGCCTCCTCCCATCCTTTCTCATCTAATTCTATCAGCACAACCCTCTATTCCCTTCTCCCTCATAAGCTTCTCCAGCCTCCCCTTAAATGCATCTAAACCATTCGCCTCAACCACTCCCTGTGGTAGCGAGTTCCACATTCCCACCACTCTTTGGGTAAATATGTTTCAATTCTTTCTATTCTATTTAAAAATAATCACATGCAAACTATTGCAGAGAAAATGCTTGTCTTTTAAATATTTGTGTAGCGAATGATCTGGATTGAAGTCGGTCCACACTTTCAACACTATAACCTGTGTAAGGATTTACACCCAGTGTATTTCTAATGCTTGATATTATAAAGCAGAATCAAATAAACTTATGGACAAAATATTTCTGCAATGTTCTCTGATTAAACAAAAAAGAAAATCTTGTGCTTTTCTGATGGTGCAGCAACTGCTGCTGCAGTGATCTGAGGGTTAAATAGTAAACAGCACCACGCAACAGAAGGGATACTGTTTCTTTACGACTGTAATATACATGTATTAAGTTTCAATGCAGTCCTCTTTCAGTCAGTGTGGACATGTCCTATCTCAGAGCTGAATAGTTGTATGTTATATAGGTCCTGCAAGCAGCAGCATTCTACAAAGGGAGCAGGCTATCAGAATGTGGACACCATAACATTTTGTAATGCTTCTTTCTATCAGCTTGTAGGTATAATCTAGTGGAGTGCTTAGCCCCATCTGATTGGCTACAATTCTCCGGATAGCTTCTAATGTATCTATTTAGGTCATGTCTAGGTCTTGTCATGTGTGGCTCTGAAGAGCAGGCTGGAGAGGCCTCTTGTGCTGCAGAGCACATCATGAAGAACATAGGCCACTGCATCTTCTGGATAATGTGGAACAATAATGATACCTCCATCGACTAAGATGTTAATGTTTCCTTATCCTCCACTGTAAAATCTTATTTTATGAATACATTAATTAATATTACCAGGAGCTGCGACACATCAATAACAATATTCCCATAGTTTGTGCCGGCATTGTGGAGCATACTGCTCGTTTAACTGTTGTAAATTATTAATTCAACAGAAAAACCTGTTAGTTATTTAGTCTTTTATGCAGATTTCTTCTTCCAAATCACTACAATGTCAAAAGGATACTTCAAGATGACAGGACATTGCTCATATTTTTAATCTTCAACTCCAATAATATTCATCAGTATGCATCGCCATGCTCCCTTCAAACTAATAATATATTATAATGGAAAAATCCTCCGGAGATTTGCTGCTTAATTACAACATTATTTGCATTTTTGCATATTAATGACTGCGCATTTGCTGCAGTAATTAAGTAGAATGAATTGAAAAACCTAACGTTTGAAAGCAATGGTGAAAAACCAAAATGCACTTCACTGCGCTTCATTCCAGAATGTAACCCTTTGAGTGCTGAACATCAGCGTTCAAAACATTCCCATTTTCTCTCAAATAATCACCACCCAATTGATTTTCCATGGGTTTTTAAGACAAATACTATATTTAAGAAACTATTTAACAATGTAAATGAACAAAAGTACTGCAAGCTTATGCTATGGCTTGTATTTGGTGATGGGAAATATACATATATATATAAAATGTCCATCCTTATCTTAGCCCTCTTTTTAGTCATTGATTACTAGTGTTAGATTTGAGAATTCCTCTGTACTGAATTTGAGTGGACTCGCATGTACAAAATGTCTATAAAATACCATTAGGAGGCCCTTGCTATATATAAACACAGGATCAAGCAATTTATTTCAAGAGACGGAGAAAAACTTACAACCTCAAATGACAAAATCACCTTGGGATCCTGTACTGTGTTACAATTCTAGAAGCATTTTAGGATATTGCAGGAACTATTTCAACTTTACACACAGTGCAGATCTGTGACACAGAGCAGTTTATGATTGCAAGCAGGGTGGTCATATGTCACAAATTTACAAATATTTGCAGCAGCAAGCCTTTTAAAAATAGGTTTCACAGCTTGCCAGCAAAGTGTGCTTGACAGTGACACGGCTGGTCAGTCGTGGAACTGCAGGTGTCAAGAGTTGTTTGGAGTGAGCTTGTCTCATGCAGTTCTGGAGTGACGGCAATGTCGGTGTGGAGCAGGTGTAGCTGTAGATGGCTGCTGAGAAAAATTTGCAAAACATAAAAATGCCAATTTAAAAGCTTTTGCGGCAGAATATAATTTCTTTTTTAAGTAGGAGAAAAATAAGAAGTGAAAAAAAGATATTTTTCTAATTTCTGCCATTACCATCTCAAGTCAGCCCATCATCCCTTTTGTCTCTAAAAACTCTCAAGTCTTCCACCCTAACACAGACCTTCCATTTTGTTCTTTCCATCCCTCCCCCTTTCAGAGCTCCTTAAGAATCTGTTCATTTCGGACATTCCCCAGTTCTGACGAAGGGTCATCGACCTGAAACATTAACTCTGTTTCTCTCTCCACAGATGCTGCCTGACCTGCTGAGATTTCCAGCATTTTCTGTTTTTATATCTATGTTGTATTGTCTGATTTCCTAGCCCTCTCAATAAAGTAAGATTTTCCTTGGGGACTGAGGCAGATTACTGGCATAAGTCAGCTGGGAATGCTGCGGTGGGTGAAGAAAGCACGTCAGGATCTAGATACCCCAAGTCCCAATGCGCTCCAGGCCAGGTCCAAGACCACTCCAACCTCTATCGTCGAGCTACAGTATGCGGACTACGCCTGTGTCTGTGCACACACAGAGGCTGAACTCCAGGACATAGTCGATGTATTTTTCGAGGCGTGGGAAAGCATGGGCCTTACGCTAAACATTAGTGAGACAAAGGTCCTACACAAGCCTGTCCTCGCCACACAGTACTGTCCCCCAAACATCAAGATCCACGGCGTGGCCCTGGGCAACGTAGACCACTTCCCCTATCTCGGGAGCCTCCTATCAACAAGAGCAGGCATTGATGATGAGATCCAACACTGCCTCCAGTGCGCCAGTGCAGCCTTCGGTCGCCTGAGGAAAAGAATGTTTGAAGATCAGTCCCTCAAAACTGTCACCAAGCTCATGGTCTACAGGGCCATAGTAATACCTACCCTCCTGTATGGTTCAGAGACGTGGACCATGTACGGTAGACACCTCAAGTCGCTGGAGAAATACCACCAGCGATGTCTCCGCAAGATTCTGCAAATCCCCTGGGAGGGCAGACGCACAAACATTAGCGTCCTTGTCCAGGCCAACATCCCCAGCATTGAAGCACTGACCACACTTGATCAGCTCCACTGGGCAGGCCACATAGTTCACATGCTAGACACGAGACTCCCAAAGCAAGTGCTCTATGTGGAGCTCCTTCACTGCAAACGAACCAAAGGCGGGCAGACGAAACGTTACAAGGACACCCTCAAAGCCTCCCTGATAAAGTGCGACATCCCCACTGACACCTGGGAGTCCCTGGCCAAAGACCACCTTAAGTGGAGGAAGTGCATTCAGGAGGGCGCTGAGCTCTTTGAGTATCGTCGCCGAGAGCATGCAGAAATCAAACGCAGGCAGCGGAAGAAGCGTGCGGCAAACCAGGCTCCCTGCCCACCCTTTCCCTCAACGACTATCTGTCCCACCTGTAACAGAAACTGTGCTTCTCATATTGGACTGTACAGCCACCTAAGAACTCATGCTAAGAGTGGAAGCAAGTCTTCCTCGATCCCGAGGGACTGCCTATGATGTTGGCAGGCCAGCAGTTTCTGATGGGGCCTAGTGTATGTAGAATTTACTTCCCCTACCCCATACATGACCCATGAGGGTCTGGTAACCATGGTCGCTATGGTCCTGCACCCTGAGATTTGTGAGTTCAAATCCAAACATACCAAGTTTGTATCAGCCATTGGCTCAGTGGGTAGCACCCGCGCCTCTGAGTCAGAAGGTTGTCAGTTCAAGGCCCACTCAAGGGACTTAAGCACACAAATCTAGGCTGACACTCCCAGTGCTGTGCTGATGGAGTGCTGCACTGTCGGAGGTGCCATCTTTCAGATGAGACATTAAACCGAGGCCCCGTCTTCTCTCTTGGGTGGATGGCACTATTTTGAAGAAGAGCAGGGGAGTTATCCCCGGTGTTCTGGCCAATATTTATCCCTCAATCAACATTAACAAAAAATAGATTATCTGGTCATTATCACATTACTGTTTGTGGGAGCTTGCTGTGCGCAAATTGGCTGCCGCGTTTTCCACATTACAACAATGACTACATTCCAAAAGTACTTCATTGTAAAGCGCTTTGAGACATCCGGTGGTTGTGAAATATAAATCCGTCTTTCTTTTTTCTTTAGTTGTGAAATTTGATCATTCGTGGCCGGGCACCAAAACACAAGCATGAAAGCTGCTGGGTTGCTGTAAATTCACAACTGGTTCATTAACGTTCTTCATTAGAGCAGAGCAACCTAGCAACCGATCCATTGTTTGATGACTGCTGAAATGGAAGTAGTGCTGCATGAGATGGTGGTGAGGAGAATTTGCCAGCTCACTGCACTGTTCCCATAGTTCTGCATTTCTACATGCCTGAAAAAAGATTGGAGGCTGCAACTGATTCATGCTGTTATTGATTAAGCTAACCCTACGCTGCATGATAGCTGCAGATGGCAGATCCCTGTATCCAGTTATTCGCTGATCTGGAATCTGTGATGGCAGTTTCCCACAGCCATCACCAGATAGATGCAACCATGCCTTCAGTCTTGGATGGTGGCATCATGAAGGGAAACAGCCAATTGGGCTATGCTAGCTGCTGATCACCCTGGCATCCATTCTTCCATACAGTACCATTGAAAGCATGGCATATTGCGATTGGGATGCTTACCAGGAAACATCCAAAATTACTCTTTGATAGACATTCACTTATTTAGTGGTGGCCTGATGTGAATAGCAACTACTGCGGTTACAAATAGTCGGCCAAAGTGAAGTATGTTTGCCTCCGTCTGCAGATGTAAGTGTGTGGCTACTGGTGAGTTTTATTTTTTGTTCCTGGGATGTGGGCGTCGCTGACGAGGCCAGCATTTATTGCCCATCCCTAATTGTCCTTGAGAAGGTGATGGTGAGCTGTCTTCTTGAACCATTGCAGTCCTTGTTTTGAAGGTACTACCACAGTGCTGTTAGCGAGGGAGTTTCAGGATTTTGACCCAGCGACGATGAAGGAACAGCGATATATTTCCAAGTCAGGATGGTGTGTAACTTGGAGAGGAATTTGCAGATGATGGTATTCCCATGTGCCTACCGCCCTTGAGCTTATAGGTGGCAGAGATCATGGGTTTGGGAGGTGCTAGTGAAGAAGCCTTGGCGAGTTGCTGCCGTGCTTCCTGTAGATGGTACACACTGCAGCCACGGTGTGCCGGTGGTGGAGGTAGTGAATGATTAGGAATGTAATGCCAGAGATTTCTAAATCCCTGGCATTATATTGACAGCAAGACCGATTCTTTTAAAACAATTTGGAATAGTTTATTAAACACACACACATGCACATCTATCAGAGGAACAGCAGTCATCAGCTATCCTATGGATCTACTAAGTTACAAAAGATACAATGATGTTACAATAATGATTTATACAAAGGTATACTTTACTTCCCTCTGGCAAAGTACAAGCATATGGCATCCGTCCTTGCTTCTGCTGTGGAGGGAGGATCCTGCTTTGCCATGTGCTAAGAAGAAGTGAGAGCAATCTTTGCTCGGGTTATTATACCGCTTAAGTCCATTGTTTCTCAGAAAGCCTCAGGATTGGGTCTTGGTTCCAGGGCCATTCCTGATTGGCTTCTCCTCATACATGTGTCTGTCTGGAGGGTCTAAGTTAATGGTTTTCCAATTAACACCTTTTCTAGTTTGGTGAGTTTCAAAGCCATGCTTTCTTTGTTCCTTGAGCTCTGCCCAGCCAGGAGACATGAACTTGGGGAAGTTATCCATTTTGTTTCTTTCGAAACTTGTCTTTCCATATAATCTATACTTTTATCATATATATATATATATATACAGAATCAATTTTATCATTACTAAGTACTTTTATTCTTAAATAATTGATGGATGGAGTGGCAATTAAGCAGGTTGCTTTGTCCTGGATGGTGTTGAGCTTCTTTTGTGGCACAAATGTTACTTGCCACTTCTCAACCCAAGCCTGAATGTTGTCAAGGTCTTGCTTCATTATCTGTGGAGTTGCGAATGGAACTGAACACTGTGCAATCATCAGCGAACATCCACATATCTGACCTTATGATGGAGGGAAGGTCATTGATGAAGCAGCTGAAGATGGTTGGACCTGGGACACTGCCCTGAAGAACTGCTACAGTGACGTAAAGGGGCTGTGATGATTGACCACCAACAAACACAGCCATCTTCTTTTGTGTTAGGTATGACTAGCCAGTGGAGAGTTTTCCCCCTGATTCCCATTGACTTCAATTTTATTCGGGATTTTTGATGCTGTCATGTTTGTAACTACAATGTAACACCACTGTATTACTGTATACACTCAACACAGATGCACACCTTGACCACAGGAGGTGAATTTGTGGGAGACACTCCTTACCTGATCACTCAGGTATATAAAGGGAGGTCCCACGCAGGGTCATCACTTCTGGAGTGCTGAATAAAGAGTTAAGGTCACTGAGTGGCCTTGTCCCTGGAATGTGCCTCGTGTGGTTTCATGCTGTAGAGTATGGACTTTACATTGGCGACGAGAAACGGGAATTCACGACCCACGAGAATGGCCACCGGTACCACAGATGAACGGGGAAGACTGGGACGATTTTGTTGAGGGGCTTCAGCAGAGCTTTGTCACGAAAGACTGCCTGGGGGATGCAGTGGCCGACAAGCATCGGGCTCATCTTTTGACCAGCTGCGGGCCAAAGACTTATGCGTTCATGAAGGACTTACTGGCACCCAAAAAGCCGTCGGACAAAACTTTTGAAGAGCTTAGCAAGTTGACTGGGGAGCACCTCAAGCTGGCGAGCATCATACACATGGCTCGACACAGATTCTACACCCACCGACGTCGTGAAGGACAGAGCATACCGGACTTTGTAGCGGACCTCAGGCGCTTGGCCAGTCTCTGTAAGTTCACAGATGCCTGTAGGGGGGAGATGCTAAGGAACTTCTTTATCGAGGGTATTGGTCATGCGGGAATTTTTTGCAAGTTAATTGAGACCAAGGACTTGACCTTGGAAGCGGCGGCATTGTTGGCTCAGACTTTCATGGCGGGGGAGGAAGAGACGAAAATGATTTACGCACACAATTCTGCCTCCAATGCGGCGATGGATCAGGGAGTCAACGTCCTCAATGCTACTCAGAGCCCCGCGAGCAGTCAGGGGCAGTCCGACATTCATCAGGCAGTAATAGACCCCAGAGTAGGACCTCAACAGAGATAATGGCAGGCTGAATGGACGTTCACGCCATCACAGTGGACAATGCGGCCCGGGATGGAGCCATTGACACCCACTAATAGGGTACTTAAGAGCCATCAGAAGCCAGTCAGTGTGGAATTCCTGGCTACAGCCCTTTTGTCCCCAACAATGGAAACTTTAACTCATGCTGGAGATGTGGGGGAAAACACTCAGCCAGATCTTGCAGATTCCAACAGTTTGTCTGCAGAAACTGCAACCTCAGTGGCCATTTAGCTCGTATGTGCAGAAAGCCTGCAACCAGACTGATCTATGAGGCAGATGGACCAGAAGAGGGTTCTGTGAGGCAGGTTGACTTTTGGGGCAAATCGATGGATGCCGAGGTTCAGCGGGTCCATGTGGCGAATATTCACAATTCATACACCAAAACGCCACCAATGATGATGAGAGTTTTATTGAACAGTATCCCAGTACGCATGGAGCTGGACACGGGGGCCAGCCAGTCACTCATGGGCGTTCAACAATTCGAGAAGCTATGGCCACTCAAAGCCAGTAGACCCAAATTAGAACATATCGAGTCACAATTAAGGACTTACACCAAAGAAATCATTTCGGGGCTCGGCAGTGCAATGTTGGCTGTCACGCACAATGGGTTATTGAATCTGCTGCCGCTCTGGATTGTCCTGGGCAATGGTCCCGCACTGTTGGGGAGGAGCTGGTTAGCCGAGATGAACTGGACATGAGGGGATGTTCACGCAATGTCCTCGGTGGAGCGAAGCTCGTGCTCACAAGTCCTACGACAATTCGAGTCACTTTTCCAACCAGGCGTCAGAACTTTCAAAGGCATTACAGTAGTGATACACATCACCCCGGATGCCAGGCCAGTGCACCACAAAGCCAGAGCGGTGCCGTATATGATGCGGGAGAAAATCTAGAGTGAATTGAACCGGCTATTGCGAGGGGGCATCATCTCGCCTGTTGAATTCAGCGACTGGGCGAGCCCCATCGTCCCCATTCTTAAAGCGGTTGTCTCTGTCAGGATCTGTGGCGACTACAAGGCCACCATCAATCGGATGTCCTTACAAGACCAATACCCACTCCCAAGAGTGGAGGACCTCTTCACCACGCTGGCAGGCGGCAAGCTGTTCACCAAGTTGGACCTCACGTCAGCATATATGACCCAGGAACTGGCCGACGAATCTAAACTGCTGACCACTATCACCACGCACAAGGGACTGTTTGCGTTAATAGGTGCCCATTTGGCATTCGATCAGCGGCCGCGATTTTTCAACGCAACATGGAAAGCCTGCTTAAATCCATCCCTGGAACGATCGTATTCCAGGACGATATCCTCATCACGGGTCGAGACACCGAGGAATATCTCCACAACCTGGAGGAGATGCTGCGCTGACTGAACCGGGTAGGCCTGAGACTCAAGAAGTCTAAATGCATGTTCTTAGCTCCCGAGGTTGAGTTTCTGGGCAGGAGGGTTGCTGCAGATGGGATTCGGCCCACCGAATCCAAAACAGAGGCGATTCGACGAGCACCCAGGCCCTGCAACACATCGGAGCTGCATTCATTCCTGGGACTATTGAACTATTTCGGGAAATTTCTGCCGCACTTGAGCATGTTGTTGGAGCCACTACACGTGCTCCTGCGTAAGGGTTGCGATTGGTTTTAGGTGGACTGTCAGGAACGGGCTTTTGATCGGGCGCAAAACCTACTGTGTTCAAACAAGCTGTTGACTCTGTACGACCCTTGCAAAAGTTTAGTTCTGACTTGTGATGTATCATCCTATGGGGTTGAGTGCATGTTGCAGCAGGGTAATGCTGAGGGTCAGCTACAACCTGTGGCTTATGCCTCCAGGTCGCTCTCTCAAGCAGAACGGGGCTATGGGATGGTTGAGAAGGAAGCGCTCGCATGTGTCTATGGTGTAAAGAAAATGCATCAGTACCTCTTTGGTAGGAAGTTTGAATTAGAGACGGACCATAAGCCACTCACATCCCTGTTGTCAGGCAGCAAGGCTGTCAATGCCAACGCATTAGCTCGCATACAGCGATGGGCTCTCACGCTAGCAGCCTATGACTACTCCATCTGGCACCGGCCCGGCACTGAAAATTGCGCTGACGCGCTCAGCAGGCTCCCACCGGCCACCACCGAGGGGGCAGCGGAGCAAAGCACTGAGATGGTCATAGCTGCCTTCGACAGTGCAGGCTCCCCTATCACAGCCCGCCAGATCAAAATCTGGACAAACAGGGATCCCCTCCTATCCCTGATTAAGAAATGTGTCCTGACTGGGGATTGGGCGCCCGCACACGGAGCATGCCCTGAGGAGGTCAGACCATTCCACAGACGGATGGCTGAGCTCTCCATCTAAGCTGACTGCCTACTATGGGGCAGCCGGGTAGTCATGCCCCAGAAGGGCAGGGAAGCGTTCATCAGGGAACTCCACAGCGAGCACCCAGGCATTGTGATGATGAAGGCCATTGCCCAGTCACACGTTTGGTGGCCCGGAATTGACTCAGACCTGGAACACTGTGTTCGCAGGTGCATGACATGCGCCCAGCTGGGCAATGCCCCCAGGGAGGCTCCGCTCAGCCCGTGGCCCTGGCCCATCAAGCCATGGTCACGCATTCACGTTGACTGCGCGGGCCTGTTCATGGGGAAGATGTTCCTTAACGTTGTAGATGCATACTCGAAATGGATCGAGTGCATCATTCTGAATTCATGCATGTCATCCACTACCGTGGAAAGCCTACGTGCGATCTTCGCAACCCATGGCTTGCCGGACATCCTGGTTAGTGATAATGGCCCGTGTTTCATGAGCTATGAATTCCGGGAGTTTATGTCGGGCAATGGCATCAACCACATCAGGACTGCGCCATTTAAGCCGGCCTCCAGGCAGAACATGCAGTCCAAATCGTTAAGCAAGGGATGCTCAGGATTCTAGGACCCTCCCTACAATGCCGCCTATCGCGCCTCCTGCTGGCCTATAGGTCCCGCCCGCACTCGCTCACGGGGGTCCCGCACGCAGAGCTACTCATGAAACGTGCACTCAAAACTCGGTTGTCCCTCATCCACCCAGTCCTGTCCGACATAGTTGAGGGCAAGCGTAAGGCACAAAACGAGTACCATGACCGTAATTCGAGGAGGAAATGTATGGAAATAAATGATCCTGTATTCGTCTTCAATCACGCCATGGGACCCAAATGGCTCGAGGGTACCGTAATTGACAAAGAAGGGAATAGGGTCATTGTGGTAAAACTCAACAATGGCCAGATATGCCGTAAGCATCTGAACCAAGTGAAAAAAAGGTTCAGCAATGACACGGAGGAACCTGAAGAAGACCACGAGATGGAGCTCACACTACCGCCAGTGAACGTGCAACAAAAGCAATCAGAGGCATGCACAGTTCCTGAGGTCAGCCCGGACAGGCCGGAATCACCACAGGTGACAGACACTCACGTCAGTGTCCAACAACCAGAGCCCTAACTGCGGCGCTCCACGAGGGAGCGCAGATCACCTGAAAGACTAAACCTATGATCCCAATAAGACTTTGGGGGGGGGGGGGGGGAAGGTGATGTCATGTCTGTAACTACAATGTAACACCACTGTATTACTGTATACACTCAACACAGATGCACACCTTGACCACAGGGGGTGAACTTGTGGAAGACACTCCTTACCTGATCACTCAGGTATATAAAGGGAGGTCCCACGCAGGGTCATCACTTCTGGAGTGCTGAATAAAGAGTTAAGGTCACTGAGTGGCCTTGTCCCTGGAATGTGCCTCGTGTGGTTTCATGTTGTAGAGTAAGGACTTTACAGATGCCACATTCAGTCAAAAGCTGTCTTGATGTCAAGGGCAGTCGCTCTCACCTCATCTCTGGAATTCAGCTCTTTTGTCCATGTTTAGATCAAGGCTGTAATGAGGTCTGAAGCCAAGTCGTCCTGGCGGAACCCAAACTGCACATCGGTGAGCAGGTTATTGGTGTGTAAGTGTTGCTTGATAGCACTGTCAATGACACCTTCCATCACTTTGCTGATGATTGAGAGTAGACTGATGGGGCAGTAATTGGCCGGTTTGGATTTGTCCTGCTTTTTGTGGACAAGATATACCTGGGCAGTTTTCCACATTATCGGGTAGATGCCAGTGTTGTGGCTACACTAGAACAGTTTGGCTAGAGGAGCGGCTAGTTCTGGAACTCAAGGCCTCAGCTCAACAGCCGGGATGTTGCCAGGGCCCATAGCCTGTGCTGTATCCAGAGTGCTCAGCCATTCCTTGATATCACGTGGAGTGGATCAAATTTGCTGAAAACTGGCTTCCGTCAGGATTAGGCCAATATGGATCATCCACTCGGCACTTCTGGCTAAAGATGGTTGCAAACGCTTTAGCATTGACTTTTGCACTCACGTGCTAGGCTCAGCCAGCATTGAGGATGGGTATATTCATGGAGCCTCCTCCTCCCGTTAGTTGTTTAATGGTCCACCACCATTCATGACTGGATGTGGCAGGACAGCAGAGCTTTGACCTGATCTGTTGATTGTGGGATTGCTTAGCTCTGTCTTTAGCTTGCTGCTTTCACTATTTAGCATGCATGTAGTCCTGTGTTGCAGCTTCCCCAGGTTGGCAGCTCATTTTTAAGTACGCCTGGGGCTGCTCCTGGCATGCTCTTCTGCACTCTTCATTGAACCAGGGCTAGTCCCCTGGCTTGATGATAATGGTAGAGTGAGGGATATGCCAGGCCATGAGGTTACAGATGGTGGCGGAATACAATTCTGCTGCTGTTGATGGCCTACAGTGCTTCATGGATGCCCAGTTTTGAGCTGCTAGATCTGTTCTGAATCTATCCCATTTAACACGGTGGTAGTGCCACACAACACGATGGAGAGTGTCCTCAGTGTGAAGTCGGGTCTTCATCTCCGCAAGGACATAGTGGTGGTCACAGCTGTCATGCACAGATGCCTCTGCGATAGATAGATTGGTGAGGACGAGGTAAAGTAGGTTCTCTCACCACTTGCCACAGGTCCAGTCTGGCAGCTATGTCTTTCAAGACCTGGCCAGCTCAGTGAGTGGTGCTACTGAGACACTGTTGGTGATGGAATCATAGAATCATAGAATGGTTACAGCACGGAAGAATTCCATTCAGCCCCTCAAGCCCATGCCGACTCTCAGCAAGTCCCACTCTCCCGCCCTTTCCCCGCAGCCCTGCAATTTTTTTTTCCTTCAGATACTTATCCTACTCCCTTCTGAAAGATAAAATTGAATCTGCCTCCACCAGCCTTTCAGGCAGTGCATTCCAGATCTTAACCACTCGCTGCGTAGAAAAGCTTTTTCTTACGTCGCCGTTGGTTCTTTTGCCAATCACCTTAAATCTGTGTCCTCTGGTTCTCGACCCTTCTGCCAATGGAAACAGTTTCTCTCTATCTTCCCTGTCCAGACACCTCATGATTTTGAACACCTCTATCAAATCTCCTCTCAATATTCTCTGCTCTGCTGGACATTGATGTCCCCACCCAGAGTACATTCTGTGCCCTTGCTACCCTCAGTGCTTCTCCCTAGTGGTGTTCGACATGGAGGAGTACTAATTTATTAGCTGAGGGAGGTGGCGATGTGGGAATCAGCAGGAGGTTTCCTCACGTTAGTCCATTAGTCCAGGCCTCTGGATTACTACTCCAGTAACATAACCACTATGTTACCGTTCCCATTGCCGTGAGTGGGCACAAAGCACCTTTTGTGCAGCGTGACCTACCTGCCATTTTTCTGTTGGTCCTCCTCTTCTTCTTCTTCCAAACACCTCAGATAGGTGGATTTCCATTTGGAAACCCATTCGTGCCTGTAAGGAGCAAAAAAGAGAAAAATTGGGCACAAAGGATCATTAGAACATTAATGGCAGCAGAAACAAATGTACAAGATTTAAGAAATAGCTTTAAAACTTCAAAATCGATTTGCTTTCTAAATCCTATTTATCAATTACCGCTTGTAGATGATTTCTTGGCAACCCTGGACATGCATTTTACATGGACGTCATCTGGAATCAACATTCTGCACATCAAAATGTCAGGAGATGGCGCGAAAGATGCCCCCTGCTCGAAATTGATATTTAAATTGATATTTAAATTGATATTTAAATTGAGCCCATTTGAGAGGCGTGCTTTCATCGCTGGTGACACAACCACAGAGAACTGTGGCATCAAACCAATTAACTAAAGATCTGACATCACCATCTATTTTCCCCATCGGGTCTGCTCAATTGGCACCTGTAAATTAGGCGGACTAGTTGGACTATCCAGACAATTTTAGTTGATAAAAGCATTTAAAAATTGTACCCGTCACTTTTGCATTCTCTAAGTTTCTGTTCAGAGCCCTCTGGTTTCTCCATCTCACCTGCTTTCCACGTTTTCTTACCTCTGCAACCAAATAAAATGTTAAGATTCTGTGATCATTCACATTTCAGGAGATCTATGTGACCTTATGACTGCTACGAGCCAGGTAACTTTCCTTTTCCACTCCACTCTTTGAAGCCAAAATCTCGCTTTTTGTAACGAGGCTGTCAGTTTGCTAGAGAGGAGCTGGTCTTGGGCACCCCTGATGGGCTGATACCTTGCATTAATACTGCAGCGATACTGTACTGTAACTGCAATTACAGCTTAATCTCCGACAGTAATCATTGATTGCAATGCAGAGATTTGCAGACCTACAGGGAGATTAACTCATTTCCTTTGTAACTCCAGCAGTACCTTACAACCATTCTGAAAATTCCAGGCAGTGCAAAAACATTAGAAGTTTGATTAGTCTCTAATCGAGGCGAACCAGGTCACCATTGGTTTGACTTGGGACTCTTGCTCATTCGGGGAGTTTATTCTGAAAGATATCTTTATACCACATGTTTAGTTTTTGAAATGATGGCTTTTTTTCCCCTGTTAGCATTACTTAATAAAGAAATACACCGCAAGAACCATAACACATCCGCCCGTCTTTCAGAATACGACATTATTCAGTGCTCAGTGGTGAAGACAGTGTCCGGATTAGTTCCTTACACTCTGCGAATGTTGTACTGAGGCTGCAGCTAAGAGGTGGTTGAGAGAAGTCCCAGAGGATTTGGCCACTGGTTAGACATTTACTTCCACCAGGGAAGCATCTAGCCCTTGTCCTTCCTGACAACCGTGACAATTCCTCATGTCAGGAATTGTGGATTCTATCCGTTATACGACCATAGAATCATGAAAATTTACATCACGGAAGGAGGCCATTTCAGCCCATCGTTTCCGCGCTGGCCGACCAAGAGCTATCCAGCCTAATGCCACTTTCCAGCTCTTGGTCCGTAGCCCTGCAGGTCACAGCACTTCAAGTACTTTTTAAATGTGCTGACTGTTTCTGCCTCCACCACCCTTTCAGGCAGTGAGTTCCAGACCCTCACCACCCTTTGGGTGAAGACATTTCCCTCAAATCCCCTCTAAACCTGTGCAGCAGGTGCCAATATGCTGTGCCATCTAGAGGGTACCACTTTCAACTATTTGTCCATCACTATAAGTGACATGATCGCACTTTACTTTTGATGGAAAAAGAATTTAAGGTGAATGGGAAATCAAGAGACATCTTTTTCTCCTGCAGGCTTCCTCTTCTTCCATCTTGTGCCTGTTTGTTTTGTTCTTCCAGCCTTTTCTGCTGTTCTTATCCATTTTTTGTCTATCTCTCTCCTCAGCCACGTCTCTCTTTAACTCTGTCATAGCAGCTTGACTGTTTCCAGAATAAAGAAAGACTTGCATTTATATAGCGCCTTTCATGACCACAGCATGTCTCAAAGCACTTTACAGACAATGAAGTACTGTTGGATTGTAGTCACTGTTGTAATGTAGGAAACAGAGCAGGCACAGCAAGCTCCCACAAACAGCAATGTGATAATGACCAGATAATCTGTTTTTGTTATGTTGATTGTGGGACAAATATTGACCAGGGATAACTCCCCTGCTCTTCTTTGAAATAGTGCCATGGGATTGTTTACATCCACCTAAGAGAGCAGACAGAGCCTCGATTTTACATCTCATCTGAAAGACAGCAACTTCGACAGTCCAGCGTTCCCTCAGCACTGCACTGGAGTGTCAGCCTAGATTTATGTGCTCAAGTCCCTGGAGTGGGACTTGAACCCACAACCTTCATGATTCAGAGGCAAGTGTGCTACCCACTGAGCCACAGCTGACACCATACTTGCTGAAACGAGGACCAACATATTGTACTTCAACTACCAGCTTTCATCAAATTCGATTGCATGGTCAAGTCCTGAAGTCCCATCAATCAGCACTGATCTGCTTCGTAACTTTCTATTGATACATCAATACACATCTATCTGTGCAGCATAACCAAATATTTCCTTAAATTTCTGTCATTTGTTTCCAATCAATTCTATAAATGTTCAGATTGCTTAATTGTTTACAGCACCATTTTATTTCTATATCATAAATAATGCATGAAATTAATCCCAGATTAATGGCACATCAAAAATGTTGTTTCCCTGGGTCGACCAGCTTTGTAAGTTTTTTGTTTACTGAAAAAAACACCACTAATATTACTTATATGTCAGAAATAGCTTTATTATTGTAATATTAGGGACTAGTTTATGAATATGCACCCGCAGGGCAGATCGCCAGCTCCTGAATGCAGATATTTTTGGTGGCCATTTCCATAAGCAATTTAGTTCTGGAAATAAGATTTGCGACATAATAAAGACTTCAAAAATAACAAGATTTACAAGAAAATGTAACACTTTATAGAGCCGATTTTAACCCTATCTGCCTGGCAGAAACTGCCAGCGGGCAGTTAAAATTGGCCGCGTGGCTTTTCCATGAACATCCTGCACCGATCCTGTGCCTTCTATTTTAACCTGCTCTCACTAGCTGGCAGCAAGGATGCCCACCTGAAACTGGTGGGGCCCTTCTTTAAATATGCAGAGCGGGGTCCGATGATGTCATCGGGTCCCGACTGCAATTTTAATTGTGGCCTGAGTGGGGAAGTTAATGTGCTTTTCTGCCAGGTGAAGATAGTAGGAACTGGATTTGGCTTCAGAACAGGCCCAAACAGCTAAGTTGTTTACTTTTTTGTGGGACCAGGAAGAGCAGGTGTGTCTCCCTTTCACTGGGTTTCTCCCCTAACTTCCCCTGAGATCCTCCTGTAACCCCCTCCCTCGTGACTTGCCTTTTTGCAAGCGACGACTATGTCTGTGGTTTATTAGCCGAGGCATAGAATATAAGAGCAGGGAGGTTATGCTTGAACTGTACAAAACAGTCAAAGCTATAGAACTGCGTACAGTTCTGGTCACCACATTACAGGAAAGGTGTGATTGCATTACAGATATTACAGCGGAGTATACGAGGATGTTGCCAAGTCTGGAGAATTTTAGCTATGAGGAAAGACTGGATAGGCTGGGGTTGATTTCTTTGGAATAGAGGAAACTGAGGGGAGACTTAATTGAGGTGTATAAAATTATGGAGTGCCGTGATAGAGTGGATAGGAAGGACCTATTTCCCTTAGCAGGAATAACCAGGAGGCACAGATTTAAAGTAATTGGTAGAAGGATTAGCGGGGATTTGAGGAGAACATTTCTCACCCAGAGGGTGGTGGGGGTCTGGAACTCACTGTTTGAAAGGATGGTAGAGGCAGAAACCCTCATCACATTTAGAAAGTACTTGGATATGCACTTGAGGTGCCGTAACCTACAGGGCTATGGACCAAGAGTTGAAAAAGTGGGATTAGGCTGGATAGCTCTTTTTCAGTCGGCACAGATACGATGAGCCGAATGCCCTCCTTCTGTGCCGTAAATTTCTATGATTCTATGATTCTATGATTCTATGTGGTAGCCTCTTGCCACCGCCCAAAATTTTGTTGCCATCCATTGGCTGGCCAACTGGTATGTTTTGGGCAGGCATAGAAACATAGAAACATAGAAAATAGGTGCAGGAGTAGGCCATTTGGCCCTTCGAGCCGGCACCACCATTCAATTTGATCATGGCTGATCATGCAACTTCAGTACCCCATTCCTGCTTTCTCTCCATACCCCTTGATCCCTTTAGCCATAAGGGCCACCTCCAACTCCCTTTTGAATATATCTAACGAACTGGCCTCAACAACTTTCTGTGGTAGAGAATTCCACAGGTTCACAATTCTCTGAGTGAAGAAGTTTCTCCTTATCTCGGTCCTAAATGGCTTACCCCTTATCCTTAGACTGTGACCTCTGGTTCTGGACTTCCCCAACATCGGGAACATTCTTCCTGCATCTAACCTGTCCAATTCCGTTAGAATTTTATGTTTCTATGAGCTCCCCTCTCATTCTTCTAAATTCCAGTGAATATAAGCCTGGTCGATCCAGTCTTTCTTCATATGGCAGCTGACCATAGGTGTGCAGATCAAGCCCGGGAGTTAACATCGACCAGGCCTCATGCAGCTGAGGTCTGGGGGGCCTTGCATCTCACCCACCCCATTCCCACTCCCAATTAAAATTGGGGCTTGTGTGTTACAAAATCTCTAAAAGCACTTTTTGTCAGAGTCCTATGCCTCTCTGAGAATCCTAGAGCATCACTCTCCAGAACTATCACTTTCAGCTGAAGAGACTAAGCAGTGTAGCAGACTACAACTCGGACAATGACATAGTCGAGCAGGTGCCACTGTTTGGAGCAAGTATGTTGCCACGATGCCTTGCATTTATCCCTCTGGCGGAACAGGGTGTTAGTGATGATGAATTCGTGTTCTCGATATTTTGTCAGGAGTAGGGCACAGCTGGAGTTGGCTTTCCCTACCCCCCTTTCTGCCAATCACGCCTCCCCAGAGGGCTGTTTCTTTGCCGACCCTGGCGTTAAAGTCACCTCGGAGGATCAATTTATCGCCTGTGGGGACGTGGGACAGGGATGTCTCGAGGTTGGAATAAAAACCCTCTTTAGCCTCATCTGTTGCATCGAGTGTTGGGGCGTATGCACTGACGACTGTAGCGCATTGGTTCCGGGATAGGGTAAGGCGAAGAGTCATGAGGTGTTTGTTAACCCCGCAGGGGGAGTCTTTGAGACAGTCGACCAGTCCATTTTTGATAGCGAAGCCAACTCCATGAAGGCGGCGTTCTTCCTCTGGTTTTCCTTTCCAGAAAAAGGTGTAACCTCCACCATGTTCCTTGAGCTGGCCTTCCCCTGCCTGCCGGGCCTCGCTTAAGGCGGCGATGTCGATGTCAAAGCGTCTAAGTTCCCGGGCAACTATGGTGGTGCAACGTTCTGGCCTGTTGCTGTTGGGGTTGTCCATGAGGGTCCTGACCTTCCAGGTCCCGAACTTCATGTTAACAGAGTGGAAGATGCCTGTGTGTGAGTTCTTTTAACATGGGGTAGCCGTTGCACACCGGCAACCTCACGGGCTTAGCTGAGCGAAGTCTTGATCCAGTGGCAAGGGGGTCCAAGATGACTGGAGACCAGGCACTGCTGAAGGGACCCCGAGTGCATCTCACCCGCTGCCTCAGACACACTCCAATCTGGCTTGCTCCTATTGTACTTCAGTGCTGGCACAGAAAATGTCTCCTTTATTTCATTGTCTTTGAGCAGATCTTTTACAAATTCTTTCTATCGGGATGTGCTTCAGTCCCCCAATCCAACACACCAGCACCCCTCCCTTGACTTATGAGCAATTCCACTGGCATTCTGTTAATATTCATAAAATATTTAGAATTATTTTTATTTGTCAAATTTATTCTCCATAAAACAAACTGTCCGGTAGTAAAGAAAGAAATAAAGACTTGCATTTATGTAGAACCTTTCATGACCATATGACAGCCTAAAGCGTTTAACAGCTAATTAAGTATTTTTGAAGTGTAGCCCCTGTTATAATGTAGGAAACGCGGCAGCCAATTTGTGCACAGCAAGGACCCACAAACAGCAATGTGATAATGACCAGATAATCTGCTTTAGGTATTGGTTGAGGGATACATATTAGTCAAGATACACCTACTTTTCTTCAAAATAGTGATGTGGGATCTTTTACATCCACTTCAGTTTAACAGCACCCCCAACATTACAGCACTCCACTGAAGTTACTGCACTGAAGCATCAGCCTAGATTTTATGTTCAAATCTCTGGAGTGGTAGTGGAACCCAAACGTCCTGACTCACAGCAAGAGTGCTACCCACTGAGCCACGGCTGATGTACCATTCTCTTACATAGATCTATTTATGTTTCAATAGGGATGTAGGACATTCCCTTTTCTTTTCCAGTCCCCTGTAGTATTCCATGTAAAATCAATAAATGCTTCCCAGTCTAATTATTTTAGAATTAAGTGAAGCTTTCGCCATTTATTAATGTGAAAAAAGTCAAGATCTGTGTGTTAGATTAGCCTTGCTGAAATTATTATTTAAATGCTCCGTCAGAATATTCTTGTGCTTAATGCAATTTTCTTTCCAAACACCCGCTCCGTGACACTAAAAGCATAGAGGAATGCAATTTACAAAATATAATTTATACTGTATAGATTCAGTGAGTTAGCACATATATAACAACTCTGCTTTAGCTTCTTGCTGCCAGTTAGCAACTCATTGAGTTGCAAAGCATAACATTTCCATTTGTGTCATGTAGGAACACTTCCATTTTATTAAAACCATTAATCTGAACATAATCTCAGATACACATTATAATTTATATTAAAGACCAATGTAAACAAAACCCGTTGGCAAACAAATCATCTTAATAAGGTATTGTGTCTTATAAAATCATAAAAATCTACGGCACAGAAGGAGGCCGTTCGACCTATCGTGTTTGTGCCGGTCTCTGTCGTGCAATGGCCATCTACCTTCACATCCTATCAACTTTATTCCCTTTTCACCATGTTTGCCATGCCTGCTGCATAACTGGATGTAGAGCAGAAAATAAGCTTCATACTTTTTAAATAAATGACTCAATTTGGAGAAAGTATAATGATTAATGTGTGCTGGGGCTTTAAGAACATAAGAAAAGAAATAGGAGCAGGAGTAGCCCACAAGGCCCATCGAGCCTGCTCCGCTATTCAATCAAATCATGGCTGGACTTTGACATCAATTCCCGCCCTATCCCCATATCCCTTGATTCGCTTAGTGCCCCAAAATCTATCGATCTCAGTCTTGAAGATACTCAACATCTGAGCATCCACATACCTCTGGGGTAGAGAATTCCAAAGACTCACAACCCTCTGAATGAAGAAATTTCTCCTCAACTCAGTCCTAAATGGTCAACTCCTTATCCTGAGACTGTGCCCCCTAGTTCTAGGCTCTCCAGCCAGAGGAAACAGCCTCTCAGCATCTACCCTGTCAAGCCCTCTAAGAACGTTGTATGTTTCAATGAGATCACCTCTCATTCTTCTAAACTCCAGAAAATATAGGCCCATTCTACTCAATCTCTCCTCATAGGACAGCCATCTCATCCCAGGAATCAATCTAGTGAACGTTTGTTGCACTCCAACTAAGGCAAGATATCCTTCCTTAGGTAAGGAGATCAAAACTATACACAATACTCCAGGTGTGGCCTCAACAAAGCCCTATATAATTGCAGCAAAACTTCCTTACTCTTATACTGCAACCCCCTTGAACATATAACATACCATTTGCCTTCCTAATTGCTTGCTTGCATGTTAACTTGCTGTGATTTGTGTACAAGAACACCAAATCTCTCTGAATACCAACATTTATTAGTCTATCACCATTTTAAAAAATTCTGTTTTCCATTCTTCCGACCAAAGTGGATAACTTCACACTTCTGTAATCCAGTGTGTAGGTTCTGTTGAAGATTGAAGACTGCTCTGATTTCTGAGGTTGTGGTTTATGAGGACAGAGGAGCTGACTTCGTGACAGGCTGTTAGCTTATTGCCAACTGTCCTTTATCCATTGTCCCACCACTGATGATGCCAACTCCATGGAATACCCTTTTGTTTGTCAGAGAGATGACACTGGAGGAACAAAGTCCTGTCTCACAATGACATCATGGAAGCATGAGATATCCACAACAACAACAACAACTTGCATTTATTTAACGCCTTTAACATGATAAAACGTCTAAAGGTGCTTCACAGGAGTGTTATCAAAGAAAACTTGACATCGAGATATTAGGACAAGTGACCAAAACACAAATAAGTACAATTATTAAAATAAAAATTGACATCTAACTTTTATCATTTTCATGTTAATTACATACCTATCATGGGGTACAAACAAAATGTGTGATGAGAAGCTATGATTTATATCCCACCCATGCTACTGATTATAGCTCATCACTTGAGTGATTGTGCTGCTTGTGAGCCACCAACGCACTCATGGGCAGTAAATTGTCTCCAATGACCTCTATTATCTATTCATTACTAATATTAATGTATTAAACAAGGGTAAGATAGCACATATTTTGTGTCCATTATATCACATTTTTGATTTGTCAAATAAAGAAATCAGGACTATAATACAAAAAAAATCTACCAATTTAAAGAAAACAAAATCATCAAGTTGCTCAAAATATTTTTACAAAAACATTTTTTATTAGCTATTTTTCTTTCTCAAACAGTTAACTATCCAGGAATCAAAACAAAAGCACTCAAATTCTGTGGGCCTGGGGCCACAAAAGTAATGGCCCTGAATTTGCAGGTGCAGGCTTCCCACAGGGAAATGCCCCCCATCCGTAAATAAAATGTCCGCGTACCTGGTGGTTCAGGAGGTATGATGACTCGCAGTCCTGGGCCTCTCTGATTGCCCGTGGGTAGAGGCCCACATATCTCGGGGGTGCAGGCGATTCTTCACAGATCGATTTTTGACAGAGCGCAAGTTTGTAAGAAGGCAGAGTTGGCTGAAGTGGACTGGGAAAATAGATTATAGAGTGGGATGGTTGATGAGCAGTGGCAGATATTTAAGGAGATATTTCATAACTCTCAACAAAAATATATCCCAATGAGAAGGAAAGGCTGTAAGAGAAGGGATAAGCATCCATGGCTAACTAAGGAAATAAGGGATGGTATCAAATTGAAAACAAGGACACACAATGTGGTCAAGACTAGTGGGAGGCCAGAGGATTGCAAGGAGATTTGGATAGGTTAAGCGAATGGGCTAAGGTTTGGCAGATGGAATACAATGTCGGAAAGTGTGAGGTCATCCACCTTGGGAAAAAAAACAGTAAAAGGGAATATTATTTGAATGGGGAGAAATTACAACATGCTGCGGTGCAGAGGGACCTGGGGATCCTTGTGCATGAATCCCAAAAAGTTAGTTTGCAGGTGCAGCAGGTAATCAGGAAGGCGAATGGAATGTTGGCCTTCATTGCGAGAGGGATGGAGTACAAAAGCAGGGAGGTCCTGCTGCAACTGTATAGGGTATTGGTAAGGCCACACCTGGAGTACTGCGTGCAGTTTTGGTCACCTTACTTAAGGAAGGATATACTGGCTTTGGGGGGGGGTACAGAGACGATTCACTAGGCTGATTCCGGAGATGAGGGGGTTACCTTATGATGATAGATTGAGTAGACTGGGTCTTTACTCCTTGGAGTTCAGAAGGATGAGGGGTGATCTTATAGAAACATTTAAAATAATGAAAGGGATAGACAAGATAGAGGCAGAGAGGTTGTTTCCACTGGTAGGGGAGACTAGAACTAGGGGGCACAGCCTCAAAATACGGGGGAGCCAATTTAAAACTGAGAAAGAATTTCTTCTCCCAGAGGATTGTGAATCTGTGGAATTCTCTGCCCAAGGAAGCAGTTGAGGCTAGCTCATTGAATGTATTCAAGTCACAGATAGATAGATTTTTAACCAATAAGGGAATTAAGGGTTACGGGGAGCGGGCGGGTAAGTGGAGCTGAGTCCACGGCCAGATCAGCCATGATCTTATTGAATGGCGGAGCAGGCTCGAGGGGCTAGATGGCCTACTCCTGTTCCTAATTCTTATATTCTTATGTTCTTATGTAAGGATTGGGAAACTTTTAAAAGCCAGCAAAGAACGACTAAAAAAAAATAAAGAGAGGGAAGATAGATTATGAAAGCAAACTAGTACGAAATATAAAAACAGATAGTCAGAGTTTCTTCAGGTACATAAAAAGGAAAAGAGTGGCTAAAGTAAATGTTGGTCCCCTAGAGGATGAGACCGGGGAAATGGCAGAGACTTTGAACAAATATTTTGTATCGGTCTTCAAAGTGGAAGACACTAAAAACATCCCAATAGGGGATAATCAAGGGGCTATAGGGAGGCAGGAACTTAATATATTCACTATCACTAAAGAAGTAATACTCAGTAAAATAATGGGACTAAAAGCAGACAAGTCCCCTGAATCTGATGACTTGCATCCTAGGGTCCTAAAAGAAGTGGCTGCAGAGATAGTAGATGCATTGGTTGTAATCTACCAAAAATGCCCTGGATTCTGGGGAGGTCCCAGAGGATTGGGAAACCGCAAATGCAACACCCCTATTTTAAAAAGGAGGCAGACAAAAAGCAGGAAACTATAGACCAGTTAGCCTAACATCTGTCATTGGGAAAATGCTGGAGTCCATTATTCAGGAAGCAGTAGCAGGACATTTGGAAAAGCATAAATCAATCAAGCAGAGTCAGCATGGTTTTATGAAAGGGAAATCAAGTTTGACAAATTTGCTGGAGTTCTTCGAGGATGTAACGAGCAGGGTGGATAAGGGGGAACCAGTGGATGTGGTGTATCTGGATTTCCAGAAGGCATTCGATAAGGTGCCATGTGAAAGGTTGCTGCATAAGAGAAAAGTTCACAGGGTTGGGGGTAATATATTGGCATGGATAGAGGATTGGCTAACTAACGGAAAACAGAGAGTCGGGATAAACGGGACATTTTCCGGTTGGCAAACAATAACTAGTGGGGTGCCGCAGGGGTTGGTGCTGGGGCCTCAATTTACAATCTGTATTAATGCTAATTTTACTGATGATACAAAGTTGGGTGGGAAAGCAAATTGTGAGGAGGATATTAAAATCTGCAAAGGGATATAGACAGGCTAAGTGAGTGGGCAAAAATTTGGCAGATGGAGTATAATGTAGGAAAATGTGAGGTTATCCACTTTGACAGAAAAAATAAAAAAGCAAATTATAATTTAAATGGAGAAAAATTGCAAAGTGCTTCAGTACAGAGGGATCTGGGGGCCCTTGTGCATGAAACACAAAAAGTTAGTATGCAGGTACAGCAAGTAGTCAGGAAGGCAAATGGAATGTTGGCCTTTATTGCAAGGGGGATAGAGTATAAAAGCAGAGAAGTCCTGCTACAACTCTGCAGGGTATTGGTGAGGCCACACCTAGAGTACTGTGTACAGTTTTGGTCTCCGTATTTAAGAAAGGATATACTTGCATTGGAGGCTGTTCAGAGAAGGTTCACTCGGCTGATTCTGGAGATGAGGGGGTTGACTTATGAAGATAGGTTGAGTAGTTTGGGTCTATACTCATTGGAGTTCAGAAGAATGAAAGGTGATCTTATCGAACCATAGAAGATAATGAGAGGACTCGACAAGGTGGATGCAGAGAGGATATTTCCATTCATAGGTGAAACTAAAACTAGGGAGATTAGTCTCAGAATAAGGGGCCGCCCATTTAAAACTGAGATGAGGAGGAATTTCTTCTCTCAGAGCATTGCAAATCTGTGGAATTCTCTGCCACAGAGAGCTGTGAAGGCTGGGTCATTGAATATATTTAAGGTGGAGATAGACAGATTTTTGAGGGATAAGGGAATAAAGGTTTTTATGGGGAGCGGGCAGGGAAGTGGAGCTGAGTCCATGATCAGATCAGCCATGATCTTATTGAATGGCGGAGCAGGCTCGAGGTGTCAAATGGACTACTCCTGCTCCTATTTCTTGTGTTCTCGTGTTTGTATTCCGGGTTTTCACGCACCTCATAGTGCCGCAAATTATGGACCACTGTTATTTTTGGGGTGAGAGCAAAATGTATACATCATAGAGGTTTACAATACAGAAGAAGTTCATTTGGTCTATTGTGTCTAAACTGGCTCTTTGCTAGAGCAATCCAAAACTGATGCCAATGTTCATTTCTTTCCCTATAGTTGCATCTTCCTTTGCTTTAAATATTTATCCAATTTCCTTTTAAAGAAGCAATGGTCTTTACCTCAGCCATTTCCTGCGGCAAAGCATTCTTAATCCAAATTAATCTACAAGTACCAAGAACAAAATGCCAATTTGTGGACCTACCCCGGAATTTCTGATGGGTGGGAAAAGATCAGGGAGAGCCAGCACAGATTTGTTAAAAGCAAGTTGTGAAGAAGCACCAGGTTAAGGAAAGGATGTCTATGCACCCCTTGGGGAACACAGTGCTAGGAGGTGGGGCAACTCAGCTCTGTTGTTTGGTGAGTTCATTAAATCCCACGCAGTCTGGTTGGGATGAAGTGGCATGTTTGTTTAGTTAAACATAAATGCAAATGTTTTGCCATAGAATGATTGAAGTAGGCCTGAAGCCTGTGGGATATATAGTGATGGAAGTTTTAGTCAGGAGGGTGCTTTAATTCAAGGAGAATATATGAGTATACATATTTAACTGGCAGGTAAGAGGATAGCCTCCTCTGAGTCAGGATCCTTGCTGTGTTCAGGATGGGCATTAGGACCCTGTGGGAGCTATTCATAGTTGCTGTACTCATGCTGGTTCATGCCGGTTTGAGACTCCATTTTGGGTTGTATAAAAGCACAGTTAAGTTAAGTTACATTTCCCTTGGCTCAGTTTGTCAGTTATTTGCGCAATTGGACCCCCCCTCTGGGGATTCTGTGTTCATTCATAGAAACATAGAAACATAGAAAATAGGCACAGGAGTAGGCCATTCGGCCCTTCAAGCCTGCACTGCCATTCAATTAGTTCATTTCTGAGCAGCAAAGTTGTGCAGGGCACAGCAAACAACCGCAATGTGAGAGATTCGTTCGAGAGCTTACGGTGGTGCCCCTCCTGATCTATCAAGGCAATGAAACCTTGCCTTTAGAGACCCCTCCAGCCCCCTGAAATTACCACTTTAGTTGCTGAATATGCCTCATTATATCAATGTTCACTTGAGAATGGCACTCAAAGTGGAGTTGTGAGCCTTGGAAGCAAGGGTAATGTCTTGTTACCCAGATCCACCCCAGCACTTGACTGTTCTCTTTGAATAGAGTTGGGAGGCTGCATTGCCTGATGAAAAATGCATTGCGCCAACTCCTTGCAAATTTGGCATTGACATGGAGAGTTTGCTGCCAGTCACAAACAACTTGAATGTGAAGGAAGTAAAACCTTTATTTGAGGAAATTCAGTGGATTACCGGAGGGGCCTGCAATTGCAACATGGCTGAACTCTGGGGAAACCATAGAACTGAAAGAACCTTTCACTCTACTGCCTTGGAGTCCTCACAAAATGGATGAATTCCCCCATACTCTCCTCAACATGGTATTGGTAACCTGGCAAATTCAGGTCTCTTGATGATATTGCATCAGGAAAGTCTCCCTCTGCAGTGTGAAATGAGCCAGTTGGTAAAACAGATAAACTGGCAGAGCTGTTCAGCCACTCAACCTGAGCTGCAGGTCAGTGTGCCGAAGTTGGCACAGGTCATCATAGTCTGCAAAGGTGCAGCTCCTCCGTCATTCCCTTCTACGATCTCCTGGGCCGTCAGTCACGGAAGGGGGAGTAGTTACAGGTTGGCCTAGTTTTCTTCAATGATGCCACACTCTCCTTTGATCGCTTCTGGTCTCCTTCTCCTCCTTCCACATCAAGATTGCATGCAGAGGAATTCCTATCAGGAAGCTCCTGGCTACATTATAGAACCGTTTACTGGGCAGGGGGTCATGGATTTAGAGGTGATCAAAAGAGAGGAGATTTCAATTTCTTTGGTATAAAATTGTAGAACCGAGTTCTGACGAAACATCATACTCAAACCCACCCCATTCCCATTTCCGATTCTGATTTTCGAACCGTAAAACATATGAGGCTAGAAATCACTGTTGCAGCTAACAGTGGAAGAATGTTTAACACATGCGTATAACTAGTTTCCTATTTTACGAGTTGGCTACACGGAGCCTGTAGAGGTAGTTGTCTTCGGTCATAGGTAGGTGTGCCAAGAGCTTGATCTGGTTAGTGTCATAATGCCAAATACAACCAGTGCAGCTCAAGTACCCTGACGATTTCCCCTGCTTTCATCCTGCACCACTTCAATTGTGAAATACTGTTGGGGGCCATCCAAACCAGACCACATCAAAAAACGTTACCTTCTTTTTCAGACTGCCACGGGAATCTGCGCCTGTGTTTAGATGCCCTGTGGCTCCCTGAGCTTCCGTGAAAGTTGATATTGGAAAAATCCTTTTCATGTTCCCTCCCTTCTGTTCCTGTCCTGTTGAAGTACTGTACGTGCTCCTCTTATAGTTTGTTTTCAGGTGATTTAGTGGATACTACTGGCCTATTTTTCGTTTGTGATGTTTAAATAAACAGCTAACAATCGAAAACAATTGATCCCCCAATTATTATCCCCCAAATATTTTTGATAAAACTTTCAGAAACATTGACAAAATCTCTATTAAAACTGTAATGTATGCATCTGTCAGGATTGTAGAGCTGTTGCATTGTGAGTGGCTTAGCCAGTTACGTGATGTTCACAAGACTCAATAAAACCCCAGCCAGTTGGGTCGAGGTCAACCACGATGAGGTATGCAGTTGTGAGCCTAGTGGATGAACTGGTAGGCCCCAAGTTTCGACATGATTTGCTCCTGATTTTTAGGAGCAACTGGTGTAGAACGGAGTATCTTAGAAATCGGAATTCTCGCCATTTAGTTTGCTCCAGTTCTAGTCAGTTAGAACAGTTTCGCTTTGGAACAGAATTTTTTTTCAAAAGGGGGCATGTCCGGCCACTTACGCCTGTTTGCAAAGTTTCGTGAGTGAAAACTTACTCCAAACTAACTTAGAATGGAGTAAGTGAAGATTTTTGTACGCTCGAAAAAACCTTGTCTACACTTTAGAAAATCAGGCGTAGGTTACAAATCAGGTTACAAATCAGGCGTAGGGAATAGAAGTGGGGGGTTTAAAGGGAAGTTTACAAACATTAAACACTTCAGTTTTACAAATAAAGAGCCATCATCAATAATAAATGATAAAAACATCAATAAATCAACCAATAAATCAATCAAAAAAAATTAATAAGAAATAATTTTTTTTTAAAAAAATCAATAAATAAAACATTTTCTACTTACCGACTGCAGCACCGGGAGCCCTCCAACAGCGTGCTGGGATGCCCCCCCCCCCCCCCCCCCAGTGTGTCTCTGTCAGTGTCACTATCTCTCTGTCTGTCTGTGTGTGTCTCTCATTCTCTGCCTGTCAGTGTCTGTGTTTCTGACAGCAAGGGGAGGGGGAGGAGGGGGTAGAGGGAGAGAGGGGGGGAGCATGGGGAGGGATGGGGGAGAAGGGGGAGAAGGAGGGGGAGAAGGGGGAGGGATGGGGGAGAAGGGGAGAAGGGGGAGGGGGAGAAGGGGGAGGGGGGAGAAGGGGGAGGGGGGAGAAGCGGGGGAGGGGGGAAGGAGGAGAAGGGGGGCAGGAGATGGGGGGAAGGAAATGGGGGGGGGAAGGAGATTGGGGGGGGAGGAAAGGAGAAGGGGGAGGGAGGCTGAACAGGCCGGGCCCAGCGGGCCCGAGACTTCGGGCAGGGCCCAAGACTTCGGGCAGGGCCCGTCCCCAGCACCAGATTTACAGGTAGGTGGCATTGGGATGGGTCGGGGGGAGCGCAGGTCGGGGGGGTGGTGGGAGGGAGGTCGGTTCGGTTCGGGTCGGGGGGAGGGAGGGAGAGGGAGGTCAGGTCCGGTCCAGTCGGTGGGGGGGGGGGGGGGGGGGGGTGGGGGAGAGCGAGCGGGAGTCGGGTTGGGTCCAGTCCGGGGGTCGGGGTCGGGTCCGGTCCAGGAGCGGGGGGGGGGGGTGGCGGGGGGAGCGGGAGTCGGGTCGGTGTCGGGTCCGGTCCAGGAGCGGGGTGGGGGGGGAAGCGGGAGTCGGGTTGGGTCCGGTCCGGGGGTGGGGGGGTGCAGAAGCGGGAGTCGGATCGGTGTCGGGTCCGGTCCGGGGGCAGGGCGGCGGGGGGGGGGGGGAAGCAGGAGTCGGGTCGGGTCGGGAGGAAGCAGGAGCTGGCCGTGGGAGGAGCCTTATTCACGCAGCCCCAGTGAGGCCATTCGGCCAGGGCTAGGGGCTGCGTGCTTCGGCCCCTCCCACACAGTTTTGGGCGCCTGGAGCTACTGCACATGCGCGCCCACTGTAGCGCGCATGTGCAGAGGTCCCGGCACTGTTTTCAGCGCAGGGACCTGGCTCGGCCCCCTACAGCTCGTGCTGCGCTGCGCCGAGCTGCAAACGACCTGCAGGGAGCTGGAGAATCTGGAAGTTTTTTTTAGGCGCACTTTGTGGCGCGAAAAACGGGCGTCCAGGTCGGGACTGCGCCGTTCTAGGCGCGGCTCGAAACTTGGGCCCGTAATGTGTAGTGTGGTTGTTAAACCTTTGTTAATAAACCAACTAGTTCTTACTAGCAATGTGTTGCTATGAATTATAAACAAAGAACCCATGAAGCAAATATATTACAAAAACAGTACAGCCATATAAAGGTATAGTGAAAATTGAAAACAAAGCACCCAAATTCTGTTCTTTTGGAACAAGAGGGAGGCTATAGGCCCAGATTGCAGTTTTCATGTATAAATGAGTGTGCTCTGTGCACTCTAGGCTCAGTTGTACCATGCGTTGAGAGGCCTAACCATCAGTCCTTAAAAGTACCACTGCACGCCGATTTTGGGGATCTTTAAGATTTTTGTAGGGCAAGTCTGCTTTTGCTCACTCGTCCCCACCGGGATTGCCTGCCACCTCCTAACAGGCTTGCTCCGTGAAGGAATCGGCTGATAATAAGCCTTCTAAAACCGGTGAGCTGCAATGAAGTGCCTGTTCCGGCCCCTCAAGTGAGGCCCGAACCTGAAAAAGGTTTGGGCCTCCCGACCGTGGCTTTGGGCAAGCACCGCAGACGCAGCACCTGGCTTGCGCCCACTTTGGGTGTTGGTTGAAAATCTTCCCCAACGCCTTTTCTTTCCCAAAGAAAACAAGCTGAGCTTCAGTAACCTTTCTTCAGAGCTTAAGTTCCCAATGCCCAGAATCAACATTGTTGCTCACCCCTGTTCCCGCTCTAGGATAATGGTACACTTCTTTATCAGAGACCTTCTCTTTTTGTAGTCATTGCCTGCTTTTCCTTTGCTCACTGTACTGTTTTTTATTCTTGCCGCGCGTATTGGGACAGCATTATATTGTGTACACACATCATTTGCATATGCTTAATTCCATTATAACATAATTTACACCTTGATTCTGATTGGTGTGAGCAGAATGTTGCATAGGAAAAATAGAAACTTTGTGCAAATTACCATGGAAAAGCAAATGACTGCATACAGATTTGTGTTTCCACAGGGTACAGGGAAAATAGAGCCTTAAGGCAGCTGATTAAGATCCAATGAGCAGAAATTCTTGCTGACAAGGTTGAACGATTGCATTACAAATGCTTGCTTACAAGGATGAATGGCTGCATGAGGAATACTTATAGGGTTGAATCTGGGGTGAAACTATCCCCCCAAAACTTAACAAATTGTGCTTAGAGTTTCTATAAATTTGTACTAATAATAATATCTTATGAAAGGAAAACATGATTGTTTTTACACTCCTTATAATAAAACCCTGAAGATAGAAGAATCAAAAATAAATATAAAATCATTACCGCCTTTTTCATGATTTTTCATCATATTTATAATTTCCTCAATCTGAATAGTCTTAGCAAACATTCTCTGGGGTATTTTTGAGAATCGCAATTATTAATTATCAATGATTCAATTACGAGGCTACAAATGAAAATAGTGTACTGTTGAATCTGAAGAGAATGTGGTTATTGAGATATATTATACTTGGATCAGGAACAGACTGTTCATAAAACTAATAATTTTTATTATTTGTAATTCAGTTAAGTTAATCATGCTATGAGTGAATCTAATATAAAAATATTGTGCAAAATACAGGACTTTATTTTATTCTAATTTGTTGCTGTGCTAAGTGTCTTTTACACAAGGGTCCAGTAATCATTTTTTGTTTCATTCTAAATAGTTTGGTCCAGACCTTATGCTAGCATTTTCCTTTAGTATCCTAACCTTTTGGTGTTATGAATTAAAATAGGTGAGGTGGTACAATTTGTATCATGTGCAGGATTTTATTTTATACTGGTACAAATTGACAATTGTGTCTGGTATAAATAAATTGTGTCTGGCATTTTCCTTGGTTTTAATAACATCTAACCTGTATTAAAATAATAGCTATCTATCTACATCAGTTTTGCCATTAAAATGGCTGAACAATACTTTGTGGTAATACTCAAGAGATATAATCGTTGGATAAATCCTTTTTTTTTATCTACTTATCGCCGTGTATCACTTGGCCTTTCAAAGACACAAGTCTAAATTAGATATAACTTAAATAAAAAAGACTGAGAGGTGTTCAAAATCATGAGGGGTCTGGACAAAGTAGATAGAGAGAAACTGTTCCCATTGGCAGAAGGGTCAAGAACCAGAGGGCACAGATTTAAGGTGATTGGCAAAAGAACCAAAGCCGACATAAGGAAAAACTTTTTTACACAGCGAGTGCTTAGGATCTGTAATGCCCTGCCTGAAAGGATGGTGGAGGCAGACTCAATCATTACTTTCAAAAGGGAGTTGGATAAGCACCTGAAATAAAAAAATGTTCAGGGCTACGGGACAAGCTGAAGCGCTCTTGCAAAGAGCCAGCACGGACTCGATGGGCCAAATGGCCTTCTTCCGTGTTGTAACCATTCTATGATTCTATGATGCTATACCCAACACACATAAAGGTGACATGTCCATACGCCAACAATGCACTTCTAACATTATTAACGCCACAAATGTGATTGAGTACAGTATGTGAGCACCATGCTATACACCAAATACATTCCTGTGTGGTAGAGTCTATTCACTTGCTGTGCTGTCTGACACATCCAGGTATGTATAATAAAATTTGATGCAATGTAACACAGAGATGCTCCATGAAACAGTAACAATGGGGCCACGTATGTTCAGTACTCTATCCAAGCTCCAAAGTTCAAGTTCCACGAGGATATCATTTTGGCTAACACTTCAGTACAGTAGTGAGGGACTACTACATTGTTAGAGCCATTCTTCAGATGAGATGTTTATTTGAGGTCCTGTCCTTGTTCTAGTGATTCAGGTGAACATTAAAAAATCCCATAGCAGCATTTGATGGTGATCTGTGAGTTCACCTGCTGTCTTGGCCAATGTTATTTACTCAGACTCGACCAAATATTCATCTTGTTGCTATTGTGGGACTTTATATACAAAATGGCTATCACATTTCCCTATATAACAATATTAACTGTAATCAAAATAATTCATTGCACAGGAATTCTGAGAGACTTGATAAGGTTCTATATAAATGTTTGAAGTGCTAAGAGAAAAAATGCTATATTTCCGTATTATGGCTCAATTTTTCCCAAGCCCGTTTTCTGGCATATTACCAGCGTTACAGCCGTTTTTCTAGGCCATAAATGCGGCAGAAATAATTTGCCAAAGTTTCCCCGATCTATAAATTTGAAGAATTTGGCGCCAGGCAGCATATCCAGTCACCTCGGGGGGGTGGAGCATCCTGTCTGCGTTGAAAAACAATGCCACACCTTCCGCGCATGCGTGAAAAAAAAAGTTACATTTCTGACGTCGTTGCAATGGGCGCGCATGCACAGTACAGCTCCGAGTTGGCAATCGGCCATTTTTAAAGAGGTAAAGCCTCTTGCCCAACACCCTCGGAGCTCTGATGTTCCTGGTGTGATGACGTTGAATCAATTGTCTCCTATGTAGAACCATGATGCAGAAGGCTCGCACAAGGTATGGCATTGTCAGTATTGCCCCCATACTTAAATTTAACTTTGAAAGAAGTTCAAAACAGCAGGAAAGCAGGCAGCACAGTTCTCTCTCCCCAAGGTCTGTATGGATGAACCACACCCAAGGTCTTGTAACTTCTCCTCTCTCCCCTCCCCCCCACCCCCTGCCACCCCTATGCATTGCAGTCTTCAGAAGCCGTTCAATTGGCACCTCCCTCCCAAGGCTCAATACAGACGGCTTCTGATCGGCACCTCCCTCCCAAGGCTCAGTACAGATGGCTTCTGATTGGCATCTCCCTCCCTGGGCTTGTCTGCACCTCGCTCTCTCTCTCCTCCCCCATCCCACCCCGGACTTGTTTTGCAGCCGAGCCCCGAGCCCCTGTATCCGGGCGCGGGGCAGATTCTGCCAGCCAAAGCTACAACCCTGCAGCCCTGCTTCAAGATGTTCGGTGGTGCCGTGTGAGTAAAAAGAGAAAACTTCTGAAATTCAACAAACTTCCATTTACTACGTTGACAGGTCAAAAAAATTGAACTTTATTATTGATTTTTACAGTGTCCTTGACTCCCTCCGAAATCTTCCTTTAAAAACAATGGCGTCTTTCAGCACCAAATTGTCAGTGTGCGCTGGTTTTCTTAAGTGCCCCGAAGGTTTATTGGGAGTGGCCAGGTACGCCGACCTAGGCGGAAAAAATGTTGGCCAAACTGCGAAAAATTATAAAAACTGGCGTCAAATAAAACTCACCTCGGAAAATGGGAACTAAGTCAGTTACGCCTGCGCAGATCGCAGAGGGAAACTTTGAAAAAAATGAATACATCCAAAAAAAATGGCACGTGCCAAAAAAATGCCGCAAATGACCCAGGAAAATTGAGCCCTATGTTCGCTCAATAAGCAGCCTTAAATTGGGTGAACCTGCCCGGAAAATTAGGTGGCAATCTAAAGCAGGCAGGGGGTTCATTGTGATATTTAAATGAAGTAGTGATCACATCATTTTGATGTTCACGCGGTTTCTTAATGCTCGTGCGTACATTACACTGATCTACGCTCCGATAAAAAGCGGATTACTAAAGAATGGGCCATATACATAAGTTCATATGAACAGCTTTTTAAGAGGCTTTGGAGATATATTAACTGTTCTGTTTTCTTCACAAATGCTGCTTGACCGACTGAATATTTCCAGCATTTCCTATACAGGTTGGACTTCCCGTATCCGGGACTCCCTTATCCGGCACCACCCCTCGTCCGGCATGATTCCACCAGCTGGGGGCGCGTGCGCAGAATGCGGACGACCTCCACCCTGACCTTGGGGCCATGCCGACACTTCATGCCTGCCGGGCGGGCGTCGATCTCCTCCCCCGCCTCCCCGGCTTTGGGCCGCTGACCTCCCCTCATCCGGTAAAATCCCTTACTCGGCACAGGCCCGGTCCCATTATGCCGGATAGGGAGGGTCCACCTGTACATGTTTCAGCACAGTAAGAGGATTCAGTGAACAATTTTCAACCCACTTCTGTGTTATTTTTTTCTCTGTTTTTGTTTTCTTTTTTGCCTGTCACTTGGGTTTTCCTGAGCCTTTGTGGCAATTGTTTGGTTGCTGCCTGTCTTTCCGACAATGTGTTTCCCAATGGGACACCCTGATGTCTTTGGTTTTCAGAGGAATAAAAGAGGACTACTGGAAGGACGCCAGGTAAGTCAGGCTGTGCCAGAGGTGCTGTGTACACACCGATGATACCAGCACACCCACATCTACAGACAGAGGAGGGAGTGCCTCACTTTATTGGAAGTATTAGTTCATACAGAATTTCCAATCCCCAAGAGATACTGGGGGAAATTTTCAACTGTGACACTTGCGTGATAACATGACCGAGTGGGATGCCTGCCCATTGCAGAAGTTGCCTGATTTCAATGGAACAAAAGTTTTTAAAAATGTACTCGTTCACGGGATGTGGGCGTCGCCGGCAAGGCCAGCATTTATTGTCCGTCCCTAATTGCTCATGAGAAGATGGTGGTGAGCCGGCTTCTTGAACTGCTGTTCTTTGTAGGTTTGGTTCAACTGAGCGGCTTGCTAACCATTTCAGAGGGCAGTTAAGAATTAACCACATTGCTGTGGATCTGGAGTCACATTTAGGCCAGACCGTGTAAGGACGGCAGATTTCCTTCTCTAATAGACATTAGTGAACCAGATGGGTTTTTAATGACAATCTGGTAGTTTCATGGGGCTAGAATTTCCCAAAAATCCACCAGCGCCAGATTGCCACCCAAAATACTGCTAAGATTTTGAAATTATGGTCAGCATTACTAATACTAACTTTTTATTCCAGATTAATTTAATTAACTGGATTTAAATTCCCCAGCTGCCGTGGTGGGATTTCAACTCATATCTCTGGATCATTAGTCCAGGCCTCTGGATTACTAGTCCAGTAACATAACCACTATGCTACCATTCCCTGGCAGTCTGACGGGTTGTACAGTGGGCGTGTGATCCGCTCCGTCAAGTTACCACCCAGGCAACAAAATTGAAAATTGCTTCTACTGCGACAGCAGACTTAATGGCATAAGTGCAACATGTGGAAGTCAGACGGGCCTATGGACGCACCTAATCGGGGTACATTATGCTTTAGGTGGCACTGCATGAAAGAAAGTGTGTCCGGAGGATCAGCAGTATGATTGATTGCATTCGCCAAAATGCCATCAACCATATCTGTAGGCGCTCGCACACCTACTTGGCAGCATGGAGGCCCCGACCTGCATGAGAACACCAGCGACAGGTCGGGGCCATAAAAGGAGCGGAGTGGAGGCATACTACTTCAGGGAGCAGCTCGAGTTGGTGCAGGAGGGTGATGGCAGCGAAGAGTGATGTCATTAAGGTCCAGGTCGGTGATTGGAGCGTGGGCAGGAGCGGTGAGATCGGGGAGAAGCAGCGGCAAGGGACTGTAGAGGGACGTGATCGGGGCCCAGGAGAGGCATGAGTTCGGGGCCAGGGGACCAGGGGCAGCATGGGCCAGCCCACGCTGCGATATGTGTGCGCACTAGGTTCGTTCAGCAGAGCAGGTCTCCAATTGTCTTGGGTAATCCTTGTCACTGGACCAAGGCCTAGCTCTGTCAAGCCTGTGTGGTGGATGGTGTGCAACGAACACCACACGTTAAAAAAATCCACGCACAGGCATCTTCCACCCTTCAGGATGTAGTTCAGGACCTGGAATATTAGGTCCTTCATTGAAACACCTGTGAACTCATCCTTTTTTGGCGAGGAAGCAAGTCATCCTCGTTTCGAGGGACTGCCTATGATGATGATGTTGATGATTTGGCAATGCCAGTGGAGAACTGGCTTCAGAGGCCCAGGTCAGCAGAGAGCCAGAGTGACAAAGAGCTGTGTCACCTGGTGCAAAAATACATGTGGTGAACATGCACCATCGGCTTGGCACAACCAGTAACGGTAAGTCAAAGCTGCCGACATCTCTTTCCAATGCTGACCTATGAGAATGGCAAATAGGGACTCCCTCTTGTAATTACCTTGTGCAGCACTATTTCCACTTCAGTGACCATTAAACAGAAGGCTGAGTGTCAGGCTGCTCTATTACTTGCAGACTCAATTTCATGGTATTGCAATAGTTTTCCTTTCACTTCATTTTTCGCTGTCAGTTCGTTCCCCTTATCAGCCTCAGCGTCAGGAACATAGAAACCTAGCAATTGGCCATTTAGCCCCTCGAGCCTGTTGTGCCATTCGATGAGATCATGGCTGATCTGCGAACTTTGACACATTATCCTCATTACCTTTGGTTAACAAAAATCTATCAACCTCAGATTTAAAATTAACAATTGACCCAGCATCAATTGTCGTTTGTGGAAGAGACTTCCAAACTTCAACCACCCTTTGTACATAGAAATGTTTCCTAATTTCATTCCTGAAAGGTCTGGCTCTAATTATTCGACTATGCCTCCTAATCCTAGACTCACAAACCAGCGGAAATGGTTTCTCTCTATCTACCCTATCAGTTCCCCTTAATATTTTGAAAACTTCAATAAAATCACCCCTTAATCTTCTAAATTCCAGGGAATACAACTCTAGTTTCTGTTGCTAATATATGAGCAGGCATAGTGTAATGTTATGCAGACAATGGATACCATAACAGTGCTGCGCGCAAAGGACACCAATGCATTCCTGGCAGACAGAGTTGCTACAGTAGTGGAGCTGGTATTTAAATTTTAAAGGACAGCACAGCCGACACCATCAACCACAGGGTAAATGATCGCTTTTACGCTAAAGTGTTATTTTTTTTAAAAACGTGCTCTCGGTCCCCGCCAACTACACAACGTTGCAGCAGGTCACCCAGGCTCACCCAGGTCATCTTCACCGACTTCCAGCGAGACCTCCCAATGGAGGCCAGGGAGCCTGCCCAAAATGTACCAAGTGTCCCGAGCCTGGAAAAATCAACATCATTGTGGCAAGATGTACCGGGTGGATTCCGCAACTTCTGAACCATTAACAAGAACATATGAAATAGCAGCTGGAGTAGGCCATTGGGCCCTTCGAGCCATTCAACAAGGTCATGGCTGATCTTCTATCTCAACTCCACCTTTCCGAATTATCCCCATAATTCCTTAATTCCCTTAGTTTCCAAAATTGTATCGACTTCTGTCTTGAATATACTCAATGACACAGCTCTCTGGGATAGAGAATTCCAAAGATTCACAACCCATTGAGTGAAGAAGCTTCTCCTCATCTCAGTCCTAAATGGCCAACCTCTTATTCTGAGACTGTGACCCTGTGTTCTAGATTGCCCAGCCAGGGGAAACATTTTCTCAGCATTAACCCTGTCAAGCCTCTTAAGAATTTTATATGTTTCAATTAGATCACCTCTCATTCTAGGGAATATAGGCCTAGTCTACTCAATGCAGGCATGTGCTGGAACAGATTGTCTCTCTTATTTCCAAGTCTGTGAACAGCCACTGGATCTGGTGGTCTGTTCCGAATCATTGAGTCTGTTGTTGAAAACAGTGATCAAGTTCAGCCGCCAGGAAATGCGTGGATGTTGGATGAGCTGCATGGTGACCTCAGGCAGTGGAGATTGAGCTAGAAAAGAAAACTGCTAAAGCTAAGATTTGTCACCAGTCCTCATCTTGATCAACAACCAGGCGCTGGTCGCACACTGTCTGAACATCTTCATCTCTCAGTGTAACAGCCTCTTGGGGTGGCTCTCAAGTTAATGGCAGAGAAACTGCTGTTCTTATCACTGGAGAATTCTGGAGGAAGGGGATAGAATGGTCTTTTCACAGCTTTAGGCTTTCTATTGCCATCCAAACTGAAAAAGCAAAAAGAATGAATATTGTCCAGTCCTGATTTAAATTTGGTCCATACACTGGGGAAAGGACCTACTGAGATAAAATAGCATCTCTCTGGAACATTTGTTTATTACGCTCAAAATCACATTTAAGGATATTATTCTTTAATACTGTTTAAAAAAAATTAAACAGATAAATATATTTTAATCATTATTAAATACACCGTTCATTTTAATTTTACATGTTACCTTGTCAAAAATAGGCAACCAGCAATCTGCAAATGTTGTCAATCAGTGCCAATTGTTATGTAATGAGGAGACATATAAAAATGTATTGAAATGCAAAATTGTTGGATATACCTTTTTGGCATTTAAAAGAGGCAGAAATCGAGAAGGACACACATTACAGCTGTGCAAGTTTTAGGAGGTAATGGGCCAGAAGTTCCTGTAACTAGCGAGCAAACAGCGTTCATTAGACTTATCCGTGACTATTTACTTTCTATGACCTTTTTGCACTGGAAGTTGCTGTAAGTTAGAGATTCAAATATTATTTGTATAGTAAATTCTGGCCCTCTAAAACTAGGTGCCAACTAATGCAAATTCCTCGGTTAGCAAATCTGGGAAATGGAGAAAGGTGGGAAGAAACGGCCGAAGTGGCTGAATGATAGGACTAGCACAACCAAGGACAAACTGCTGGGATAAGAGCATCCTTCGATTCCTCTAACAGTGACCTTCATTATCTGAACATGGACCTTAGCAGGAGGAGGCAACCAGCTCAAAACAAACCAATGTTGGTCTTGGTGTGTCGGCTTGAGCTTAAATCTGCTGTTCAGTTAAAGTCAAATGGAAGCTTCATTGCTGGGAAGTTCTTTGAGAAAGTCAGTGTGCCATCATTTGTATTCTCCTTCTTTCATGCCACTAGTGTTCTTAAGTAAAGGAGTGAATAATATGAGACGCACTGATGGTGCTCTGCAATGTGGCTAAAAGATTTTCGGTGCTTTTTAACTCTAATTGTTACTTCTAGCGTAAGCGCATAATACTGGTATTGAGGCATAAAATAATTGGTTGCCTTATTTGGGCAGGTCTATCCTTTAATAGTCAGTTCAAATGGTTATTTATTTTATATGCAATAAAGCAGTATGGGTTAGAACTTCCATTCTTGTGTTGGGTGATATTTCCAGCGTGGGCAGTAAAAAAGGGTTTTCAGATCGCCGGCTCCATTTTTGAAAATCGACGTTACCGCAAACAATCTGAAATGGACATTAGCGTTACATTTTTTTGACCTTCTGCCGTAAAGTGTCGCTGTCAAGGGTGATCATGACATGCGCAGAAGAGGAGACAGAGAGAGAGGGAGCTCAGAGGCACTGAAAACATGTGTGGCTGTGGTGTGTGCTTGTCTGGCTGTTGTGGAAGACACAAGGGAGATTCACCAGCAGCAAAAAGCCGACTAAGCACCAAGAACATAGTTGGCACTGAGTTTTTTTCCAACAAATAAGATATAACATGGAAGGGATGGAGGAGGCCCTGGAGCTGGTAGCCAGGAACACTGGTGGCAGAGGGCTCCCAGTGGTCCCGGAGCGCGGCACTGCACCCCAAGGTGACACCCCCCCCCCTCCCCCCCCCATTGCCAATGACACATGACAGCCAGGAGCAACATCTTGCTTCTGGCTCGGAGCATGTTCCCACCTCGGGACCGTTCTCTCCTGTATCCATCCAAGCAGCGTTTCGGCTGTCACCCCCCCCCCCCGCCCACCTCAATGAAGCATCACCTGAGGAGCTCCTCGGCCAGGTGGCTTGGAGTCAGGAGGGGAAGGGGAAGTGGTAGAGGTGGGGAGGAGAAGCTGGGGGTGGTGGGGAGAAGGGTTGGTTTGTTTAGAAATTATGATGATTTCAGACTAATGTTCAGTTTAAATGTTTTTTTATTTAACAAAACCTTGTAGCGCATTGGCTCAGATAGCTGCACCATTACACGCTGGTGATTCCTTAACATCAAAGG
The DNA here is from genome assembly GCF_044704955.1 of Pristiophorus japonicus. Taxonomy (NCBI): domain Eukaryota; kingdom Metazoa; phylum Chordata; class Chondrichthyes; family Pristiophoridae; genus Pristiophorus; species Pristiophorus japonicus. Next base: position 25,705,437 of record NC_091994.1, on the reverse strand, counting down.
GTATAATTACACTTAACTTCAATCAACTTAAACTTTAACTGTAACCAAAGTGAGGCCCACCATTGATGTATGACCTGCACACCCAGCAGTGTGTCAGCCTTGTAAAAAACACCAACGTTCTTTCAGGCAAAGTGATCATTGATGAGCTCCTGACATAAGGCTTTTGCAGCTATCATGCCACCATGGCCCTTTCATGCGGTCTACAGGGGGAGCGGGGTAATGGCTTCAGCATCAGCCTTAGTGTCTGGGCCGATGTCAGTGTCCGCCTCCTCATCCTCCTCTTTCTCTCTCTGGTGAGGTGGACTGTCAGGCTCATCAGGCAATTCTTGTCCCCTCTTGATAGCTAAGTTGTGCAGCATGGAGCACACCACCACGAATTGAGCTACCTGCTCAGGGTGGTATTGGAGGTCGCCTCCTGAGTGGTCCAGACATCTAAAGCGCTGCTTCAGCACTCCAGTGGTTTTCTCCACGATATTGCGAGTTGCTCTGTGGCTCTCATTGTATCGCCTCTTGGCTTCGGTGTGGGTGTCACACAGGGGGATCATCAGCCAGGTGGCGAGGCCATATCCTTTGTCACCAAGCATCCAGCACTGACCTTGTGGCTGATCGTTAAACAAGTCAGATACAGTGCTCTCACACAGGTTGTGAGCATCATGGATGCTGCCCGGAAATTGAGCATTCACTGCCAGTATAGTTTGCTGGTGGTCGACAACCAGTTGGGCATTCAGGGAGTGGAATCCCTTGCGGTTTCTGAAAACCTCTGCATCCTGAAAAGGTGCCCGCATCACGATGTGTGTACAATCTATTGCTTCCTGCACCTTGGGGAAGTTTGCAATTCTGGAAAATCCTAGAACCCTCTCTCTCTGTGCCTCCCTGGTCATAGGGAAGTTGATCAAGTCCCTCCTGCGTGTGTACAGGGCTTCAGTGACCTGCTGAATGCAGTGATGTGTGGCATGCTGAGAAAGTCCACAAATGTCAGCAGCTGTGGCCTGAAAAGAACCCGAGGCGTAGAACGACAGTGCCACAGTAACTTTGACCTCGATGGACAGTGCAGTACCGATGGTGCTGGCAGGCTGCAGATCTGCCCTTATTAGCTGGCATACCTCAGTGATATCCTTTTTGTGGAAGCAAAGTCTCTGAAGGCAGGTGGTGTCGGGCAAGTCGAGGTAATAATGCTTCTCCTTGTACTTGCGGGGGATGTAATTTCTGGTCCTCCTCATCAGTCTGTCGCGTCTTACATTGGGCACATAATGCAGTGGAGCGTACCTTTGGCAATCTCGAGTCTGCTGCATGTAATTGGTCACCAAGAGAGAGTGAGAAAGGACAGGCCCCATTGCAGTAGCTCTCTGTTTTCCACCGATTGGTCACAAATAATGAATGCCCCGACGAAGACACCTATTCAATTCCAATTGGTCACAGTATGGTCAAGATGTTTGTAGAGATGTTCACATCAACTCCAACGACCTGCAGAGTACATCTGAACTCTGCCGAGGTTGAAGCACAGCAGCCTTTTAAAGGACGCGACATGTGATCTACAACATGGCGTCCATAACGCTGTGATTCGTCCCGGTTAGTTCCACATTTTCTGGGCGAGTTTTTGGGCGAGCGATATTGTGGGCAATATGTGTGTGAGGTGGTGAAATTGAGGCTGGGCGATCTCATGGCCGCTGGTTTCGGTAAATATGTGTTTTACGACAAAAAAAGTGGGCGGGCGTTAGTATTGAATCTCGGCGTTAAATCCGTGTGGAAATTAACGCTGGCCGAAATTATGGCATTGTGGCCGTTGATTTCGCCCATTCTGCTGATTCCACCCCAGAAAAGTGGGCAGGTGGTAATATTTTTGCCTGGCGTTAAGCACATGGGGAAAGTAACGCTCGGCGATAAATTTCTTAAAAATGCCCGTCAGTTTCCATTTTGTGCCAAAATGGCCGATATATGGGCGTCATATGTCATTTCAGCGGTAAAATGGGCGTTAAGTGGGCGTTAAGCATGAAAAAAAAGTGTAGGTTCTAACCCTATGTCTTTGATAAATTAATAATACAACATGTGAGTTAGTAATAATTACACTATGAGTGAATTGAAAGGCGAAATACCCACTTCATTATTAATGCTAAATAGGTGACAACATTACCACAGGCAGTGTGATTTCATCCATTTTGTTCATACGAAGTTGCTACCATGTTTCATAATGGGCTGCTAATACATTCAGTGTGCTGTGTTCTGAAACCTCAAATAATTACATAGAAGCTTAGGTCTAAAGGCTTTGTTACACTCCAGCAGTAAATTCAGTTAAAATTATTTTCTATTCGAATCAGATGTGATACGCTGTTAATATATTGTAGTTACTTGTTGTGACATCATGGGCTCAATATCTTCACTTGGATCTATAGGCGTTCCTGGCGGCCGCCTCACGAGGCATCTGCCCCCTTGAATATATTAATAAGGGGCCTAATGCCTGTGTTAGGACCCAGCGCGGAAATTAATTGGCTCTGAGCGGAGCTGAGGAATGTCTGGTCTACCTGCGGCCTTGAAGGGAATGCTGGAGGCCTCCACCAAAAAGGTTAGTTTAAAAAGAAATGCTTATTTTTATGTGGAGTGAGGAGAAGCAGGTGTGCTGCTTCCGGCTTCTTGGCCGTACTACTGGCTACTGCAGGCCTGCGCTTGGACCAACCTCCTCATTCTCTTCCCCACCCCTTTTCCAGGTCTTCCCTTGGAGCTGCTGCCAGCCAGGCTTGCAGCCCAAAAGTGAGATGGAGCAGGTTGGTGATGCACCCCCTGGACGCGTGACATGGGCCAGCAGATCCTCTGAAATATTAAGGTGAGGCCCGAGGCCCAATTTCAGCCTCTTCCAGCACGTGGAGTGAGCAAGAACCAATTGCCCACTTGTAGCCATCCCCCACACCCCACAGACCAGGGAGGTCCATGGTTCAGTTCCTGCTTTCTGATGAGTTTGATCATTTTAACGGTGGTGGTGCTGTGAACATTAGTTAAGTCACAGTGGGAAACTAAAATGGTGGAGAGACGTATAACGGGTGGCTGATCCGTTTTACACTATCGTCCAAAGCCAAAATGAGCCCCACTTTATCCGGCTTGTTCACCCAGCTTTTCCTGCCACATTTTGTACCATTTACCACAAAGTGATGGGCACAAGAGTGTGCAGCTGAGAGCAGGGATTCTTTGGTTTAATCCCTCAGTTGTGGGAAACCGCTGGGAGTACACCCGCCAGAGTTCCAATCAAAGGCACAGTGAGGATGCAAAGTAGAAGTTGTAGCCTGAGGTAAAATGCACAGCTGTTGTCTCCCCATGGTTTTGATTGTGAATTTGGAAAAATCAGCAGCAATTTTATGCCTAATGTGACTTTGTAACGGGAGTACAAACAGGCATTGAGTGCTGTGCTCAAATGAGGAATTCTGCATAAGACAGATGAATGGGAAGGCTTTAGGAAAAGAACATTGGAATTCTGTGTTCAGATCAGAATTACTTTTCAAAAACATATGTCCTTGTTCAAAGTCAAGGACTATTCCATCCTTCCAGTGAGTTTCTTACCTTTGTCGGATTCATTGGAGAATACTATCAGCACAATCTGATCGGAGGAGCTTTTTTTCAGCAGTTAATACTGTATTTGCTGTAATATGCGTGAAATAAATATCCACATACTATTTTTTTCCTGATCTTACATGTACTTACACATAAAAAGGTTTCACCGTTGCTTTCCATGTGCTTCCAGAAAGGGGTACTGAGATGAATGATCAGCCATGATCTTATTGAATGGTGATGCAGGCTCGAAGGGCCAAATGGCCTTCTATGGCCCATGTACGTACACAGATTTCTTGCAACTGATTATTATGAATAAAACACTTGAACCACAGCAACATATCACAACTGAAGAGGTCAGGAATGCAGAAATCAAACAAGAGGTAAATGGACAGAATCATGGGTATCCAAACTGTGGCCTATGGGCTATATGCAGCCTGGCAATTGAGCCCATGATGCCCAGACCACCCGCTTCGAATTGTGCTTCTATTTCTTACTCACTGATAAGCCCAGTTTGAAACTTGTATGTTTGGAGCTAGGAAAGGGCTTCTCTTAGCATTGTCCTCCTGGCGGACAAACCTTAAACCAGAAAACTTAGATCTATTAGTACATTGTTTTTTTCATTCTTGGGATGTGGACACCACTGGCAAGGCCAGCATTTATTGTCCACCCCTAGTTGATCTTGAGAAAGTGGCCTTCTTCGTGAACTACTGCAATCCATGTGGTGAAAGTGCTGCCACAATGCTGTGAAGGCTCGAGCTGAGCATTGCCCACAATTAGTGGGCTTTAATCCCTGTGCACAGGTCCTGTCAGACTGAACAATCTGAGAGGTGCAGGGGGCACGGGCCTAGATGCTGTAAAAGATTAAGGCCTCTTTTCTTTCAGAATCAGCAGGGTGGATATCTAGCTGCTGTTTTTGGACAGAGGTGCCCACCCCAAGGAGCTGCCAAAGTATCACTCTGGCGCTCTGATGGGGGCATCCAGAGATCCTTAATGGGCTGAAGAGTAGTGGGCACACTACTTTAGAAAGGATGTCAAGGCCATGCTAAGGGTGCAGAGAAATGTCACTAAGATGATATCAGGAATGAGAGGTGTTAGTCATGAGAAAAGTTAAGAAAGTAGAGAAAGTAGGTCTCTTTCCATGAGAGTAGAAAATATTAAAAGATTTGAAAGAAGTGTTCAAAATTATGAAGGGGTTCTACACAGTAAATGTGGAAAAACTATTTGCACTGATCAATAAGAGCGTAGATTTAAATGAATGGAGAGATCTGCAAACTTTTCCTTACACACAGAAAGATACGCTACTAGAACCAGTAGTGGAAGCAGAATCCAGAATAGCTTTTAAAAGGGCGCTGGCCTGTGCTGTAGCACGTTCCAAGATCTATTCAGGTATCTGAAGCTCTGCTTCAAACATGCCTTGATGTGCTTGATGGTTACACGGGTAGATGCTTTCACCTCACTAGACCTGTGTACACCTTTTGTCCTGGATTTATGAGCAAAGGTGCCATGAACTTTGGCTCCAGAGAGCCCTGATCACCCATGGGACTGGCTCTTTCAGAGAGCAGATATAGCACCATGTGCTGAATCACTGTACAATTCTATGAAAAAGGAAACAAGTGCAATTTTGAAAGCAAAGAAAGTTTTTTTTGAGATACTTCATTTGATCCTCTCCTGAAGTAAAATGAATTTACATATGCTCAGTACATAGTATGGGCCAATGCAGGATATGAAAGAGCCAACTCAACTGATTTGGAAAGGTGATCACAAACCTTCAGTAGATCATCAGGGAAAAACTTAAATAGATCAATGGGAATGATGAAGATAGGGCTTCACCAGGTTAGCAGGATAATTGTGCTCTTCACTAGACTTGCAGCAACAGCGTCACAAACTCTCATTAAACTACCAGTGAGAACAGAGGCAGAGAATCAGTCGGACCATCAAGGAACACATTCATCGATTTTAGTTAAACCAATAGCAAAAGCAGATGCAAACTATCACTAGCCAATTGGAGAACACAGTTGGAGACCCTGACTAGATCACCCCAGAAACAAAACTTCACCAGATTACTAGGAAACGCGAGCCATGAAATTCACCAAATTGACAGGAAACGTTGCTGCAGGAATTCACTGGGCGGTCAGCGAAAACGACGAATTATCTGTTGTACGTTGACATCTGAATTGGAACAAATTCTGATTGTTCTGAGAAAATCCAATTCAGCCAGTCCTGTTCAATAATTCAGATCCAGTGCTCATTTCTAAAAGATTATGGACGAAATTCTACAAGTAGAAAATGGATTAGTTCCTCACAGATTTAATACCGTGTCTCTATTTCAATTTTTTAGTGTAATTTACAACTTGTACCACAATGACTGTAGCCTGTGTGAGAATGTAGAGATCACATGCTAGGCTGTTCTTCAACACTTTGATGAGGAGAGTTATTTAATATTCCTCCCAGTTGTTCATCTCAATATTCAGACATAAATCATAGTGAAAGAAATTAGAGTAAGAATCAGCTCTCGTTATTACAACTCTCATTACAACAAACTTGCTCCCTGTTCTTCCCAGGAACTTCATTATAGTCAGTTAAGAAGTGCAAGACTGTACAAGCTGAATTCTTAAGCTTGACTTAGCTAATTCCTATGATTTGTTTTAATGCAAGGTTCAATGTTTGCCTTCTGAATGTAAAGCAAAGGATAGCAGTGAAAGTGGTTCTGTCATATGACTTTCAATTAGAAATTGTCAATGTTGTAGCCTGTGAGCATAATGGCCCAGATTTTGCTGTTAGTTAGACATACCCTTGCACGTTTAGGTTTTTAAATATTTTTGCGTGGCAAGTTGCTGAAAGTGCAAACTAATAATACAGGGCATCTGGGACCCGACTGAAGAGGGAAAGCAACTGTGTATCTCCTTAACCAATCAGATTGAAGGATTGAGAAATAAACAGAGGAACGGCAGAGAAGGTAGTGCAAATTCGAGTAGATGAATTCAATGCCAAATCAGGTACAGGAAGAGAAATAAAGAGAGGAAGATTGGCGTGAGAGAGAAAAAAGAGACTGAAAGGAAAAGGAAAAAAAATGATTTCAATTTTAAATCTGACATTTTTAAAATCTTTAACAACAGTTAATACCTGAAGAATGAAACTCCATACAGATGCACACATTCTGAGGCTGAACTCCAGGATATAGTCGATGTATTTACTGAGGCATATGAAAGCATGGGCCTTATGCTAAACATCCGTAAGACAAAGGTTCTCCACCGGCCTGTTCTCGCCGCACAGCACTGTCCCCCAGTCATTAAGATCCACGGCGCGGCCCTCGACAACGTGGACCATTTCCCATACCTCGGGAGCCTCTTGTCAACAAAGGCAGACATTGATGCGGAGATTCAGCATCGCCTCCAGTGCGCCAGCGCAGCTTCAGCCGCCTGAGGAAAAGAGTGTTCGAAGACCAGGCCCTCAAATCCACCACCAAGCTCATGGTCTACAGGGCTGTAGTAATACCCGCCCACCTGTATGGCTCAGAGGCATGGACGATGTACAGATGACACCTCAAGTCGCTGGAGATATATCACCAACGATGTCTCCGCAAGATCCTGCAAATCCCCTGGGAGGACAAGTGCACCAACATCAGTGTCCTCACTCAGGCTAACATCCCCAGAATTGAAGCACTGACCACACTCGATCAGCTTCGCTGGGCAGGCCACATAGTTCGCATGCCGGACACAAGCCTCCCAACGCAAGTGCTCTATGCGGAGCTCCGTCACGGCAAACGAGCCAAAGGTGGGCAGCGGAAATGTTACAAGGACACCCTCAAAGTCTCCCTGATAAAGTGTGACATCACCAGTGACACCTGGGAGTCCCTGACCAAAGACCGCCCTAAGTGGAGAAAGTGCATCCGGGAGGGCGTTTAGCAGTTTGAGTCTCAACGCCGAGACCGTGCTGAGGTCAAGCGCACGCAGCGGAAGGAGTGTGCGGCAAACCAATCCCACCCACCCCTTCCCTCAACGACTTGTGACAGAGACTGTGGCTCTCGTATTGGACTGTTCAGCCACCAAAGAACTAACTTCAGGAATGGAAGCAAGTCTTCCTCGATTCCGAGGGACTGCCTATGATGATGATGACGACATTTTCAGTGCCAGAGAGGTTGATTGGCAGTAATTAACAATTATCATGTCTTTAAAGGGTACCTGTGCTTGTAATAACTAGACTTAATTTTATGTGGTGAGTTTAGTGCGTATCTACTGTGCAAACAGTAGTGTAATGTATTTGCTTCATGGGTTCTTTGCTTAAGAATTCAAAGCAACACATTGTTATTAAGAACTAGTTGGTTTATTAACAAGGGTTTAACAATCACACTACACATTACCAGTTCATCCACTAGGCTCACAACTGCATACCTCATCGTGGATGACCTAGACCCAACTGACTGGGGTTTTATTGAGTCTTGTGAACATCACATGACTGGCTCAGCCATTCATAATGCAACAGCTCTACAACTATTTTTGTAAAACATAGATTCAAGTGCCCCCTTATTAAAGGGGCACCCGAACTTATAAATTGACAAATTAAATTTTGGAACATTAAACCAATCAAATTAGAATTTGGTTGTCGGTGGTGGTGATGCACTCCAGTCCATCTGGTGTCTACCTCTTATGGAAGGCCGCGAGCGTACCAGTGGACACCGCATACTCCATCTCCAGGGAAACTCTGGCACGAACGTAGCCGCAGAAGAGAGGCAGGCAGTTAGGCTGAACGACCCCCTCGATCGTCCTCTGCCTGGACCTGTTGATGGCCATCTTGGTCAGGCCCCGGGATCAGTTCTACCAGGAGGCCCTCTGACCAGCCCGCTCCCCTCCGTACCAGATGCCCAAAGATCAGGAGTGTGGGACTGAAGTGCAGCCAAAAATTGAGGAGCAGCCCCTTCAAATAATGCAACCTCACACATTTTATATCAACACGGAACATGGACTCTTCCAGACCGCAGAAATTGTAGGCAGCCTGGGAGTCCGTGAACCGACTTAAAAACTTACTGCACGGGACTGCTCTGTGCAACATTCTCCAGGTCAAGTCCCCAATAAATAAAGGGAGAACTCCCACGTAGAGAGCACTCCATTGGGGAACCCAACCTCCTTCAGAAGGCAAGATGGTGCTCCATGGCGTGTCCGGACAGTAGACGAGGATGGCAAAATGAGGGCAACCGCTCTACAACTATTTGTTTTAGTTGAACATTAATACAAGTGCCCCCTTATTAAAGGGTCACGAAACCGACAAATAAACAAATTAAACTTTAGACATTAATGGTTCAAATTCAAATTTTGCGGAAGGCTGCAAGCGTACTGCATGCTCCATCTCCAGGGACACCCTGGCTCGGATGTAACCGCGGAAGAGAGGCAGGCAGTCGGGGCAAACTCTCTACAACTCTTTTGTTGCAAACCAATAAATAAACAGTTAAATCAAGTGCCCTCTTGTTAAAGGGGGGGGAACACTCCAAACTCTGTTCAAGTGCCCTTTTTTTGTTTTTTTGTTTTTTTCTGTGTTTTTTTTTGTGTTTTTTTTTAGGGCACCGAGAGGCAAATTATACAAGTGCCCCCTAACTGGGGGGACACTAAAACCCAGCAATAAAACAAATTAAACTTTAAAACATGGGGGTGATGATGCACTCCAGTCCCTCCGGCGCCCACCTCTCGCGGAAGGCCGCGAGCGTACCGGTGGACACCGCGTGCTCCATCTCCAGGGACAGCCTGGCTCAGATGTAACCGCGGAAGAGAGGCAGGCGGTCGGGGCAAACTCTCTACAAACCTGTGAGCATACTCACAGGTGCATACATTGCACAGAGCAACTTCACGCCATTCAATGCATTTGAATGGTGAGCACACAGTAACCTTTGGGTATTAACATTTAACTACGCACCTGCTCCTCACTATAAATCTCTGGATCATTTACGCTTAAACAGCGGTGAGTGCCATCAGCCTCACCATTATTTTGACAGCAAAATCTGGGAAATATTGGTAATTACCAACTGGAAGACTCGTTCTGAAGAAGCTATGTTCACTCAAAGGTTGATGCTCTGTGGTAATTTTAACGATAGACAAAGCTCAAGCCAACGATGGAACATTCTAGATTTATGGTACATTTTATAGACTAGACAAGGATGAAACTGACTACACACAACTTTATAGATTAGTGAGGTTCACTCATTAGAGCAACAAGTAAAAGGGCAAGTAGCAAAGGTAACACGCTTTATTAGAAAAGGTCGCAAATGATCCGCTGTAATTAATACTTCATAAGACTGCTGTGACTTGCAAATGAACTTGTAAATTAAGGCAAGCCTGCTCACCCTCAGTCACAAATATAATTAGAATCGATAGATAAAATCTGCAGCCAGATCCAGTTATGCCAGAGGTTCAGAATAACTTTATCTTTAAGACAATGGCTGATAGTATTGAGAACCAAGACCTCAGCTAGTACTTAGAATGACAAAGAAAATTGAGAATGAAAGTTTATGCCTTACATAGGATTAGGTGGCAGTCCACCAAAACTGAAATATGTTTGTTTGTTTCAAGGATGAATAGCAGGCAGTGAGGCTGACATTGTAATAAATTGCCACATATTTCTTCCTCCCTATCTCTGTAATCTCCTCCAGCCCAACAACCGCCTGAGATGTCGGCGCTCCTCTAATTCTGCCCTCTTGAGCATCCCTGATTATAATCGCTCAACCATTAGTGGCCGTGCCTTCTGTTGTTTAGGCCCCAAGCTCTGGAACTCCCTGCCTAAACCTCTCCGCCTCTCTACCTCTCTTTCCTCCTTCAAGATGCTCCTTAAAACCTACCTCTTTGACCAAGCTTTTGGTCACCTGCCCTAATTTCTCCTTATGTGGCTCGGTGTCAATTTTTAAAATCTCATAATACTTCTGTGAAGCGCCTTGGGATGTTTCACTACGTTAAAGGCGCTATATAAATACAAGTTGTTGTTGTTGCTTCATGTGTAGAGACTGTACAAGGAAATGGACAGTGGCAGCACCAGCATATTACAAGGTACATGTAACAACAAAATGCAATGTAGAGTCATCACACCTTAAAACACTACACGACAACACACCTTCAACACCTTCAACAGTGTAACAGAGCAGAAAACATCTTCAACACAGCACATCCTCCACTGCATGTAGCTTTAATACAACACAATTAGCAGAATGCCGCAACATGTAACACAACAGACTCTCAACCCAACACAAGTGTTTTCATAGTGGCAACTTCATTGCCTGTAGATTTTGCATAACTGATCTCTAACATAGTTAGTAACATAATAGATTCTAATAATCGCCCGTATTTAAAAAATGGAAAATATATGTGCCAGTTTTTTCTTTATTGGATCTCACGATATTGGATTTTATTTGTTAATATGTATCTCCGTCTTGATACACTGCACCTATTATGCAACTTAAAAAATGATCTCTGGCTTTAACAACTGCTGCTGAATGGCATGCTGCCAAAGAATGGACTATAACCCAATTACTGGACATTATTTGCAGAGATGCCAAGTATGAAGTTTCAGATGTAGGTCACCCAAGATTGACGATCGGGGAAAATGCATACTGTAGTCCAACCCTCGAACTGAGAGACGAGAACAGCTGCACACTAGACGTGAGGTTTAATGGTAAAATCTGGATCTGGCATGCGGTTTGCTGGCCAGTTGGCATATTTATATTTTGTAGAATGTTTTCCAGCAGCAGCTGTATGAATGGAGCAAGGAATCATTTTCATGCAGAAAAAAAATATGAACAAGATGGCCAGCCCTGTCCATTAGTGAGCCTCTGGAGTGGCGATGTCTCTGGATAATTCGCTCTGTCTCTCAGTCATCGACTCGCTGCCTTCCGTTGAGATGTCTACGGCTCTCAGCAGCAATTTGAAGTGCGTGCTACGATGCTCTGCCTTTTATTTCTAAATGATAGCAGGAAGAACCGATAAATGAGAAAAGTGACCTCAGCTAAAAAGAAAATAGCGTACAGATGAAATTCTGAAAAGACCTCTTGGCAGGGGAAATGTAACTGACTTTTGATGAATCACCGCCTGTTTTGCGGGGGGAAAGAAACCAGTTGTGATGGATTTTGCTTCAGAAACTTCCACAAAAAATGTCCCCATTACAATTTTTATGCAAGACTCGCTTGTGGAAAAAAATAGAAGTTCGCAAATACCCTTGTGGAACCAGGCCTCTCACTAAAGTCAGCCCGATGTTCAAAATTCGGAGGTTTTCATTTTCAAAATGGTGTATGTAAATAGAACTATTTTATTGACAGTTTATAGAGCTGAACAGTGCCATCTTGTGGGAGGTGCCATCATTTTTGTTTTCAGTGCACTATTTTATAACAAAATGTCAACTGTGTCTCTTCATTCATTTAATAATTCTTGGTCTATTGACGTCCATACTAATAGATTTCCCACAGGAAAGGAAAAATCTCTCACATGGAGTAACCATTACTTTCAGACCATTAGTAGGTGCAAATGTAAACCTCCTATTTTCCACACCAGGACCTGAGAACATAATCTAGGCTGACAGTCCAGTGCAGGACTGGGAAAGCATTGCAATGTTGGAGGTGCCATCCTTCAGATCAAATATCCACCCGCTCTGGTGGTGTTAAAGATCCCGTGGAACCATTTGAATAAAAGCAGGGGCTTGTCTTAGTGTCTTGGCGAACATTCTTCCCACAAACAACACCACCAAAGATTAGTCGGCAACTATTCTCGGTGCTACTTGTAGGATTGTATACGCAAAATAATTGGTGCATTTGCTTACGAGATGACAGTGATTGAGTTACAAAGTAATTCATTGTATGTGAAGCTCTTTGAGTCGTTTCTGAGAAATATGATAAGGCGCAATGCCTTTTATGTTCTTCAAACAAGAAAATCACATAGAATTAATTAATTTGAAATCATGTAGGCAAACACAGCGGCCATTTTGTACACAGTGCAAGGATGAAAATAAGCAATGCGTTAACATTTCCTGTAACGCTCTCCATTATCTAGTTTGCAAGGGATTAGATCTTTATGCAGATCTCCTCATATTACATTAGACTTTTCACTACAGTGCTGTTGCCATAGGATTTCTGTCACCATTACATTACACAGAGTAAATTGATACTGGGAAGGGTGAGCCCTATCAGCGTTGAGAGCCCTGGTGCTATGTAAGGAAAGATCAGGTGCAATACCAACTGACCATTCTTAAAATCAGTCCTATTGGCTTATGTGATGATTCAGTGCTTTTAACCAGTGAGCATCTGAAGGTCCCAGATCCCAGCTCTGGTTATATGAGTTTGCTGGTCCTAGCTGGTGGTGGCAGGGACAATTGCTACTTTTACCCCTGTGTTGGGGTAAACCCCTTCAGGGTTCCACTCTTAATCCCAAAGCAGTGACCCGTGCTGCCAGTGCATGTTGGGTAAAAATAGGACCAGCTTGGCTGCGATACCTTAACCTCTCCTTCCCCACAGTCAAATAACCTGCTGATACTCACTGACAAAACTCACGCTTGAATAATAGCTACTTGGGAGTGACTGGTGCTTGCTAGATTGTTGGAAAGGAAACCAATTTAGTTCACTGATGTCCTTTACGGGATGGAAGCTGCCACCAGTGGTGGACTGATCATGTGGGAAATTGGGAGGTTTCCCGAGTGACCCGTGAATGGTTCCATAGTGCAGTCTGATCGGTATCCCTCTTTTTCCCTGAGAACCCTAAAGAATCTCGTGCCCTCTCGGGCGAG